>NC_045992.1:6638937-7238937 GCF_010909765.2 Amblyraja radiata | reverse complement strand
GGAGGGAAGCGATGGGCGATGTTTCGGGTCGAGACCCTTCGTCAGACGGCTATGTTCAGTTTGTTATGTTGGGGTTAAATCGGTTGTTTAATAGGGAAGAGGAAAGATGTGTGAACAAAGTCAGAGACTGTAAGAAGCACAATTTGCAGTTGTGATTCAGCCCAAGTGACTTGGAGTCACAGTTGACCACAGGTCAAAAAGTGAGACCATATTGATTCTCTGACGCTGAGGTGCAATGGGAGATCAAGATGAAAAAAAAATCAATATCCTTTTTCATTTAGTTTTAGTTTTAGAGATACAGCATGGAAACGGGGCCTTCAACCCACAGAGTCCACACCAACCATCGATCACTAGTTCCATGTCATTCCACTTTCTCATCCACTCACTGCGCACGAGAGACGATTTACAGAGGCCACTTTACAGAGGCCAACAACCCCGCACGTCTTTAGGATGTGGGAGCAGACCGAGTACCGAGAGGAAACCTACGAGGTCCCAGGGAGAACGTGCAAACTCCACACATACAGCACCTGAGGCAGGTTGGAGCTGGGATCTCTGGTGCTGTGAGGCAGCAGCTCCAGCATCTGCGTTACTGTACCTCCAGGCTCATTTCTCTCCAAAGATGCTGCCTGACACAAAGAGCTCCTCCAGCAGTTAGATTTTTGCAGCTGATTGGGTTTGTTGATTGAGATATCATGGTTCAAGAGTGGAGATTCAGATAGGCTCTGAATGTTTTGTACCTTTCTGTGTATAACCTAGACATTAGTTGGTTCTCATTTATCTAACATACACTAACTCTATCTAAAGTCCAAACTATAAACTCCCTTGGTTGCAGTAAGGACATTGGGCTTTGTTATGTTTTTGCACTGTACTGCCGTTTTTATGTATTGAACTTTTATTTCTGTTTATTATTTTATCTATTATTGAGTACTATGTTGACAAATCTCTGCTGCCGCTGCCGCTGCTGCTGCTGCTGCTCCTCCTCCTCCTCCTCCTCCTCCTCCTCCTCCTCCTCCTCCTCCTCCTCCTCCTCCTCCTCCTCCTCCACCTCCTCCTCCTCCTCCTCCTCCTCCTCCTCCTCCGCCATTTTGGAACAAATGACCCGGGTTCGATCCTGATTACGTCTGTAATCTAGATTAATCTAGGTTACTAGATTAATTTACCCACATTGTACATATTGTTTCAACTAGTATTTTACTACTTTGCACTGATTAGATGCTAAACTGCATTTCGTTGTAACTGTACTCGTATTTGTGCAATGACAATAAAGTTGAATCTAATCTAATCTAATCTTGTCTGTACGGAGTTTGCACGTTCTCCCCGTGACCGTGTGGGTTCTCCCCGGGCGCTCCGGTTTCCTCCCACACTCCAAAGACGTACAGGTTTGTAGGTTGATTTGGCTTTGGTAAAAATTGTAAATTGTCCCTGGTGTGTAGGATAGTGTGAGTGTACGGGGATCGCTGGTCAGTGCGGACTCGGTGGGCCGAAGGGCCTGTTTCCGCACTGTATCTCCAAAACTAAACTAAACTAAATTCTGCTGTGGTTGTTCCAGGGACGATGAGAGAGGTGCTTCCGTTAATAGTGTAGAATTGGTTGAAGGCTGCTGTGTTAGTTCATGGGGGACCAATGGTTGGCACAGACTTGGTGGGCTGAAGGGCCTTTTTCCACGCTGTATCTCCAAACTAAATACTAAGCTGAACAACAAAACACCCGTAACTCTGCATATTAAGAGTCTCTTGGCTTGTTCTGCAGGGGAAGTCTATTGCATGAAGTATGAAACTTCATAGGAAGGTAGGAATTAGGAGCAGGACCAGGCTGCTTGGTCTCTCAAGCCTGTTGTAACATTGAATCAGATAATGTATACTATGAATGTAACCTGGACTCTGCACTCCTGCCCACACAAGGTAAACTCTCACCACTTACTTATCAAGAATCTGCCAACCTCTGCCTTCAAAATATTCACAGCAATCTCATTACGTTCAGTGACAGGACATCAATAATATTAGTCATGCGTTTTGGGATAACCTCAGGGCATGATAAGTATATTTATTCTCCATCAAAAGAAGAGTTTGGAAATAACCCAAGCAATGTAAAATGGACCTTGATTCCACCGTCCTTTGAGCAAGACTCTATTGACATTTCACACTGCCTCGGGAAAGCAGCCAACATAATCAAGAACCACTCAGACCCTGGTCTTTCCCTTTCCGCTCCTCTCCCGTCAGGCAGAAAATATAAAAGAATGAAAGCATTTGCCTCCAGGTTCAAACACAGCTTCCTCCCTGCTGTATCAGACCTGTGAATTGTCCTCTCCGAAGACAAGGATGTATTCCGGATCCTCCAATCTACCACATTGCGACCCTTGCATTTTTTCTATCTGCTTTTTATGTGCACATTTTATTCTGCACTTAATCCTTTCACCATTTGCACCATCCCTCACACTCATGGATGATTTGATTGTAATCATGTATCGATAATTTACCTGGACAGTACTTTGTTTTTCTGTATCTCAATATACATGACAACAATAAACCAATACAGGTGCACAACCTTTTATCCGAAGATCCAAATAACGAAAACCTCCGAATAGCGGCCATTTTTTCGGTCCTTGAAGAAAGGTCCTTGAAAACGTTCACCGAGGGCGGCCCGCAGAGGTGACAGCGGAACCTCAGTCGGTCCTCGAAGAAAGGGGAACTAAATCCCCATTCATGAAAGAGAAGGTGAGGGCATATTGCGCGGGAGGGTTAATAATTGACAATATGCTGCTGCCTGCCCGCTGAGTTAAAACGTTCCCACGGTAGACTCACGATACACAGTGTATCGAGCAACAGATTGTCGCTCCCTTCAGTTTCACCCCACCTACACCCCTCTGCTTCCCGGCCATGTGTGTGACCCCGTCCCTCCCCTCTCCAGCTCCCCGCTCATTGCACCGGCGCGGGGGCTTTGCACTGTCTTCAAGTCGGCGATACCAGCAGGTCAGTGCCAGTCACCGGAGACGTCAGGACCAATGGGACACCGACCCCCAGGCCCACTGCAAGCACAGAGATCCCAGAGACCCACAGCCAGCAGCAGCCCAGCCCCGTTCCAACTCCAGAGGAAAACTGCAAACTGGCCGGAGACGTCAGGACCACCAGAAGCCGTTCCCCGAGCTGTGCCCCCTCATCGGGACACCGACCCCCAGGCCCACTGCAAGCACGGAGATCCCAGAGACCCACAGCCAACAGCAGCCCAGCCCAGCCCCGCACCAACTACAGAGGAACCTGGGTTGTGGATGACGGGGCGCAGCTCGGGGCATCCTAGGGGCCCATCGGGGAGCGGGTTCCTGTTGGTCCTGACGTCTCCGGCCACCTGCCATCCTCCGGGAACTGTACCGCCCTTGCAGGAGAGTGGGGTTGTTTGCAGTTGCAGAGGGAGGGGGCAAGGGCGGTACAGTTCCCAGTCTCAGCTCCAGTCCAGGGGGGTGGCCGGAGACGTCAGGACCAACGGGACACCGACCCCCAGGCCCACTGCAAGCACGGAGATCCCAGAGACCCACAGCCAGCAGCAACTCCAGCCCAGCCCCGCTCCAACTCCAGAGGAACACGTAGGGGCAGAAGCTGATGGTGTGCAAGGTACGTCTTGTTCTTGGGGTGGCGGATGAGGGGGCGCAGCTCGGGCTGTGGGCAAACTGCCACGTCGCCGTAGCGGCCCATCGGGGAGCGGATTCCTCTGGAGTTGGAGGGGGAGGGGGGTATTGTGCTGTTTGATCGCCCCCTACTATCCCAGGGACAGGGAGACACAGCGGCTTTTTAGACTGGTGGGCAATCACTTCCAAAGTTCTGCCCACACAGTCAGTACACCTCTCCTACACTGCATTTCATACAGACATTTATTCTGCAAGAAAAAACTACATTGAAGACTCAAACTCGCGACCGAGTAACTGCCAGGATCAAGGCGCAAACTCGCGACCTTGCGGATATGAGCCGAGCACTCTACCACTGAGCCAGCCATTAAAATCTACGCAAACAATTTTCCATTCCGAAGACCGACAAATTCTGAATTACGAAAAGTGTCTGGTCCCAAGGCTTTCGGATAAAAGGTTGTGCACCTGTACCAAGAACTGCAAAAACTCAGAACTTTAAAAGCAGAATATGTTTCATTCAGCTCTGTCCTAGTTTACTCCACATTTACTCTGGACGTGAGGAGCAAGAGCCGGTCAGAAGGTGAACTGGAGTACTGCCTCCGGCCCCTTCAAGGTCGCCTGTAGGAGGCGCTCCCGGGTCACAAAGATTTCCGGCCGAGGAGAGGGACATCAGCTTGCGTCGTATTTATCTTTGGTATAAACCAGCATCTGCGGCATGGTGCAGTGGTAGTGCGACTGCCTTACACCGCCAGAGACCCGGTTCGATCCTGACTACGGGTGCTAGTCTGTACGGAGTTTGTACGTGACCTGCGTGGATTTTCTCTGAGATCTTTGGTTTCCTCCCACACTCCAAAGACGTACAGGTCTGTAGGTTAATTGACTTGGTATAAATGTAAATTTCCCTGAGTGTGTGTACGATAGCGTTAATGTGCGGGGATCACTGGTTGGAGCCGACCCGAAGGGCCTGTTTTCACACTGGATCTCCAAACTAAACTAAATTAAATCTGTAGTTTGTTTGTTTCTACATTTCCTCAGTACTATTCTGAAGGAAGATCACTGACCTGAAGTGCTAGTTGTTCTCTTTGTTTTTTTGATTTCATTCTGTTTTTATTTCATCACCCTGACTTCTGCAGTGTTTTGTCTTCGTGCCTTGGTCACTCATGTTCCGGCTACTCATGCAGTACTGTGTTCAGTTTTGCTCAGTCTGTTACAGGAAAGATGCCAGCAAGCTGTGCAAGAGCCCAGAGAAGATTTGCAATGATGATGCTAGGAATTGTGGGTTTTGACCTATAAGGGGTTGGGCAGGCACAGTAACAGGGAGAAAGTACAAACTCCGCACAGACAGCACCCGCAGTCAGGATCGAACCCCAGTCTCTGGTGCTGCAAGGCAGCAACTCTACCCCTGCGCCATTGTGCTGCCCTGAGTGGCAACTTTTACATGCGGAGGGTGGTGGGTAAATGGAATGAGCTGCCACAGGAAATAGTTGAGGCAGGAAACAATAAAATAATGTAACAGACACTTGAAACAGGTTCATGGATAGGAACGGTTTGGAGGGCCATAGGTCAGACACAGGCAGATGGGACGGGCTTGGATGGGGCATCTTGGTCGGCATGGACGAAATGGGCTGAAGGGTCTTTTTCCCTGCTGTGTGACTCCATGATTCTAAGTGCCAACTGTTCCTCCACTACTGCCTGAACGGTAGATCTTTTCCTGCTGGTGATGTCTTCATTTCATATTCCTGGCATCCGCAGTGTTTTGCCTCGGGTACTCTTGCGCTGTCCCAGCTCATACACAGTCCTAAAGTGCAACGTGCTCCTCGCTGGGGAATCGGAGGCATTGTGACTCTTCATGCAGTCTGATTGCTTTGGCTCGTGATAGTGAATGATGTCCCCAAACCTTGGTGCCTTGGTGTTGCAAATGAAAGGCTAAAAGGCTAATGTGGATGAAGACAACTCAGTCCCCTGGCATCCTCTGTTGGTCTTTATTGTGTTTGACTTTGCAAATCTTGCAGCCTGATCGTGTGAGTCAATCCACTGGAGAGAATGGTCAGCAGTATCTTCTGTTTTACTGCATGTTTTTAAACTGAAGATTGCCCACTGTAATATCGTTTAAACATTGCATATGTAGCAGACAAATTAAGATGTGGTGGCTGTTAAACATGGGCTAATACTCTAGGATAACTAAACAAAGATAATTTAATTAAATCGTTGTTAAAGCGAGTTCAGATTGAACCTTCTGAAGAAGGGTCTCGACCTGAAACGTCGCCCATTCCTTCTCTCCAGAGATGCTGCCTCACCCGCTGAGTTACTCCAGCATTTTGTCTACCTTCGGATTGACTTTTAAGCGCGCTTTGAGGCGCTCAAAACCATGCCTGGGAGGAATCCCACTCCTATTACCGAGCAGCAGATAATAATCCTGGATTCAGCCCACGTTTGGAGTGCCCTGACCAGGGTCGACCACTGAAAGTCCCAGGACCAGACGGCATACCTGGTCATGTGCTCAAGGAATGTGATAACCAGCTGGCTGACGTCCTCGCAGGCATTTTCAACATCTCCCTGAGCAGAGTGCAGGCAGCAAATCCAATGTCACAGCACTTCAAGCAGAGTGCAGGCAGCT
Organism: Amblyraja radiata; assembly: GCF_010909765.2. Lineage (NCBI taxonomy): Eukaryota > Metazoa > Chordata > Chondrichthyes > Rajiformes > Rajidae > Amblyraja > Amblyraja radiata. The sequence continues at coordinate 7,232,704 of NC_045992.1, read as the reverse complement.
AATCCAATGTCACAGCACTTCAAGCAGAGTGCAGGCAGCTAATCCAATGTCACAGCACTTCAAGCAGAGTGCAGGCAGCAAATCCAACGTCAAAGCACTTCAAGCAGAGTGCAGGCAGCTAATCCAATGTCACAGCACTTCAAGCAGAGTGCAGACGGCAAATCCAACGTCACAGCACTTCAAGCAGAGTGCAGGCAGCAAATCCAGCATCACAGCACTTCAAGCAGAGTGCAGGCAGCTAATCCAATGTCACAGCACTTCAAGCAGAGTGCAGGCAGCTAATCCAATGTCGCAGCACTTCAAGCCGCTACTATCATCCCGGTGCCAGTTAAGTCATCTGTCTCCTGCCTCAATGGCGGCCGTCCCATGGCACTGACCCCCACTGTGATGAAGTGCTTCAAACGGTTAATTGTGGGACTCATCAAGAATAGCCTCCTCACCTCACTAGACCCCCACCAGTTCGCTCACTGCCCTAACTGCTCCACAGAAGATGCCATCTCCTCCACCCCCCACGCAGTCCTCTCCCACATAGACAACAAAAAAAACACCTACGCTCGAATGGAATGTATTTACTACAGCTCGGCATTCAACACGATCATCCCTGACTCAGAAGCTGGTGGGGAAGCTCTGACTCAATACCCCAGTCGACAACTGGATCCTGGACTTCTCAACACATCCACCACTGTCAGTCCATGTTAACTATAACACCTCAAACATCCTGAACACCGGAGCCCCCCCCCCCCCAAGACTGTGTGCTTAGCCCACTACTATTCATACTACTTACCCACCACTGTGCCGTCAAACACAACACCAACCAGATAAACACATTTGCTGATGACACTGCATTCATCAGAGACAACAACAAGACTGCGGACGCGGATCTCATTCTTGTCCTTTTTTAACGTGGCAACCATGGTGGACACCCACTCGATGGGCTCGCTGACCGCTTCTAGCACGCCCATGGAGACCATGTCGTTTAACATGGACTCAACTTTGTCCTTCATGTCGTGTGACACTCGGTGCGGTGCACGAATAACAGCCGCTACCTTTGGATCGGTAGATATTTTGTAGGTGACAGGCAGCTTGCCCAGTTTGTCATCAAACAGATCAGGGTATTCCTTTATCGGGTCCATCGATATCATCAATTTGTGAACCGTTCTGTCGAACAACACCAGTCCCAGATCTTGGCATGCCTGGTTGCCCAGCAGAGTCACAGAGTCAGAGTTCAAAATGTAGAAGGTCAAAGCACGCGTTGTCTTTTTTAGCACACAAGTGAAAGTAGCTCTTCCCAGCGGTGTCAGCACCTCGCCCCCGTAAGCATGCAGAGTGGAACGGTCTGCAATCAGGAGCTCATTATTCCTTATCTTCTTGAAAAGGCTTATTGACATTACGTTCACCTTCGCCCCTGTGTCGAGCTTAGCATGAAAGTCGAAATTGTTGACAGTTATCAGAACAGTTGGATCGGGTAACCGGCCAGGTGCATGAAGGAGTGAGTACACACTTGCCTCCCTTTGTGAATTAATTGGATCAGCATCGTGGGCAGCGCCGAGCAAGGATGGGGAGCCGTATTTGTTATCGACCTGCATCAGCATGTTTAGGTTAGGTCTGGAAGCTGGTGGAACCTTCCCACGAGAACGGCAGGCAGCAGAGAAATGGTTCAATTTTTTACAATAGTTGTAGGCTTTTCCATAGGCAGGACAAGGCGACTGCCTGTAGTGCAGATAATTGCAATTCGGGCATTTCTTGGGGGGCTCGTTACCAGATGCGGGGTTGGCCCGGGACATAAACCTCGCATTGTCCATTTGAGCTCGCGGCCTATTGAACCCAGTTAGATGAATCGATTTGGTGTCTGAATCACGCTGACTGTTCGGTGGGTCAATGACCTCAGCCATTCTGCAGGCATGCGCGGCTTCATCTAAGGTCAGATCTGGTTTGCGAAGGAGTTCCGATCTCAGCTTTTGATCGAGCATCCCTGTCACCAGAATGTCTCTCGTTAATTGGTCAGTCATGGCTTCGAACCTGCACCTCTGGGCCAGGTAGCGTAAATCAGCGATAAAGCCCTCAACAGGTTCGTCTGGCAACTGCTTGCGAGTAAAGAATCGCGCCCTTTCTAAAATATGATTAGTGGGCAGGTCACAAATCTCCCTGAATTTGCGCATCAGGACTCCATCTGGTTCGTTGCGATGCGCGATGTTCATGTAGTGGCGGTAGTCCAATTCGAAAGTAGCCCAGCGCTCAGCGATATCCGAATCGAAGATGAGCTGGGCAGGCTTTCGGCAAGAGGAAGCCATCGTCAAAATGAAAATAAAAACCTAATGAAAGAAAGAAAAACCGGTAAACAGGAGACGCGAGTAGTCTCTATCTGACACCATGTAAATGAGACATTACACACGTGTGACTTTGAAATAGTCTTTAATACATACTCAGACTTAAACAACACATAAGTAGTGACTGACTCCAGTCTGCTACTGAACTGCGCAGAGGGAGAAGTAGGTGTTATTATAAATGATACCTAAGGCGGGATTAGTGGTGCTGAGGTAGCTATATGATTGGTTGCATGCATAAACCATCTACACTTGTATTTTCCTGTAACAGCAAAAATACATTTAAATTGGGGTCTTTAGAAGCACCCATAACCTGAAGTACTCACTCCAAAGCTGCATTGTATTATTCTTGATACATTTGTTTTACACTTGATAGATTTAATCTTTCAATGATCTGCATATGCAGTATGACTGATCATCTTTGTGCGTTCCATCCCTTGAGGGGAGAGAGCTTAGTTTGGTTTAGAAATACAGCGCGGAAACAGGCCAATCGGCACACTCAGTCCGTGCCGACCAGCGATCCCCATCCACTAAAACTCTAGGGACAATTTACAATTTTTTCACCGAAGCCGATTAACCTACAAACCTGCCAGACTTTGGAGTGTGGGAAGAAACTGGAGCACTCGGGGAAAACCCATGCAGGTCTCAGGGAGAACGTACAAACTCCGTACAGACAAGCACCCGTAGTCAGGATTGAACCCGTGTCTCCGGCGCTGTAAGGCAGCAAATCTATCTCTGTGGCACCGTGTTTGCACTGAATAGAGACAGTAGGCATCTTTCCTTGGACCTTTGTGCCAGCAAGGTCATGGATGGCCAATAATAATGTCCAGGGGTTGCTTATGAACATGGGCTCGGGAGTGGTATTCAGTTTGAAGAAAGGTTCCAACCAGAAATGATGTCAGCCCTTTCCCCTCTCCCCCTATCCCATCCCCATCTCCCCCCAAACCCCGCATCCTACCTGACCTGCTGAGTTTTTGAGTTTTGTGCTCAGGGATTTAGGTGTATTGGAGGCAGTTTAGACAATTCCACTTCTTAGAATAAAGGGGGGTGAGGTTTAGAGGGTGAGGAGATTGAGCATGTTGGGCATATATTTAATGAAATTAATGGAAAAATTGATGTCCCAACAAGATTGCCTCTCCCTTTTAATGGGACCTTGAAAACTTGACTAGGTCGATTGCTGGTGGCTGTTTCCCATCATAGAAACTATAGATCATGCTTTAAGACTGACGACTTGCTAGTTGTAGGTGTCGATGATAAGGAATGTCTTCTCTGGTGATAGACACAAAAAGCTGGTGTAACTCAGCGGGACAGGCAGCATCTCTGGAGAGAAGGAATGGGTGACGTTTCGAGTCGAGACCCTTCAGATTGGATAGGGATAAGGGAAACCTTAACCAGTCTGAAGTAGGGTCTTGACTCGAAACGTCACCCATTCCTTCTCTCCAGAGATGCTGCCTGTCCTGCTGAGTTACTCCAGCTTTTGTGTCTATCTTTGGTTTAAACCAGCATCTGCAGTTCCTTCCTACACATGTCTTCCCTGGTACTTGGGCGTTGGCAATTCTCCACTCTGGAGAATCTTTGCATTGTGGCCTGGAGTATATTCAGATGGTTAGCTGAGGGGCGCCAAAGATTTTAGGGCCAGTCAGGAAAGAAGGCCAGATCAGCCACGATCTTATTGAATGGTGAAACAGGATCAGGAAACATATGGCGTATTCTTGCTCTTATATCTTGTGCTGTTATGTTCCGATATTGGAGGCCATGGTGTTCAGAATATTTGATTGAGGGTGTAACCTTGCCAGTCTGCCCAGTGGTATCTCAGCAGATGCCACATGAGGGGCTTGAGACTGGGTCATTGCGAGTTCAAATCGATCAAGGAACTCGCACATCTGTGGAATGTGGGAGGAAACCGGAGCACCCGGTGAAACATAGAAACATAGAAAATATGTGCAGGAGTAGGCCATTCAGTCCTTTGAGCCTGCACCACCATTCAATATGATCATGGCTGATCATCCAACTCAGTATCCTGTACCTGCCTTCTCTCCATACCCCCTGATCCCTTTAGCCACAAGGGCCACATCTAACTCCCTCTTAAATATAGGCAATGAACTGGCCTCAACTACCTTCTGTGGCAGACCCAGGTGGTCACAGGAAGAACGTATAAATACCTTGCGGACAGCATCCGTGGTCTGGATCGAACCCCCATCACTGGAGGTTGTAAGGCAGCAACTCTACCGCTGCGTCACTGTGCCTTCCCTAAATACTCCCTCCATTTCGATGGTGGGTTTGTCTACGGCCTGCAGCAATATGTATTGTAGTGACAAGCAAAATCTCATGGTTGGTATCACATTGGTTTTCCATTTATTGTGCTCATGTTTCCCGCCTTCCCGGTTTTATAGATTGTTCTCTCTCCCCCTTCGTGTGGGTTGATGAAGTGTTACCTTCCTCCCCGAGTGCTGCGATTGTCTGAACTCTCCAGGCTCCTGCTCTTTATTTCTCTCCCGTCTCTACTCTGCATTCTGCACCTCTCAAACTTCTCCTTAGATCTGACCTTTCAAATCGATCGCCTGATCTTAGAAATTGGATTTTTTTTTTTTTTTTTTAATATGCTTCTGTTCTATTAAACTCTTAAATTTCATCTCCCGATCTACAGTTTCGCCTGGGTATGCTGGCTGGGCTTTATCTCCCAGTACTGGCCACATGTGACTGCACATCAAGGCGTCACTTTGAATACAACATTGGTGTTTCTGTATTCAGTGGCAGTCAGTCAGCCAGTCGCTCACTCAAGAAGCAGAGCAGAAGCAGTGTTAAGGCCCTGTCCCACGCTGCGAGTTTACCCAAGAGCTCTCCCGAGTTTAAAAAAAAAAAATCAAACTCGTGGTACTTCATCACGAGTATTTTTCTACTCTTGGAAATTTTTCACACTGTTGAAAAAACGTCACGAGTTTCCGCGTTTCCCGAGTACCTGCCGTTAGCATTACGAGCCGCTACGAGACATCCACGAGCTCCGACGTACCCGCTACGTACATTCTACGTACTTACCATGAGTTTGATTTTTTTTTAAACTCGGGAGAGCTCTTGGGTAAACTCGTACCGTGGGTCAGAGCCTTGAGGAAAATTCAAACCGACTCCATCCTGCGTTGAGTGCAGCAAATAAAAATACAGAGAGTGTATGTTGGGAGAGATTTGAGAAAGAGACTCACTATTCCATCTCTCCAGAGATGCTGCCTGTCCCGCTGAGTTACTCCAGCTTTTTGTGTTAATCTTCGGTTTAAACCCTCATCTGTAGTTCCTTCTTACACGGAACTATTTACATGTTGCACGACTGTGAATTTCTTTCCGTGGCTGATTTTATTGGTGTTGCCTTTTGCCTCGTTGAAAATGTCTCCAGCTAAAACTACAACCAACAGGTGCAGTGTAAGATTCAAATAAATAATACAACAAAGACTGTGAGCAGTGGAACAATGCATGATTTATGTGCATAGAAATGCCCTGCGGGACGGTAATTAAAATAAAATCCTGTATATAGTCAAGAAGCAACACCAACAGCGGAAAATAGACACAAAATGCTGGAGTAACTCAGCGGGACAGGCAGCGTCTCTGGAGAGAAGGAATGGGTGGCGTTTCGGGCCGAGACCCTTCTTCAGACTGAGAGTCAGGGGGAGGAGACACAGAGATAAGGAGGGGTAAGGTGTGAAACTGGGACATCAAAGTGGGCTAAGATCAAGGAAAATGCACATAAGCTCAGGGAAGGTGGAAAGATCTTAAAGCCATCTGATCATTTTAAACGACCTTTCTTTCCAGTGATTGCATTTTTATCCCTCATTTCAGTGCACCATCGATAGAATACAGAGTCAGAACTTTTCTTCCAGGTGGAAATATCAACCGCGGCCTGGTCTGGCAGCTCAAAGTCCCAGGAATTAAGGAGGTTACAAAAAGTAATCTGCCCGGTCCATCATGGCCTCCCCACCTCCCCACCATCTAAGGGATCTACAGGAGGCGTTTTCCAGCATTTTCTGTTTTTATTTCAGATTTCCAGCATCTGCAATTTGTTTGATTTCCAATTCGACTCAGGGTTTGCAGGTGGGTCAGAATTTCCCAGGAACCAATCTAAGTTGCTTGGAGGGACAACATTTAAAGAGTGGCACTTCTGACATATGACGGACAAATTATCCCTGCCATTGCTAATTTCTTTGGCAGCTTCATTTCTAAAAGTTGGTGTATTTGAACAGGATTATCCAGTCTGATAATCAATAGTTTATGTATGATTTATGGAATTGATTGCATGTCAACTCTGTCCAAGAGAGTTAACAGTTATGAGGAAGGAGTTCCATTGATTCAGGAATTGAAGTGGGCGGTTTTGCAGATTAAACATTAAACACTACTGCTTGGTTTTTTAATTAATTCATTAACAATGCTTGATTTTCCCGTTATCCCTCACCCCTGCCATTGCCCCTGTGTCCCATTGTACTGGCTGCACAATCGACAACTTCCGGCAGCTTCCAACCGCAAGAATAAAAGGATGTACCTTTAGAAAGCAGATGGGAAGGAATGTCTTCAGTCAGAGGGTGGTGAATCTGTGGAATTCATTGCCACAGACGGCTGTCTATGGAGGCCAAGTAAATGGATACCTTTAAGGTGGAGCTTGACAGTTTTTGATTAGTACGGGTGTCAGGGGCTATGGGGCAAGGGCAGGAGAGTGGGGTTAGGGGGGAGAGATAGATCAGCCATGATTGAATGACGAGTAGACTTGATGAGCCGAATGGCCTAATTTAGTTTAGTTTGGAGATACAGCGCGGAAAAAGTCCATCGGCCCACCGAGTGCGCGCCGACCAGCCCGTCAACACTATCCTACACACACTAGTGACGATTTACATTGATACCAAGCCAATTAACCTACAAACCTGTACGTCTTTGGAGTGTGGGAGGACGGAGTTTCCAGAGAAAACATACACAGGTCACGGGGAGAACGCACAAACTATGTTACAGATAGCAACTGTGGTCAGGTTCGAACCCAGGGGCCCTAGCGTTGTAAGGCAGCATCTCTGCCTATAACTGCTCCTACAACTCATTACTGGAACTATCATTGGGTATTGGCTGAATGCCCTTGATCCGCTAGAACTTAGCAACTTGTAATACGAACCTTACCTCAAACACGCAAGAAAATGGACAATTATCTGAGACACCTCTCCAGGAATTATTATGGTGCAAAAAAAAAATCTTGGGCAGTTTTCAGCTCGAAAAGTGGTCGTTGTGTGATTTTTTTTTGTTTGTTGTTTGTGACAATTTGCTGAGTTAATTAATTTTATCTTTTGAATCTTTTTCTGTAATTTTACCAACAGAAGTAAGGTGATGTGAAATCTGGCAACTCTGGAATGGCATTGAATGGCAAGCAGCATCTGTGAGGAGAGAAGCAGTTTCTAGTTCCAGTTGAGGAATGAATCAAAGTTGTTCGACATGAAATATTAAATTTCACTCTTCGCGGATGCTGCCTGACATATTGGTTGTGTTTTATTTCAGTTTTCCAACATCTGCACACTTTTGAGTACATGTGTAGGAAGGAACTGCAGACGCTGGTTGAAACCGAAGATAGACGCAAAATGCTGGAGTAACTCTGCGGGACAGGGAGCAGCTCTGGAGAGAAGGAATGAGTGACATTTCGGGTCGAGACCCTTCTTCAGTCTGAAGAAGGATCTTGACCCATTCCTTCTCCCCAGCGATGCTGCCTGTCCTGCAGAGTTACTCCAGCATTTTGTGTCAATAGACAATAGGTGCAGGAGCAGGCCATTTGGCCCTTCGAACCAGCACCACCATTCAATGTGATCAAGGCTGATCATCCCCAATCAGTACCCCGTTCCTGCCTTCTCCCCGTATCCCCTGACTCTGCTATTTTTAAGAGCCCTATCTAGCCCTTGAAAGCATCCAGAGAACCTGCCTCCACCGCCTTCTGAGGCAGAGAATTCCACAGACTCACCACTCTCTGTGAGAAAGATGTTTCCTCGTCTACGTTCTAAATGGCTTACTCCGTATTCTTAAACTGTGGCCCCTGTCTATCTTCACTTTTGAAAAAAGTCAGAAGTTACTCATAGGTATTTCGCTGGGTTTTTTTTGTGGATGCTTTTGTGTTAAGTCTTTCCTTTCTCTTCCTTGCAGAACACACCGACAGGGACACCGATATTCATAGTGAATGCCACGGACCGCGATCAGGGAACCGGGGGCAGTGTGCTGTATTCCTTCCAGCCTCCATCACGCTTCTTCACCATTGACGGTGCCAGGGGAGTGGTGACTGTCCAAAGACCCCTGGATTACGAGACCACTCGAGCCTACCAGCTTCAAGTCAATGCGACGGTATGATTCATTGTCTTTACACTTTAGAGACACGGAAACATAGACGTAGAAAATAAGTGCAGGAGTGGGCAATTTGGCCCTTCGAGCCAGCCCCACCATTCAATACGATCATGGCTGATCATCCAAAACCAGTACAGGTACCCCGTTCCTGCTTTCTCCCCATATCACTTGGTTCCGTTAGCCCGAACATCGTGCAGAAACACGCCCTTCGGTGATCACCCCTATACGCTAGCACGATCCTATACACTAGCGACAATCTACAATTTACAGAAGCCAATTAACCTACAAACCTGCACGTCTTTGGACTGTGGGAGGTAACCGTAGCTACATGGAGAAAACCAACGCAGTTCACGGGGAGAACGTGCAAACTCCGTACAGACAGCACCCGTAGTCAGGATCGAACCCGGGAGTCTGGTGCTGTGAGGCAGCAGCTCTACCACTGCACCACCTTGCCACCCCCTTGCTCCCTTCCCTTTACAGGTACACACAGGGAGCCGGGGGGAATTCTCTTGGGCATGGGAAGCTGACCAAATCCCACCTTTCATTTCCCTGATGCGATCACACTGTCGTAAAGAAGAGTACCTGAAATGATTGCGTGGGCTGATGAGGAGACGTTGGACAGGCTATGTGTCCATTGGGTGGAGTTTAGAATTTGAGGCAGGGCCAACTCTTGCACTGCCATGGACTTGTTTTCTAATTGTGTATTTTTGCACAAATATATTTTTCTTGCAGTTTTTCTCTTCTCGCTGTCTTGTGCCATTTATGTGTCATTTATGTCTCCAGATATGCTCCAGATGTGGCCTCTCCGACGTCTTGTAGACTTCAATGATTCGTTATTGTCACGTGTACCGAGGTACAGTGAAATATGATTTGCCATACTGTGGATATGAGCGAGAGATCATATCCAAATTATGGATAATTGTGAAATTGCCGAGACCAATTGTGAAATTGCAGAGAGAGAGAGAGAGAGAGAGATGGTTGTCTTATTGTGGCACGATGGTAGAGTTGCTGCCTTACATCAAAATGCAGCACCAGAGACCCGGGTTTGATCCCGACTACGGGTGCTATTAGTATGGAGTTTGTACGATCTCCCCGTGACCTGCGTAGATTTTCTCTGAGATCTTCGGTTTCCTCCCACACTCCAAAGACGTACAGGTTTGTAGATCAATTGGCTTGGTAAATGTAAAAATTGTCCCTGGTGGGTGTAGGATGGTGTTAATGTGCGGGGATCGCTGGTTGGCTTGATAAAAAAATGTAAAATTGTCCAAGTTGGCGATGTGCAGAGTACTGCCCTGCCGACAACAACATTCAGAAGGTTCAGAAGGTATTGATTCAGGGAGGGAGAGGGAGATGCAGGAGTATACATTTCACTGAAATGATTTCAGAGTGAGGAAATCTGTAGAACATGTAAAATACTAACTGCAAAAAAAGGCAATCAATAGGAGAAGTTGTACAAAGACTAATCAACATTAAAATTAATTTGAGTGGATTTGCTTTTTGTGCAGCAGTTTGTGATTGCAGGCAATTTGGTTGCCATCTTTATCAATGTTAGCATATTAATCAGAGGCAATGACAAATAACCTAGAAGTCAGCGTCATTTATTATTCATTTATTTAGAATTTAATTTGCAGCCATTAATGACTTCCGGCATCAGAGAGAGATGATGCCATTTGACTCGATGCATTTGTAATATTCATTTATTGTGGCTAAATTTGACCTCTGTGCTTGTGAGTGAAAGACTTGGATTTTATATACTGCCTTTTACAATCTGGGGATGTTGAAAAGTGGTTTATAGTCTAAAGGACCTTTTAAAACATGGTCACCTTTATCCCCCGCAGGTAACTTTCTGGCCAATTAGTACATAACAAACTCCCGCAAATAACACAAGTGAAGATTAAGTAAAGCACAAAGTGCTGGAGTAACTGTGTGGCAATAACCCTTCAGCCCACCAAGTCCATGTCAACCAGCTATCACCCATACACTAGTTCTGTCTTACACACTGGGGACAATTTACAGAAGACAATTAACGTACAGACCTTCACGTCTTTGGAGTGTGGGAGGAAACCGGAGCACCCCAAGAAAACCCACGGGGAGAACGTACAAACTCCGTACGGACAGCACCTGTAGTCAGGATCGAACCCAGGTCTCTGGTGCTGTTAAGCAGCAAAGGGCCTGTCCCACTTGGCCGTCATTTGCGCGTCACGCAGATGGCGAGCGAAGATTTTGCGACTCCGCGCGCGGCCGTGCGTTACTGCCTATGTCATCGCGCACCATGCGTCGTGACACGTAATTATGTCGCGTAAATTACGCGCAAATGACGTCCAAGTGGTACAGGCCCTTAACTCTACCGCTGGATCACTGGGCTGCCCAACTGAATCCCTTACTGAATGCATTCACTTGAGATCAATGAAATAGATATCTAGAAATTAACTCAAATCCTATTAAATCAGTTGATTAGAGCTGGTTCAATGGCCAATAAATATGATTGAAATAATCATCAAACATATTACAGTCTAGCATAGAATTCAAGCCCTTTGACCCACGATGTGTGGAGAGAACATGATGGCCTGAACATCGGGCTGTCCGTACGACCACGGAGGGTTTATAGCCACGACCACGGATGAACAAAGGAGGGCGACTGGCTGAACTTTCTTGCCTTCCACCGTGAAGAATGCTGTGGTGGATGTTTGTGTTAAATTCTATTGTGTATTGTTTGTTCTTTTTTTAAGTGTATCGCTGCTGGCAAATTCATTTCACTGCACCTTCGGGTGCATGTGATGAATAAATTTGACTTTGACTTTGATATCCATGTGCCCATCTAAAATCCTCCTAAATGCATCCATCATATCTGCCTTCTCCTCCACACCTCGTGACATGTTCAGATTCAGATTCAGATTCAGATTCAATTTTAATTGTCATTGTCAGTGTACAGTACAGAGACAACGAAATGCATTTAGCATCTCCCTGGAAGAGCGACATAGCAAATGATTTAAATAAATAATAATAAGTGATAATAAGTGTCCGGGGGGTGGGGGGGTGATTGGCAGTCACCGAGGTACGTTGTTGAGTAGAGTGACAGCCGCCGGGAAGAAGCTGTTCCTGGACCTGCTGGTTCGGCAACGGAGAGACCTGTAGCGCCTCCCGGATGGTAGGAGGGTAAACAGTCCATGGTTGGGGTGAGAGCAGTCCTTGGCGATGCTGAGCGCCCTCCGCAGATAACGCTTGCTTTGGACAGACTCAATGGAGGGGAGCGAGGAACCGGTGATGCGTTGGGCAATTTTCACCACCCTCTGCAATGTTCCAGACACCCTGTGTAAAAACTTGCCCCACACGTCTCCTTTACACTTTCCCCCCCTAACCATAAAGCTATGCCCTCTAGTCCTCTAGGCCCCCCAGTTCTGACTGCTTACCCTCTCTAAGCCTCTCATATTTTTATGGACTTCTATATCAGTCTCCCCTCAGTCTCTGGCATTGCAGAGAAAACAATCCAAGTCTCTGCAACCTCTTCTTTTAACCAAAGATAGGCACAAAATGCTGGCGTAACTCAGCGGGACAGGCAAGGAATGGGTGTGACATTTGAGAGAAGGAATGGGTGACGTTTCGGGTGGATTCCCTCCTCCAGACTCTTTTAACGAGATCACTTGTTTCTCCTGGCTCTGGTGAGCATCTCTTGATTTGGAGCTGGGTCAAGCAACGAGCACTAAATGTCCAAACGTTGGGGGATTCAGGTGGATTGTTGTTCCGTTGTCCACAAAACTGCTGGACTGGTGTTACCTCTCAAAGACACAGCTCGTTGCTTGGCGTCTACCTGAGCGTGCAGCTGGGCTTCTTGTGTCTACAGATGGTCACAGTAGTACTGGTGTCACAGTTTGACTTGAATGAAATACTAGCTCTGCATGAAAGGAACTGGAGCAATTGCTTTCTGGCAACCTGATTCAACTTGCAAATGAGCAACACTGCTGCAGAAACCAATGTGACATTCATCAACGTCTGTGTAAAAAGAATGACATGGGCTTGTGTAAAGTCTTTCCCCGCCTCAGGACATATTTTATAGTCATAATTAACGATTCATAAAACATGGAAACAGACCCTTCGGCCCACCAAGTCCATGCTGACCATCAACTGGGCATTTTACACATCTTATTTTGTTCTTCCCTCACCAATTGATTACCCTAACCTCTACACAGGAGGCAAATTTACAGCAGCTACTTAACCAACCAACCTTTGGGGTATGAGGGGGGGGGGGGCAGAGTACCAGCAGGAAGTGCATGTTGGTGCTGGGAAAACGTGCAAACTCCACACAGAAAGCACCAAGGGATCAGGATCATCAGCTGGGTCCTTGACCCATCACTGGGTCGTTAGCACCACTGTGCCGCCCGTACTCACCGACATACTTGTCGACGTGCAGCCACTGTTGCAGTGTGTGGGTCTTGTTCCATTGCAGAAGAACACAGCATGGGAACATGCCATTTGGCCCACCATGTCTATGTGAAGGGTCTCAACGTTGCTCTCCTCCATTGTCAGCACCGAGGTGAAGCTTTTCCCCAAACAGCCGCAATCTGTGCCAGTGTGTAAAAGAGGGCAGTGAGCTTTAGCCCCGGTGTCTGCCTTTGTGAGGACGTGGTCCCTTCTCCAGCGATCTGTAGTGGACTCTTCATTGTCACCCCTACCCTTGGTGTGTACAGGATAAAGCGAACGATGGCACGGTTAAGAAATCCATCGCTGAAACGAGAATTAAAAAGCTGGGATAAATAAATGTAAATTCATTTCTCTTTGTTTCAGGACCAGGATAAAGACCACCCACTCTCCACGTTGGCTAACCTGGCGATCACTATCACAGATATCCAGGATATGGACCCCATTTTCAACAACCTTCCTTACAGCACAAACATACATGAAAACTCCCCTCCTGTGAGTAGCAGTGTTTTGTTTTATATCTCTCTGCAATAAGATATAAGCAGTGCAGCAACAACTTCCTAAATGTATGGTGGACGAGGATTTTTAAAATGTCGCGAAGAAAAGTGGGGAAGGAAGGAAAGTTATGATGAAGATATTGTGACTATGCATTGGGACAGGTTGAGTTGGTGGCCGAAAATTTAGCAAATTGAAATTAATATGGGAGATTGTAGGAACATAGTCAAAGGGCAGGTTATTATCTAAATGGAAGGAGACTGCAAATGAGTATAAAAGGTGACGCTTCAGGTCGAGACCCTCATTCTGACGTCTGAAGAAGGGTCGCAACCCGTTACGTCACTCATTCCTTCTCTTCAGGGATGCTGCCTGTCCCGCTGATTTACTCCAGCATATTGTGTCTGTCTTTGGTTTAAACCAGCATCTGCAGTTCCTTCCTACACAATGAGGATAAAGGGATTGTTGTAAATGTGTATGAATCTCAAAAAACTGGTGGGTGAGTTTAGCAAGAGGTTGAGATTTCAAATGGCCATTAGTTTAGTTCAATTTAGAGTTAAAGCAGGGAAACAGGCTCTTCGGCCCACCGAGTCCGCGCCGACCAGCGATCCCCGAACACTAACATCATCCTACACATACCAGGGGCAATTTACAAATTTTACCGAAGCCAATTAGCCTTTAAACCGGTATGTCTTTGGAGTGCGGGAGGAAACCGGAGCTTCCGGAGAAAACCCACGCAGGTCAGGGGGAGAGCGTACAAACTCCATACAGACAGCACCCATGGTCAGGATCGAACCCGGGTCTCTGCGGCTGTAAGGCAGCAACTCTTAACTCTGCGCCACCGTGAAGTCAAACATGGGGTCGGAGAGGAATTTCCCGGATTTTTTTCCCGAATTGGACCTGGGTTTTTATCCGGTTTTTTGCCTCCCCCAGGAGATCACGCGGTTCTTGGGGTGGAGAGGGGTGATAGCGGTATAGAGGGGAGGGTAGTGTCTTGTGTTCTGTGTCTTGTGTCTACTGTTTGTGGGTAAGTGTGTCTGTTTAGTGTTCAGCCATGAGTGAATGGCGGTGCGGGCTCGACGGACCTGATGGTCTACTCTCGCACCTACTTTCTATGATTCTATGATTCTATGGAGTTGTGCACACACTTAGGGTCCACCAACCAAAGAAAGGGGATTAGGCAATGCAAAAGGGATTCTCCAGGCTAATTCCTTGGATGTGAGGATTATCTCTCAGGATAGACTAAACATATTAGGTCTGGATTCTTTGGAGTTTAGAATAATAAGTGTTGACCTTATTGACAGAGTAATGTTGAGATACTTTCCACCAGTTGTCCTTTGTTGTGTTACCTGTATTTGGGGCCATCTCATATTCAGGTATTTGGGCCTTTCTTGAAGAGGCGTTTGAAGATAAGGAGATGGTCATTAAAAACCAAGGTACAAAACATTTTCTTGCTGCAGAAAGTAGCAAATCTCTGGCTTTCTTTGCCCCCAGAGAGTTGTAGATGCCAGCTCATGAGACATACTTAACATGGAAGAAGATAGGTCTTAGATATAAGATATGATTATTGTTTTTTGTTTCTTCAGGGATTTATTCTCAGTGAATATTAATGTTTTATTTCAACCCATGAACCCTTACTTTTAATATACATTTTTATGTGGTAACTAATTGAATGTCTTTTTCAATCTAAATATATTACATCTACTAGTTCTCCCTTATCCATCCCGTGACTCACATCTCACGTATGATTTTCCTAACGTAAAAGCATAAAGCCTATGCCGCTGGTTTTGGCTGCTCAAATAGTGAATGATTCATGTAAATATTTCTCAGAAATTGTAACTTCCTTCAGAGGTACTTTAAAACACTGTTCTAATGCCTCCTTGAGTAATGCCACCAAGTGTGGTTTGATCCTTTGAATATATTAAAGCTATTATTATTTTATCAAACCTCATACCAAATATGAATGCACAGTCCTTTACCTTGGGTAAAGAATCAAGATCCAGGTGACCTGGGCTTAAGGTGAGAGGGGAAAAATTTAATAGGAACCTGAGGGGCAACTTTTTCACACAGAGGATAGTGGAAATATGGGACGAGCTGCCAGAAGAAGTGGTTAAGGAAAATACTACAAAACCATTTAAAAGATATTTGGATTGCTACATGAACAGGGAAGGTTTAGAGGATTATGGGCCAAATGATGGCAAACTGGGACTAGTGTTGATAGGAGATCGTGGTTGGCATGAGCAGGTTGGGTCGAAGGGCCTGTTTCCATGCTGTAAGTCTGAAGAAGGGTCTGGACCCGAAACGTCACCCATCCCTTCTCTCCAGAGATGCTGCCCGTCCCGCTGAGTTCCTCCAGCATTTTGTGTCTACCTTCCATGCTGTAAGAATCCGACTCTGACTCAATCCATGAGCCTTCCCGTGGATGCATTACTAATGTTATTAGCTGCTCAGAGTTAGAAATGATTAAGGTAAATTATATGGTAGACAAAAATGCTGGAGAAACTCAGCGGGTGAGGCAGCATCTATGGAGCGAAGGAATAGGTGACGTTTCGGGGTGAGACCCTTCTTCAGACTGATGTGGGGGGTGCGGGGTGGGGGGCGGGAAGAAGAAAGGAAGAGGCGGAGACAGAAGGCTGTTGGAGAGCTGGGAAGGGGAGGGGAAGGAGGGAGAAATCCAATGTTCGTACCGCTGGGGTGTAAACTACCCAAGCTTGAAAGCAGGGACAACCTGAAACTGGAGAATTCAATGTTCATACCGCTGGGGTGTTTCTTAAACAAGGTAAATTATATATACGGTTGTCATTTTTAGTTTGTATTTCACACATTGGGGATTTGGCTTGCTGTCTTCTCAAGAGTGGTGGACTGCTCAACGTGAGGAATGTCTTGGAGCTGGCCACCCATTCTAGCTTCATCTCAGTTTAACACGTCCATTGTTATGGCCCAGGTGGATGGCAATGCAGCAACCAGCGAAGAGATTACAGAAAGATTACTTTATGCACCAGCTTCCCCAACCAAATGCCACTAAAAATAAATGAGCTGACTAATTTTTGTGTCAATATTTAGCTGAACATGTTGGAGCATATAATGGCTACGGGTGCCGCACTTTGAAGTAATTAATTTCTGAGATGGAGTGAGTTCAATATATAAATGCAAGTCTATGCATCATGGAATTTATTTGACCCACTGAAGGTTTAAAAATGTAGAGATTTGTAAATATGTTTCTAGTTGCGATATCAAAGCATTGGTGTGAAATTACTCACCTTCTAACTTGTTAATAAGTTAATGACTGTGATAAAGTGACTTGTTTGTCCCCCATGTGGTGAAGGTTTATGGTGGCCCATAAAACTCAACAACTCTGAATGTCCAAGTGTGGAACCTGCAATAGAACTGGAACCCCTTATTTACACTTCTAAAGATGTGCGGGGCCATTTGGTTAGAACCAAATCTTCCTGAGGGATTTCAATTAATATCCCCATTACAGCCCTATTTTTGTATACAGCCTTGCTCAGTAGTGCATCAATCCCTTTAATTAAATATTTAAAGATAATTGAAGTGAATAGTAGAGATTAAGTGCTCATGTATCAATGAGGCTCAATCGACCATTTCCTTCAAGTGTTGCAATAATGGCAAGCAAGGGCTTGTGTCACTGTTGGTACTTTTAATATTCAACCCATGTGCTTTCAGTCAGAAATAATTACCAACAAACTGGAGTTACTCTTCTAAAACGCAGAATAATAGGCCCTGCGGTTCTCTGTTTCGATGCAAATAGCAGTGGCTTCAGAGACTATCTGGTGCGTTTTTCTCTGTGTGAGGCTAATACATTAAAATAGTGAAGAGAGACTTCAAAACCTCTGTTGTATCCATTGTAAATATAATTAAAACCAGCTCCAAATCTCTTAATCCTTTTTATATCAAGGAAATTAAATGATACACAGAGAGTTGCATTTACTTAATGAAATTACTACTTAATAGAATTTAATTATTTGCTGCAACAAATGCTACTAACTGAACATAAACACGACGTTTGTTTTACACCCCAAGGGATATTCTCAGAGATATCTTGTGGCTTTCAGTTGTCCTACTTGACACGATGTAATCCACGCAGCCCTCTGTCTCTCCCACCACCATCACACACACACAGTGGCGGCTGGTCCTTGGTATGCACTGAGTTCTTGCTTTTAAAGAGGGCAGTCACGGTGGTGCAGCGGTAGTGTTGCTGTCTTACAACGAATGCAGCGCCAGAGACCCTGGTTCGACCCCGACTACGGGTGCTGTCTGTACGGAGTTTGTACGTTCTCCCCGTGACCTGCGTGGGTTTTCTCCGAGATCTTCGGTTTCCTCCCACATTCCAAAGACGTACAGGTTTGTAGGTCAATTGGCTTGGTAAATGTAAAAGATTGTCCCTAGTGGGTGCAGGAAACGCAAGTCGGCGCGGACCCGGTGGGCTGAAGGGCCTGTTTTGGAAACTTACAAAATTCTTAAGGGGTTGGACAGGCTAGATGCAGGAAGATTATTCTCGATGTTGGGGAAGTCCAGAACAAGGGGTCACAGTTTAAGGATAAGGGGGAAATCTTTTAGGACCGAGATGAGAAAATCATTTTTTACACAGAGAGTGGTGAATCTGTGGAATTCTCTGCCACATAAGGTAGTTGAGGCCAGTTCAGTGGCTATATTTAAGAGGGAGTTAGAAGTTGCCCTTGTGGCTAAAGGGATCAGGGGGCATGGAGAGAAGGCAGGTATAGGATACTGAGTTGGATGATCAGCCATGATCATATTGAATGGCGGTGAAGGCTCGAAGGGCCGAATGGCCTACTCCTGCACCTTTTTTCTATGTTTCTATGTTTCCGTGCTGTATCTCTAAACTAAAATTGAACTATCATAGGTTGAAGTGCAGAGATGAGGGCGCACATGAATATATCCTGACACTTCCGGGTGGGAATGCCACCTTTCGCACCGACCAGTGATCCCCGCACACTAACACTAACCTACACACCAGGGACAATTTACATTTATACATTTATAACATTTATACCAAGCCATTTAACCTACAAACCTGTACGTCTTTGGAGTGCGGGAGGAAACCGAAGATCTCGGAGAAAAACCCTCGTGGTCACGGGGTGAACGTACAAACTCCGTACAGACAGCACCTGCAGTCGGAATCGAACCTGGGTCTCTGGCGCTGAAGGCGCTGTAAGGCAGCAACTCTACCGCGGCACCACCGTGCCGCCCACTCCACTTTAGTGAAGAGGCATTTAGATTGAATCTCCAATAAGCGAGGCATTGGAGGATATAGACCTAACGCGGGCAGATGGGATCGTTGTAGATGGGCAAAGCAGTCATCATGCACGTGATGGGCCACAAGGCCAATTCTTTGACTCTAATCCTTGTGGAGCAGCTTGATTTATTATTGCTCAGCATGGCGTACTGAGTTCAGAAGCCTGGGGCCCGTGGCTTGCACTGGGGCCTGTGGGACCTGTGGAGCCTGTGGAGCTCTGGGCTTTGCTTGGTGCGGCAACCCTGTGGGGTAGAGAGGTCCTTGAAGGGGAACTGAGCCTTTGGTGGATATCCTGAGATCATTTCTCTGACTGCCCCCATCTCCACATCATGGCCGGAAGGTCAATTGCCTTCAGTAACGCTGATGAGCTGACATTCATTTGAATAATTAAAAAAATTAAGTTCTTAAAAAAGTTCAATTTTGCTTAAAATATATTTGTGACAGAAAGTAAAGACATTAATATCAATGATAATAAAACAGTGCAGATTGACACCAAATGCTGGAGTAACTCAGCGGGACAGGCAGCATCTCTGGAGAGGAGGAATGGCTGACATAGATTCATAGACGACAGATGGCACAATGGGCTAAGTGTTCGGCTGGCAACCGGAAGGTAGCCGGTTCGAATCCCGCTTGGAGTGCATACTGTCGTTGTGTCCTTGGGCAAGACACTTCACCCACCTTTGCCTGTGTGTGAATGTGTGTGAATGTGTGTGAGTGATTGGTGGTGGTCGGAGGGGCCGTAGGCACAGATTGGCAGCCACGCTTCCGTCAGTCTGCCCCAGGGCAGCTGTGGCTACAGAAGTAGCTTACCACCACCGAGTGTGACTGAGGAGTGAATGAATAATGCGATGTAAAGCGCCTTGAGTATTAGAAAGGCGCTATATAAATCCCATCCATTATTATTATTATTATAGACATTAGTTTCAGGAGTAGGCCATTCAGCCCTTCGAGCCAGCACCGCCATTCAATGTGATCTTGGCTGATCATCCACATCAGTACCCCGTTCCTGCCTCTTCCCCGTACCCCTTGATTCTGCTAGCCCTAAGAGCTCTATCTAACTCGAGTCTTGTTGGGTGAGTTTGGTCTCCCAGTGTGAATCCCTACATGGGATCTCCACAAGATCGCCACATGGTCTTGTTGCCGTTCAGGGAACATTGCTCTGTGGAACTTCAACCCTTTGACAGGCAGTGCTTAACTACTAAGTATTTTGCCTACAAATGTTGTAACCAATATTCTTACAGGCTTTAGATGGACACAACGAGCTAGAGTAGCTAAGCAGGCCAGGCAGCATCTCAGGAGAAATAGGCTTTGGGTCGGGACCCTTCTTCAGACCCATCTTTTGGTACCGACCCAAAACGTTACCTATCCTTTATCTCCAGAGATTCTGCCTGCCTGCTGAGTTACTCCAGCACTCTGTATCTATCTCTGCTATAAACCAGCATCTGCAGTTCTTTGTGACTATAGGCTTCTACTGATGTGTGCTGAGTGTTTTTGCCATTGGTACAACCTCTGTTATTTCTCCTCACAAAGTAGATGGTTGATCAGGCTTCCATGGGACTTTGTCTCTGTGTCTCTACATGAAGGAATTTCCCAAGGATTTGTAGGTGGGAGGAGGTGTTGTTGGCATCGGTTGTTGTGGTAATTTTTGCAAGAGAGGGCATATCTCCAGGCGTGCTGGTATATTCAGTGGGGGGGGGGGGGGGTAAGGCTTCATGTGTCAGTATTTACAAGGCAGTATTTAATGGTAAGCCATTGTGTGAACAGGATTTCACGATGTCAGTTATTGACTTTTACAAGCAATCTTCTGGGACTGGTGCAGTCAATTAAATTCAGACTGTCCTTCTTATTGATAGCCACGGGAAAGAGCAGATTAAAAACAATTTACAATGTAATGCAAAACTCTACACATTCTCGATTTGTATTATGAGGTTTTTGTAACATTTCAGCAGAGATTGAAACCTACTGGGTGAATGTACAGTCTCCGTACAGACAACTCCTGTGGTCAGGACCTAACCTGGGTCTCTGGAGCTGTAAGGGCCTGTCCCACTTGGCGATATTTTTCGGCGACTTCCAGCATCATTGACTGATGTATCCGGTCACCGGAAAAGTTGCGGCGTGATGACGTACGACGCGGTGTCTCCTCAAGTGTGGCAAGTTTTTTTGTCGCCCGCTGGATTTTGAAATGTTCAAAATCTTTCGCTGTCCCTGATACGTCAGTCAATGTCGCCGGCAGTCGCCGAAAAAGTCGCCAAGTGGGACAGGTCTTCTGTTCCAACTTCCTCGTGTTCTTCCTCTTGTCTGTTGTTATTTGCAAGGAGGCTCTCTTGTAGTGTCTATCCAAGCATCTTGAAGGAAACATCAGATAGACACAAAATGCTGGAGTATCTCGGGGGGACAGGCAGCATCTCTGGGGAGAAGGAATGAGTGACATTTCGGGTCAAGAACCTTCTTCAGACTAAGAGTCAGGGGAGAGGGAAACAATCGATAGTGACAATGACACAGAACAACGAATGAAAGATCAGGAAACGTAAATGGACACTTCACTTTTCGCAGGTAAATGTAAAATGTAAGCTGTTTCCCCAGATAAGATGCATGATGGCCCCTTGAAACCTTAGGGACTCAAAGCTCCGCTGGAGATTCTCAGCGAGTGCGTCTATGTTTTTATACCTGGCAGTAGGCTTTTATGCTTCACAGGGAAAGCTGCTGAAACGTGCTGAAGATTGTGCAGATTGTTCCCCTGAAGGTTAACCGGCCCTGACACAACTGTCAGACACTGTTTACTGCCTTTAAGAAAACAGAATGTCAGTTTTTCTCTGAACGAGAGATTCCCAGTCTGATTTAAATTAACTGCCATAAATTCTGGAAATGGGATGTTAAATATCACACGTTGCATCTCTTTCCCCCTCTCTTTAATACTGTTGCTGATTTGGAAAACAATTACCGCAGTGACCTATGGCCACAAGAGACCATTTGCGTTCTTTCCCCACCCCCTCTGTGGTTTCTCTACATCGAAAGGTCAGTGGCCTTGGATTTATAGGTATCGCTGTCTAAGTCGAATGCACTTTTGATTCTGTAAGCTTGGTGAACATGCTGCAAATTTCAGCTACTGCAACAGAGCAGGCAACACATTATTTTCTGCTGTTTGATCTCAAGACAAGATAATAGCTGAGACCCTGGTACGGTTTAGTAGCATTTATTGGCAGATTGTTTAGTTTAGAGATGCAATGCAGAAACAGGCCCTTTGGCCCACCGAGTCCGCACCGACCAACGATACATAGAAACATAGAAAATAGGTGCAGGAGTAAGCCATTCGGCCCTTCGAGCCTGCACCGCCATTCGATATGATCATGGCTGATCATCCAACTCAGTATCCCATCCCTGCCTTCTCTCCATACCCCCTGATCCCTTGAGCCACAAGGGCCACATCTAACACCCTCTTAAATATAGCCAATGAACTGGCCTCAACTACCTTTTGTGGCAGAGAATTCCACAGATTCACCACTCTCTGTGTAAAAAATGATTTTCTCATCTCGGTCCTAAAAGACTTCCCTCTTACCCTTAAACTGTGACCCCTAGTTCTGGACTTCCCCAACATCGGGAATAATCTTCCTGCTTCTAGCCTGTCCAACCCCTTAAGAATTTTGTAAGTTTCTATAAGATCCCCCCTCAATCTTCTAAATTCTAGCGAGTACAAGCCGAGTCTATCCAGTCTTTCTTCATATGAAAGTCCTGCCATCCCAGGAATCAGTCTGGTGAACCTTCTCTGTACTCCGCACATTATCACCACCACACACACTAGGGACAATTTTACATTCATACCAAGCCAGTTATCCTACCAATCTGTACATCTTTGGAGTGTGGGAGGAAACCGAAGATCTCGGAGAAAACCCATGCAGGTCACGAGGAAAACGTACACATTCCGTACAAACAGCACCCGGAGTCAGGATCGAACCCGGGTCTCTGGTGGTGTAAGGCAGTAGCTCTACCGCTGTGCCACTGTGTGGGACAGGCAGCATCGCTGGAGAGAAGGAATGGGTGACGTTTCGGGTCGAGGCCCTTCTTCAAACTGAACCAAAAACCAGCTGACTAGGAAGCTCGACCTCACACACAGAGTCTGAAGAAGGGTCTCCAGAGATGCTGCCTGTCCCGCTGAGTTATTCCAGCTGATGTGATGGGACTTGAGAGACGGGAGTCTTAAGTGTTCACTTTGTAAATCAAATAACTTTGTCACTAATGCTTTGCCGAAGTGAAGAAGATCTTTCCCAGAAACACCAACATATTTTTATTTTAAGCCCCACTCGGACTTCATCTGCCCCAAGTACTTGCGTCTTGTTTTGAATTGTTAAATCATAATTTGAAAGCAAAAACACTTCACTGCCTTTCAAAGCAGAACGATACCAGGAGGCCAGTGGAAGAAGTGTCGCGACCCCCGTCATTTCAGAACAATTTGCTGTCTGTACAGGTCCCATCATCTTTTGGTTCGACAATTAAACTGATTGTTTTGTTCAGCATTTTCCGCATGAACGGACGACATTTACGCAATATTTCGCCCTTTCTTTCTGTTAAAAGTCAGGATGAGGGGAGAAATTAATCCGTGATACCATAAAAATAACGAACGCTTCTGGTGGTCGGGTCTAAATTGGTTTGGGCACTTTATGCGCAGTGTGGTGGAACACTTGAATGAATGTTGATTACTAGGGTCAGTTCTGTTGGTAGCGCATGGAATTCCAGTACACAGAGAAGCAGAGTGGATTTTAACTATTGCATTTCAACGGAAGGACACTAAAAGCTGGAGTAATTCAGCGGGACAGGCAGCATCTCTGGAGAGAAGGAATGGGTGGCGTTTCAGGTCGAGACCCTTCTTCGGACTAGTTCGGGACAAGCGAAACGAGAGATATAGACGGTTATGTAGAGAGGTAAAGAACACTGAATGAAAGATGTGCAAAAAAGTAACGATTATAAAGGAAACAGGCCATTGTTAGCTGTTTGTTGGGTGAAAATAAGACTTGGGTGGGGGAGGGATAGAGAGAGAGAGAGAGAGGGAATGCCTGGGTTATTTGAAGTTAGAGAAATCAATGTTAATACCACTGCCCAAGCTGCCCAAGCGAAATATGAGATGCTGTTCCCCCAATTTGCGTTTAGCCTCACTCTGACAATGGAGGAGACCTAGGACAGAAAGGTCAGTGTGGGAATTGGAAGGAGAATTAAAGTGTTCAGTAACCGGGAGATCAGGTAGGTTCAGGCGGGCTGAGCGAAGGTGTTGAGCGCAACATTCGCACAGTCTACGTTTGGTCTCGCCCAATGTACAAGAGTCCACAGGTACACAAAAATGCTGGAGAAACTCAGCGGGTGCAGCAGCATCTATGGAGCGAAGGAAATAGGCAACGTTTCGGGCCGAAACCCTTCTTCAGATATAAGAGTCCACATCCTGAACAACGGATGCAGTAGATGAGGTTGGAGGAGAAGCTTGGCTCCGGGCATTTTCGCTGAGGTTTGGTGCCTGGGTTAGCCTGCCCTGTACTTCACAGTGGAAGCCTGTTGTTCCCTGGCTCTGCCAACTCGACGGAGCTTCCATTAAAACTCTCGTGTGAAATTGTGGGAGAGCTCTTGTTTCCCATTGATGGGAAGTTGAGGTAAAGCAGACAAGCAGTAATGCAGATAGCAAACCCGTTCCCAGTACCCCGGAAAGTCCAGCATTTCTGTAGCACCTATTGTGATCCCTCTATGCTACACTGGGGTACTTATGAAATAAATCAAGGACAGCATGGAATTGATGGACCGAATGGTCTCCATGGTCATAAGAAAATGATCACTTGTAGCGGCGCCTGCTAGCGCACACAGATACCGAACCCGGCGCACGTTAGTTCAGCGCTGACCACCGGTGTGGCCAGATGTGTCTGTTAAACCTGTATGCTGCAACTTAAACTTTTGAATAAAGTATTGGTTGAAAACTCCAGGAGTCGTTTATCAGACCGCCAAACACTGTACAATACAATACAGGCATTGTCTGATGCAGGGAATGGGAATTGTGTGCACATTGGTTGCCACAAACTACAGGGGCAGTAATAGCCGAATTAAGACCATTTTGAGGCTGAGAGGAGAGATGGCTGATCCGAGCAGCCCGATTACATTGGGAATGTGGGAGGAAAATGGATCGATGGCTTAGTTGCTGTGAATGAAGTTAGATTGTGGTGGGAAGTGAGGCCTGCAATGATGGAGCATCATTCAGGCTGGCTTTCCCTTGCAGTTTAAGTGCAGCCGGGCAACACTGATATGCACCGTTGCTGCTGTCTTGGTATTAGTGTTTGCTTCTGCCCGCTGGCAACATTCTCAACATTGAGCGATGAGGCTGTGGGCTGAGGGGGCGAAGCACAAACCTCAGGACTGAAGGTTGGAATGTTGATCAGAGGAGACATTGAATCCAGCATTTGCCTGCTACAGTCATAGTCATGCAGCATGGAGCTTGGCTCTTTGGCACAACTAGTCCATGCCGCCCCATCTAAAGTAATCCCATTTACCTGCATTTGACCCATTTGGATGCCGCTCTGAACAACTAGAGCGCGGGCTGGACTTTGAAAATGGCGTGAAAACTTGGCGTCTCTTGCACGTGGGATCAGTGGTCTATTGCTGTACACTTTGCTAATCCAGGATGTGCTTGGATATGGGAATACTGTACTGGACTATCTGTGAGAAAATAATTTCTCTGTACATTTACACCTGTGATAATAAAAGCACCATTGAACCATTGATATCCCTCTAAACCTTTCCTGTCCATGTTCCTGTCCAAGTGTCCATTAAATGTTGCTATAGTACCAGTCTCAACTACCTCTGCTGGCAGCTTGTTTGATATACCCACACCTTCTGAGTGAAAAAGTTCCCCCTCCAGGATACTGTATATATCTTTCCCCTCTTACCTTAGACCTATAATCTCTGGTTCTCGGTTCCCCGACTTTGGATAAAAGGCTGTGCATTCACACCATCAATTCCCCTCGTTGTGGATGAATCCTTGATACAATTTTGAATACGCAAGGCTATTTATTTCCCAATTTTATCCAACATTTAACATCATTTATCAGTTTAGCAGCTATCGGAGATTGCAGTGCACTTCCAGTGCTATCTATGTGGAGTTTGCATGTCCTCTTTTTGACCAATGGTGCTCCATTATCTTCCCACATCCATAATATCATCTCATTGTTAGTCACCTGTTAGTTATCCCTGGTGTAGGTGAGTGGAAGGAGAGCTGGGGGACTTGATAGAAATGAGAGGGCGACTAGGTTAGATGCAAATAAGTGCAGGAATGGATGACAGAAATACTCTGAGAGTAGGCGTGGACTTGATAGACAAAATAATATGAAAATAACATACTGCATGTAATGACAAAACGAATCCCAGAAAATGTGTGAACTCATTCATCAGGCGTCTGTGAGAATGTGGTTTTTATGCAGATAATTTGGATAGAACTACATCCCATTCACAACATTTTGTAGTGAAATTAATCTTAGATTGATAGACTCTTGATTAGTATGGGTGTCAGGGGTTATGGGGAGATGGCAGAGGAATGAGGATGAGAGGGGAAGATAGATCAGCCGCAATTGACTGGTGGAGTGGACTTAATGGGCCGAATGGCCTAACTCAGCTCCTACAACTTATGAATTTATGATTGGAGGACATTACCATAGTTTCTTAAAATCTCTTTCCGCCTTACGTTCCGTTTAAGTGGTCTGTCTTCGAATCTAATTGAATATTGTACAATCTGTGTTTGCCGCATAATTAGACTTAAGACCATTTCCAACTCTTTGGCCAACTCATTAGATTAAAGTCAAATATAAATATACCTCAATTATCATAAAGGGCTTTGGGAAAGAGTTCACTGTGAAAAGAGTCGAGTGTGTTTAAATTGTCATGTGTACCACCACTGAACAATAAATCCTTGCATGCAACAGCACAACACAATATACATAGATAATATATAATAAACACAAATTCAATAAATAGCCCAAAACACGCCCAAAAATATGTCATAAACCCCGCACACAATATAACTGGCAGTCTAAAATTTAAAGGCACATGCCATCATTAATGACATGCAAAACAAGCCAAATGGCCACTACACTAATTGCAACCAAAACAGGTCCATAGAAGTTCATTGTTGACATTACCGTTGTGTTCAAGAGTCTAATGATTGTCGGGAAGTAGCTCTTCTTGAACCTGGAGGTACATTGTTTGATCTCCTTTCCATTCTTGCCGATGGTAGGAGTGGACTGAGAGTGTGGCCAGGGTGGTGTGGGCCTCTGATGATATTAACTGCCCATGCAAATTCTTCCTTTCCAAATAGGATTTCAGCTATTTGTTTGCAATTGTTTTCCAGGGTAAGACCGTGCGAGTTATTACGGCGCTGGATCAAGACCGCGGACGGCCTCGGGGAATTGGTTACACCATCGTTTCGGGTAAGAGAGTTGGCATTGCTTTTGTTTTACTGCCATTTTGCTATCCATTGGTGAAAAGAGACGAGCAAGGACCTCCATTGGTGATGAAAGGAATTTGCAAATGCATCCAGCAAGAATGGAAAACAAGGAGTGAATAATAGAGCTATTGAGTAATGTAGCTGTCACAATTGGGAACATTGTGTAAACTGGTTATTGTGAAATGGAAGTCCCTTCTCATAAAGCCTGGTGTTTGTGACAAGAGCTCGGAGAGATTTTCAATTACAGCTCTGAGCAACATTAGCTTGCAAAGTGAATTCCTTCATGTTGCTCTTTGGAACATAAAGTGCCTGTCCCACTTAGGCTATTTTTTAGGTGACTACAGGCGACTAGGCCGGGGTGTCACCTGTATTATCGTGAGTAGTCTCCTCGGTCGCCCAAAGAGTCGTAGCGTCTTTCTGGTTGCCGTTGGATTTTCAGCATATTCAAAAATTTTTGCCGACAAGCCCAGTTGACGCCAATGAGCGTAGCTTGACTTCTCCTGATGTAGGTGCTGTCGTAGGTTGTCGCCGGGTGACGTAGGCTGACTTTGGTGAATTCCATTGGCGACTACCTACGTCAACCGGCGACAGGTACCGGCGACTGAATTGTCTTCAGTTGTCGCACCAAGTCGTATCTGTAACAACTTAAACGAGAAGCTATGTTTACTGAAAGCAGAGTGATCTCTCCTGCCAAATGCAGTCGGTGGAAGTTAGCCACATAACGGAGATTCTGGGGAACATCAAACTGCAGTCAGCTTCAGGAGAGTCAAAATGAAAGAATTGCGTAATCTGACTCATGGTGGTTAGTTCCTTGTCACTTGTTCAGAAGGTTGGCAGATTTAAATGTGCACCCAGAAAAATCATTTCAAGTATCCAGGCCAACACTTGGCATGAAGCAAGTGGTGAGGAAGAACAAATGACTCAGACTAACACAGGGATTTGAGTGCGTCATCAAAGGAGGGCCGCCCTTTCAAAGATGTTGCCTTAGAAATAGAACATTAAGCCAAGGCCCAGTCTGGTGCACCAGCTAACTGTAAATGATTACATTAACACTGTTGCAACAAGGAAAACTGGGAGATATCCCATGGCCTGGCCAATATTCATCACCAACCATAGCAAACCATATCTGTCCTCCAACATATCGTATCTGACTGGGCTCGTCGTGCATATTAGCTGCCAAATTTCCTTCATGACATTGCGACTGCACTTCCAAAAAATGTAATTGGCTGCAAAGCAATTCAGGACATGCTGAAAAAATGCTCTGGAATTGCTCTCCGCTTGGGTTTCCAGTCATCGCTCCAAAGCCGCGCAACACGCTAATTTGTCTCTTTAACCTTTTGGTGACCAGTTAAAAGGCCACGGTTAGCTAAACAACTGATTGTGGCCGCTTCTCTCTGAAACTACCAGCCTGCAAATAAAAGCTATTTGGAAATTTGGTCCCTGAGGAAAGTGACTGATATTAATCCTTGCCTGGAGAGACGGGGGCAGAGAATCAAAATTCCACGTGTAATACCAAACGCGACAAATTAGTTTACCGCTGGCTCTGGGTATCCCAACGCACTTTGCTCACAAGATCTCACTTCATTCCGTTCACAAGAAGAGAAAACCTGCCCTCGGGGACCTGAATTTTATGTTCGGTTCAAATCATTACAGTTGTGTAACAAAAAGCCACATGACTTTTGTATTATAGTAATGGACCCACTTGAGCGCAAGTCAGAAATTAAATGCACTTTTCAATCAAAGCCCTTTATTGTGTTTTTTTTTGTGCTTTGTTAACTCAGGGAAGGATTACGTTAAGTGAGTAATTGGATCTTGGAGCTTGTTTGTGTCGGGAGGTCATTAATTCACTCAATTTCTTTTTGAAAGTGCATGTGTGCGCATTTGTAATTTTACAGCCACACAATATATTATGGCCTTTGAAGAAAGAAGGTCTCGAGGAATCAGTAAGGTCTGGAAATATTTCAATAAAAAGTTAACCATTAAAAGATCAAATAAGAACGTATGATACGGGGAAGCCAAGGAAGTAGTAACAACGAACTCCAAAAAACTTAAGGTCTGAAGAAGGGTCCCGACCTGAAAAGTCACCCATCCATGTTCTCCCGGGATGCTGCCTGACCCATTGCGTTACTCCAGCACTTTGTGTCCTTTTTATATGTGAAATGGGAATCAATCCAACACCATTTCCGCCTGTTTTGCTGTTGAGTAAGATTTTGATGGACATTCTGCCTAACATCTATTCTCTGACCAGTTCCATGAATCTTTAGATTAGTTTAGAGACCCAGAGCGGAAACAGGCACTTTGGCCCAGCGCGTCCGCGCCAAGCAGCGATCCCCGTACACGAGCACTATCCGACACATTAGCGACAATTTACAATTTCTACAGAAGCTAATTAACCTACAAACCTGCACGTATTTGGAGTGTGGGAGGAAACCAGAGAAAACACACGCGGGTCACGGGGAGAACGTACAAACTCCGTACAGACAGCACTCTTAGCCAGGATCGAAACTGGGCCCCTGGCGCTATAAGGCAGCAACTCTACTGCTTCACCACCGTGCCGCCCTCCTCTTGATTTCTCCCAGTTTCTTATCATAGACCGATCAATGATAAGTATTCATCTACTTGAATGACTGCAATTTTAATAAATGAAAGAATAAAAATTGCTCATTGTACCTTGAGCAAAGAATAGCCTGCTATATTTTTACCTGCCCTGATGAATTTTGAAAGGTGGCTCTGCTACTGAGGCTCGAGTGCAGAATATGAAGAAAATTTGAAGACTATTCTGGTTTCAGAGATTTTAAAATGGATTTATTTTAGCAGCTATGACATTGTTTTTGATCCAGGCGTCGTGATCAGTGTAACCTCTGTACTCTGCACATCTGCTGATGCATAGGAGCAGACACGTCCTGCTTCTTGGGGTGTGGAGTTACAAGATACAGCGCGGGAACAGGCCCTTCGGCCCATCGGATCAACGCTGACCTGTGATCCCCGCACACTAACCTATCCTACACACACTAGGGACAATTTACAATTATGCCCAGCCAATTATGCTACAAGCCTGTGCATCATAAGTCCCATCTACACTAGTCCCACCTGGCCCATATCACTCTAAACCTATCCTATCCATGCACCAATCTACATATTTCTTCAATGTAGTCAGAGTAAATAAATTGTTGGCTTGTGTCCCTCGCCAGAATGAGCCAGAATGAGCAAAAAAATTAACCTGAGGATCTACCCTAAAGAACTCCTGCAGTGTTAACCTGTGGTTGAAATCATTGATCTGAAGGTCCCATTAATCATTCCTTACAAGAGCAGAGCTTTCTTTGATGTCTGCCAACATTCATGCCTTTACAGCATAGAAGTGTAACCAGGGCCGGCGTTAAGCCGATTTGACCGATTGCTCCCAATTGGGCCCCGCGCCTAATGGGGGCCCCGCACTAATGTTCAGTATTTCGTACGGAAATACGAATTCTCTTTGTTAAATAAAGATTTTTTTTAATTCGCCATCCGGATTTTTTTGAAACGAACATGCATAACAACCGCTGCACGGCCATCATACACAAACGATGTGTTAACTAGTGCCGTTAGCACTTCTTAACGGTAAGTAGTTAACACCTTGTTATGCGACGTCATGAATCTGCATCTATCCACATTCTTCCGTAAATGTTATAGTGTTTTGAACAAGTATTAATGACGCCGTGTTCAAAAGGGAACTGCAGATGCTGGAATATCGAAGGTACACAAAATTGCTGGGGAAACTCAGCGGGTGCAGCAGCATCTATGGAGCAAAGGAAATAGGCGACGTTTCGGGCCGAAACCCTTCTTCAGACTCATTTAATGACGCCGTGTTCCTTTGAATAAAATTCACGCGGCGTCATTAATACTTGTTTAAAACACAATTACATTACTGAGGAATGTAGATCGATGACACATTGAGAATTTCATTTAACTCACCATCATGAGTGAGGGCCCCGGACCGCGAGAAGGGGCTTCTTCCTGGTGTGCAGGTTAGTCATTCACCTACCGACCCACGTTGTGTCTCTCTGTCTTTTGCTCACTCCCTCCCTCCCTCTTTCTCTCGCGCTCTCTCTCCCGCTCCCCGTCTCGTCTCTCTCTAGCTCTCCTACTCCCTCTCTATCACCCTGTCCCCTCAGCATTCCCGGAATCATTGATGTTTAGCGGTAGACAAAAATGCTGGAGAAACTCAGCTGGTGAGGCATTCGCCTGGCCCGCTGAGTTCCTCCAGCACTCTGTGTTTTTTGTTTGGCTCTGAAGTTGAAGGTGGCTCAGCGGGACGGGCAGCGGCTCTGGGGAGAGGGTTGTGTTTCTGGTCGAGACCCTTCTTCAGACAATCACAAGTACTCTCACCGACGCGAGTTCAGTTCGGTCTGAAGAAGGGTCTTCTCTCCAGAGTCGCTGCGCTGCCTGTCTGCTGAGTTACTCCAGCTTTATGTCTATCTTCAATTTCAGAGAAATACAATTTCTCACGAGGGGCTTATAACGTCTC
Organism: Amblyraja radiata; assembly: GCF_010909765.2. NCBI lineage: Eukaryota > Metazoa > Chordata > Chondrichthyes > Rajiformes > Rajidae > Amblyraja > Amblyraja radiata. The sequence continues at coordinate 7,200,887 of NC_045992.1, read as the reverse complement.
TAAACCCCTCTGGGACCCTCTGAACACCTCTAAACCCCCTCTAGCCCCCCTATTTCCCTCTATTCCCCTCTAAACAATTGTAAACACACCTGAACCCATCTGAAGCCCTCTAAACATCTCTAAACCGTTTAAACCCCCTAAGGCCGGCCATGCACGCACACACACAGACGCATACACACAAACACACACACTCAGTCACACAGACACAGAATCGCATACACTCATAAACACACACACACACACACCACATTCAATCTTTCAAATTGCCGCTCATTTTATTAGATGTGTGACACTTTCATATAGTTTTTCAAAATTTTAGTATATCAAGCATTTAATGTTTTTTTTGGTTAAAGACGAGCATACTACACGAAATATAAACATACATAAATTTTTACTTTTCTAGAGTAGGGGCCCCGCCATCAATTTTCTAATTGGGCCCCGCAATTCCTAGCACCGGCCCTGAGTGTAACATCTGATGATTATAACATTGCTAATAATGGGAGCTTGCTGTGCATAAACAGACTGCCATATATCCTGTATTACACCTGAAGAATACATGTGTAGGAAGGAACTGCAGATGCCGGTATAAACCGAAGATAGACACAAAATGCTGGAGTAACTCAGCGGGACAGGCAGCATCTCTGGAGAGATGGAATAGATGACGTTTCGGGTCGAGACCCTTCTTCAGACCCGAAACGTCACCCATTCCTACCCTCCAGAGATGCTGCCTGTCCCGCTGAGTTACTCCAGCATTTTGTGTCTATCCTGAAAAATACATAACTGGTTGTGAAGTGCTCGGGGATGTCCTGAGGTTCTCAAGGTGCTATATAAATGCAAATCTGCACTTTTAAAATACACAATGCAAGTCACCATCCCAAGTCTTTATCTGTTTCCCTCTCCACAATTGCTCCTGAACACTCCCAATATTCTCCACTTTTCTTTGAATTTTCTTTTACTTATTTTTCTTGAAAGAAAAAGTTTTTGGGTCAGCGAGCATTCCATTACAGCCTTAAAATGCCGACAAACGTCCATCTCATTCATGTCGAAAAGCATGTTCTATATATTCACGTTTTTCATAAGGCAGAAGGTCAACAGTATAAACAAGACCTTACTAATAAAGCACACTGCATTTAAAATAGCCAGCTTTAATTTACAATCAAATGCATCTGAGAATTTGATTAAATCGCATTGTTCTGCTCGAGGTTGAATAACCCTTCCCAGTCGATAGTTGCCACTTTCGCTAACAGAGACCAATTTATTGGTCTCAAAGGCTTGACATATCAATCCCATTTGCTCAGGAGGAGATCGTTAATTTTTAATTAAAACATAATTTCAGCATGAGATTCATTAGCTACGTGGGGAGGGACATCAGTTGTTAATGGTTCAACACCGGCCTGCTCGTGATTCTGTATTATTTTTGCCGAGACCGGTGTTTCGATGTTCAAGCACTTTACATTTATCCTTTGATCAACAGTGTCAAAATAATAAGGTTTGCCATTGCAAGTGTTGTTTGAGTGAGGTTCATGTGTGGTAATTGGGTGTCATGCATTGTATGGTCAAACAGTGAATGCCCTCCAAAACTGCTGAGTTGGCTGAAAGGTTTTTGCTATTAAAGGCACTGCACAAACACAAGTCTTTCCTCTTTCATTGACACCAATTCCAGATGGTGTCTTAATCCAGGATGATGGATTGTGAAAGACCTTTCAGCTGCATCACCTTTTTAGTTTAGAAATACAGAGTGGAAAGCCCTTGGCCACTGGGTCCAGGCCAACCAGCAATCATCTATACACGAGTTCCATCCTAAGCACTAGGGCAATTTACACAAACCAATTAACCTACAAAAACCTGCACGTCTTTGGAATGTGTGAGGGAACTAGAGATCCCGGAGAAAACCCACGTGGTCACTGAGAGAACGTACGAACTCCACACAGACAGCATCCGTAGTCAGGATCGAACCTCGGTCTCTGGCACTGCAAGGCCGCAACTCTACCATTGTGCCATCCTATCAAGGTTGTCTTTATGGTGCAGTGCGGTGGCAACTCTACTATGTGGAGTTTGCACATTCTCCCTGTGACTGAGTGGATTTTCTCAGGATGCTCTCAGTTTTCTCCCACATTCCAAAGACGCAAAGGTTAATTGGTTTCTGTCAATTGCCCCTCGTGTGTAAGATAGAGTTAAGGGCCTGTCCCACTGTACGAGATATTTCAAGAGCTCTCCCGAGTTTAAAAAAAATCAAACTCATGGTAAGCACGTAGAATGTACGTAGAGGCTGCGTCGGAGCTCATGGACGTCTCGTAGCGGCTCGTAACGCTAACGGCAGGAACTCGGGAAACGCGGTACCTCGTGAAGTTTTTTCAGCTTTGTGAAAAATGTCCACGAGAGCCCCGGGTACCTACGAACGGCTATTACCGTAATTCTCCGAGTTCGAATCAGGGGAAACTCGGGAGAACTCTTGAATTACCACGTACAGTGGGACAGGCCCGTTAGTGGGCAGTTGATCGCTGGTCGGCGTGGACCAGTTGGGCTAAAAGGGCTAAAGGTTTCCATGCTGTAACCCTAACACTTAAACTAGATTGGTACCTGATGGATCGACATGGATGTAGGGGTCTGAAGCACTGCTGTGGAGTGGGGCTAATTGCACAGGATTTTCCCAGGCACAATAGATGCATTGCCTTAGATAGACACAAAAAGCTGGAGTAACTCAGCGGGACAGGCAGCATCTCTGGAGAGAAGGAATGGGTGACGTTTCGCGTCGAGACCCTTCCGCATTGCCTTGTTTGTGCTGTGCAGTTCTGTGATTCTGCTGCGGTGAACGTGGATGGATTGGGAGAATTTCAAATGAACATTTAAATCTCTTTGTCATCCCACCTTGTTCTCTGTGCACGCTGTCAGGGGAGCAAAATAACTAATTCTCTGCCGGCCTAGTCATTGTAATAATAATAATAATAACTTTATTTATATAGCACTTTTCCTACAATTGAATGCAACACAAAGTGCTTTCCACAGGACTGAACAGAATGCAATATAAAACAGAAAGAACAGAGGCATACAAAGCACAGATTTATATACAAATATAAAATATAGAATATAAAATTGAGAGTATAAAAGGACAAAGGAAGTAAAGTCAGTTAAAAGCTTGATTAAAAAGATACGTTTTTAGCTGCCGTTTAAAAATGTCAACTGAGTGGGCGTCTCTCGTAGCCCCCCTGGGTTGGGTATTCCACAGCTTGGGGGCGTCATTGAGAAAGGCCTCTTCAATTTTCTCATTGCTGGGGCATTGAGAGGCTAACATCCGGCATCAGAAGACCTGCGCGCTCGAGTAGGGGCATAGGGAAGGGGGGACTGTAAAATATGCTGCTCCTGAGACATTTAGGGCTTCATAGACAAGAAGGAGGACTTTATAGTCTATCCTGGATCTCACAGGGAGCCAATGAAGGGAGTATAATACTGGGGTGATATGTTCCCTTTTCTTGGTATTTGTTAAAAGCCGGGCTGCGGCATTTTGAAATGAGCTGTAACTTGTTGGTGGATTTTGAAGGCAGACCGGTAAATAAGGCATTACAGTAATCAAGTCTGCAAGTTATGAAAACATGTATGAATACTTGGTGCTGGATGCTGTCATGTCACATACACGCCCAGAGACTTGTGAATTACTCAATACTGGTTTTCAGCACAAGCATTTTGTGCAAATTTATCGCCCGAATAGAAATGGCCCTGATAAGAATGAACATCACTGACAATGGCCATAAAGAATAAACTGTGGTTGGACCCGCCATATATTAAGTGAACTGTTTGTGAGGGAGATTGCTTCTCCACAGCAGAAATGTTGGGGGGGGAATTTAATTCCAGACTATACACTTCAGTGTGCTTCTTCAAAGTCCTGAATATTATCGACCAATTTTTTTTCTGCATGATCGCTCTGTTACGGTTGGGCAACGCACCACATCTTTGATCTATCGTGCAATTCCACGGTGTCTAGACAGTTTTCCTTCGTAGCTGGGTCAAGAAGCAGAGAAGAAGAAAAAACCACGTGGCTCAGAAAGCTGATTTTAAGCGAAAAAATGTTCTTGCTTAAACCTGTCACTTGTGGCTGCTAAATTGCACCGTGTATCTCAGCTGATGGCAAAGGTGCTGTAATTCTTGAAGAGAATCTCGACACTGGGGAAAACGTTTTATTCACCCCCATGAGAGATTGTGCGCATTTGTGCATTTACTTACACATCCCCGATATCAGACCAGTCGCAACGTGTAGAAACAAGGAATTGCAGATGCTTGTGCATACACAAAAAGGCCACAAAGTACTGGAGTAAACTCAGCAGGTCAGGCAGCATGACTGAAAAACATGGACAGGTGACATTGTGGGTCGAGACCCTTGGTGTCGAGAAAGTTGTATTGTGGCGTAGTCCGTGATGTTTTACAGTTTGAAAAATGTTCCAGGCCCTCAAGAATAATGTGACCATTGTAATTGCTTTCTGTGACTGTGGTTTTGATGGCGTTTTAAAGTTCTAATAACGCGTGAAGATTGTCCCAAACTCTCCACTGATGCCACACCTGAGCTGCCGGGTGTTTTCATCAATGTTTCTTTATGTTTGGGCATTTCCATGTCTCGTTCAGAAAGAGATATGTTGCAGAACTTTTACAAATGGAACTGAGTTTCTGCAAAAAATATCTCTGGAGTTAAAGGGCGTCATGGTGGCGCGGAGGTGTCTTTCTGCACCTGAGACAGGGGTTCGATTCTGACTTCGAGCGCTGTCTGTACGGAGTTTGTATGTTCTCCCTGTGACCGCGTGGGTTTTCTCCAGGTTCTCCGGTTTCCTCCCACATTACAAAGATGTAAAGGATTGTAGATTAATTGGCTTTGTTAAAATTGTAAAATTGTCCCTAGTGTGTAGGATAGTGCTAGTGTATGAGGATCGCTGGTCGGTGGGCCGAAGGGCCTGTTTCTGCACTCTATCTCCATAGTCAGAACACAGAGGATGTAACTACTCTGAAAGGCAAACACATGGTCAGGGGTGACCCAGTGTATGAGATGCTAAAATGTGACATTGTCTACCTCTTGCTGTTCTATTAGTGCTAGTGTACAGGGTGACCACTGGTCGGCATGGACTCGGTGGGCCAAAGGGCCTCTTTCTGCACTGTATCTCTAAAGGCTAAAGTCCACACATGCGTTACCCATGACAGGAAGGCTGAGACCAAGAAACAGGACGTGAAACAGCAGTAACGTGAAATAAAGGGAGAATGGAGGTATATAGAGATGCAAAATGGAAATTCAGTGTTAATGGTCCCTTGCAACAAGATATGTAACAGTGTAATTTCACTGTTTCCCTTCAGGGTCTTCATGGTTAAATCATATGTCAGGCATCCATTCCATATTACAGATGCTCCTCGATTTACAATGCTTCGACATGATATTTCGCCTTTACGATGGCGTTAACGCTGGGTAGCGGCAACGAGCCGCAGCGCACGTCCGGTCACGTGATCACATTGTATTAAATGTGTTTCCGACTTCCGATACTTCCGATATACGATGGGTTTATTGGAACGTAACCCCATCGTAGGCCGAGGAGCAGCTGCATTTTCAGGGTCTCTGGTGCTGTAAGGAATCAATTCCACTGCAGCGCCACCGTGCCTTCCCCACCTAGAGCCACGACACGGGTAAGCAGTGTGGTACAGTGTTGGTATAGTTTAGTTTCGAGATACAGTGCGGAAACAGGCCCTTCGGCCCACCGAGCCCGCATCGACCAGCGATCCCCCGCACACTAACACTGTGAACATTTTATTCACATTTAGACCAAGCCAATTAACCTACAAACCCGTACGTCTGTGGAGTGTGGGAGGAAACCGAAGATCTCGGAGATAAAAACCACGCAGGTCACAGGGAGAAATACAAACTCTGTACAGACAGCACCCATAGTCAGGATCGAACCCGGCACTCTGGCACTGAAAGCGCTGTGAGGCAGCAACTCTACCGCTGTGCCACCGTGCCGCCCAGCAGGTTGCAGGCTGGGGTGAGGAGACGAAGCTCTCTGTTCACGTCAGGCATTCTCCGATTCCAGTGGTTTCCAGACCATTATTGATCAATATTGTTTGAACTCGTGTAGCCTCGGGTGCATTTAACAAAATGTTTCTGAGAAGTAGAGGCCTGACCTCGTAACAACCTATCCCTCCCAAGTGACTGTCACTGACTCTAAACCTTATTCATCCACAAAACAGTGAGTCAGTCAACCAAGATCTGAATTAAACAATCAATTGGCTTTCTACTCCCGGACCTGAGGAAATGGTGTTTCTGCCTGAATGGTAAAGGCTTTGGAAAGTTTCGGAAAGCTTTTCACATTGTTTTTCATTCAACGTTGAACCTCTTGTATAGATTGCAGACTTTAGTTTGGATTGCAATCAGATTTGTGAATCTTTGGCCTAAGATCGTGCTATGCGACCATTTCAGGTGATTTGAGCTTGGATTTCTTCAGCTTCTTAGTTTGATTACTCAGTCTTCCTTGGTTGTAGATAAATCCCACCACTAATACTTTAGAGTTGGGTCATTATATCGCATAGAAACAGAGCCTTCGGCTCGATGTGTCCATGCCAACCAGGATGCCCCATCAAGTCTCAGTCCCATTTGGCCCATATCCCTCTAAACTCTCCCCATCCATGCACCTGTAAATTGAGCTGTAATAGCTGCCTCAACTACCTCTTCTGGCACTCTCCGCCGCCTCCACGCATTCCACTCTCTGGGCCCTCACCCCCTCATCTTCACCATGGATGTCCGGTCACTCTACACCTCCATCCCCCACCAGGATGGCCTCGGAGCCCTCCGGTTCTTCCTCGACCAGAGGAGCAACCTATACCCAGCCACTGACACTCTCCTCCGCTTAGCGGAGTTGGTCCTCACCCTCAACAACTTTACATTTGACTCCTCCCATTTCCTCCAAACACAAGGCGTAGCTATGGGCACACGCATGGGCCCCAGCTACGCCTGCCTCTTTGTCGGGTACGTTGAACAATCCTTGTTCGAGACGTACCAGGGCCCCATCCCCGACCTCTACCTCCGTTACATTGACGACTGCTTTGGGGCCACCTCCTGCACCTACACACAACTGACTGACTTCATCCACTTCACCACCAACTTCCATCCGGCACTCCAATACACCTGGACCATTTCCGACACTTCCCTACCATTCCTTGACCTCACCATCTCCATCGCAGGGGACAGACTTCTGACCGACATACACTACAAACCAACTGACTCACATGGCTATCTGGACTACACGTCTTCCCACCCTGCCCCCTGTAAAGACTCCATCCCCTACTCCCAATTCCTCCGCCTACGCCGCATCTGTTCCCAGGATGAGACATTCCATACCAGGGCATCGGAAATGTCCTCGTTCTTCAGGGAACGGGGATTCCCCTCCGCCACCATAGATGAAGCTCACACCAGGGTCTCATCCATACCCCGTAACACTGCTCTCTCTCCCCATCCCCGCACTCGCAACAAGGGCAGAGTCCCTCTGGTCCTCACCTTTCACCCCACCAGCCGGCAAATACAACACATAATCCTCCTCCATTTCCGCCACCTCCAACGTGACCCCACCACTCGCCACATCTTCCCATCTCCCCCCATGTCTGCCTTCCGCAAAGACCGCTCCCTCCGCAACTCCCTCGTCAATTCTTCCCTTCCCTCCCGCACCACCCCCTCCCCGGGCACTTTCCGTTGCAACCACAAGAAATGCAACACCTGTCCCTTCACCTCCCCCCTCGACTCCATTCAAGGACCCAAGCAGTCGTTCCAGGTGCGACAAAGGTTCACCTGTATCTTCTCCAACCTCATCTACTGCATCCGCTGCTCTAGATGTCAGCTGATTTACATCGGGGAGACCAAGCGTAGGTTGGGCGATCGTTTCGCCGAACACCTCCGCTCAGTCCGCAATAACCAACCTGACCTCCCGGTGGCTCAGCACTTCAACTCCCCCTCCCATTCCCAATCCGACCTCTCTGTCCTGGGTCTCCTCCATTGCCAGAGTGAGCAACAGCAGAAATTGGAGGAACAGCACCTCATATTCCGTCTGGGGACCTTGCGTCCGTATGGCATTAACATTGAATTCTCCCAATTTTGCTAGTCCTTGCTGTCTCCTCCCCTTCCTCAACCCTCTAGCTGTCTCCTCCCACCCTCCCATCCGCCCGCCCTCGAGCTCCTCCTCTTCCCCTTTTCCTTCCTTCTCCCCCCCCCCCACCCCCCATCAGTCTGAAGAAGGGTTTCGGCCCGAAACGTCGCCTATTTCCTTCGCTCCATAGATGCTGCTTAGTCTAAATAAGGGGGATTATGAAGGTATGAGGAATGAGCTGATCAAAGTTGACTGGGATAGCAGACTCAAGAATAAGACGGTACATGAGCAGTGGTGTACGTTTAAGGGTCTACTGTATAACCTTCAAGAAAAATTTATTCCTATGAAGAAAAAAAGGGGTAAGGGTAAGAACTGTCAGCCATGGCTCAGTAAAACTATAAAGGATAGTATTCGGCTGAAGGCAAGGGCATATAAGGTAGCCAGAGATAGTGGGAGGGTAGAGGATTGGGAAGCATTTAAAGGTCAGCAAAAAATAACTAAGAGATTAATTAAGACGGGGAAAATAGACTATGAAAGGAAATTAGCAAACAACATAAAAACTAATAGTAAGAGTTTTTATAGCTATATAAAAAGAAAAAGGGTGGCTAAGGTGAACGTTGGTCCATTGGAGGGTGAGACTGGAGAGTTGTTGGTGGGGAACATGGAAATGGCAAAGGCATTAAACGAGTATTTTGTATCAGTCTTCACCATAGAAGACACAAAAAATATTCCAACGCTGGATAAACAGGGGGCGGTAGGAATGGAGGAGCTAAATACTATTAAGATCACCAAGGAGGTGGTATTAGGGAAATTAATGAGACTGAAGGAGGATAAATCCCCTGGGCCTGATGGATTACATCCAAGGGTCTTGAGGGAGATAGCGGTGGGGATTGTGGATGCATTGGTGATAATTTTCCAAAACTCCCTGGAGGCAGGAACGGTCCCAGTGGATTGGAAAATGGCCAATGTAACACCTATATTTAAAAAAGGAAGTAAACAGAAGGCGGGTAACTATAGACCGGTTAGTCTAACATCGGTGGTGGGTAAAATGTTAGAGACAATTATTAAAGAAACACTAACGGGGCACTTGGATAAACATGACTTCATCGGACAGAACCAGCATGGTTTTGTGAAGGGGAAGTCCTGTTTAACGAATCTGCTCGAATTCTTTGAGGAAGTAACAACCCGGGTGGATAAAGGGGAACCGGTGGATGTGGTATACTTGGACTTCCAAAAGGCTTTTGACAAGGTGCCACATAAGAGACTATTGCTAAAAATAAAAAATTATGGGATTGGGGGTAATATATTAGCATGGGTAGAGGATTGGCTAACAAATAGGAAGCAGAGAGTGGGGATAAATGGTTCATACTCGGGATGGCAACCGGTAACTAGCGGGGTTCCGCAAGGGTCGGTGCTGGGACCCCAGTTGTTCACAATTTATATAAATGATTTGGAGGAGGGAACCAAGTGTATTATATCAAAATTTGCGGACGATACAAAAATGGGAGGAAAAGTAGTGGATGAGGAGGATAGGAAGAGTCTGCAAAAGGATATAGATAAGCTAGGTGAGTGGGCAACAACTTGGCAGATGAAGTTTAATACTAATAAATGTGAAGTCATTCACTTTGGGAAAAAAAATGATAGGGCAAGTTATTTTCTAAATGAGGAGGAGCTGCGTTGTAATGCAACGCAAAGGGATCTAGGGGTATTAGTACATGAATCACTAAAAGTTAGTATGCAGGTGCAGCAAGCAATCAGGAAGGCCAATGGAGTTTTGGCCTTTATTGCTAGGGGGATTGAGTATAAAAACACGGAGGTCTTGCTGCAGCTGTACACAGTATTAGTGAGACCACATTTGGAATGCTGTGTACAGTTCTGGGGTCCATACTTAAGAAAGGATGTACTAGCCCTGGAGGCAGTGCAGCGAAGGTTTACAAGATTAATTCCTGCAATGAGGGGATTGACATATGAGGAAAGGTTAAGTAGGCTGGAACTCTACTCTTTGGAGTTTAGAAGAATGAGAGGCGATCTCATTGAAACATATAAGATCGTGAGGGGCCTTGATCGGGTGGATGCACCGAGGATGTTCCCAATGATCGGGGAAACTAGAACTAGGGGACATAGTTGCAGAATAAGGGGGGGCTCTTTTAAAACGGAGATGAGGAAGAACTTCTTCACCCAGAGGGTGGTTAATTTATGGAATTCACTGCCCCAGGGAGCAGTGGAAGCAGAAACTTTAAATATATTTAAGACTAAAATAGATGGTTTTTTAGCTGCCAAGGGGATAAGGGGCTACGGGGAGAGGGCAGGGATATGGACCTAGGTATGGTTAGTATAGTAAGACCTGAGTGATCTCCTGGACAAGTGTCGATCGCCTGGATTGGGGTCGGAGAGGAATTTCCCGGATTTTTTTCCCGAATTGGACCTGGGTTTTTATCCGGTTTTTTGCCTCTCCCAGGAGATCACGAGGTTTTTGGGGTGGAGAGGGGTGATAGCGGTATAAAGGGGAGGGTAGTGTCTTGTGTTCGGTGTCTTGTGTCTACTGTTTGTGGGTAAGTGTGTCTGTTTAGTGTTCAGCCATGAGCGAATGGCGGTGCGGGCTCGACGGGCCTGGTGGTCTACTCTCGCACCTACTTTCTATGTTTCTATGTTTCTATGCTGCACCCGCTGAGTTTCTCCAGCAATTTTGTGTACCTTCTTACCTCTTCTGGCAGCTCGTTCCATACATGTCTGTCAACCGCAGGTCAGTTTAGTTTATTGTCACGTGTACCGATGTTCAGTAAAAAGCTTTTGTCGTGTGCTAATCAGTCAGTGGACTCTGAATGAGGAAGATGACACAAAGTATTGGAGTAACTCAGTGGGTCAGGCAGCATCTCTGGAGAACATGGATAGGTGATAATTCGGGTCGGGACCGTTCTTCAGGCAGTTGAGTTAAAACGATGTCCCTCAGGTTACTATTAACTCTTTCTGCGTGCCCTCTCTTTCTCAACTCCACCACACTGTGCGTTCACTCTAACTATTCTCTTTGTGATAGTCTCTTCGTGCTGTATCTCTAAACTAAAAGAAAAAGTGATAGGAGCAGAAGTAGGCCATTTGGCCCATCATTTCTAGTCCACCATTCAATCATGGCTGATCTAGCTTTCCCTCCCAACTCCATACTCCTGCCTTCTCCCTATAACCCCTGACACCCTACATAAGTTAATTGGCTTCTGTAAAGGTCCCTGGTGTGTAGGGAGTAGTGGAATAACTTCGAGATAATGTGAACAGGTGATCAATGGACTCAGTGGGCTGAAGGGCCTGGTTCCATGCTGTTTCGTTTAATTAATCAACTGATTAGTTATTGGAGTTGAAGAAAGTTGTGCTCAATATATAAACTCTTGTCCAATTTGCCAGGATTGTAATTGTGAAAGCAGTTGTGTTTCATTGGCTCATTGTTTCAATGGATGCTCTATTGTAGAATAGATACACACCACTGAGATGTGAGGATGAGAGGAAGCACATCCTTTACAGCTTTGGGCTGGAGACAAGGAGTTATCAAGTGATTTGAACCTGACAATTTCCTTCACAAAGCCCTTTATAAAGATAGGTAGCTCCTTCTGTAGCTGCATCTATTTGCAGGTGCACCTCTATAAATAACAGTGCAAATAGAACTACAGTAGCATTGACCATTGCTCCACTTAGAAAGGCAGAGATGCCAATAGCTACAAGAACTTCTATTTAGAAACCACCGTTAGGAGAGGCAAAAAGTCTTAGGTTGCCTCATAACTTACTTTTCGATTGGAATTTGATTTGATGCCATATAACAGAGCAGGGAACCCAAATTTTGCCTAAAATGGTTTTCACTATAGAATGGGCGGCAAGGTGGTGCAACGGTATAGTTGCTGCCTTACAACGCCAGAGATCCAGGTTCGATCCTGACTACGGGTGCTGTCTGTACGGAGTTTGTACGTTCTCCCCGTGACCTGCGTGGGTTTTCTCCGAGTTCTTCGGTTTCCTCCCACACTCCAAAGATAATTGGCTTGGCAAATTGTAAAAATTGTCCCTAGTGTGTGTAGGATAGTGCTAATATGCAGGGGTCGCTGGTTGGCATGGACCTGTTGGGCCGAAGGGCCTGTTTCCGCGCTGTATCTCTAAAATAAACTAAACTGTGGTTCCTAGTGCCTCCATGAAATAAAGGCGTGATGATGTTATGCTACTGCGGTGTGTGACTGATCTGTTGGTGTAAACTCAAGTATATTCAGATGTCACAACCCTTTCCACATGCCCCCAGCATTATTCAAGAATGAAATCGCATTTGCAGACATCTTAATTCCAATCGTTTAAATTGCATTCACCGCTTTCATTTGTTGGGCAAAATGATACTGATTACAAATCGCCCCATTTCATTGTTCCTTCTTCGGGCTTGCGAGGTGGAGGATAGTGCCTCAGTTTCTAACAATAGTAGTTGATTCAAGTTTTAAATTGATGCCGTTCAGCGTGTAAATTTAAGAATGGATTCACAAGTAAGATATCTCATTCATGCCGAGCTGTTTCACATTTAATGAATGGATTTTGCTGTCAACACATTTAAATGATGCCTGTCAGGATCTGAGTCATGATCCAGTTATTTGGTTTTATTTCATAGCTGTTCAACTTCGCAAAGAAGAACTGGCGGGTGGGGCACCTTGTTCAAAATTTATGACCCTATGCCTCTTTCCAGGCAGCTGTCCTGATACAGGCTCTTGATCCAAAACGTCAAGCATCCTTTAGCCTCCACAGATGCTGCTTGACCTGTTGAGCACTTCCAACGGTTTATTTATTTGTTGCCTCTGATTAAACAATCTGCGACGAGTGATGTGCCTCAGGGTTCGATGCTGGGCCCATTACTTACTTACTTACTTACTGCCTATTATGGCTCCTGGCATGTAGGGCAGCAACGAAGGGCCTCCTGTCTGTTCTAGGCTAGCTTCTGGACACTACCCCAGGTCAGCTCCATTGGTTTCATTTCCTCCTCTACAGTTCGACGCCAGGTGGTTTTGGGTCTCCCAGTTTTCCTTTTCCCTTCCCGTGTCCAGTGCAGGCCTATTCTTGGGATGCTGTCTGGTTCTCTTCACCATTGACATTCATCCTAGCATCTGTCGATAGCCCTGGAAGTCCATCATGCCCAATAGTGTTGATTCCTTCAGTTGCTGTTTCTGTAACATGTTTGTTTTACGAGACAGGGTTGTTAGCCCTGTGCTCAACCCCCAACCTGGAGGACCAGTGGATCGCTCTTCATCTCGCCTCTACCCTTCGACCTGTCCAGCATGGGGGACCCTAACAGGAGACAAATCACCCGCTGGCATAGCTCTAGGGGTCACTGAGACACACAAGCTCCCCGACCACGACAAGGTTGAGATCCAACGGGGAGGCTGGGCCCATTGCTGTTTGTCATCTCCATCAATGATTTGGATGAGAACGTACAGTACATGATTAGCAAGTTTGCAGATGACACAAAAGTGGGTGGCATTGCAGGGAGTGAAGATGAAGAAAAAACAGTTGGGCAGGTGGGCTGAGGAATGGTTGATGGAATTTAATACAGAGAAATGTGAGGTGTGGCATTTTGGGGGCACTAACATGGGCAGAGCCTGCGCAGTGAATGTTAGGGCTATGGAAACTTGCAGAGCGGAGGGATTTAGGAGGACAGGTACATAGTTCATTGAAGGTGGCATCACAGGTAGATAAGATTTGGCAAATTGGCGTCCAGTTCAGTTTAGTTTACTGTCACGTATACCAAGGGACAGTGAAAAGCTTTTTGTTGCGTGCTAACCAGTCGGCAGAAAGACAATACATGATTACAATCAGGGCCGGTGCTAGGAATTGCGGGGCCCAATTAGAAAACTGATGGCGGGGCCCCTACTCTCAGGGCCGGCCTTAGGGGGTGCGGGGCCCAATTGGGAACAATTTTGGTGAACCCCAGATTCCCAGCCAAGGTGTGTCAGCCCAGTTATTTAGTATATATTATGAAATTGTACACTAGGGTGTGATGGATTCTACACTGTGTGAATCTCTCCCGCTCCCTCCCGTTTGACTGTCAGTAGCTCCGCTGCTTCCAACCTTTACCGTAGCAGCTAATTACCATTAAACTGCATTATGTGATTAGACACAATGCCCTTGGAGACAGCGGCTGATTGGACGGGAGGAGATCTATTTGTTGATTGGACGGGAATTTTAAAGCAAGCTGGTTGGTGATTGGATGCAACCCCCTTAGAGACAACGATTGATTGGCCGCCAAACAAAATTGTCAAATCTGTAACAAAAATCGCGGGTCGGTGCGAACTCAGTGGATCTGGTTGTATCTCCAAACTAATCTGGTTGTATCAACCAGACTATCTGGTTGTATCTCCAAACTAATCTGGTTGTATCAACCAGACTATCTTGTTGTATCTCCAAACTAATCTGGTTGTATCAAGCAGACTATCTGGTTGTATCTCCAAACTAAACTGGTTGTATCAACCAGACAACCAGAAGGGTTTCGGCCCGAAACGTCGCCTATTTCCTTCGCTCCATAGATGCTGCTGCACCCGCTGAGTTTCCCCAGCAATTTTGTGTACCTTGTATCAACCAGACTATCTGGTTGTATCTCCAAACTAAACAGTATAACATGCAGGTACATTCATTTAAAATTCAGTGATTATCTCACATGATTTCTCACTGTGTAAAGCTCAATATCTGACCAATTTCTGTTTAACACGTTTGGTCTGCCGTGAGCATTTTTCTCTCCCAAAATAATTCACATCTAGCAAACCGATCAACGAACCAGACAGCAGTTGGACGCAGTCATAGAACCATAGACAATAGGTGCGGGAGTAGACCATTTGGCCCTTCGAGCCTGCACAGCCATTCAATATGATCATGGCTGATCATCCAACTCAGTATCCTGTACCTGCCTTCTCTCCGTACCCCCTGATTCCTTTAGCCACAAGGGCCACATCTAACTCCCTCTTAAATATAGCCAACGAACTGGCCTCAACTACATTCTGTGCCAGAGAATTCCAGAGATTCACCACTCTCTGTGTAAAAAATGTTTTTCTCATCTCAGTCCTAAAAGATTTCCCCTTTATCCTTAAACTGTGACCCCTTGTTCTGGACTTCCCCAACATCGGGAACAATCTTCCTGCATCTAGCCTGTCCAACTCCTTAAGAATTTTGTAAGTTTCTATAAGATCCCCCTCAATCTTCTAAATTTTAGCGAGTACAAACCGAGTCTATCCAGTCTTTCTTCATATGAAAGTCCTGACATCCCAGGAATCAGTCTGGTGAACCTTCTCCATACTCCCTCTATGGCAAGAATGTCTTTCCTCAGATTAGGAGACCAAAACTGTACGCAATACTCCTGGTGTGGTCTCACCAAGACCCTGTACAACTGCAGTAGAACCTCCCTGCTCCTATACTCAAATCATTTTGCTATGAATGCTAACATACCATTCGCTTTCTTCACTGCCTGCTGCACCTGCATGCCTACTTTCAATGACTGGTGTACCATGACACCCAGGTCTCGTTGCATCTCCCCTTTGCCTAATCGGCCACCATTCAGATAAAAGTCTACTTTCCTGTTTTTGCCACCAAAGTGGGTAACCTCACATTTATCCACATTATACTGCATCTGCCATGCATTTGCCCACTCACCCAGCCTATACAAGTCACCTTGTAGCCTCCTAGTTTAGAGGGGTTTAAACGGTTTAGAGATGTTTAGAGGGCTTCAGATGGGTTCAGATGTGTTTAGAAGTGTTGTAGAGGGAAATAGGGGGGGGGGGGGGGATAGACGGGGTTTAGAGGTGTTCAGAGGGTCCCAGAGGGGTTTAGAGACGTTATAAGCCCCCCGTGAGAAATTGTATTTCTCTGAAATTGAAGATAGACATAAAGCTGGAGTAACTCAGCAGGACAGGCAGCGCAGCGACTCTGGAGAGAAGACCCTTCTTCAGACTGAATTGAACTCTCGTCGGTGAGAGTACTTGTGATTGTCTGAAGACGGGTCTCGACCAGAAACGCAACCCTCTCCCCAGAGCCCATGCCCGTCCCGCTGAGCCACCTTCAACTTCAGAGCCAAATAAAAAACACAGAGTGCTGGAGGAACTCAGCGGTCAAGGCGGCTGCCTCACCCGCTGGGTTTCTCCAGCATTTTTGTCTACCGCTAAACGTCAATGATTCCGGGAATGCTGAGGAGACAGGGTGATAGAGAGGGAGTGGGAGAGCTAGAGAGAGACGAGATGGTGAGCGGGAGAGAGAGAAGGAGGGAGAGAGAGAGCAAAGCACAGAGAGACACAACGTGGGTCGGTAGGTGAATGACTAACCTGCCCACCAGGAAGAAGCCCCTTCTCGCGGTCCGGGGCCCTCACTCATGATGGTGAGTTTAAAGAAATTCTCAATGTGTCATCGATCTACATTCCTCAGTAAATGTAATTGTGTTTTAAACAAGAATTTATGACGCCGCGTGAATTTTATACAAAGGAACACGGCGTCATTAATACTCATTCAAAACACAATAACATTTACTGAGGAATGTGGATGGATGCAGATTGATATAACAACTTGTTAACAACTTCATGTTAAGAAGTGCTAACAGTACTAGTTAACAAATCGTTTGTGTCTGATGGCCGTGCAGCGGTTGTTATACATGGTCGTTTAAAAAAAAAATCCGCATGGCGAATTAAAAAATATAATCTTTATTTAACAAAGAGAATTCGTATTTCCGTACGAAATACGGAACATTAGTGCGGGGCCCCCATTAGGCGCGGGGCCCAATTAGGGGCAATCGGTCAAATCGGCTTAAAACCGGCCCTGATTACAATCGAGCCATTAATGGTGTATAGATGCATGATAAGGGAATTGAAGTAAGGGCAGATCTGAAAGGAGTTGAAGAAGACCATAGTAGGAAATGTTGCTGTAGGGTTACAGATTTAAGAGTGTGGAGCAATTGTAATGCGAGTTTGTAGATCTGCTTCCATGGCTCGCACGCAAATAGTCGCCTGCGTTGGCCGCCATCTTGTCAGAGCATTGAGTATAGACGTTGGGAGGTCATGCTGCAGTTGTATAAATTGTAGTCAGAATGAAGACCGCGGGGGATTTTTTGGTTAACATTTCACCACTGCGTTAATTTTGTTTGAAATGTACCTACATGACACACAAATAATTTCTACAAAAATCCTTTAGCATCATTTGGTTGCATCTAAGCAATATTAAGTTCTCAACTGCAGTCATTTGGTTCACCCACAGAAACCATGTGTGAGAAAGACCAAGTATCACATGGACACTTTCTTCCAAACAAATCTTCCTCTGTCTTAGCTGTTCACCACAGAAAACAAGTTCCCCCATAGGCACCGAGGAACTGAAATGCAGTGAAGTCTTAGAGCTACATTGATTTGTAGAGTATAATAGAGTAAAAGTTGATCTGGAACTTGAACTATTGATTCCAACATAATTTGTAGAGTCCAGAACAAGAGTTGAATTTAGATATACAGCACGGAAACAGTCCCTTCGGCCCATCGAGTCCGCACCGACCACCGATTCCTGCAAACATACACGATCCTACACGCACTAGGGACAATTTACAATTTTTACCAAGGCAATCAACCTACAAACCTGGGAGTGTGGGAGGAAACCGGAGCACCTGGAGAAAACCCACGTGGCCACAGGGAGATCACACAAACTCCATACAGACAGCGCCCGTAGTCAGGATCACATCCGTGTCTCTGGCGCTGTAAGGCAGCAACTCTACCGCTGCACCACTGTGTCATCCATGTTGGATGCGAAAGAAAGAAAATGATTGAAAAATGCTGCATGCACATCATGTGCATTTTTGGAAAACGCTGTCCATTCATGGCTGTCCATTAGCAGACTCACTTAAGTCTCTTTGTAGACTTTAAATTGGAAGTAACAGATTTTAGCTCTCTTGAGACAGTCACGTGCAATTTCTAATTAAGCCGGAAAAACTTAACTGAAGGTTAACTTGCTGTTTTTCTATTTGAAAAGAGAGATTGGAAAGAATCTATAATATGGCTCTTGCTTGATGCGATCTTTGTTTTCCAAAGCTGGAGCCATAATTGGAAACGTTCTTGAGATTGGAGCGCATCTGTGTTTACAGAGTGGTGTCTGACTCTCACAATAGCTGCATATACACCCACTGTCATGCGGACAAATGCAGCTGTTACTTCGCAAGCAATGGGGAAATCATGGTAGCACAGCAGGTAGAGCTGCTGCCTCACAGCGCCAGACCCAGGTTCCATCCTGACCTTGGATCCAACTGAAGACCCATCATTTCACTGTGGTCATATTGTCACTTCATGGCCTGGACTCAAGGTCAACATCAGCCCTGAATCTGGACTACCAGTAGCACACAGTAGAAACAAGGAACGGCAGATGCTGGCCAATACACAAAAGGACACAAAATGCTGGCAGGTCAGGCAGCATCTCTGGAAAACATGGATAGGTCATGTTTCAGGTCGAGACTGATTGTGGGGGGGGGGGGGGGTAGAAGAAAGCTGGGAAAGGGAAGGGGCAGGACGAAGCATGGCAGGTAATAGGTGTTCAGTTTATTTGAGAGATACAGCGCAGAAACAGGCCCTTCGGCCCACCGAGTCCTCACCGACCAGCGATCCCCGCACATAACACTACCCTACACACTGGGGACAGTTTTACATTTTTATACCAAGGCAATAATTAACCTAAAAACCTGCACGTCTTTGGAGTGTGGGGGGGGGGGGACCTAAGATCTTGGAGAAAACACATGGGGAGAACGTACGGACTATGTACAAACAAGTCAGGATCAAATCCGGGTCTCTGGCGCTGTTAGGCAGTAGCTCTACCGCTGCGCCACCTGGTGGGCCAAAGTATGTAGCCCCCCCACTACTACCTACAGACCACCGCCAACTCTCCACCCACTACCTACCATTAACACGTGCAGGTGGCATTGAGTGGCAAGACCTGGGTACAACGTTGAGCATCTCAAGGCAGAGCTGCAAGGACAACATGGTTTCCTCATCACCACCCAGCCCTCAAAACCCACGGGATCTGTTTGGATACGGAAGGTGGTGACTTTTTTTGTGTGGACTAAGTCACTTATCGGTGGGATTTGGGCAATTCTCCCCTTGCATCTCATTTGAACGTCAAACTATTGCTGTCTGCGATGTGAGGCAGCACAGATATCATGTTTAATGAGGTAGGACTACAGAGATTAGTCATTTAATGAGATGGGATCAGACCAATTCAGTACTTAATGAGGTGGTACTGTAGAGGGTCGCCTTAATGAAAGGGAAAGGACTTCACAGTTTGACATTTAAAAAGTATTATCTGATTAAAATAGAAAGTGACTCTCTTAGCAAGACTTTTTTTTTGTTAGTCTGTGTGGAAAGCCTTGGCTTTTGGTCAATGTGTGATGACTTGGTACCCAGGTGCCCTAGGTATCAATGCCAAATGGAAAAGCTGAATAGCAAATGCCTGATATCCAGAAGATTCAAAGCTTGGTATACATCTGTACTTGCTTGCTTCTCTCTGCAGGAATTTAGACCCAGCTTGTCACCTGGAGAGTGTGCGGGTCTTTCTGGAGCCTCCTCAGCCGAAAGAGGAGCTGAAAGCCCAACAAAGTCACATTGAGAGTGAAAGATCGATCAGCCATGATTGAATGGCGGAATAGCCTTGATGGATCGAATGGCCTAATTCTGCTCCTAGAACTTATGGTGCATGCTCGCACTTGGTTCTTTGTGGCCTAAATAGGTAACTTTGGGCATGCAGGAGTCCCTGGCAGAGTGTGTGGTCAGTGCTGCAGATGCTGAAATTCTGAAACAAAAACCAAAAGATGTTTCCACTAGTGGGAGAGTCTGGGACCAGAGGTCATAGCCTCAGAATTAAAGGACGTTCTTTTAGGAAGGAGATAAGGAGAAGTTTAGTCAGAGGGTGGTGAATCTGTGGAATTATTTGCCGCAGAAGGCTGTGGAGGCCAAGTCAGTGGATATTTTTAAGGCAGAGATAGATAGATTCGTGAACAGTACAGGTGTCAGAGGTTATGGGGAGAAGGCAGGAGAATGGGGTTAGGAGGTAGAGATAGATCAGCCATGATTGAATGGCGGTGTAGACTTGATGGGCCGAATGGCCTAATTCTACTATCATTTATGACCTTTTCAATCCTGAAACACCCAGCAGGTCAGGCAGCATCTGTGGAATGCAAAACAGAGTTAAACGCGTTGAGGAACAACTGTCCGAAATGCAGGAGCACAATTCTTGGTGCTGTGCTTCATTTTTGCCCAGGATAAAGGAATCAAGAACCAGTGGTGAGAGGTGAAAGATTTAATAGGAACCTGAGGAGCAACATTTTTTATCAGATGGTGGTAGGTATATGGAACCAGGGGGTAGTTGAGGCAGGTACAAGAACAGTGGTTGAAAGGCACTTGGAAGGGGAAAGGTTGAGAGGAATACTGACCAAATGCAGCTTAGATGGGATATCTTGGTCAGCATGGACGAGTTGGGCCGAAGGGCCTGTTTCTGTGCTCAATGACTCTATTGGCGATAGTGGCCGATGAACTGTCTGTGGCGTTTCGGCGTCAACCACTTAAGATGGAGAGTCCACCACGACCTGGAATGATGGATCTGTTCCTCCGCCCACAGATGCCGCCTGGCTTGTTGAGTGTCTCAGCGTCTTTATTTCTCATCTCCAGCATCTACCATTCATTCTTTTTTTGTTGTTGTTACTTTTCCTCTTTGGCTTCCAGCACAATAAGTGATCAGCTGTGACCAGACTCTATTCGGCAGAAGATATTTGATCTGCTTCCGCTCCTAATTTTTACAGATATTTGCCTGGAATATTTATGAGGCTGATAGGAAGAAGCAGTACATCTGCGTACAGTCAGAACCCGGAGAACAGATGTATTTTACTGGCTGGTGCTGTTGCTGTTAAAATGGAGGCCCAGTCTTGGTGATTTTGTCAGGCTACTCAAGGTTACCAGCAGTGTATTAGATGACTGTTCAGGACAACATAGATGGGTCATTTATAAAATGATAACTGTGGCTGCTGAGAACTCTGTGAAGCACATCAGAAAACATTTATTTCAAGTGAAGAGTCTGACAGAGCAGATTTTGAATAATAAATTCTCTGACGCAGACTGGTCTGATGGACTTTGCCTCCGTGTTTCTTCAAAGTCACACGCAACTTTTGCTGAGGAACAGGGGAGGGAGATGTCTTACGTGAGTGTATCAGTGAAGAAGGGCCTCGACCCGAAACGTCACCCATTCCTTCTCTCCAGAGATGCTGCCTGTCCCGCTGAGTTACTCCAGCATTTTGTGTCTTATCTTCGGTTTAAACCATCATCTGCAGTTCCTTCCTACAGATACTGAGTGTGTGGATGCGGAGAGGAGGTTTCCACTAGTGGGAGAGTCTCGGACCAGAGGTCACAGCCTCAACATTAAAGGACGTTCCTTCAGGAAGGAGATGAGGAGTCATTTATTTAGTCAGAGGGTGGTAAATCTGTGAAATTCTTTGCCGCAGAAGGCTGTGGAGGCTGTCAATATATATCTTTTAGGCAGAGATAGATAGATTCGTGATTAGTATGGGTGTCAGCGGTTATGGGGAGAGGGCAGAAGAATAGGGTTTGGAGGTAGAGATAGATAAGCCATGATTAAATGGCGGAGTGGACTTGATGGGCCGAATGGCCTAATTATGCTCCAATCACTAATTACCTTACAACCTTATACTAGGTACTGGTCAAGCATTCAAAAGACCAGCAAAGTGTGCTGTTATTACAACACAGGAATTTTCTTAAAATAAAAAATTAAGCAGCGGTTAACATTGAATTAGTTAAGGTGTTCAAGAAGGAACTGCAAATGCTGGAAAATCGAAGGTAGACAAAAATGCTGGAGAAACTCAGCGGGTGCAGCAGCATCTATGGAGCGAAGGAAATAGGCAACGTTTCGGGCCGAAACCCTTCTTCAGACTGATAGGGGGTGGCAGGGAGAAGGAAGAAAAAAGGAGGAGGAGGAGCCCGAGGGCTGGGGGATGGGAGGAGACAGCAAGGGCTAACAAAATTGGGAGAATTCAATTTTCATGAACAAAATTGGGAGATTGCGGGCATGAACATTGAATTCTCCCAATTTTGTTAACCCTTGCTGTCTCCTCTCCTTCCTCAGCCCTCGAGCTGTCTCCTCCCATCCCCCAGCCCTCGGGCTCCTCCCTTTTCCTTCCTTCTCCCCACCACCCCCTATCAGTCTGAAGAAGGGTTTCGGCCCGAAACGTTGCCTATTTCCTTCGCTCCATAGATGCTGCTGCACCCGCTGAGTTTCTCCAGCATTTTTGTGTACCTATTGAATTAGTTAAGCCTGAAAGGGTGGCACAGTGGTGCAGCAGTCGCGGTAGAGATGCTGCCGCATAGCGCCAGAGACCCGGGTTCGTTCCTGACTATGGATGCTTGTCTGTACGGAGTTTGTACGTTCTCCCTGTGGGTTTTCTCTGGGATCTCCAGTTTTCCCCCACACTCCAAAGACGTGCAGGTTAGCAGGTTAAGTGGCTTGATATAACTGTAAATTGTCCCCAGTCTCTGTCCCCAGACAGCGTTAGTGTGCGGGGATCGCTGGTCGGCGCGGACTCGGTGGGCCGAAGGGTCTGTTTCTGCGCTGTATCTCTGAAACTGAACTAATAACTTCCTTTGCTAGGGTGCTGCTCCCTTCAGCAAGCGAGAGAAGCACCAGGCACTGGGCAGTGCACACACAGCAAATCATCTGCAGTGTGAGAGGGTGGACCAGTGGGTCCAGGAGCTGCTCACTGAAACAGCTCAGAGTTCATCATCAGCTGTGGCAGGTGCTAGCCTTGAATCAAGGGAGCACTGACAGTGATTGGAAATTATGAGATCTACATTTCTGTATCACCTTTAACGTCTAAGGGAATGTTGATGGTCTCTCTCTCTCACCCCTTTACATACTCTCACTTTATCTTGCTCTTTCTGCCTCTAGTTCCTTTTCTAAATCATTCTCTCTCCCCATTCTCTCTCCCCCCCCCCCCCCCCCCCCTTTCTCCCTCCCCCCCTTTCTCTCCCTCCCCCTTTCTCTCTCTCGGTCTTGTAGTAGCAGCAGTAGAGTTGCTGCCTTACAACACTTGCAGCACCAGAGACTGGGGTTCAATCCCGACTACGACTGCTGTTTTTTTACGGAGATTGTACATTCTCCCCGTGACCTGCGTGGGTTTTCTCCGAGATCTTTGGTTTCCTCCCACACTCCAAAGTCGTGCAGGTTTGTAGGTTAATTGGCTTGAGCTTGTATACTTGGTATAAGTATAAATTGTCCCCAATGTGTGTAGGCTTGTGTTAATGTGTGGGGATCGCTGGTCGGTGTGGTCTGGGTGGGCCGAAGGGCCTGTTTCCGAGCTGTATTTCTAAGTTAAATTAAACTAATCTGCCAAAGAAGGTGAAAAGTGAGACTGGAATACTGGATACAGTCCAAGGAAATATGAGAAGGAAGGCTGGGACAGATGGTGCAACAATAGGTAGACTCAAGGTTAAGATGAGAAAGCAGGAGACTCCATAGTGGCTGAGCAAACAGGTCTTCACTGATGAAAAACCTCACATACTTTCCCCATATCTTTATCGCTCAGTCTCCTAACCCTCCCGTACATTATTGTACCCCTTTCTATCTTTCACTTTCAATTGCTTCAGCTTTGAGTCATGTTCATAAGTGATAGGGGCCATTCGGCCCATCAAGTCTACTCCGCCGTTCAATCATGGCTGATCTATCTCTCCCTCCTAACCCCATTCTCCTGCCTTCTCCCCATAACCCCTGGCACCCGTACTAATCAAGAATCTATCCATCTCAGCCTTAAACATATCCATTGACTTGTGCCTGTGAGTGTGGTACATCTAAGATCTCACTTTAAACACACATTTCTACTCGAGTCATTTATATGCACAATGGAGCCATTTCAAAAAAAAATTGGGCGCAAGAAATTATATTAGATGTGCTCTGAGGCTTCATTCAGGTGACTGCATATTGTTAGTGATGTGAACACTTCTAGACTACAAATCCCATCAGGGCAATGGAGCAGACAAACCAATTTGGAGCCATCATTTTCTGTTTTATTGTACAGCATCGCTC
Source organism: Amblyraja radiata (assembly GCF_010909765.2). Taxonomy (NCBI): domain Eukaryota; kingdom Metazoa; phylum Chordata; class Chondrichthyes; order Rajiformes; family Rajidae; genus Amblyraja; species Amblyraja radiata. The sequence continues at coordinate 7,176,702 of NC_045992.1, read as the reverse complement.
GCCCGACAGTCAAGGTTGTCCGCTTAGGCAAGTCTATTGGAAATGCAAACATTTCCCCTCATCGTTCTACCGAGTTGGATTTCAAACAAACCCACCTCAAGTTTCTATTGCATTGATTAGTATTCACTTGACGGCAATACGGGCAGCACGGTGACACAGGGGTAGAGTTGCTGCCTTACAGCGCCAGAGACCCGGGTTCGATCCTGACTACGGAGTTGTACGCTGCCTGTACGGAGTTTGCACCTTCACCCCGTGACCGAGTAGGCGCCCCGGTTTCTTCACACACTCCAAAGACGTACAGGTTTGTAGGTTAATTTAGCGTTGGTAAAAATTGTAAATTGTCCCTGGTGTGTAGGATAGTGCGAGTGTACGGAGATCGCTGGACTCGGTGGGCCGAAGGGCCTGTTTCCACGCTGTATCTCCAAACTAAACTAAACTAAGGTAGGCAAAATTGCTGGAGAAACTCAGCGGGTGCGGCAGCATCTATGGAGCGAAGGAAATAGGCAACGTTTCGGCCCGAAACGTTGCCTATTTCCTTCGCTCCATAGATGCTGCCGCACCCGTTGAGTTTCTCCAGCAATTTTGTCTACCTTCGATTTGTCCAACATCTGCAGTTCCTTCTTGAACATTTAAACTAAACTAAACTCTGCTGTGGTTGTTCCAGGCACGATGAGAGGGGTGCTTCATTCATAGCGCAGAATTGGTTGAAGGCTGTTGTCACTGGACCTTGCAATGGAAGTGAAGTTGATGCCCGACACCAAGAGGCTGTGGTATCGTTGGAGAAGTTAAATGTGCTCTAAACCCCAACTCCACTACCCATGTTAGTTTAGAGATACAGCACAGAAACAGGCCATCGAGGCCTCACCGACCAGCGATCCCCTATCCTACACACTAGGGGCGATTTACAATATTTACTGAAGCCAAATTAACCTACAGACTTGTACGTCTTGGGAATGTGGGAGGAAACCAGAGCTCCCGGAGAAAACCCATGTGGTCATGGGGAGAACGTACAAACAGCACCCATAACTAGGATCGAACCTGGGTCTCTGGCGCTGTAAGGCAGCAACTCTACCGCTGCGCCACAGTAGCTGCATATTCTTTGGTATAATTTATAGACCAGTGGGTAATGTGGGAGAATAAATTGGGGTTAGTGTGAATGGGTAGTCAGGGATTGGCATAATCTCAGTGGGTCAAAAGGTCTATTTTTAAACTATTATATTGTTAAATGCTGAATAAAACGCACACTTGGGGTGAAGAATTCCTCTGTGCGTCTGTCCCCGTGCAAGTATGGAACGGGTTAAATATCCTTTTGATATTAATACACTTAAATGGTTTTATTGATCCAGCTCCTGTCAAATTGGTGCCTTGGGTTCTCTCCATACCCACCTGACAGAGATGGAGCATTGGTTTAATGTTCCCATAGAGTCATAGAGTGATCCAGCATGGAAACAGGCCCTTCGGCCCAACATGCCCACACCGGCCAACATGTCCCAGCTGCATGTCCCACCTGCCAGCATTTGGTCCATATCCCTCCAAATCTGTCATCCATGCACCTATCTAATTGTTTCTTAAACGTTGGGAAAGTCTCAGCCTCAACCACCTCCTCTGGCAGCTTGTTCCATACATCCACCACCCTCTGTGTGAAAAAGTGACCCCTCAGATTCCTATTAAATCTTTTCCCCTTCGCCTTAAACCTATGCCCTTTGGTCCTCAGTTCCCCAACACAAGAGGCTCTGTGCATCATTCTGCTCTGAACGAAGACATCCCTGGCAGTGTGGTGCATCGGTTTGCACCCAACTCTTTAAACTGGTGTAAGGATAAAGCAAAGCTAGTGACGCAGAAACCTAATTTCTCTGCTGCTTATTCGCCCACTGATCCTTTGCCCCGCATGATTTTAATCACACCCAGTAATGGTGGCAAGTCTTAAAAAAAGATCTACAGGGGGGGACGTGGTATATTTGAACTGCTGCAAAATGCATTGGAGGGAGGGATAATCCTTCTGATGCCTGTGTGGAGTTTCTCTCCTTCCCCTCTCCATAAAATGCAATTAAAGCGCTGGCTGCCTTGAAACAGCGGAGATCCTCCTCAGATTCAGATTCAGATTCAATTTTAATTGTCATTGTCAGTGTACAGTACAGAGACAACGAAATGCATTTAGCATCTCCCTGGAAGAGCGACATAGCAAATGATTTGAATAAATAATAATAAGTGTCCGGGGGGGGGGGAGGGGGGGGGGGGTGATTGGCAGTCACCGAGGTACGTTGTTGAGTAGAGTGACAGCCGCTGGGAAGAAGCTGTTCCTGGACCTGCTGGTTCGGCAACGGAGAGACCTGTAGCGCCTCCCGGATGGTAGGAGGGTAAACAGTCCATGGTTGGGGTGAGAGCAGTCCTTGGCGATGCTGAGCGCCCTCCGCAGACAACGCTTGCTTTGGACAGACTCAATGGAGGGGAGCGAGGAACCGGTGATGCGTTGGGCAATTTTCACCACCCTCTGCAATGCCTTCCGGTCGGAGACAGAGCAGTTGCCATACCATACTGTGATACAGTTGGTAAGGATGCTCTCGATGGTGCAGCGGTAGAAGTTCACCAGGATCTGAGGAGACAGATGGACCTTCTGAATCTTTGCATCTGGAGATTTTACAATGTAATATTATTTTACAAATGCTCACATCATCCTTTCACTGTTTCTCTCTGCTGTTTTAATGAAGTCATTAGACTGGATTAATGCTGTTGGAGCAGCCAGTATAAATGTCCTTAAACATCCTCAGGATGGTATTAACCCGTGCAATTTACAGTGTGAGTGAAACTCCGTGGAGCATCACTGATTGACATCAATCTGACATTCTGGATATAAGTGGTCTTTTTTTACACTAAGTGTATGCCTCGACAAAGGGAAAGGAACTGCATGTATAATGGAGCTTTCAGGCAGACTAACAAACAAATACTCATCAGTCCGGAGAAGGGTCTCGACCCGAAATGTCACCCATTCCTTCTCTCCAGAGATGCTGCCTGTCCCACTGAGTTACTCCAGCATTTTGTGTCTACCTTCGGTTTAAACCAGCATCTGCCATTCTTTCCTACGCACAAGTACTCCCTTCAGCCATAGCCTTATTTTCTCATGCATTTGTAAATATTGAACATAGTACTCATCCCGTTCCACCTTCCTCCTCCCCTCATTCCATCACTCACCTGAGATAGTTTAAAAAAACATTTAAGTAATCACAAAGTGCTTTTTGCTCACGGTGGGGCAGCCATAGAGCTGCTGCCTAACAGCACCAGAGATCCAGGTTCGATCCTGACTACGGGTGCTGTCCGTACAGAGTTTGTACGTTCTCCCCATGACATGCGTGGGTTTTCTCCGGGATATCCGGTTTCCTTTCACACTCGAAAGGCGTACAGGTCGAAAGGCGTACAGGTTTGTTGGATAATTGGCTTGGTGTAAATGTTAATTGACCCTAGTGTGTGGAGGATGGTGCTAGTGTACGGGGATCGCTGGCCAGAGTGGACTCTGTGCGCCAAAGGGCCTGTTTCCGCCCTATATCTCGAAACAAAACTAAATTAACTGGCCGAAGATAGACACAAATAGCTGGAGTAACTCAACGGGTCAGGCAGCATCTCTGGAAAAATAGAATAGGTAACGTTTTGGGTCAAGACCCTCCTTCAGACTTCTAACTGGCCCCCTGGTCCTCATCCCTTGTTAGTGGTCGTGTTTTCAAGATAAGGAATGATTGGCAAAAATACTTCCCTTGAATGATTATATGGGATCTTCCACAGGCATGTTGACTGTGTTAGTGATCCTAGCTGGGGCCTTGAGTGGCTGATACAGACATTGTCGTCACCTTGCCTTGTCATTGACACCACATGAAATTCTAGTTGTAGCTGAACCAAAACAATTAGTTGTGGATGCAAGGAACTACAGATGCTGTTTACTGAAGAAAACACAAAGTGCAGAATAACTCAGTGGGTCAGGCCACATCTCCGGAGTGCATGGATAGGTGACTTTTGGGGTTGGGACACTTCTTCAGAATAATTGTATGGGTTGGGGGGGGGGGGGGGGGGGGGGGAGGGGAAAGCTGGAAGAGGGGTAGGGCTCTTGTCCCGCCCACACCCCTCTTCCACCCCCCCCCCCACCCCCCAACAACAATCAGTCTGACCGGAAAAGTCGCCTATCCACGTTCTCCAGAGATCCTACCTGACTCGCTGAGTTACTGCAGCATTTGTGCCTTTTCAAGATAACTAGTTGTTTGATATGCTGTCCAGAATAATGTCTACATTGGACTTGTGTCGCTGGTGTGTGATATGGCTGTAATTCACATGCGACTTCATAATTTGTTAGGTCATCCCAATTGCTTGATGTAAATTGTACTTGGCAAGTGATAACTCGATATTCTTGGAGAGAATTGCTGGAGGCATTGGTTTGAGCAAAAGAAAAACTGTTTGAGGTTTTGCATTTCAATTCAACCAGTAATCTGCTGTAACCCCCTCATGTCCTGGCTCCTGCTCCAAGCTGCTCCTGACCCAACAGTCTCCCCACTGGCTAACTCCCCCTCCAAAACATTTGGATTAAAATTACTGCTCCGATATACTGGGAATAAAGGCTGAGAATCAAGGGATATGGGGAGAAAGCAGGAATGGGGCACTGATTTTGGATGATCAGCCATGATCATATTGAATGGCGGTGCTGGCTCATATGCCAAATGGCCTTCTTCTGCACCTATTTTCAATGTTTCTATATTATTCTATGACTAGACACGGAAGTGTTCCAAGATCTCCGTAGCAGTGCTGGGTCGGGTGAGTGCAATGTTGCAGGGAGTTTGTTATCCAGAAGGTTGAGCGTTCAAGTCCCAATGTGCAGATTCGAGCGTCAAGTTGCAGACTGACTGACCGCTGCACTTCACCTGCTGCACTGTCGGAGATACCATGCCATGGAGGATCCTCTGTAACTGAGAGTGTTGGTCAGCAATTTGGGAGTCAGATCTGTGGAGTGGAGTGTCTATGAACACAGAAACACTCTGCAGGTAAGGCGGTGACTGTCAACGAAGGAACGCATCAGTTAATGACATAAAACACACTCTTGTAGGTGGTTCAGAAGAGGTTTTGCTACTTTTTCCATTATTTCAATTGATTTTAATAATATTTTAATTTATATTGGAAAAATATTTTAACGAATTAAATCATTTTTAAGTTTTGAGATTTCAACTATTACAGTGTCAATAAACACTGTATAAAGAAATGGAATGGCCGAGTGCAGCCCAAGATGTCCTGTGGCCATCAGGGTGGTCGGTGGATGGAGTCTCGGGAGCCACCTGAGAGCTCTATGATTGCCCCGCCCCCCAGTTTTGCCCCGCCTCCCTGAGTTGCACCCCTCCCCCTCTTGCCCCACCTCTCAGTGTTGCCCCGCCCCCAGTTGTCCCACCTCCCTGAGTTGCACCCCTCCCTCTCTTGCCTTACCTCCCAGTGTTGCCCTGTCCCCAGTTGCCCCGCCTCCCCACGTTGCCCCTCGCCCAGTGTTGCCCCGCCTCCCCGAGTTGCTCCCCGCCCCCTCTTGCTCCACCTCCCAGTGATGCTCCGCCTCCCCATTGCCCCGCCTTCCTGCCCCGCCCCAAGCGTTGCCATGGCAGTGAGATCATGGCCGCCATAGCTAGGTGCCAGTGAGGTAGAAGCAAGGAACTGCAGATACTGGTTTCCAACCGGAGATACAAAGTGCTGGATACTTTGGATACCTCAATGAGTCAGGCAACCTCTCTGGAGAACATGGAATGGTGACATTTTGGGTCCCGCCCCTTCTTCAGTGATTGTGGTGGAGGAGGGTTTGGAAAGAAAGCTGGAAGTGAGAGAGGAGGGGCAGGTCCAAGCCTGGCAACTAACAGGTGGTTTCAGGTGAGGGGGAGAGAAGGTAAAGCTGGGGTTTAAATAACCTGTGTAGAGCACAATTCTACTTTTTGTTTTACATTGAGGACCTTTTATCACATTTGGAATCAATACCACTAACTACAGGGCCGAGGGGAAGAGAAAGGAATAAATAAAATATGTGTGTTTAAATAAAGGATGAAAGTGATAAAAAAAACAACGTGGGATCATGGAAATGATTTCCAGTATATGTTTTGTTCACATAAAGTGCTGGAGTAAGTCAGTAGGTCAGGCAGCATCTCTGGAGAACATGGTTACAAGTGGAGATACTTCTTCAGACTGATGGGTGATGTTTGAGGTTGCCTCCCTCATTGCTTTTGTTCTTGTCCTCATAGTTAAACTGGACTATGCAATCAGGCAATCAAAACAAAGCATTGCTTTGAGCCCAAATCCATTGCATTAAACACTTCAGCTCACCACAAAATCCTTGATTAGTTGAACACATCGCAAGGTAACAGTTGCCATTGCAGTAGTCACAATCTTCTGTAAGAAGATGGGTAATGGAAAGTGTTGGATGTATTTAGCTGGACCATCCATCTTGGGGCAGCTAACATTCTGGGCTGTTTATTTCCACAGGGAACACCAACAGCATCTTTGCCCTCGACTACATCAGTGGAGCTCTGACTCTCAGTGGACCTCTGGATCGGGAAAACCCCCTGTACAGCTCGGGATTTACGTTGACTGTGAGGGTGAGTATCTCCAGTTTGGAGTTTTCCTTAAAAAAAAAAGGGGGGCAGGGTAAATTGGTTGCGTTCCGTGCCGGAGAATCGCGCCATCCACCCACGTCACCACTGCTGCGGCATGCAGAGGGGAACAAAATGAACGCAAGGTTTTTCCGCAAAGTCTGCCTGCGATCTCCAGATTGTCGCTAGAATTTAGAAGATTGAGGGGGGATGTTATAGAAACTTACAAAATTCTTAAGGGGTTGGACAGGCTAGATGCAGGAAGATTGTTCCCGATGTTGGGGAAGTCCAGAACAAGGGGTCACAGTTGAAGGATAAGGGGGAAATCTTTTAGGACCGAGATGAGGAAAACATTTTTCACACAGAGAGTGGTGAATCTGTGGAATTCTCTGCCACAGAAGGTAGTTGAGGCCAGTTCATTGGCTACATTTACGAGGGAGTTAGATGTGGCCCTTGTGGCTAAAGGGATCAGGGGGTATGGAGAGAAGGCAGGTACAGGATACTGAGTTGGATGATCAGCCATGATCATATTGAATGGCGGTGCAGGCTCGAAGGGCCGAATGGCCTACTCCTGCACCTATTGTCTATGTTTCTATGTCCTTCATAGAGTGGGGCAAACATATAAACAAGTTTCAGAATTGATTGAGGTTCACTTTCTACTGCTGGTGGTGGAAGCTGATACAATAATGGCATTTAAGACTTTTAGATAGACTTATGGATATGCGGGGAAAGGAATGATATGGATCACGTGTAGGCAGAGGAGATTTGTTTAACTTGGCATCATGTCCAGCATTGAACAGCCTTCTCCTGTGCTGTTCTTTGTTCTATGTGAGATTTCAAGAGTCTTGTTTAACTATGGTGGCGCAGCAGTAGAGCTACTGCCTTACAGCTCCAGAAACTCAGCTTGGATCCTAACTACGGGTGCTGTCTGTACAGAGTTTGTACGTTCTCTCCGTGACCTGCGTGGGTTTTCTCCGAGATCGTCGGTTTCCTCCCACACTCCAAAGACGTGCAGGTTTGTAGGTTAATCCCCGCTGTATCTCTAAACTAAACTTGAATCTGTTCTAAAACTTGAGCAAGTCATGGAGAGAATAATATCTACTCATTTGCCGTGAATTATAATTGTGCTGCTTTCAGATCAGAGCCCTGCGAATCTTTGCCAGTTGGAAGTACTTTCATTCTAATCAAAATTGCCAAGATCAGAGGAAAGTCTGTGTGTGCGTTGGTGGCCAGATTTCTTTACAAGGTTGGATTCAATCCACTGGATTTGAAAGAGTTCCAGCAGCACTCTGGAATCTGAATTGTAATGGGAGATGTTGGGACATCTTTGGCAGTGATAGGAATCGTGAGTTAGACATTAACACCAGGACAAGTAGGAAATAATATTTAAGGATCATTTCCTACATTCAACTTGAGGTTTTACATATTTTAATCACGTGAATGCAGCTGATGTCTATATGTTTAAAATAGTCTGTATAGATCATGTATAATATCATGAGAGGAATAAATCAGGTATATCATGGTCTAGTATATATATATAGAGGAATAAATCAGGTATATCATGGTCTAGTATATATATATAGAGGAATAAATCAGGTATATCAGGTATATCATGGTCTAGTATATATATATAGAGGAATAAATCAGGTATATTATATATATATATATATATATAATATACCTGATTTATTCCTCTATATATATATATATACTAGACCAAGTGCAGACCCGTTGGGTCTGTTCCCCCCACATGTGGTTGTGGGGGGGGGGGGGGGTGGGGAGGCGGCATGCAGCGTCACACACACTAACTATCCCCCCCCCCCCCGCACTCACGCTAATTACCCCCCTTGATATTATATTAATATTATTAATTTGCTCCTTTTACCCCATAACCACCCTATCTACTGACACATAGCCCCCAACTTGCAGTCACATCTAGAGAGGGAGGGGGGGCGGGGTTTGAGAGTGAGGGCAGAGAGAGAAGGGGCAGAGGCAGAGAGAGAGACAGAGACACAGAGAGGGGCAAGAGGGATGGGGGTTGAAGAGAAGGAGAGAGAGAGGGTGAGTGAGGGGGAGAGAGAGGGGGGTGAGGGGGAGAGGCGGGGAGCGGGGAGCGGGGAGGGAAGTGGGTAGGCATGTGTGGAGGGGAGGGGGGTTTAGGGAAGGGACGGTGGGGGAGGGGATGGAGGGGAGGAGAGGGAGAAAAAGGGGGGAGAGGAGAGAGGGGGGGAGAGGAGGAGAGGAGGAGAGGGGGGGAGAGGAGGAGAGGGGGAGAGGAGAGAGGAGTGGGGGAGGAGAGGAGAGAGGAAGGGGAGAGAGGAGAGAGGAGGGGGAGAGATGAGAGAGGAGGGGGAGGGAGAGAGGAGGGGGGAGAGGAGGGGGGGAGAGAGGAGTGGGGGGGAGAGAGGAGTGGGGGGGGAGGAGAGGGGGGATGATGGGGAGAGGGGGGGAGAGAGGAGGGGAGAGAGAGAGAGAGAAAGGGAGAGAAGGGGGGAGAGAGAAAGAGAGAGGGATAGAGAGAGAGAGAGAGAGAGAGAGGTGGGGAAGAGAGGAGCGGGGAGAGAGAGAGGGAGGGGGTTCCTTTTTACTTCAACCCAAACAACCATTTGCAGGCAGTGCTTTTTTCCTCAAACTAACCATATTTTCATTTTCAAACCACATTATGGGTACTCACAGCTGTGGAGACATTTGTTCAGTGTTATTCAGAGCTCTGATTGAGGCACACCACTTACAGAGACTGATTGAGGCACACCACTTGCAGAGACTGATTGAGGCACACCACTTCCTGGTTTTATAGTCCCTCCCCCCTGCCGCCAACAGGGGCAGCAGAGAGAATGGGGAATTTTGTAAAAACATTAATATCTCTGTCATTTTTCATCGACGGGAAAAATCCTCGGTACACATACGGCGGAGGGGGGCTCTGAGCAAGGTGGCCAAAAATGACAGCCATAGGTGGCGGCGTTCTCTCGGAAATCGCAGCACAGATGGCCAAAACCGGTCAAGAACAGACTTTTAGTTATATATATATATATATATGTGTGTTGTGTACGCACATATATGTTGATAGAATACGTTGATAGGATGTAGCGGCTGGGCTTGTATACTCTGGAGTTTAGAAGGATGAGAGGTTATCTTATTGAAACATATAAGATTATTAAGGGTTTGGACACGCTAGAGGCAGGAAACATGTTCCCGATGTTGCGGGAGTCCAGAATCAGGGGCCACAGTTTAAGAATAAGGGGTAAGCCATTTAGAACAGAGATGAGGGAAAACCTTTTCACCCAGAGAGTTGTGAGTCTGTGGAATTCTCTGCCTCTGAGGCAGTGGCGGGGGTCATGAGTACTTATAAAAGATGAATTTCTCCCTCTTGTATATCTAAATTGAGCCATCTCTCCCCTCTCAATAAGGAATTTCCATGGCCATATTACAGGGAGGGTTCAATTTGTGTTGCTAATTGCTGAAAATAGTTTAGTTTAGAGAAAACATGCCCTTCAGCCCATCGAGTCCGGACCGACCAGCGATCCCCGCACATCAATACTATCCTACAAACACACACGAGGGACATTGATACCAAGCCAATTAACCTACAAACCTGTACGTCTTTGGAGTGTCGGAGGAAACCGAAGATCTCGGAAAAAAACACACGCATTCTACGAGGAGAACGTGCAAACTCCACACAGACAGAGCCCGTAGTCGGGATCATAGGCGGGTGTCTGGTGCTGTGAGGCAGTAACTCTACCGCTGTGCCACCCCAAAAGAGATTCTGTGGGCACAGAGGCGGAGGGCTGTTGAATATTAAGTAAATAAATAATCTAGGGGCATATTATATTGATACCTGTGTGATGTATTCTGATCAGTCCCCTGCTTTACGACAAGATGGTGAAGATTAACATGTAGTCAGCCCGTCCTCTCTTGATGTGGCTTTTGGGCAGCTTTTCAAGGCCGGGATTTGAGCAAAGCATTTCTCTCTCATTAGACCGTTCTTTCCTGGCATTAGCTCCTTTGTTCTATATTGATGGATAACGTTTAATGTACCGCTTTGGGACACAGATCTATAAACAGTTTATCGGGGAGCTGTAATTACTGAAGTCCATGAGCTGATGTATGCAAATCTGTAGCTGTAAAACACACTTGGACCATATACAGTCCATGTGGAAACAGTGATACGTCTCTTTAAAATAAAGAGCAATTCAGGGAATTCGACAAAACGCCAACACTTTAAGAGGGGAAAGAATGTATATGCTATCCATGGCCTCAAATATCCGATTTTTATTCCAAGCCCCTATCCAAGAAATCATAATTATAGCTTCCAGCACATTAATGTGGCAGGAACAATAAGCTTTTAATACCCGATCATAACAGTTCCTTAATCCAGCACTAAGTTTAAAGACAATTTTGTATACATTTACATTTCGGAGCGAAATAGAATAATTTTAAAACAATGTATTTACTTCCTATTTATCTGCACTGTGTGTGTTTCCCCGAGGTCCCACCAACTTGTCTTCAGTGTTGCAAGTATCTGCCAGTGTTTCCATCTTTGCATGGCCTCCTATCTGTTCCACCCGAGTAAAAATGATATCTGGAATCTACATACATTGTCCAAGCGATTTCAGTAAATGTTGCCGCCAAAGTATGCCGTGGCCTTTAAGCCGAAGATTTCCAAGACCCGGTTGTGTTGTGGTCTAAACTGCAATTAATGCTTCAGGAATTCATTAGCAGTTAAGCATCTAAGACATACCTTGTCCGACCCTGGTTTAGCTGCAGTGTTATATTCCTTAAGTGTAGGAAGGGACTACAGATGCCGGTTTCCACAGAGGGTAGACACAAAATGCTGGATCCCAGGTCACAAGCTCAATGTCCTGCCAGTTATCACATGTTAGTGCCTGACTCTCACCCGCCAAAGAGTCCAAATCCTCATTGTCTCTGCATGAGGTGGTGGAGAGATCTCCATCTTCACAACAACATCTAGCTGAGTTGTCAACTGCTACAGAACTTTAATCTGGAACCTTTGGGTCTTTGATGGTACCCAGTTATTAATAATAATAAAAATAATAATATATTTTATTGTCATTGCACAGAGGTACAACGAGATTTGGTAAGCAGCTTCCATCCAATGTAATAACTTAATTAGCTAAAAATGTAGACACCCAGAGAAACAAGATTTAAAAAAAAACCCAGTTAAAACAGTATGAAGTGCAAATAGGTCTGTGCCGGGTTGATGTGCGATGTGACCATCCGAGGGAGACAGTTTAGGGGGGGGGGGGCACTCATCAGGGCCGGTTCAGAGCAGCTATAACTCTGGGGATGAAGCTGTGCCCAATTCTAGTAAGGCACTAACATACTTCTAATTCACTTTTTTAAAGATGTTACAAACTAATATAATAAACTTTCTAGTGTTCCTGGTTGGTTCAAAGGGAGCAATGGAAACTAGGTCCTACTATGTTTAAAGGCTGAGAAACGCGATGCTGGTGAGTTTAGAAGGAGTGCTGGAATCCAGGGTGGTGAGTTTCAAGGGAACATGAGAAGCAGAACTCAATGATCTATTTGCTAGATTATTTGGATTTTCAAACGATCCGTTAGCAGTTTATGGAGATTTTACTAGTTGAACTGATCTCATAAACCTGTACATAATTCACACCCTTCATTCCCTGCACTTAATTCTCTGCCTATTTAAAAAAGCCTCTTAAACGCTGCTATTGTCCCTGCCTCCACCACCTGTGGCAATGTGTCCCAACCCCCCACTACTCTCTGTATATAAAAACTTACCCCGCTCATCGCCATTAAAATTCCCCCCTCTCACCTTATAGCTGTCCCTCTAACATTGGACACTACCACCCTGGGAACAAGGTTCTGACAACCTAGCCTATCTGGACCATAATTGGCACATACATGCTACACACACACAACAATGTCACCTCTTTGCTTTACATAGTCATCTTTGGCAGTGGAGGAGAGATTGAATGCCTTCAGTTTTCCAGGAACGGAATCAGAGAAGGGCCATGCTTTTCAGTCTTGTCATCCAAACTACTTTGCAGCCAATAATGTTATATCTTAGAAGTGTGTCTACCACGGCAATGCAAATATGGCAGGCAGGTTGTACATTGCAAACTGCCAGAAACAACAGTCTGATCATTAATTTCCATTTGGCGATGTTAATTGAAGAGTAAACATTAGCCAGCACACTGGCGAGTCTCCCTCACTAATGTCTGATGAAATGCTCTGGGATTTTTTTATGCCCAAGCAATAGGGCCTGTGCTCAAACTTCCATCCATGAAGCAGTGCCACAGCGATGGTCTCAAGCACTCTCTCAGTACACCATTAGATCCACAGTGTAAAATAAGGCCGGACAATGGTGCAGCTGGCAGAGCTGCCGCCACACAGCTCTAGAGACCCGGGTTTGATCCTGACCTCGGACGCTGTCTGTGTGGAGTTTGCACATTCACTGCATGGGATTCCAGGGTGCTCTGGTTTCCTCCCACATCACGAAGACGTGGGTTTGTAGGTTTATTGGCCTCTGTAAATTTCTCCTTGCATGTAAGGAGTGGATGTGAAAGTGGGATAACATAGAACTGATGGGAATGCATGTTCGATGGTCAATGTAGGCTGATGGGCCAAAGTCCTGTTTCCCTGCTGTATCTCATAATATTTCTTTAAAAAAAATTGTGTTTAATTCCATGCGCTGGGATTGGAATCCACTGTCCTCCTGATATTCATCAAACTAGTGTGAATGGCTGTTCGATGGTCATTGTGGACTCGGTGGGCCAAATTCCTGTTTCCATGCTCTATCTCAAATATGTTTTTTAATTGTTTAGTTTAAAGATACAGTTTGGGAACAGGTCCTTCGGCCCACAGTGCCGACCAGCGATCTCCACACACCAACACTATCCAACATATACCAGGGACAATTTTACCATACCAATTAACCTACAAGCCTATACGTCTTTGCAGTGTGGGAAGAAACTGGAGCACCCGGAGAAAACCCACGCAGGCCACGGGGAAAATGTACAAACTCCCATGTACGGACAGCACCCGTAGTCAGGATCAAACCCAGGACTCTGGCGTTGTAATGCAGCAACTCTACCGCTGGACCACCTGTTCTATTATAGGACAGGCAATACTGCCTAGATCCATATAAAACCCATCACTTCTTGGCAGGCTTCTTCGGCTACTTTGTGTGCTGTATTAAAGATTAATGGGCTGAGATGTGTAGCTGCAAATTGGCCTAGAATTGTCAAAGCTTGATTTGAAGCCTTTGGAGTTGCCTGGACAGATGCAGCCTCTGCCACAGTATGAGTTTAGGTTATTGTCGCACACTCTAAATGTGGGAGGACCTCATTGAAACTTACAGAATAATGAAAGGCACAGATAGAGTGGATGTGGAAACTATCTTTCCACTGGTGGGAGAGTCTCGGACCAGACGTCATGATCTCAGAATTAAAGGGCGTTCTTTCGGAAAGGAGGTGAGGAGGAACTTCTTTAGTCAGAGGGTAGTTAATCTGTGGAACTCATTGCCACAGAGGGCTGTGGAGGCCAAGTTAGTGGATATTTTTAAGGCAGATTTAGACAGGTGTCAGGGGCTATGGGGAGAAGACAGGAAAATGGAATTAGATTAGATTAGATTAGATTATTTAATGACCACACAGTCAAGCTGGTGGAATTCAGGTTCAGTACAGGATGTTACAAGGTAGGCTGATTCCCGTCAATCATAACATAAAACACAACATCATACAATATACAGTACATGCATGGGGAGGATATGTGCTGTTATCATAGTGTGTTCAGAATTCGGATTGCGTGTGGGTAAGAACTGTTTTAAATCGAGATGTCTTGGCGGGCAGTGAGCTGTAGCGCCTTCCTGATGGCAGCAGGTGGAAGATGTGGTGAGCTGGGTGGGAGGGATCAGAGATGATTTTCTTCACCCTTGACACGGACCGTTTGTGATGGAGTGATTCTATTGATGGAAGGGGAGTGCTGATGATTTTGGATGCTTTGTTAACTATGCGCTGTAATTTATTACGGGAGTGAGTGTCTAAACTGCTGAACCAGACTGTAATTGATGAAGTGAGCATGCTTTGGATGATGGCTGTATAGAATCGGATTAGGAGGTGTTTCCTTACTCTAAACTTCTTGATCTGGCGGAGGAAGAAGAGTCTTTGGTTGGCTTTTTTGTAGATGTGATTTGAATTGATTTTCCATTTGAGGTTATTGCTTATGTGAGTGCCAAGAAATTTGAATGAGTCTGGCCTAATTCTACTCCTATAACTTGTGAATGTCACCTGTATCACAGTTCAGTGAAAAGCTTTTGTTGTGTGCTAACCAGTCAGGTGAGTGGCTGAATCTGAAGGGGGTGGAGGTTGGAAAGAGTTGTGGAATGTGGGAAAAATAAAATGGGGTGAATGTAAGTGTCCACTTGGTGGATGGTGAAGACCTTCATGGGCTGAATAATTCGATGACTCTGTCCAACCATATATAAGAATGCTTGACAGTTTCTCTATAAAGGCCCTGTCCCACTGTACGAGGTAATTGAAGAGTTCTCCCGAGTTTTCCCCTGATCCGAATTCGGAGAATGTACGTAGCGGGTACGTGGGAGCTCGTGGATGTCCCGTAGCGGAGCGTAATGCTAACGGCAGGTACTCGGGAAACGCAGAAAGTCGTGAAGTTTTTTCAACACTGTGAAAAATGTCCAAGAGTAATAAAATACTCGTGATGAACTTACCACGAGTTTGATTTTGTTTTTAACTCGGGAGAGCTCTTGGGTAAACTCGCAACGTGGGACAGGGGCTTAAATTCGTTGCTGTTTTGCAGCCGCAGGTGGAATTAACTCGGTTTAAGCAGAATTTGAAGATATATTTAGCAGCAAGAAGAAATGCCATTGAAAGTAACACTGCGGGGCGAGCTGTGAGCAGCTCTGGTCGGCCCACATGACAAGAATAAGATCACAAATAAACAATATTGTGCTGAGTCTAATGCATGTCATACACCCTGAAATGTCAATATTTCTGATCCCTGGCACATTCTCCTTCAGTCTTTGTGCTTCAGAATCCTCTTATGCATTCCTTAAACTTTCGTCCTCACCAGGTTTTAGATTGTCCTTGCATGACTCCATCTCTAACGTTTCCCCAAAGCCTTTTGCTACATTAAAGATGCAATATAAACTTTGCGTGGTAAAACACTGTGATATTTCAAGCAGCCATAATATTGACACATTATTCCCTCAGTGGAGAACAACTTCCACTTACTTGCACACTCCTCAGATGCTTCATTGAATTCTGAGCATTGATTTGCTTCCAAGACATTCCTCAAAAGCTCCTCCCCTGATCTGTCTGCTAAAGCTGTGAAAGTAGTGGTATCTCGAAATTCCAATGTAAGGAATAACTGTATCCAAATTGTGCTGTTAGTGGAAACATCCTTTCATTAATTTCTGCTACTAGTTGGAGATGAGACTGCTGTTCTAGACTTGAGATGTAATTATGATTGGGGGGAAAAATATCTCCTTGACCTTTTTGTACTGACATCTAGTCCACTCTGTGTTCCTCCATTGGGCTAGAGCTGCTCTAACTCCAACATCTTAATTGTTCCTGAATTTATTTGCACCATTAAGCTCTTCAAGCCTAGGAGGTTCCTTCCCCAAATACCCTGTCCACTTTTCCACTGGCATGTACCAACAACTGCCCCTCAATCAAACCTTTTGACTGAGCTAATATCAGTTTTGACTTTGGTATTGTCAATGGTACTGAAATATCCTTAAAGCCCTGTCCCACGGTACGAGTTCATTCCAAGGGTTCTCCCGAGTTTGCCCTGATTCGAACTCGGAGATTTACGGTAATGGCCACTCGTCGGTACTCGGGGCTCTCGTGGACATTTTTCAAGATGTTGAAAAATCTTCACGAGTGTTCCCGTACTTACCTGCCGTTAGCGAGTCTTCCCGAGTACCTGCCGTTAGCGTTACGAGCCGCTAAGAGACGTCCCCGAGCTCCGACGTACCCGCTACGTTCATTCTATGTGCTTACCACGAGTTTGATTTTTTTTTAAACTCGGGAGAACTCTTGGAATGAACTCGTACCGTGGGACAGGGCTTTAAGGAAGTGATAACTGGATTCTTGATTAGTACGGGTGTCAGATGTTATGGGGTGAAGGAGAATGGGGTTAGGACGGAGAGATAGATCAGCCACGATTGAATGGCAGAGTAGACTTGATGGGCCGAATGGTCTAATTCTACTCATGACCTAGTGGACAACAAATGTTTGAGGAATAGAATGTTCGTTTTTGCTCGCACAGTATCGATCCCATGCCCATTAACTGAATGAGGTAATTCCTCTCATGATAGATTATTGCTCTCCCAGTGGGGGGTATAATTACAACGGCAGATTTTCCAAAAGATGCTGAAGACTTTTCATGAAAAGTACAGCAAATGCTTTCTCCATTTATTTTGGATTTCGAGGGTCTGCATTTGAAAAAAGAAATCATTTTGAGTTATTCCAGGATCCGTCCAACATTGATCTCTCCACAAACATTGCCATTATTTGGTCGGTGCTTTATCTTGCTCTTTGAGGCACTTGCGGTGTGGTAATTATTTGCTGAATTTTCTACATTACAACAGCGACCACACTTCAAAAAATACACCAATGGCTATAAAAATCCTTCGGAGAAGTGAAGTCTGTCTTTTATTATTGTTGGGAAGCAGCAAAGTGGAATCCCTGCTGGACAGAACAATGTCCTGCTGTGAAGAACTCTCACAAAAGAAAGTATTAAATTACTTAGATAGAAAAATTGCAGTTGCACGTAGTCGGAAAAAAATTGATCGGAGGGGATAAAGGCCTTAATCAAAAATGGGACTTTGAGATAGTGGATTGTTCAGGCATTTGTTGCAAAGGTGTCCCTTGCCAACTTTTTATTCAGTCAATTCCATGGTCATTACATCAAGCAGTGAGATTAATTTAATGCACCTTGTGATTTCTTTCAAGGTTTGTGCTCAGTTTTATGCAGCACCCATGGATTGGAGAAGCAGATTAATTCTGGACATTGGTTTAATTCTGGCTGCCACTCTGCTAAAAAGTTAGATCTTGAGCATGGAGATGAAATACGGCCGTACGCACATGGTGCGAGGCGATCATCCAATTATTTCATTTAAAGTTTCATAATATAGTTTTTAGTTTAGTTTAGAGATACAGACAGCATGGAAACAGGCCCTTCGGCCCACCGAGTCCGCGCCGACCAGCGATCCCCGCACGTTAACACTATCCTACACACACTAGGGACAATTTACACATACACCAAGCCAATTAACCTACAAACCTGTTCGTCTTTGGAGTGTGGGAGGAAACCGAAGATCTCGGAGAAAACCCACGTGGTCACGGGGAGAACGTGCAAACTCCGTACAGACAGCACTCGTAGTGGGGATCGAGCCCGGGTCTCCAGCGTTGCGAGCGCTGTAAGGCAGCAACTCTACCGTTGCGCCACTGTTCCGCCCATTGCGTTCTCAAGACCCAGATCCTACTTCCCTTTGGAGCGCATACCACCATCTTCAGGAACAACTCCTTCCCTGCTGTTGTCAGACTCTTGAACAGCAGACTAAAGTTGTAGTCCCGATCTCCCAACCTGCCCCTTTGCATCCCTTGCACTTTTTTTTATCTGCACTTCCTTCCTATCTGTAACATTAACAATATAACATTTCAACACCAGATCCTACACTCTGGTATTTTTCTCTGCCCCTGTGGACCTTGTGTATAGCATGATTGTACTCATGTATAATATGATTTGACTGGGTAGCATGAAAGCAAAGTGTTTCGCTGTATTTCAGCGCACTTGACCATAAAAAAACAATACTAATACCATCCCAAAGCTAGTCCGATAACCCAACTGGAATGGGCAGTGTTAGTCTTTGGGGAAATGTCAGTGAAGATTGTAACTCACTCTGTGATGTGGTAATCGCAAACTTGTCATTGTAGCAGGTAAATTGAGCTTTGATAATTTGGAAAGCATGACCTTAATTATTATAAATGTCAATAAAAACTGTTAGTGAAATTATTAAAAGTTAATTTAAAAAAAAGCATTGTTGTGAGGACTGTGCTCAAACCAGCTCACTCTGACACTGTCCTCCCCTATTAGTGTGATGTGGTGAGTTAGCGTGACCATAAATCATACCACAGGGTCATTCATTTGAGGCAGCGCTCCAGGATTTATATAGTATTACAGAGTAAAATATGTTCTGTACTCTGACTTCACCTTCAGGAGGAACTACCTTAAATCGTTTTTTATCTCATTGTTCTCATGATGCTGAAGTAACTCAAATCCATTTACCGTTGTGACTATGACAGACACAAACTGTCGGAGTAACTCAGCGGGTCAGGCAACATCTCTGGAGAGAAGGAATCGGTGACATTTCGGGTCAAGCCTCTTGTTCAGACTGACCTGGTACTCATCCATGGAAGGGTCTTGACCCGAAACTCCGCCTATTCCTTTTCTCCAGAGATGCTGCCTGACTCGCTGAGTTACTCCAGCATTTTGTGTCCATCTTCGATGTGCAGTTCCTTCCTGCACCGTCCTATCCATTCTTAGAACAAAGTAAGAGTTGTCCTACCTACAATGAAGAGGCATCAGAGAAAGATCGGGCAGTCGGTTTGGAAACAATGTCTTCCCCGCTGTTACCAGACTACTGAATGGACCTCCCAAAAGTTCAGAGTGTGGTCATGATCTTCCAACCTGCCTCATTGCAGCCCACTTTTTCTTTTTTGCTAACTGCACTTCCTCTGTAGCTGGAATGCTAAAAGCGCTGTATTCTGTACTCAAAAGAAGGGACTTCTGACCTGAAACGTCATCTACCCCAACGCCAAGGTGATCGCTGGTCGACCCGGACTCGATGGGCCTGTTTCCCTGCTCTGACTCTAAAGTCTATCCATGTTCTCCAGAGATGCTGCCTGACCAGCTGAGTTATTCCATTGTTTTGTGTCATTTTTATACACCAGTATCAGTAGTTCCTTGTTTCTATATTCTGGTGACACTTCAACACAAAGCAGAGAAATTAGGTATGATCTGTGATTTTGTTTTCTTTCAATCTTATAAACTGGAGAGGAAAGATGGCCAAGCATAGATGTGCTCAATATTTTGAGATGTTGTGTAAACAGACACTGTACAGACATGATAGGAGGAGTATTCAGCGTGCATTGTTTATTTTATTCAGCAAACATTGGAAAATGTGTGGAGCTGAAGAGGGAGAAGTGAGAGTGTGTAACTGGCTTTATTTAATGCAAGGTCAGAAAGAAAAGAACATTGATATTCAAATCTCATTAATCATGTCTCTATTAAGTCAACCACCAGGAAGGCTCCAAGGCTGTGGTTTGCATTGGGAATACACTCTAATTGTGTAGGGAGGAACTGCAGATGCTGGCTTACACCAAAGATAGTCACAGAATGCTGGAGTAACTCAGCGGATCAGGGAGCATCTCTGAAGAGAAGGAAAGGGTGATGTTCGCAACATCACCCATTCCTTCTCTCAAGAGATGCCGCCTGTCCCGCTGAGTTACTCCAGCATTTTGTGCCTATCTTCGGCACTCTAGTTATTTCTCACTGCCTGTAATATTCATTGTACTCAAGCATGGTATGATTTGACTGGATAGCACTCAAAGGTTTCACTGTATCTCGGTACACATGACAATAATAAACCACGACCAGTACCAAGAGTAACTCAGCGGGTCAGGCAGCATTTCTGAAGAAAAGGAATAGGTGACGTTTATCATCAGAGTGGATGAAGGGTCTGAACCCGAAATGTCCTTCTCTCCAGAGATACTGTCTGACCCACTGTTAGTCCAGCATCTGCAATTCCTTCTTATACCAAGACATCATGTCCTAAGGTGTCGGAGATCCTTGATGTTAGAAGCCTCCTTCTTGAGGTAGAATATTTCTATGGACTGGTGGCCTGTGCTCATGATGGAGTGGGCTGAGTCCACCACTCCGTTCAGCCTCTTGTGTTCCTGTGCGTTGGAGTTGGAGTACCAGGCCGCGATGACACATCAATCAGACATGATACTTTCTGCTGAGCATTTGCACATGTTGGTCAGAGTATTCGGTGACATACTGAATCTCGTTAAACTGCATGGAAAGTAGAAGCACAATGGGGGATAGTGAGACCTAGCAAAATAGTGTAAGAAAGGCTGGTAAAGTTAGAATAAGGAGAACTGATGTATCAGGGGAAGTATGATTTTGGAGTACAGGGAGGAAGATGAATCTAGGTGGAGACTGAAATTACAAGATTTAAAGTCTTATAGCATGGAAATGGACTCTTTGGCCCAACATGACTATCTACACTAGTCCCACCTGCCTGCGTTTGGCCCACATCCCTCTAAGCCTGTCCGATCCATGTACTTGTCTAAATGTTTCTTAAATGTTGCAATAGTCCCTGCCTCAACTACCTTCTCTGGCAGCCTGTTCCATAGACCCATCACCCTTTGTGTGGAAAAAGTTACCCCTCAGATTCCCTTCACCTTAAACCTATGTCCTCTGGTTCTCGATTTCCCCTACTCTGGCCAAGAGACTCTGTGCATCCGTCTCCTCGATCTATTACAATTCCTGATTTTTGTACACCTCTGTAAGATCAACCCTCATCTTCTTTCACAGGTTATGGTGAAGCTGTTTGGTGCAGAGGTTGAGAAAAGAATGTAGTTCAGATGTCTCAGTTGAAACAAATTTATAGCTCCTGGGAGTTCTATATATGTTTGCTCCTGGGAGGGCAGGAGCAAACAATGATTTTCAATAAATGCCATGCAATAGAAACAGAATTTTGATTCCTTCAATCACAAGAGACTCAATAGTTATCAGTTTGTCTTTTTATTCAACCCCTCTGCTATTTTTAGATCCCCATTCATTCGCTAAATTAAACCTGAAAGTTCTAATAAAATGTGCATTGAAGCATATGCACACCATAAAAAATGCTGACTTATCTATTTTGGATTTATGTTTAACTCCCAAGGAATTCTTTTTTAATTAAAATCAATATGAGAATTGGTGGACTCTCAGAATACATATTTGTTAAATATGGATTTATGACTCGAATACTGGTTGTCATCGATTCTGCGAGCCTAACAGCTGGAAAAGTATTAAAATAAACATTTATTACACCTCAACAAATGTTACTTATTTAGGGCTTGAACGAGGTGCATAATCACGAACAGGCTGCCTTCACTGCCACAGTTGTACGTTTATATTACGGTTGGATTCCGTCAATAAGTAGTGCTCATCATAACATGATCCATCATAATCCATTGTAGTGCACAGTTGAATTGATGGAGCCTGCAGTCCTTAGAGGGACATTTGATCAAGTTCACATCTCTTCTGTTATCAGTGATTCTCAGACTCTCTTCCAGGGAAATCTGAGAATGCTTCTGATATCCTGGCAAGTATTTATCTTGCAGACTGCACCTTCATTGCCTCAATCACCGGTCATTTAATGGGGGTATTTTGCTGTGTGCGAAATGCCTACCTACATTTGAGTTTAGTTTAGAGATACAGTGCAGAAATGGGCCCGTCGGCCCACCGAGTCCGCGCCGACCAGCGATCCCTGCACACTAACGCTATCCTACACACACGCGGGCCAACTTACAATTTTGCCAAGCCAATAAACCTAGAAACATGTAAGTTTTTGGAAAGTGGAAGATCCTGGAGCAAACCCACGCAGGTCACGGGGAGAACGGACGAACTCCGCACTGACAGCACCCGTAGTCAGGGTCGAACCTCGGTCTCAGGCGCTGTAAGGCAGCAACTCTACCCCTCTACCGCCATGTTAATATACACTTCTGCTTTCAATTGTCAATGGTTCAAAAAAATGTTTTGGAAACGATATATAAACTCTTGTCCTCATTGACACGTTATCTTTTTCATCTTCACCGTAGGGGACTGAGCTGAACGATGACCGAACGCCATCAAACGCCACCGTCTCCACCACGTTTAATATCCTGGTCATTGACGTCAATGACAATCCTCCACAATTCAACCGGTCTGAATACATCGTCAGCATCACGGAGCTGGCGCAGGTGGGCTTTGCTCTCCCTCTCTTCATCCAGGTGCAAGACAAAGACGACGTAAGTAGCAAAATACAGCCTGTGGAGCTCTCAACCCCGTGGGGTTGGGCCATTGATGCCCTTTTGCCGTGCGCCATAAACCCAAGCCAGTTGTTTAATTTATTGTCACGTGTACCAAGTGAACAGCTATTGTTGCGTGTCATCCAGTCAGCAGAAAGACAATACATGATTACAATCGAGTACAATCGAATGTAATCTGTACACGATTACAGTGTACAGATTGCATGATAAGGGAATAACGTTTAGTGCAAAGTTGAGCCAGCAATCTCCGTGGATTGTCACCTTGTCGTGGTGGAGAAGCTTGTGTGGTCCTGAGATCCTGAGAGCGATGCCATCTGGGGCTATGCTCCTGGTAGGGTCACCCATGGCGGTAAGGTCGAGGGGGAGGTCTCTGACAAAGAGCAATCCAACCAAGACCTCAACGGTGGAACTGGAGACCCGAAGCGTTGCCTATTTCCTTCGCTCCATAGACGCTGCTGCACCCGCTGAGTTTCTCCAGCACTTTTGTCTACCTTCGATTTTCCAGCATCTGCAGTTCCTTCTTAAACAATATATATGCACTCTGTTTATTTATCCTCTTAGACTACCTGATGTATGATTTGTCTGAATAGCACGCAAAACTTTGTTTCGGAAGTTTAGAGCTGATCCGAGGGGACTTTTTTAAGTTCAGGGAGTGGTTGGAATCTAAAGTCGGATACTTTGTTTTCCACTATGTTGTCGGACTTAACAATAATAAGCCAAGAAAGCTGCAGCAAGCAAAAGGGTTTCATTGTTCCAGTTCATATTCAGTGCCGATGATAAATAAGCAGTCTTGCCTGTTGATTCTACCGGGAGATTAAGTTGCAGGGAATCTGTAAAGGTGAACCATTGTACATCGATCACCAAGACAAAAGCCAGGTTAATTGACATTTTTCTGTTCATCCACACACACTATCTCGCCTCCCAGAATCAAAAGGCAGCGCAATCT
This sequence comes from Amblyraja radiata, assembly GCF_010909765.2. Classification (NCBI taxonomy): domain Eukaryota; kingdom Metazoa; phylum Chordata; class Chondrichthyes; order Rajiformes; family Rajidae; genus Amblyraja; species Amblyraja radiata. The sequence continues at coordinate 7,153,069 of NC_045992.1, read as the reverse complement.
CTTCCTGCCGTCACCTCTCCTCCTCCTCGCCCAGCTACCATGTGTCAATGTCTCGTCTATAAACTCTCTTGAAATAGAGCACCAAATATTTTAAACATTGAGGCTTTTGTACAAATGCAAACGTGTGGCTTCCCCGACTATTGTGCTTCACAGCAGCCACAGGACTAGCACTCACCATTTGACACAACCAGTCCACGTTTAATCCCACACACAAATCTCCTGCCACTCCTGTTTGGTCTTATGCCCGTTGGCCGGCCACATCCATGCAGACCATTGCACCCAATATTAGATTCAATTTATTGTCATTATCTCATAAGAGACAACGAAATGGATTTTCCTTACAGTCAAGTAACATTAAAATAAATAATAAATAAAACATGTTTTTTTTTAAAGCACAAACACAGAAGTCCACGACACCACATAACCCCACAGTGGCACCAAAGTTGAGGAAGGTACCATAGTCCCATCACCCAAGTCTCGACACGAAACGTCACCCATTCCTTCTCTCCAGAGACTCTGGGTTACTCTGGCTTTTTGTGTCCAGCTTCGGTTTAAACCAACATCTGCATTTCCTTCCTGCACCCAATATACTAATCCCATTCACCCACACGAGGAACTGCCGATGATAGTTTACAAATAAAAGGTACAAAGTGCCGGAGTAACTCAGCAGGTCAGGCAGCATCTCTGGGTCAAAACAATTAAATGTCTATTTGGTGGAAGTTGGTCTTGTCTGGCATCCCTGGGGCTCCACTGAAGAAGGGTCTCGACCCGAAACGTCACCCATTCCTTCACTCCAGAGATGCTGTCTGACCCACTGAGTTACTCCAGCTTTTTGTGTCTATCTTCACCACCACATATGTGTAGGAAAGAACTGCAGATGCTGGTTTAAATCAAAATTAGACACAAAATGCTGGAGCAACTCAGCGGGACAGACAGCATCTCTAGAGAGAAGGAATGGGTGACATTTCGGGTCGGCACCTTTCTTCAGACTGAAGTCAGGGAAGTGGGCGATACATAGATAAGGAAGTTTATAGATAAGAAAGTGTAAGGTGTGAAAACAGGACCAAGGGAATGGAGATCAAGGAAAATGTGGAATAGATCATTGTTAGCTGGGAGAAGGTAACACCAAAGCAGACAGATAAAACGTAGTCAGCGACAGTAAGTGGTCGGAGAACTGGGAAGGGAGAGGGGATGGAAAGAGAGGAAAAGCAGGAAAGTTAGAGAAATCAATGTTCATTCTGCTGGGTATTCAGCACTACATATCTCCATTGGAAGTTTATTTACAACATCTTGGGCAGCTCCACAGGGACACGGGAGCAGATCGCTGCAAGGGAGATTTAATTTGGCTCGGGCTGCAAGGCAACGTACCAAGAAATAGATTGAAAGGGAGGGGGAGTGAGGGGTGGGAGAAAATCAATGGCCTTAGCCATCAAGCAGAGATAAGCTGGGAACCTGTTGAGTTTCATTGATCTTTCTCCTGTATCTGTCTGTATGGAACCCAAGTGATAATTCACAGGGTGACAACAGGACAAGAGAAATAGCAGAATTGTAATGATTCGCTCACTTGCTTTAACTGCTAGAATAAGGCACGGAACACTTGTCCACATCACTGCCTTTAGCCGCACATTTAATTAAAAATGTGGAGGATTGAAACTCGAAAGGGAATTCTTTGTGTTTTTTTTCTGAATTTCCAAACACTTCAACTTAATTCTATTTTAAAAGCAGGAATGACCATTTGTTTTTGACCAGCATTTTGTTATATTTTCTTCGGTCTTTCTCACTCCTGTCATGATGCCAACCGATGACCTCCTGCTTCTCCGTGTCATCCGCCCTCTGGAGCTTGTATCCAGCGTGTATCTGATCCCAACTCTTCCTCAATGGAAGAGTCTGAAGAAGGGTCTCGACCCGAAACCTCACCTATTCCTTCCCTCCAGAGATGCTGCCTGGCCTGCTGAGTTACTCCAACATGTTGTGTCTCTCTCTAGAGTCGTTGCCTCACAGCGCCAGAGACCCGGGGTCGATCCTGGCCTCAGTTGTTGTCTGTATGGAGTTTGTACATTTTACCGTGACCGCGTGGGTTTTCTCCAGGTGCTCCGGTTTCTTCCCACACTCCAAAGATATACAGGTTTGTAGGTTAATTGGCTTTGTTAAAAATTGTAAATTGTCCCAAGTATGTAGGATAATGTTGGTGTGCGGGGATCGCTGGGCGGCATAGACTCAGTGGTCCGAAGGGCCTGTTTCCGTGCTGTATCTCTAAACTAAACTAAAATACATCTACGCTGATTCTTTAAAAAAAAACTGGATGTTTACTATTTAATCGCAGTGGGCAAAAATTCTCCCCCCCCCCCCCCACCGCCGTAAATTGGGAAGCTGCTCGCGGTAACACAGTCTGCCCGTACACTTCACAATCCTTTACAGCAGCAGCCTTATCTTGGAACATGTCGGATTCCTGGTGGGCACAAAATGCTGGAGTAACTCAGCGGGACAGGCAGCATCCCTGGTGAGAAGGAATGGGTTGACGTTTTGGGTCGAGACTGTCGGATTCCTGCCCGTCTCCAGCATGGCTACGATCTGGGAAGGGGCAGCAGCAGGGATGGTGATTTGACCATCACACAGCTGTTGGTGCCAGTAGCTGCTGATTAAAGAAACCATTGACTTTGCAGTTGGTGCTGGTGGGACATCTGGCTTGATGCAATCTGGTGCTCAGTGCCTGGGTCACCATAGAACATTGAACAGCATAGGAACTGGCCCTTCGGCCCACAATGTCTGTGCCAAACATAATGTCAAGACAACTCCTATCTCCCTGCATACGATCCATGTCCTCCATTCCCTGCATATAAATATGCCTTTCCTGAAGTCTCTTAAATGCCTCAAGATGCATCATATCTGCCACAACCACTATCCCTGGTAGCTTATTCCAGGCACTCACCACCCTCCATGTGAAAGATAAACTTGCCCCGTACGTCATCTTTAAATTCCCCCCTCCCCTCTCACCTTAAAGCTCTACCTCCAGCATTTGATATTTTTATCCGGGGGGGAAAAGGTTCCATTGGCAGCAAATTCATTGCAAATAGGTTTTAAAAGCACTCTCTTTCTCTTGCGCCATCTACCAAAGTATCAAAGGTATTTTATTAGTCACATTCACATACACCGAGGTGTAGTGAAGTGAAATGCTTTTTGCCATTTTGCAGTACACAAAAGAATACAGACATAACACCAATGAGAGTCTTAAACACAAAGAACATCCCCCCACAATGGCTCCCACCATGAGGGAAGGCACAAAGTCCAGTCCCCAACCCCAGTTCACCCATAGTCGGGCCTATTGAGGCCTCCACAGTTGCCTCTACGGAGGCCCGATGTTCCTGGTCGTTCTCGCCGGGTGGTGGTGCTCCGGCGTCGGGAGAGTCCTCACAGCGGCCTGGGAACCCTGGAACGGCTGCCTCCGTACTGGAGGCCGCGGCTTCCGAAGCCGACAAGGCCGCGCCGGATGGAGCTCCACAACTGGCGATCTCGTCGCGAGATCCCAGGCTCCCGGTGTACAGTTCGGCGCCGCCGCCCGCAGCTGGCCGCTCCACAGTCCCGCAGCTCCGCGATGTTGTTCCCGGCGGTCTCAGCTCACCGGAGCTCCAGCGCGGCGACCCAGGCAAGGCATCGCCCGCTCCACGATAGCGCTCCAGCGCTGTGCCTCCGCCGAAGCCGAGGTTCTGGGCGGTCCCCGACAGGAAACGCTGCTCCAGGCCCGCTGGTAGGTCGCGAGGACGGGTCGAAGCTGCAGCCCGGAGAAAAGCTGCCTCTCCGACCAGGTAGGGACCCTGAAAGGTAGTTTCCCCCTTTCCCCCACCCCCCCCCCCCCCCCCTACCCCCCACATAAAAAAAGTCTAGACCTCCAACAAAACACTTTAACTAACTTAAAATTAAAATAAAAAGATGAAGGGACAGACAGCTGCTGGCTGGGCAGCCGTGCACAGGACAGCGCACCTTGGTCCTTTTTCCCCCACCCCCAGATTCTCAGACCCCTTAAACCCCCTCCACCCCTCACTCCCGACTCAGTACCTCACGCACGCTCTCGTACACATCCACTTTCTACCTCCACTCGAGCCACCCTCTCCGTTGTCCACAATCCCAGACTCTCCTTCGCGCGCGCGCGCGCGTGCGTCCGGGCGCTGACAGCCGGCTCATTCCCTGCTGTTGCCGTTGTCAAGGCCGAGCTTGCTCTCGGTAGCCTGTGCAGCCTGAGGCCGGAGGCCCAGGCACATCCCAGTCACACTCAGCCAGTTTCCCCATTAGTGGCGCTCCAAGCTTGAAATTGGACACCGTTTCCTCACGCTCTCCACTTGATTCCGAAGAATTCTGATTACACGCTGTTAGTTTGTGCCATTATGTTGCATAATTCTGACATCAGTTTGTCTTCCTCACTCGCCACCCTTCCCCTGCCCAATTTTTCTAGCAAGATGGCGCTGGAGACTGGTGGCATTGTGCAGGGCAGCAAGCCCGGAAACACTTGTGCCCTCACCTTGTAAACATTTTAAAGCTGAAATCTGCAGCCTGTACACCAGCAATTGGAAATTCACTTTTTAACCAGTATCCACAGTTCTTTCTTTCTAAAGGGCGGCACGATGGCACAGCGGTAGTGTTGCTGCCTTAGTGCCAGAGACCCGGTTTTGATCACGACCACGTGTGCTGTCTGTATGAACTTTGTATATTCTCCCCGTGACCGCGTGTGTTTCCTCCGAGATTTTCGGTTTCCTCCCACACTCCAGAGAGGTACAGGTTTGTAGGTTAATTGGCTTGGTGTAAATGTAAATTGTCCCTAGTGTGTGTAGGATTGTGTTAACGTGCAGGGATCGCTGGTCAGTGTGGACTTGGTGGGCCGAAGGGCCTGTTTCTGCGCTGTATCTCTAAATTAAACTAAATCAAATGCATTAGCGATCGTACGTTTGATCGCCTGACAACAACTGGAGACACTAGGCTGCAGGAGCTGGAACATTGAGCTAAACAAACTACTGGAGGAACTCATCAGGTCAGGCAGCATCCGTGCAGAAAATGGAGAATGGTCCCAACCTGGAATCAGCATCGCCCGAAGAAGGGTATTGACCCAAACCGTCACCCATTCCTTCTCTCCAGAGATGCTGCCTGGCCCGCTGAGTTACTCTAGTGTCTTGTGTCTGTCGTCTGTCACAGATGCGGCCTGTCCCACTGTGTTCCTCCTGCTCTTTGGTTTTAACACTGAGAGGTAACTTTTTCACACAAAGGGTGGTGGGCGTGCCTGTCAGTGGAGGCAGGGACTATTGCAAGGTTTAAGAAACAAATTGACAAGTCATGGATAGGACAGGTTTGGAAAGATATGGGCCTAACGCAGGCAGGTGGGACGAGTGTAGATGGGACATGTTGGTCGGTGTGGGCAAGTTAGGCCGAAGGACCTGTTTCCACACTGTATGACTCCATGACTCAAAAACCTTAACTACCATGGACTTATTCTCCAACTTATTTTTGCACTAATGTCTTACTTTGCACATTATTTTTCTTTGCACTGTCTTGTATAATTGATGTCTAACTAATGTTTTGAGTGTTGCGTCTAAGTAGGCGCGATGCTGCTGGAAAAAGGGTTTCTCTGTACCTCACTGTATTTGTGCATGTGACAATAAACTCGACACAACTGTTGCACAAGCCCAGTGATTTGGTCAGGGCGAGTTGACAGTGAGTTTGTGAGGTACAGTGAAAAGCTTTTGTTGCGTGCTAACCTGTCAGCGGAGAGACAGCACATAATTATAATCAAGCCATTCACAGTGTACAAATATATAAAGGGAATAACGTTTAGTGTAAGATAAAGCCAGTAAAATCCAATCAAGGATAGTCCGAGTCTCCAATGATGTAGATAGCAGTTCAGGACTGCTATCTGGTTGCATTAGGGTGGTTCAGTTTCCTAATAACAGCTGGGAAGAAACTGCCCCTGAACCTGGAGGTGTGCATTTTCACACTTCTATACCTTTTGCCCGATGGGAGAGGGGAGAAGAGGGTGTTGACATTCCAAATCATCATAGCCACTACTCTACTTGATTTCTTCCCAGGTTCCCAACAACATGTTTGACGTCCAGCTCATTGGAAACAACTCTGACCACTTCACTATTTCCCCGACGTCTGGCCAGGGCAAGATCGATATCCGGATGCGAGTGGCCGAGCCCTTGGATTACGAGCGCATCGCCCACTACCAGTTTTCAGTAAGTTGTCCCGGTTACATCTTGCTTCACGAGCTGTACCTTTGGTAAAAATACATACAGGCGTATTAGACACAAAATGCTGGAGTAACTCAGGCAGCATCTCTGGAGAGAAGGAAGGGGCGACGGTTCGGGACGAGACCCTTCTTCAGACTGATGTTAGGGGTGGGGGGTTGGAGATATATAGATAAGGAAGTGTAAGGTGTGAAAACGGGGTAAAGGGAATGGAGATCAAGGAACATGTAGAATACATAATTGTTAGCTGGGAGTAGGTAACCTGAGATCATGGCTAACTCTTGTCATTAATCCACATGCCAGCCATGGGTAATGTATTAACAGTGACTTTCCCTCACTTCCAGTTAAACATTTTCAGTATACATTGTGTAGCTAAGGATCCCGACCTGAAACTTCACTTGTCCACTACCTCCAGAGACGCTGAGTTCCTGAACTACTTTAGTGTTTCAATTAACAATTCCACGGAAGACAGACACAAAAGTGCTGTAACATAGAAAACATAGAAACATAGAAAATAGGTGCAGGAGTAGGCCATTCGGCCCTTCGGCCCTTCACCGCCATTCAATATGATCATGGCTGATAGTAACTCAGCAGGGTCGGGCAGCATCTCTGGAGAAAAGGAATAGGTAATGTTTCTCGTCGGGACCAAGGCCTTTTTCAAAGAGGTTCAGGAGGTGGAGATTTTCCTGAATACTCTCTGATAAGCTGCGTAGTTTTGCTGTTCCAAAAATGGCTACTATATTCATCTTGTTAATAGTCACCGCTGGAGGCCAGCGTGAAGCAGAGTTGGAATTTTCCTCAATGGCCAATTTTCCTTTGAGTTGCTTAATTGTTCCTTCAGCTTTTTAATAGCTAGCGATGTTCAGGTTTAACAGCCCCGAGTATCTTTATGGCTCATAGCTGCTAGAACATGGAACGGCTTAATAGTTCTTATTTATAAAGCAGACATATCTGAGGCAGGCCTTGTGTCTTAATGTTAGTTGAGCTGAGCTCCGTCATTAACCAGTATTATACGAGGCCATATGTGCACAGTATGCTTATTTGTGTGTGGTTGTAATAGCCTCGTCAACCAGTGTAATGAGGTGGATAAAGGTGGGTGTTCCTTTAAAAGTCCCTGAAAAGGAGTTGACTTGCAGGGTTGATAACATAATAATCGCGATGATTGGACTATAATTCTAACACAAATATTGGATCTGCAGTGTGAATGTTCTCGGAGATAAGGCTGTTTCCATTTAAAAAAAACACAGCGCATAAAGGAGCTATTTAGTCCAATTACTATTAATTAATTCCCCACACATGCCTCCTTCCATCCAGCAGTTCTTTCTCCTGATGTACTTAACCGCCTTTCACTGAGCATCTTCGTTGATATGGAGAACCCGGGAGAGAGACGGCACGCCAGATGCAGGAAAATGAGGAGGAATCTCCTCTCTTTGTGAATAATGAATGAGTGGATCGACTGGGCTTGTATTCGCTGGAATTTAGAAGGATGGGAGGGAATCTTACAAAAACATATAAAATTCATAAGGTAGACAAAAGCGCTGGAGAAACTCAGCGGGTGCGGCAGCATCTATGGAGCAAAGGAAATAGGCAACGTTTCGGGCCGAAACCCTTCTTCAGACCCTTCTTCAGCCCGAGACGTTGCCTATTTCCTTCGCTCCATAGATGCTGCCGCACCCACTGAGTTTCTCCAGCACTTTTGTCTACCTTCGATTTTCCAGCATCTGCAGTTCCTTCTTAAAAATTCATAAGGGATTGGGCAGGCTAGATGCAGGAAAAATGTTCCCAATGTTGGGGGAGACCAGAACCAGGGGTCACACTTTAAGAATAAGGGGTAGGCCATTTAGGACTGAGATGAGGAGAAACTTTTTCACCCAGAGAGTTGTGAATCTGTGGAATTATCTGCCACAGGAAACAGTGGAGGCCAATTCACTGGGTGTATTCAAGAGAGAGTTAGATATAGCTCTTGGGGTTGACGGAATCAAGGGATATGGGGAAAAAGCAGGAACAGGGTACTGATTCTGGATGATCAGCCATCAGCTGGCTTGAAGGGCCGAAATGCCTACTCTTGCACCTACTTTCTATGTTTCTATGAATGAACGATAGTTTATTGCCACATGTGACAAATCACTGTGATATTCTTTGTTTTTAGTACCCAGGGTATGCAAAGAGTAGCCACAGAAAGGGCGCTGACAAGGTTACATGATTCTTTGTCTTTCTTCATTTCGTGTCCATCTTGTAACAAATGTCGGCCTCGTTGTCATCGTCCGTCCTGAAAAGGACGCAAGCTTCCGGCGACAATCAGTGGAAGCCATCACTTGTTGCAATCGATGATGGTGGTAACAGAATTAGCTCAGGAAACTTCCAGTTTCCAGCCCCGCGATGATGATTCTTTGTGGATTATGAATCTTTATGAAATTCAGAATCTTTGGAACTCGTAACCCCAGACAGCCTTGATTTGGTCAGTTTTCCTCTCCTGCTCCAGCAGATAGCAAGCTCCGTGTTGTCAGCAGCTGGGAGTTACTTCCCGGTCAAATCCTCCAACAGAAGGTCGCTCACTCATTCTGTTAGTCTGTTTCAGAACTCGGCATTTCCAACTGTCATCGTTTGGGTTCAGCCTTTCTTATTTTATTTGTGTAGGCAGGCATGTCCCACAGCCTCACCATCCACAATGAAACTTACAGCGCAGGTAATTGTTCTAATTAGCTCACCTAACTTGCCTGATCAGAGACAATCACTTTTACTCATCCCTCCCCCATTTTCTCTGACAATGGAAGCTAAATTATTTTCCTATCTTTGCCAATTCAAACATAGAATCCTGCACCTGAGAGATTAACTATTTATCTTTCCACTACTGCCGAACCTGCTGTCTCTTGCATATCTCTGTGGTCTTTGTAATAAGTAGCGCAGGTTTAGTTTAGTTTAGAGATACAGCGCGGAAACAGGTCCTTCGACCAGCGATCCCCACATATTAACACTATCCTACGCACACTGGACAATTTTTGGTGCGTTACAACGCTGTATGAACTATATTTTGCACTTTGTCTCTTCTCCTTTGCTCTGCCTATTGTACTTGAATTTGGCTTTTAATTTTTTTTTGTGTGGTATTATCTGATTTGATTGGATAGCATGCAAAGCAAAGCTATTCGCTGTACCTTGATGTGACGATAATGAATCTAAAAGCTAATGTAATTCTGCCGCACTGTTTTCACTTTTGGCAGCTTTGTTAACTTTCTTTGGCACATTTACTGAATTCTGAATCAGGATTCTTGGATTCATTTGCTCCTCTATCTCATTTTCTAAATTTTCCAAGAGTTGCGTAAACTCCTCCAACCAAAATACACCTTTTCATTATTTAGTTTAGTTTCTAGATACAGCGCGGAAACAGGACCTTCGGTCCACTGTGTCCGAGCGGACCGACAATCCCCGCAAAGGTACACTATCCTACACACATTTGGGCCAATTAACCTACAAATCAGCACTCTTTGGAGTGCGTGGGAAAACCGGAGCAAACCCACGCAGGTCACGGAGAGAACGTACAAACTCCACACAGTCAGCACCCGTAACCACCTTGCCAACGAGGGTTTTGTCACTTCAGAAGAATCTGTCCTAGTTGTTTCTACAGCAGTTAATTCCCCTAGGTAGACAAAAGTGCTGGAGAAACTCAGCGGGTGCAGCAGCATCTATGGAGCGAAGGAAATAGGCAACGTTTCCGGCCGAATCCCTTCTTCAGTTTTGTAGATTATTTGGCATTGGTAAAATTGTAAATTGTCCCTCGCATGTAGGATTGCGTTAGTGTATGGGGTGATTGCTGGTCAGCACAGACTCGGTGGGCCGAAGGGACTGTTTCCACGCTGTATCTCTAGAAACTTTAAAAAAACATTGTCTTTTGAAAATTGGCCCTTCTTCAGACTGATGAAGGTTGTGTGGGGGGGGGGAGAGAGAACATTTTCCAGCCTCTGCAGTTCCTTCTTAAACAGGTAATTTCCCTAGATTGGAATGGCCTGATGCCAAGCTACCTTTCAGCATTCTCTAATATCCTTCAGTTTGTCGCTAGTGTTTGCTTTTCGCAGGCTCATGCATAAACATGCTTGCCTTTGGGTCTCAATTAGGAACGGTGCTGTGTATTCACATCCCATTACCAAGGGAGTAATGGAAATCTGCTGTGTGATTGAGTAGTTTAGATTCATTTATTAAGATACGTAATTGGAACCAACTGTACATTCTGATACCAAGTGCAGGCGCTCTGCTGACTGCCAGTGTTGCATGTTGCAGTTTTGGAAAAGAACACAAATGTAGCTATGTTCAAAGGTTCACAGGTTCTTTATTTGTCACATGCACCAATTGGTGCAGTGAAATGCAGATTACAAAGAATACAACATAACAATAATAAAGAAATTTAAACATAAAAACATCCCCCCACAATGGTCCCCATTATGAGGGAAGGCACAAAGTCCAGTCCCCATCCCCATGTCCACCCATAGTCGGGCCTATTGAGGCCTCCGCAGTCGCCTTTACGGAGGCCCGATGTTTCAGACCGTTCTCGCCAGATGATGGTGCTCCGGCGTCGGGAGAATCCTCTCAGCGGCTTGGGATACCTGGACCGGCCGCTTCCTTACCCTGAAAAGCAGTTCGGAAACAGGCCATCTCAGCCCTTCTAGTCCGTGCCAAACACTTATTCTCTCCTAGTCCCATCTACCTGCACTCAGACCATAACCCTCCATTCCTTTCCCGTCCATATACCTATCCAATTTATTTTTAAATGATAAAATCGAACCTGCCTCCACCACTTCCACTGGATGCTCATTCCACACAGCTACCACTCTCTGAGTAAAGAAGTTCCCCCTCATGTTACCCCTAAGCTTCTGTCCCTTAATTCTCAAGTCATGTCCTCTTGTTTGAATCTTCCCTACTCTCAATGGGAAAAGCTTATCCACGTCAACTCTGTCTATCCCTCTCATCATTTTAAAGACCTCTATCAAGTCCCCCCTTAACCTTCTGCGCTCCAAAGAATAAAGACCTAACTTGTTCAACCTCTCTCTGTAACTTAGTTGCTGAAACCCAGGCAACATTCTAGTAAATCTCCTCTGTACTCTCTCTATTTTGTTGACATCCTTCCTATAATTAGGCGACCAAAATTGTACACCATACTCCAGAATTGGCCTCACCAATGCCTTGTACAATTTTAACATTACATCCCAACTTCTATACTCAATGCTCTGATTTATAAAGGCCAGCACACCAAAAGCTTTCTTTACCACCCTATCTACATGAGATTCCACCTCAGTAGATTTAATAAACATGTGTTGTATCTTGATGTGTGTTTGACTTGACTCATTACAGAATGGGCTTCTCCAAATGCCAGAACCAGAGCATAAGTTGTGGGTTAGCATCTTATATTTCGCTTGGGCAGCTTACAACCCAGTGGCATGAATATTGATGAGTGTATGAAGGAACTGCAGATGCTGGTTTAAACCAAAGATAGACACAAAATGCTGGGGAACTCAGCGGGACAGGCAGCATCTCTGGAGAGAAGGAATGGGTGACATTTCGGGTTGAGACCCTTTTTCAGACCTGAGGAAAACCAAAGAAGAAGACCTGAAGAAGGGTCTCGACCTGAAACGTCGCCCATTCCTTCTCTCCAGAGAAGCTGCCTTTCCTGCTGAGTTCCTCCAGCATTTTGTGTCTATCTTTGGTATGAATATTGGTTTCTCTAACTTCAAGTAACCCCTGCATTCCCTCTCTCCCCATCCCTTCCCCACCCAAGTCACACCAGGTTCTCACCTAACAAACAGCCAACAATGGCCTGTTTCCATTATCATTTGCATATGTTCTATATCTCTCTATATCCGCATCTATAAATTCTTCCCTTTCCCCTGACTCTAGTCTGAAGCAAAGATCCTACAGCGAGCAAGATAGTCCACTCGACAAAAAAGACATAGTCCGGTCATGGGCAGATTCATGGGTAATTTTCGGCCCCATTTCCGTAACCGGCTTCCGTCTCCGCACCAAAGATCCCAGAGGATACTAGTGCGGAGACGGAAGCCGGTTACAGAAACATCCTCGTAAAAATAAAGGTTATTTGGTAAAAATCTTCTCCTCATTTTCAGAATTTAAATTTATTAACACAAACTGTTCCCCCGCAACGTTGATTACACTGCGGGTCGGGTCCGGTTACGGAAATGGATGAAAAAAAGGCCCACATTCCGTTCCGTTGCGTACTACACGTCAGCCCATTGCATTTAGCAGGAGTGGTCCATCTTGCTCTGCTATAGGATCTTTGGTATAAAGAAGGGTCTCGACCTGAAACGTCACCCATTCTTTCTCTCCAGAGATGCTGCCTGTCCCGCTGAGTTACTCCAGCATTTCGTGCCTGTCGACAATTGAAGACTCTTGACTCTTTTGTCTTGAGGCAGTGTTTGGGGGGTGGTGCCGATGATAGTGGTTGTGTTCTGGGGTGCTGGGGTACCCAGGGTCCCTGAATCTTCACCAAAGTGCAGTTTTGAGTCTACTCGTTTCTCACACTCGTTTCTTCCTCCGTCCCGCCAACAGCTCTTTGCGAACGAGACCTTCTCTGATCACGTTGGGTTTGCACGCGTGCAGATTGACCTCGTCAATGAAAATGACAACCGGCCAGTATTCAGCCTGCCGCTCTACAACGTGAGCTTGTACGAGAACGCAACAGTCGGAATGATGCTTGTCCATGTCCTCGTGAGTACCACTTATTTTGTTTTGGAACAGCAAGTTAGGATATAGTTTTACGCAGAGTGAAATGATTTTCCCCAGAAGAAATGCAGTAAAGTTCTTAAGCAGTTGACAAGAAAATTAAAAATGGTGTTACCTGGATCTTCCAATACGCAACGACACAAGGAACGACACAAGATGCTGGAATCTTGAGTAGGTTTCAACATGCTGGAGTACCTCGCTTCTGAAGAAAGGTTCCAACCCGAAACATAGAAAATAGGTGCAGGAGTAGGCCATTTGGCCCTTCGAGCCTGCACCGCCATTCAATATGATCATGGCTGATCATCCAACTCAGTATCCTGTACCTGCCTTCTCTCCATACCCCCTGATCCCTTTAGCCACAAGGGCCACATCTAACTCCCTCTTAAATATAGCCAATGAACTGGCCTCAACTACCTTCCGTGGCAGAGAATTCCAGAGATTCACCACTCCCTGTGTGAAAAATGTTTTTCTCATCTCGGTCCTAAAAGATTTCCCCCTTATCCTTAAACTGTGACCCCTTGTTCTGGACTTCCCCAACATCGGGAACAATCTTCCTGCATCTAGCCTGTCCAACCCCTTAAGAATTTTGTAAGTTTCTATATGATCCCCCCTCAATCTTCTAAATTCTAGCGAGTACAAGCCGAGTCTATCCAGTCTTTCTTCATATGAAAGTCCTGACATCCCAGGAATCAGTCTGGTGAACCTTCTCTGTACTCCCTCTAACATCACCTATCAATTCCCTCCACAGATGCCGCATGACCGGCTGTGTTACTCCATCATATTCTTCCAATGCAGTCCATGCTGTTGGTCACATGCATGCCTTGATCTGCTTACTACTTTGCCAAGAAGGGAGAGAAAGTAATGATTTTGATGAGATGGTTTTTTAACAAACCGGCAAATTAAATGCAAGGGTCTTTGAATTATTCTAGTCCTCATAGTGCCCATGACGTTTGCCAAGAAACATCAGGGGGCTCTGATATTCCTTGTGAGGTGCTTGTTGCTGCTGCACCTGCAGGTCTATCGAAGAAGCTTTTTCTTTGTCTTCTTCTGAGAAATTGTGGTCCCTTCCAGTTGTGGTCGGCAATTATTTCCGTGAGAGTCGTTCGCTCATTACACTAATTTGATGTTGAATGGATAATTTCCAGCACTGCAAGGAAGAAAGGAAGTCTTCCAAAGATGGGCTACCGTGGGATCTGCAGGTGATCTTAACAAAGAATAATTTTCTGGAATTGTACCGCATCCTGTGAAATCAGACGCATTGGAACTGAATCTAAATCAGGGAACATTGTTGTGTTAATTATGGTCCATTTCAAGAAATTTCTGGTTCAATTAATGGCTGGTGTGTGTGTTGTTTTTTTTTTTAAGGAAAATAAAATATGATGGGACACCTGTTGAAATTGTCGGCAGTAAATGTGCGCAATAATTTATGGTACGGTTGATATTTTTAGTACAGGCTGAGCAGATGTTATCCTTTATTAAAATAATAGGAAGAAAGTAATGTTTAGTTTAGAGATACAGTGCGCAAACAGGCCCTTAGGCCCACGGAGCCTGCGATCGCCACACGTCAACACTACCCCACATACACTACCCCACGCACATTAACACTACCCTACATACAATTGTTTTACATTTTACATGTTGTTTTGTTTTACATGATGTGTTTTACATTTAACATTTATACCAAGCCGAAAAGCCAATTATCCGACCAACGTTGTACACCTTTGGAGTGTGGGAGGAAACTGAAGATCTCGGAGAAAACCCACGCAGGTCACGGGGAGAACGTACAGACAGGCACCCGTAGTCAGGATCGAACCCGGGTCTCTGGCGCTATAAGGCAGTACCGCTGCACCACCATGCCACCCTAGTTCTCTGCGGACACCACAGCCGTCTGGTTCCATTCTATGTATACATTTTCATAAGGCTGAACCAGTCTTTGCAGTTTTATTTTTAACCTACAGTGGGGTTTATGAGCAACAGTCCACACCTTTACTGTGGTTTCAATGTTACTCATGGTCGCTGAAACATGCGCTCTCTTTGTTTTTACCAAGATTGGTATTTCAGCAGCCTTTGACTGATTTGTCATTTTCAACTCTTCATTAAACTCAAACCTGTCCAAAACTCGTGCTTGGACTGTAGCTAGCACCAACTCTTCCATCCAGCACCATGTATCGAGTGACCAATATCATTTGAGCAAACTCTGATCATAAATCCCACCCTGGCTCTTGTATTTTTATCTCTATGATTTCAAGCCTACACAACAAGCCTTTGTACCTCTCCAATTCATAGGTTCATGTGATAGGAGCAGAATACAAAGATAGTGGAGTCGGGGGATATGGGGAGAAGGCAGGAACGGGGTACTGAGTGTGGATGATCAGCCATGATCACATTGAATGGCGGTGCTGGCTCGACGGGCCGTATGGCCTACACCTGCACCTATTGTCTATTGTCTAATTAGGCCATTCGGCCCATCAAGAATTCCTCCTCATCTCCTTCATAAAGAAGTGTCCTTTAATTCTGGGGCCATGACCTCTGAGACTCTCCCACCAGTGGAAACATCCTCTCCGCATCTACTCCATCTAGGCCTCGAGTACAATCCAGTAAAATCATACAACAGACCTCACCTGGACATTGTACAAAGAGTCGCCATGTTTCTGGCATCGACTAAGTTACAAAAGTTCATGGGCCACCTTGTCTACAACAGCGAGCACGAAGAACAGCGTGCGCATCAACAGCCTCATTCCCCTTATATACAACAACAAAACATCTTAAATAGGAGTAATGCATATTATTATTATTTACAAGCTCATTTTAAAACACTAATCCCATTTTAGATTTTAAATGTTAATTAGTACCACTTTCAGCATCGCTCTCAAGAGTTGAGATCTCATTTGAGCCTCTTGTTAGAATACTTATAGCCTCATAATCAGTCCCAGGTGTCCATTATTCTCTCTGTTCCATTGCAACAATGGTCTGTAAATTTTACATCAAAATTACGCTGCTGTGGCCCCACAAAACAGTGGGAGTTTTGTTTGCTTTTCCAAAGTAGATGGAAGACAGAATTTATTTGTGATTATTTTATAAACAGATGGTTTTGAATCAGGAATTGCACACAAGATGGCCACATTTGGCAGGTGTAATTACCTGAAACAGATGCTCAAAATCTCTAATTGCTCAGCCATTAACAAGAATAACGTGATACTTTCTGATTTTAAATCCAGCAGACCAGCAGGGCAAGCTGGTCAACTCCTTCCAAGCTATTAGTTGATAGCTAAGGAGTCATTTGGAGCTATTGACAACATAACAATGTGCAAAGTAGCAACAGGCATAGGTCACAAAACCATCAGGTCTGTTCCTCTACCTAAAGATTACGACTGACCCATTATCTCGTCCATTTCCCTGCCTGGTCTCTGTGTCTCCATTGGTTCCTGCGATGCCCAAGACTCCATCAATCTCAAGATACATTTATTTGTCACATGTACCACTTGGTACAGTGAAATGTGTGGTCGCCATACAGCCATACGAATACTACAGAGCACAGAACACGATCGTCTTTAACGCAGACATCCCCACACAGCGGGATCAAAGTTTCTCACTGTGAGGAAAGGCTCCAAAGTTCATCCATCCTCCTCTGTTGCCTCCCGTGGTCGGGGGGCTCCCGAACCCCCCGCTGTAGCCGCTACGGGCGGCACGATGTTCAGGCCGGGGTGATGGAAGTCCGACGTCGGGACTGGAGGACATCCTCAGCGGCTTGGACATTTGATCTCCATCTTTGTTATGGGTCTTCCTACACCGCCCCCCCCCCCCCAGAGCATTGTGGATGCTGGAAGATTTGCTACTCCATTTCACCTCATCTCCATCCTAACTGGCTGACCCCCTATTCCTGACTCTGAACACCATCGGGAAACATTTAAAGCTGATTTATGCTTTAAATCACCACCAAAGTTACGACACAGACAGCCTAGTGAACCTTTCACATCAGCAGCAATTCTCAACCCACTTATTTCCTTAAAGTGCTTTTTTACATCATTCTTTATTGTTACTGTGGTCTCTGCTAACTCTGGCTTCCACAGCTTCAAAAGGTTTTCTCCCACCCTCTGCCCTAAATCTCCAACACTTCCCAAGTACCACATTAACTCATTATCAGCAGATCATCAGCAAAGTTTTTATTTGCTTAACAACTAACCCTCATAAGTTCATAAGTGATAGGAGCAGAATTAGGCCATTTGGCCCTTCAAGTCTATTCTACCATTCAATCATGGCTGATGTATCTCTACCTCCTAACCCCATTCTCCTGCCTTCTCGCAATAACTTCTGACACCCATACTAATCAAGAATCTATCTATCTCCCCCTAAAAAATATCCATTGACGGCCTCCGCAGCCTTCTGTGGCAATGAATTCCACAGGTTCACCACCCACTGAATAAAGAGGTTCCTCCTCATCTCCTTCTAAAAGCGATGTGCTTTAATTCTGGGGCTATGACCTCTGGTCCTAGACTCTCTCACTAATGAAAACATCCTCTCCACATCCACTCTACCCTACTTAAGGAATATCTGCAGATTCCTTACTGTCTTGGACTCAATCCTGGCAGATCTGATGTATGAACGTTGAAAGCTGTGGATATCTCAAGATTCAAGATTGAAGAGAGTTTATTGTCATGTGTCCCAGATAGGACAATGAAATTCTTGCTTTGCATCAGCACAACAGAATATTGTAGGCATAAATAAATTCAGAACAGATCAGTGTGTCCATATACCATTGGACACATATATATATACAGGCACATAAATAACCAGATAAATTGCAATAGGCTATTAAAGTTCAGATTTTTGCTTGAGTTGATCTGAAATAAAAACTGAAACTGCTGGACATACTCAGCGGGCCAGGCAGAATCTTTGGAAAGAGGAGAAACGTTAATGTTTCAAGTCCAAGTTCTGATTGCCATGGAAGGCTGTGGGGGCCGAGTCAATGGATATTTTTAAGGCAAGGATAGAAAGATTCTTGATTAGTACGGGTGTCAGGGGTTGTGGGGAGAAGGCAGGAGAATGGGGTTAGGAGGGAGAGGTAGATCTGGCATGATTGAATGGTGGAGTAGACTTGATGGGCCGAATGGCCTCATTCTGTTCCTATCACTTATGAAGTTATGAAAGGATGGAAACAAGTTTGTTTTCAGTTGCAAATGATGTGGGGGGACTTTCTCATGACCTGAAAATCTGCAAACTATAAAAACTAGAAATCTGAAGTGTAGCACGGAGAGTTGGGTTTTGCGTGCTTTGAATTTTACATGAGTGATGCTTATAAAAATTGTATCCAGCTGTCAAAATGTCCGATCAAGACTGAAGTGAGTTCGGTGTTTGCTTTGGGCTTCCTCATGGTGCGCAGATTAAAATGTTTTAAACTACCTCTCCAATGTATCGGGGGCAGAAAGGTGATGGTGGGCTTGAGGGCATCATTGGAAAGCGATACTTGGGAGCCAGTTAGAATCTGGTTTATCTATTGATCGAGGCTTACTCCATGATGGTGGTTCTCCCTCAACTATTAACACTGTCTGCCATACTCCAGACATAGGTCTGTCTCAGATCATTGCAACCTTAACTGGGGAAGGCTAAATTTATTTTCCCTGTACGAGAGAACACACAGTAACTGTTTTCCTGCTTTTTTACTTCTTTGGTTTGGTTTATTATCACGTGTAATGAGGTACAGTGAAAAGCTTTGTTCTGAACATTGACTTCTCTAAATTCAGGTAGCCCTTGCCCTCTCTCTTCATTCCTCCCCCCCCCCCCCCCCCCCTTCCCAGTTCTCCCACTGTCTCCGCCTACATTCTTTCTTTGTCCTACCCCCTCCCCTGACTCTAGTCTGAAGCAAAGATCCTATAGCGAGCAAGATATTCCACTCGACGAAAAAGACGTAGTACGGTCATGGGCAGATTCATGGGTAATTTTCGGCCCCATTTCCGTAACCGGCTTCCGTCTCCGCACCAAAGATCCCGTAGCGGAGCAAAGATACTAGTGCGGAGACGGAAGCCGGTTACGGAAACATCCTCGTAAAAATAAAAGTTATTTGGTAAAAATCTTCTCATTTTCAGAATTTTAATTTATTAACACAAACTGTTCCCCCGCAATGTTGATTACACTGCGAGTCGGGTCGGGTCGGGTCGGCTCCGGTTACAGAAATGGATGAAAAAAAGGCCCACGTTCCGTTCCATTGCGTACTACACGTCAGCCCATTGCATTTAGCAGGAGTGGTCTATCTATAGGATCTTTGGTCTGAAGAAGGGTCTCGACCCGAAATGTCACCAATTCCTTCTCTCCATAGATGCTGCCTCACCCGCTGAGTTTCTCCAGCATTTTGCGTCTACCTTCGATTTTACCAGCATCTGCAGTTCATTCTTAAACGAAGAGCTTTGTTTGTTGTGTGGTATCCAGTCAGCAGAAATACTCCATTTATTTCAGACATACAGCATGGACGCAGGCCATTCGGCCCACTGAGTATGCGCCGACCAGCGATCACCCCGTACACTAACAACATCCCACACATTAGGGACAATCTACAATTTTTACCGAAACCAATTGGCCGACAAACCTGCACATCTTCGGAATGCTGGAGGAAACGGAGCACCCGGAGAAAACCCACGCGGTCACGGGAAGAACGTACAAACTCCGCGCAGACAAGCACCGGTAGTGAGGATTGAACGCAGGACTCTGGTGCTGTGAGGCAGCAGACAACCGTGCCGCCCCTTAACACGAACATGGTTACAATCAAGCCATCCACAGGGTAGTAAGAAATGCTGCCGTTGGAGTGGAGTTTTAAGAGTGGAGCGATTGTAAGGAATGACTACCGATCCACTTTTGGGACCAGCACGCAGCGAGTCGCCTAGCTTGGGCGCCGTGCTAATATTGATCCAGTTTCAAATCATACAGCTGTGCAGTCACGTCTCATTGTGATTTGTGTTTGAGAGGTTTATTTGGATATCTTTTTATTTGAGGACACAGTAGGACACAGAATACAAGTGCCTTGGAGTTTACCTGGACAAGTTCAAGTTCAAGTTCAAGTGAGTTTATTGTCATGTGTCCCTGTATAGGACAATGAAATTCTTGCTTTGCTTAAGCACACAGAAAATAGTAGGCATTTACTACAAAACAGATAAATGTGTCCATATACCATGATATAAATATATACACACATGAATAAATAAACTGGTAGTGCAAATAACAGAAAGTGGTTGCTAATAATCAGAGTTTTGTCCGAGCCAGGTTTAATAGCCTGATGGCTGAGGGGAAGTAGCTATTCCTGAACCTGGTTGTTGCAGTCTTCAGGCTCCTGTACCTTCTACCTGAAGGTAGCAGGGAGATGAGTGTGTGGCCAGGATGGTGTGGGTCTTTGATGATACTGCCAGCCTTTTTGAGGCAGCGACTGCGATAAATCTGGACTGGTCCAGGAACGCTGAGGCACTGTATAAGAAGGGACAAAGCCGTCTGTACTTTCTGAGGAGGCTCCGCTCCTTCAACATCTGCAGTGAGATGCTGCAGATGTTCTATCAACCGGCGGTGGCCTGTGCCATCTTCTACGCTGTCGTGTGCTGGGGCAGCAGGGCGAAGGCTGTGGATGGCAACAGAATCAACAAGCTCATCAGGATGGGTGGCTCCAACCAGGGGGTGGAGTTGGATTCACTGGAGATGGTCTTGGAGGGGAGGATGCTCCTCAAACTGCAGAGCATCTTGGACAATACAGCTCACCCCCTCCATGCCTCCATGACACGCTGGTCAACATGAGGAGTACCTTCACCAACAGACTGGTTCCACCAAGATGCAGTTTAGAACACCACAGGCAATCCTTCTTCCCTGTGGCTATAAAACTGTACAACTCCTTCCCTTTCTGTCATGGGGTAGACTGACTCCTCTACCCCCCCCCCCCCCCCCCCCCCCCTCCCCAATCTTTGCACATCCCCAATCCTGGACTTTCCACTCATCACTTTAATTTCATGTATCTTGTTGTGTTGTATGACCGTTCTTCTTCTTCTTCTTTCGTGTGGTGTGCACAGCCTAAAGTTGTTGGACAACTTGTTCTATTTGATCTTCCGTTTGTGCACGTCAAGTTGATTGCATTAGTCGAAACAGGGCGGACCACGTGACGGTTGCAATCTTTCACCCCATATGACTGTTGGCAGACCAATTTCCCTCCTGGGTTAAATAATGTTCCATCGTATCATATTGAAATTAACATGGGTCCTTAGACCAAGACCATGCGTTACCCTATTCCCCATCCACAGGAACCTCCACTAATAGTCAGTTCCATTGACTGAATGGAGTTAAACGTAATGATTATGGGGAGCACATAGCACAACTAGTGCTGTTGTCTGCATTTGCACTTGAGAATTTACGGTTAAGCTCAAGCTCAGGCAGCTCGCTATTTAATCTGTCTGTGTGTTTCTCTGCAAGGTCTTAAGAGTTAATATTCCCAGTGTGAAGTTGTAAACATATTAACTTGCCATCTGGTCCTAGCTGAGGTGGGAGGTGACTCAAGGTAACATTCTGGACTGCATCTGAATGGCACCATGGAATGAGGCAGGAAGCATTTGGTTTTCTGAGTTTCCATTATTGCTCCAGATCCTGAGAATGCCTGGAGGTTGAATCAAGGTCTCGCTTCAATCAGCTAGAATTAATGTCGCTTGGCTTAATTCCCTGCGGTCACGGTGGCGCAGCGGTAGAGTTGCTGCCTTACAGCGAGTGCAGCGCCGGAGACCCGGGTTCGATCCCGACTACGGGTGCCGTCTGTACGGAGTGTTATATTCTCCCCGTGACCTGCGTGGGTTTTCTCCGAGATCTTCGGTTTCCTCCCACACTCAAAATACGTACATTGGCTTGATAAATGTTTTTTTTTTAATTGAAGAAGGAGACTGAAGAATGGTCTCGACCCGAAACGTCACCCATTCCTTCTCTCCAGAGATGCTGCCTGTCCCGCTGAGTTACTCCAGCATTGTGTCTATCTTCAGTGTGAACGAGCATCTGCATTAATTCCATGTCCACTAATGCCTTGCTCATTCCACTACTATCCAGATGACTCTGAAATACTCCTATTCCTGACTTCACTAATAGCTCATTCTTGATATTAATCACTCTTTGTGTGAAAAGTATACCCTTCAGACCCCTTTCACCTTAAAACTATGCCTTCCAGTTTTGAACATCTACATCATGGGAGGCAGATAATGGCTAACTGCACTATTGATGAAGGAATAATTTTATATATGTCTATCATGTTAGCTCTTAGCATCCTTCTGCTTGGCAAAAACTGCGTATGACCCAGTTTATCCTTATACATCCTTCCCTCCAATCTAGGCATTGTGCTCCAAATGATTTCTCTTTCTATTCTGACAGATTCATCTCTTCACCACACCAATGGTCTCGTTTAAACAGAAGTGTTTCATTTTATTTCTCCTACCTCTGAGTGAGTCTGCCTGCCTTTTAAGGAGAGGGCATTTCATCTTTTATGCTAACAGTCACAGGAGACAGCAGGATTTAATGCAATGACTTTCAGAGGAACATGGAATTAAAATGTTCATCCTCCTCAACGGACCCGTTAAAATTGAAATAATTTAAACAGCTTTTCTCTTGCCCATCCCACCCATAATCACCCCCTATTGTACGACCAGCAGTGCTAAATCTAACCACTAATGAACTGTTTGCAGATAGAGCTTTTGTCAAAGTACCCTGATTGAATTTGATCAGGAGTTGATCGCACAAATTTCCAATCGGTAAAATCTCTGCCCGTGTTCCAATTTTGAAGTGGAAATCTAATTTTGCAATGAAGTGGATTAAGCCTTAAATCCCAGCCTGTGACCTTGAACGAGCGGGTAACTTTGAACATGGTTTGGTTACTTCAGTGCCTCCTGCAATGCTAGTTCCTGAGACAATGGCAGTGATGTTGGGTTTCTCCAGCTAATCTTTTATGAGTTTGACCTTGCCTTCAAGATTGTCGCTGCTCGTGTAAATAAGATTCAAATCAATTTTAACGCAGTGAGCACTGATTGTGATATTGTACGGTTGCTTTGTATGTAATGATCAAACCCTCCTGGCTAATATTTTTGTCTAATTAACCCATCTTGGAGACTCTCACTGAGAGGGCGGGGAAATAAATGGTTTGAGACATTGTATTAACTGTCTCTACTTGTATTATATTCAGTTCTGTCTTTCTGAGAATAATGGCTATTATTGCAGTGATACAGCACAGAAACAAGCCCTTCAGCCCTCGACAACAAGCTGCGAACCTTGCCTACATCAAACACCAAGTTATTACATAATTACATTATTACAGGGCATCATGGAGGCGCTGCAGAAGAGTTGCTGACTTACAGCTCCAGAGACACGGGTTCAATCCTGACGTGGTATCTGTACAGAGTTTGTACGTTCTCCCCATTCTCGCCACGTGGGTTTTCTCTGGGTGCTCCAGTTTCCTCACTCGCTCCAATGACCAACAGTTTCACAGGTTATGTTTAAGAAGGAACTGCAGATGCTGGAAAATTAAAGGTAGACAAAAATGCTGGAGAAACTCAGCGGGTGCAGCAGCATCCATGGAGCGAAGGAAATGGGCAACGTTTCGGGCCGAAACCCTTCTTCAGACCCTCCTTCAGTTTTATAGGTTAATTGGCTTTGGTAAAATTGTAAATTGTCCCTCGTATGTAGGATAGCGTTAGTGTATGGGGTGATTGCTGGTCAGTACAGACTCGGTGGGCCGAAGGGACTGTTTCCACGCTGTATCCCTTGAAACTTAAAAAAAAACATTGGCTTTTGAAAATTGTCCCTGAGGGACAGAGTGGAAGGCATTTTTTATTGATGTGTAGCAGTGATCTAGGGTGTTCTGGCCTCTGACAGTGGGACAGGCAGCATCTCTGGAGAGAAAGAACAGGTGACGTTTTGGGTCGAGGTCTGAAGAAGGGTCTCGACCCAAAACGTCACCCATTCCTCTCTCCAGAGATGCTATGTGCCCCGCTGAGTTAAACCCCTGTCCCACGGTACGAGTTCATTCCAAGAGTTCTCCCGAGTTTGCCCTGATTCGAACTCAGAGATTTACGGTAATGGCCACTCGTCGGTACTCGGGGCTCTCGTGGACATTTTTCATCATGTTGAAAAATCTTCACGAGTCTTCCCGAGTACCTGCCGTTAGCGAGTCTTCCCGAGTACCTGCCGTTAGCGCTAAGAGACGTCCCCGAGCTCCGACGTACCCGGTACGTTCATTCTCCGTGCTTACCACAAGTTTTTTTTAACTCGGGGGTAGCTCTTGGAATGAACTCGCACCGTGGGACAGGGCTATGACTCCAGTATTTTGTCTCTATCCGTGTACCTGCCTGATTGCTTCTGACTTGACTAACTTTGTTTTGTTCCATTGACGTCTCTGGTTTTAAAGAAAAATGCAAACACCAGCAATGCTGTGAGTTGGCTGGCATGCATTATCATTCCTATAGCGCCAGAGGTGTTAGCCAAACAAGATTTTTTTTTTCTCTTTAATAAAACCAAGATGGGTCACCTTCTGTTTAAGTTAATTGATAACTACAGATGGTACAATGTATAGCTTAGAGTCAAATGGCCCAAACACACAGGAGTTTCTTTTGGAGAAGAACAACAGTGTTTAATTTCAGTTTACAACACCTGGCCCAGCAGATGGAAAGATTCAAGAGGGAAAATTAATTGTTTTTCAAGTCGGACAGAGTTCTGCTGCCGTTGTACTACCTATACATTTTCAGGGAGATGCACAGCACAGAAATGGGCTGAAGAAGAATCTCAACCCGAAACGTCACCTATCCCTTCTCTCCAGAGATGGTGTCTGTCCCACTGAGTTACTCCAGCATTTTGTGTCTATCGTTCAAATAATAATCTGTCTTCCTGTTCTTGCCACCAAAGTGCATAACCTCACATTTATCCACAGTATACTGCATCTGCCATGTTTCTGTCCACTCACCCAACCTATCCAAGTCACCCTGTAGCCTCCTAACATCCTCCTCGCAGCTCACATTGCCACCCAGCCATGTGTCATCAGCAAACTTGGAGATTCATTCCCTCGACTAAATCGTTGATATATATTGTAAACAACTGGGGTCCCAGCACCGAGCCTTGTGGCCTTGGGGCTAATGGAATCAAGGGATTAGGGGAGAATGCATTTCGTTGTCTCTGTACTGTACACTGACAATGACAATTAAAATTGAATCTGAATCTGAATCTGAAAGCAGGAATGGGGGGGGTACTGATTCTGGATGATTGAAGGGTCAAATGGCCTACTCCTGCACCTATTGTCAATGTTTCTAACTGCTTGACAAGCTGTACACTGTAGTTTGTATACCAATAACCTAGTAGGGAGGGGTTTGGGTTTTTGGAACAATGGGTGAGTGGGTAAGGCAGCCCCTGTTTCTCTCTCCGTGGTTGCAGTTCTTACATTGCTTGAGGTAATGAGGAACGAGCATTTCATCAAACATGTTTTAATACTCAAACAGCAGCAGAGGCTGACACAACAGTACATGAAAGAGTCAAATCCTACTAAAGGTAGATAGGCACAAAATGATGGAGTAACTCATCGGATCAGACAGCATCTCTGGAGGAAAGGAATGGGTGACGTTTCGGGTCGAGACCCTTCATCAGACCCGAATGTACTCTTTTTCTCCAGAGATGCTGCCTGACCCCGCGGAGTTACTCCAGCATTCCGTGTCTAACTTTGGTGTAAACCAGCATCTGCAGTTCCTTCTTACACATCCTACTAAAGGTATACGTGCACTCTATACTATTCCAGCATCATCTTTATTCATTCGCAATACAATTCCAGAGCCCAGCCACCGTGTGATCTGGGAGATCAGAGAGAATTCATCAAAGGCAACACAGCTTTAAATTGCAAAGGTACAAATCTTCATGACACCAACTCTACACAAGCGCTGAGAACAGCTTCAAACATGGAAGTGTACAAAGTGAGCCAGTAATCATTTGAACAAACAGTGCCCAGCAGGGCGGCACGGTGGCTCAGAAGTAGAGATACAGCCTTACAGCGCCAGAGACCCGGGTTCGATCCTGGCTACGGGCGCTGTCGGTGTGGAATTTGTATGTTCTCCCCGTGACCTGTGTGGGTTTTCTCCAAGATGATCCGTTTCTTCCCACACTGCCAAGGCGTACAGGAATGTCGGGCAAATGGCTCGGTATAAATGTAAATTGTCCCTCGTGTGTCGTGTAGGGTAGTGTTAATGTGCGGGGGATCGCTGGTCGATGCAGACACGGTGGGCCAAAGGGCCTGTTTCCGCGTTCTATCTCTAGACTAAACTAAACTCCACGACTAGGATGAGTGGTGGGACAGACGTGCGCTCCTCTCATGAGTCCAAGTCGTCGGTTTTAGGCAAACCGCACAATATAGCCGAGCGCAAATTAATGCCATTCCGACTGCAGGCTGGTTGTGTACAAATAATCACAGCCTCTGGGACGCAAACCCTCTCCAGTGTTGAACCTCCTGCCTAATTTATCTTTTTTGTCATTGACCAAGTCCTGAAGGGAAATGCAAATGACATTTTGAAAATAATGGCCTACCATACAATTGCCCAAAGGCTTGCTGAGCATAATTAAGTAATGCATCATTACTTTATGCAGGGGTGAAAAATTAATCCACATCACAGATGCGCACACAGAAACAATATTAATGGGAAGGCGTTAATGCAATCGAGAAGCAAAAATAAAATGCAGATGCTGGAAATCTGAAATAAAAACAGAAAATGCCAGGGATATTTGGCAGGTTAGGCAGCATCTGGGGATAGAGAAGTATGGTCAACCAAAAATGCTGGGGTAATTCACTGGGTCAGGCAGCATCTCTGGAGAAAAACAATGTGACGTTCAGATAAAAGCCTTTTATATTGATTGATATTTTGGAGTGCATTTCCAAAGGGTAGGGTATTGACATGGATAGAGAACTGGCATGGCAGACAGGAAGCAAAGAGTAGGAATTAAAGGATCCTTTTCAGAATGGCAGGCAGTGGCCAGTGGGGTGAGAGCTATATCCAACTCTCTCTTGCCTACATCCAGTGAATTGGCCTCCACTGCCTTCTGTGGCAGAGAATTCCACAGATTCACAACTCTCTGGGTGAACACGTGTTTCCTCATCTCAGTCCTAAATGGCCTACCCCTTATTCTTAAACTGTTATTCGGATGCACAAGGTCACGTTGGCTCTGCACATGATTTGTCAACTTATTTTGCAGTAATGTGGTATCAATGGCGTTGGGCGAGATACCATCTCTAATTGCACCAGAAGCAATTGTAATGTACAACACAGTATCTCTTGGAAACAGACAAGTGATTATTTGCCGTCAGCAGCTAAAGAGGGTGGATAATTTGTTGTAATGATAGTACTTTCTCAGGAACCACGCCTTGTGCTCGGCTCTACTGATTGATACAAGAGTGGCTAAATTAGTTTCAGCAGTCAGCAAGTCTGAAGTGACCTTGCTCCAACAAGCTTATCGACACCTATTTATCCAACCCCTTCAATGTAGCAAAATGTCCACAGGCACTTTGTGAAGCATTGTCAACATTTGACATGAACACACCTCTGTAATTAGTAGGGCAGGAAGTTATTCAAATAACTTCTATGAGGCGTCTTAAAATAGGACAGTTATGTGGAGGTACACAAAAATGCTGGAGAAACTCAGCGGGTGCAGCAGCTTCTATGGAGCGAAGGAGATTTTTTGTGTACCTTCGATTTTCCAGCATCTGCAGTTCCGTCTTGAACACAGTTAGGTGGAGGTCAGATTCCAGAGTGGAGATCCGTAGAGTCATAGTCACACAGCACGGAAACATGGCCTTCAGCCCAACATGTCCATGCCGATCAACATGCCCCATCTAAGCTAGTTACATTTGTCAGTATGTTTAAGAAGGAACTGCAGATGCTGGAAATGGCTATGCCACACATGGCCCACTATGTGACAGAACAGTGACACAAGGTTGGCTCGGAGGGTAGTGTGAAATATTGGCCTCTACTCACTGGAGTTCAGAAGAATAAGAAGAGACCTCATTGATACAAACGACATCTTCAGATGGTGGATGTCTCAAGGTTATTGCCTTTGGCTAACGAAAAGGATGGATCTGGTATGATCTTGGGATACGGGCCGATCATCTTCACAAGGTATGCAAAGAGTCGCCACATAAAGGGTGCAGACAAAGTTACAAAGATGATGAAAGGTTGTTTCCCCAATGAAGGAATTATAATCTCAGGTGCTCCCATTAAGATGAGGTTTGGAGGGAATTCTCCTTTGTATTATGAATCTTAACCCCCTGCCCCACACCCCTCCCCACCCCCCAAACAAAAAGTTTTAGGATGAGTCACTGAACATATTCAAAGCTGAGAGAGTATTTGAACTATGTTGGGGCTGAGGGGACAGGAAGGCAGAGCTGAGGCCAAATTCAAACCAGCCATCATCTTATTGATAGTGGAGCGAGCAGGCTTGAAGGTTTGTATGGCCTATTTCAATTTCTTGTGTTCTATATATTGTCTGTTATAATGTCATTGAAATATAACCAAGTCTTGTAACATGGCAGTATATTTGGTTCCTACATCATTGCTGTGGAAGCGATTGAGTAAATCATAGAACGAGACAATAATGCCATAGACTGGAACCAGAGATTGGAAACTGACTTTTGGTGTGAATTTATTTTAAAGTTAATCATAGCCAACATGATGAAATCTCACAACTGCAAATGATGCATTTTAAGTGTCATGACTCAACAGTCGGGTGGTATCTGGAAAATCGGGCAGCTAACATTTCAGGCTGAGTTTTGTACGCACAATTTTTTGCTGAGATGTCATAGAGTCATACAGCACAAACAGACCATTTCACCCAACTCGTCCATGCCGACCGAGATTCCCCATCTAACCTTGTCTGCATGTTCTGAGCACGTTATAAATGTAACTACACGTACATGCTTCTGCCTCTCAACTAATATTTAAAGAGGAAAGCCCGTGACTGTAAAGGGCCTGTCCCACTTACGTGATTTTTTTTTGTTGACTTGCCGGCACCCGTCATAGTTGCAGTAGGTCGCCGAAAATTTCCAAAATGTTGAAAACCCAACGGCGACCACGAAAAGGTACAACTCTTTGGGCCACGACTTACAACCAAACAGGCGTCAGTCACCCCGTCAATGCCTCAGGGGGCACCCCAGTAGTTTACATGTCCCATTAAAACTGTTTCTCTCAGCAACTCCTCTCCTCTGCTTTTAATGTTTCTGAGGGAACGCTGCCCAATCAACGATGGCATTTTGGGTGGACATAAGAATCCATGGCTTGATCATTTCTTGATTAGCACTGGTGTCAGGGGTCATGGGGAGAAGGCAGGAGCACGGAAACAGGCCCATCGGCCCACCAAGTCCATGCCGACCAGTGATCCCCGCACACTAACACTATCCTACACACACTAGGAACAATTTGCATTTATACCAAGCCAAGTAACCTGCAAACCTGCACGTCTTTGGAGTGTGGGAGGAAACCGAAGATCTCGGAGGAAGCCTACGCGGTCACGGGGAGAACGTACAAAGTCGGTATAGACAGCACCCGTAGTCAGGATCGAACCCGGGTCTCTGGTGCTGTAAGCGGTGTAAGGCAGCAACTCTACCGCTGTGCCAATGGGGTGATGAAGGAAAAATAGATCAGCCTGAATTGAATGGCAGAGTAGACTTGGTGGGCCGAATAGCCTACTTCTGCACCTATCACTTATGAGCTCATGGCATTGTATTTAGGAACTTTCCGGCTGATATTTATCTCCTGACTGGACACTAGAACAGATTAACCGGTCATGCAACTCATTTACAGCTGTGCGGGTGACAGCTGAAACAGAGGCCCTTTCTCCTTCTGCAGCCCATGAGGATGTTAAATATTCCACCGCGCCATCTTCCCTCAACCCGCACCACCAAAAAAATGAAGTTGTCAGACCTCTCGCTGAGGGACCTTAACAGTGCATGAAATGGCTACAGCATTCCCATGCACAGCAAGAATATCCAGACAGGAAAATAATTGTGTACTAAATAAAGCAACCTAGGACATTCTGGGATGCGATATATATGTAAATTCTCTGCTGAAAGCTGCAGACTGCTGCTGACTTTCACCTTGAATCGCAACCCGCAGTCCTCGTTGAGTTTCTGAATATTTGGTGATGTGCGTGAATACAGTTTTTGTGCCCCTTGAGAGTGAGAGAGAGACAGACAGAGAGAGAGAGATAGGGAGAGAGAGCACCTCAGGCCCATCAGTGATTAACCATGAGGAAAACGAACAATCTGTTCTAATCAACGTGCAGTCCAACTGGAGGGGAAAAGGGGAGAACGCACAGGAGGCCTCTCTCCGCAGATAGCCTGACCTTTGCTTGTTGTCTCTCGATAGCCCACATTCCCACTTTTGCGTCATTCATTACCATTTCAGTGCACAAAAATCTCTGGGTTTCCAAGAGTCATTTCAATTTTGGTTGCAGCAACTGGCAATTTACAAGCAATAAAATGTCAGCTTACAGGGCACAAAATGTTTACAAAATTATATGAAATGATGGTAAAAGTTGATTAAATAAAATAGCTTGAGTCATTAAAAATGTAATTCGCGTGTGTATTCTATTCCAGTTGGTTAAAAAAAGGAGATAGTTTATGTGTTCAGATAGCAGAGTTATTTTTTGCCTGGATGTTTAAAGATGATATTTGTGAAACATGTCCTGAAATATTTCATTATGATTTGTGGTTAAAATGGATAATTCTGGACAAGTCCGAATATTTTTGTTTCAAAATATCATTAATTCTTATTGAGATTTGCTTGTGGCAGATTAAAATGTAATTAAAAAACTGATCCAGAATCTTATATTTTCTTTAAACTTTAAATCTCCCCCAACAGTTCGGTGAAGTGAGGCCAAATATATAAAATTAGACAAAGCCAAAGTCACAGATTGGTTAGCAATTTGTTGAAGTTGAAATGCTTTTGAATCTATGTACAGGGATAATTGATGCCTTTCAGTGGAATGTAGATAATAGTATCTGATTTTTCTCACTGTGATTTAGCTTTGCAATTCTTTTTCCATGCAAAACAAATAAAAATAAGGTTTCTATACTTGCTACGCAAACAAATGAAAATGTAAAGGGGCTGTCCCACTTTCACGACCTAATTCACGACCTCTGCCGAGTTTGCCCTTGACTCATACTTGCAGCATAGGTCATAGCAGGTCGTGATGCTAGTCGTAGGTACTCATGGCATCAAGTAGCGTGGCGTTTTTTCTAGCCTGATGAAAAATGTCCATGAGTGAAAAAGGTCGTGAATTAGGTCGTGAAGGTGGAACAGGCCCTTAATAGATCATATTAATGAATTGAGAGAAGTATACAGGAAAAATGTTCCCCATCTTGGGGGAGTCCAGATCCAGGGGTCACTGTTTAAGAATAAGGGATAGGCATTTAGGACTGAGATGAGGAAACATTTTTCACCCAGAGAGTTGTGAATCTGTGGAATTCTCTGCAGTGGAGGCCAATTCACGATGTTTTCAAGAGAGAGTTGGATTTAGCTCTTCGGGCTAATGGAAACAAGGGATATGGGGAAAAAGCAAGAACGGGGTACTGATTTTGAATGATCAGCCATGATCATATTGAATGGCAGTGCTGGCTCGATGGGCCGAATGGCCTACTCCTGCACCTATTTTCTATGGTTCTATGTAAGTAGTATATGGAGATAAGTAACACACTAATTATGATCTCTTTGATCGTGGAATAACCTCCTCCTGTTCCTATGGTCATCTCATACAGTTAGTTTGACTAGACAATTATTAATCTCTACACTCTGTGGTTTGCAACTTCCTATCTCTGAGAACCTGGTCCTTTTCAAATCCTGGCTTCTTGTACAATGTCAATTTTCATTGATCCACTACTAACGACCACACTGACAGCTGCCTGGATACCAGTCGCTGGGATTAGCACTACCACTTCTCTGCTCTTTAAGACATTGTTTTAAACCCTTGATCTGCTTGAGCCTGTGTGGTTACTCCATCAAAACACACCTAATCCTTTACCTTAACTCTGTCTCTCCTTGAAAGCACATCATCCGATGCCCTTGTGTAAGAAAAATCGATCTCAGTTACATAGAAACATAGAAAATAGGTGCAGGAGGAGGCCATTAGGCCCTTCGAGCCGGCACCGCCATTCATTGTGATCATGGCTGACCATCCACAATCAGTAACCCGTGCCTGCCTTCTCCCCATATCCCTTGATTCCGCTAGCCCTAGAGCTGTATCTAACTCTTTTAAATTCATCCAGTGAATTGGCCTCCACTGCCTTCTGTGGCAGGGAATTCCACAAATTCCCAACTCTCTGGGTCAAAAAGTTTTTTCTCATCTCAGTTTTAAATGGCCTCCCCTTTATTCTTAGTCTGTGGTCCCTGGTTCTGGACTCCCTCAACATTGGGAACATTGTTCCTGCATCTAGCTTCACCAGTCCTTTTGTAATTTTATACGTTTCTATAAGAAACCCCCTCATCCTTCAAAATTCCAGTGAATACAAGCCCAGTCTTTCCAATCTTTCCTCATATGACAGTTCTGACGTTTTCTATTGATTCACTATATAAACAGCAATTTTTGTTGACAGGAAGGTGCTGTACTAGGAGCTTCACTAACCTTTACATGAATAAGCCCTTCCTTACAACATTACCCCCATAATTCCGCCTCTGCTTTTGAAGAAACATCCTCCTTCCTTGAATTTGTACATCTGAGAGAAAAAGATCTTAGCTTCTAGAGGCAAGCCTCAACTCAATGTGTCCTTACATTTAGTGGATAAACAGCAGTGTTGCACAATTAATCAACCAGATCTTCCCCGTACCAAAGGCAGAGGCCCATTAATTATTCTTACATTGAACTGGCTTGGTGATATAATTTTCTTCAAACGTGGAAGAACGTCACTTGTCCCACTGACTCCCTGTTGGATCTGGGCCTTCCCTCGTAGTCCACTCTCTCTCACTCGTTCTCAAGCGCACCAGCTCCATCCTGACTTGCCCACACTGGGGGTAATTTACACTAATGCCCCTGTCCCACTTAGGAAACCTGAACGGAAACCTCTGGAGACTTTACGCCCCACCCAAGGTTTCCGTGCGGTTCCCGGAGGTTGCAGGTGGTTGCCGGAGGTTGCAGGTAGTGGAAGCAGGTAGGGAGACTGACAAAAACCTCCGGGAACCGCACGGAATCCTTGGGTGGGGCACAAAGTCTCCAGAGGTTTCCTAAGTGGGACAGGGGCATTACCGATTAGATGACCAGCATGCCTTGGAGGCGTGAGAGGTGACTAATGTCGAGGACACGCCACCGAGAACAAAGGGGAACCCGGTGTGGGGAGGGGGGCAGCCGAGAACAAGAGGGACTGGGGGTTGGGAGAAAGCAGAAGACCATTGACACTATATTGAAGGTAGACACAAAAAGCTGGAGTAACTCAGCGTGACAGGCAGCATCTCTGGAGAGGAATGGGTGACGGTTAGGGTAGAGACCCTTCCTCAGACTAGTCAGGAGAAAGGGAAACGAGAGATATAGACGGTGATGTAGAGAGATGAAGAACAATGAATAAAAGATATGTAACAAAGTAACGATGATACAGGAACGCCATTGGTAGCTGTTTGTTGGTTGAAACTTGGCTGGGGTTGGGGTGGAGAGAGAGGGAATGCTGGAGTTACTTGAAGTTAGAGAAATCAAGGTTCATACCACTGGGCTGTAAGCTGCCCAACCGAAATATGAGATGCTGTTCCTCCAATTTGCATACTTGTGTATTGTATGCAAAACGAGGAATGTCATTGTACCAAGCACACATGACAATGAATTACCAATCAATTAATCAATCAAGCACCTGGAAGAGACCAGTGGTCACAAGGTCAAGTCGTTGAATAGCTCATGGAAAGCATTCTACAACAGTTTGTGGCATAATTTAAATTGTACCTTGGCAAAACTAATTTTAATCCACACTAAAAATAAGTGTTTAATGGATTCCTAGACCAAATCAAAGTCAGTTGATTATGAATAGGGTGATAGATATATCTTACCAATGAGTGATCACCATCCAAATTATAACATAACTGTTTAGTTGATTGCAGTGCACAATGTGGTAATTATCTGCCTTGTACACAGAGACAATTACTTGTGATTAACTCCATCGTTTAACTTTTGAGGGTTAGAGGTATTAAATGCAGATTTATTCCGTCTGGGTCCAGGAGATTGACTCCAAACCAAGCAATGCAAGTACAATATAATACAATGTTTTTAATTGTCATTTGAGCCTCAGTGAGGCTGAAACGAAATTCTGTTTCCACAGCCATACAAACAAAGACAATTCCTAGACATACACACAATTTAGTTCACACAAACATCCATCACAGTGGACCCACTGTGATGGAAGGCAAAGTATTTTCTCTTCCCTGTTCTCCATGTCTCTCCCGATGTCCAAGCCCCAGGCGGGCGATGCTAAGTCCCACGGCCATTTTAGGCCGTGCCGGGCGATTTACGGCCCCGCTCCCGGTCTAGAAGTCTCGAAGTTGGAGCCCCCGGCGGGCGCTGGAATGTCCCACGGCCATGAAGCCGTGCCGGGCGATGTACGTCCCCGCTCCGGGTCGTTGCAACCCCGCGACACGGGCTGGAGAAGTCGCGTTGCGGGGGCTCCGGGAAGCGGTCTCTCTCTCCCCCCGGACCCGCGAGCTCCCGATGTCTCAGTCCACCGGACCTGCGGCTGCGCCGTTGGAGCCCCCGAGCCCCAGGAGTCGAGTCGCAGCAGCGAGTCACCACCGCTCCCCACGCTCCGAGGCCGGCCAGCCCCACGATGGTGAGTAGTCCGCAGCTCCGCAGTCTCCCGAGCCCCCGGGTCGTTCAGGCTGGAGACCGCTCCACGGTGCTAGGCCCCAACGACAACGGAGACCCGACAGGGAAAAGGTCGGGTCTCCCAGACAGGGAAGAGATTTTAAACAGTTTCCCCCTGCCCCCACATATACACATTTAAAACCAGTATTAAAAAACACCAAACACTACATTTAACTAGACAAAAATTAAAAAAAGTCAGACAGGCTGTAGGGGCCGCTGCAACGGGTGAGTCGCGCCGCCAAGGTAGTGGCTTGACAAGGCGTATTTCTCCTGTTGTCCCCTGTGTTTGTTTAATCCTTTCATGATGAGTTCAGTTCAGTTTAGTTTATTGTCACGTGTACCGAGGTACAGTGAAATGCTTTTGTTGCGTGCTAACCAGTCAGCGGCAAGCCTATGCATCATTACAATCGAGTCATTTGCAGTGTATAGATACATGATAAGGGGATAACGTTTCGTGCAAGGTGAAGCCAATAAAGTCCGATCAAAGATAGTCCGAGGGTCACCAATGAGGTAGATAGTAGCTCAGCACTGCTCTCTACTTGTGGTAGGATGATTCAGTTGCCTGACAACAGCTGGGAAGAAACTGTCCCTGAATCTGGTGGTGAGCATTTTCACACTTCTATACCTTTTGCCTGATAGGAGATGGGAGATGTGGGAGCCAGGGTGCGACTTGTCCTCGATTACGCTGCTGGCCTTGCCGAGGCAGCGTGAGGTATAAATACTAGATACAAGATACATTTATTTGTCACAGGTGCCAGTTGGCACAGTGAAATGTGATCACCATACAGACATACACTAAAACAAAGAACACACCACACGATAGATTTAGACATAAAACATCCCCACACAACAGAATCAAAAGTGTGTCACCACTGTGAGGGAAGGCACCAAAGTCAGTCTCTTCCTCGATGTTCACCCGTGGTCGGGGCCTCCGGAGCCCTCCGCAGTCGCTGCTACGGGCAGCCTGCCGCTCAGGCCAGCTCGCCGGGATGTTGGCTCTCTGGCGACGGGACTGGAGGTCAACATCAGCGGCTTGGACCTCCAAAAATGGCCGCTTCCCACCGGAGTCATACGATGGACGTACAATGATTTATTCAGTAGGCATTAATAAGACTCCAGCGATTATTGGCTTGTCATTTGAATCATCTGGAAAATACACATTGAATGAGTCCAATACAATTAGGGAGTAAAAACAGCTGTAATAACTGAAGGACTGCAGTGCCTTTAATCCATGGCACCCAAGGTACCAGCACAGCTCAGTTTCCAGCCAGCTGCTTCAGAATTGGAAGACCCAAGACCACTGGAGAAGCTAAGTACATCATGCAGACTGATACTTGAGTGCAGGATTGCAGTGATGGATCGTGTCTCTTTCATGTGACGTGCAGCCAAGTTTCCCAGCTCCACTCCTCATCGAATGAATGGTAATTGTGTTGTCCCATTGCACTGAAGTGGAGTCGTGAGCTTGTTTGTCAAGAGTGTTTTATTGTCGTGTGTCCCAGATAGAACAATGACATTCTTACTTACAGCAGCACAACAGAATATGTAAAAATAGTACACTGTAAACAATGTAATAAATGAGAAAGAAAAGTTCAGTACAAAGTACATATTCACACATATACTGCCCACATCAATGCAAATTGGAGGAACAGCATCTCATATTTGGTTTAGGCTGCTTACAACCCAGCAGTATGAATTTTGATTTCTTTAACTTCAAGTAACCCTTGCATTCCCTTTCTCTCCATCCCTCCCCCACCCAAGTCGCACCAGCTTCTCGTTCTCACCTAGCAAACAGCTAACAATGGTCTTCCCTTGATCATCGTTACTTTTTCCCATAACTTTCATTAATTTGTTCTATATCTCTCCCCATCACCGTCTACATCCCTCGTTTCCCTTTTCCCTGACTCGAGTTTGAATGAGGGTCTTGACCTGAAACATCACCCATTCCTTCTCTCCAGAGATGCTGCTTGTCCCACTGAGTTACTCCAGTATTTTGTGTCTCTATTACTTATATATATATATATATTTGTTGGAATCTCACTTTAAGTATCAACAAAACTGGCTGGTTGAGCCTGTGCAGATTATGCTTGTACCGAGAATAATGATGAGCTCAAAGTCATTGCAAGTGCGGCACTTTACAGTATTTCTGTGTTGAGGTGCTGTATGTTTATAATATTAGGCTCATGTTTCAGGGAATCCAACACATGTCCAAAGAAGGGTTTCAGCCCAAAACGTTGCCTATTTCCTTCACTCCATAGATGCTGCCTCACCCAGCTGAGTTTCTCCAGCATTTTTGTCTACCTTCGATTTTCCAGCATCTGCAGTTGGTTCTTAAACATGTTTCTAGATGTTGGTTATCTGTTTCGTGTTCTACAAAACAATGGCTTCCTGCCTGAGCGTACAACCCTCTTGGGGTGGGAGATGGTACAAAAGCTTATTTGTGTCCGAGAGGCTTGAATAATATTAGTGCAATTTAGTTGGAACATTACAAAAAATTAAAATCTCTATTCAGGGTTACGGCTAGTTGCCCCAATCATTGCACTCCAGGAATCCCAACTTCTTAAAAGATGTGGGATTCTCGAGGGGATGGGACATTTATGGGGCCGAACATATTTTTACCAAGTTCGAGCAAGTCGGGCTTTCACTTGGAAAGGTTGAAAGTCTCTGCTTTAAAAGGTCACTTTGCAACTCATCTGCACTCTATTATACAGCGTTTTGAATCAGCAACATATTCACTTTGTTATTTGTTACAATGGGCGCAACCAATCCTGCTAGGCATAATTAATAAAGGAATGTTGACCTCTGTTTGCCTTCTGGTTAATAACAGTTTTGCTAATTTACCAAATATTAGATTAGTCTCTTTGACAGATTTCATGGAGCTTACCTTGGCTGCATTGGCTCCTGGGCTAATAGTAACTGAATTATGATTTATGCTTGTTTTTAGATTCTCTTGTGGCTTTAACCACCTCCCAATCGCTGTTTAAATGCACCAGCCTTCCAATTTAGGTTTAAGTTTATTAGTGTCACATGTACCAAGGTACAGTGAAAAGCTTTGTTTTACATGCTATCCAGACTGATCAAATAACACTACACATAAATATAATCAAGTCAAACTCAAGTACAATATATAAAAGGAGATTTTTTAAATTTGCTTGTTTATCCTGTTCAAACCCCAACCCTACACAATAGAGAAGCTGCTGGCCTGTCTCATTTGCACTTTGTCGGTCCTTGTGTGCCTCACCTATTTGTGGATGAGAGAGGCTTGAACACAGAACAGAAGAGCACATAGACAGGCCTCTCAGCCCACCATGTCTAGACCAACCATGATGTCAAGACCACTTCTTATTAACTGTGCCTAATCCATATCCCTCCATTCCCTGCATATCCAACAGCCTCTTCAATGTCACCGTCATATCTGCTTTAACCATCACCCCTGGCATTGTGCACCAGGCACTCACCCTTTCCAAGGTTGCAGAGGAGGTTTACTTGACTATGTGTCACTATTTCTCCCTCTTCTCCCCTCTCCCATCAGGCAAAAGGTACAGAAGTGTGAAAATGCACACCTTAGGATTCAGGGACACTTTCTTCCCAGCTGTTATCAGGCAATTGAACCATCCTACCACAACCAGAGAGCAGTCCTGAACTACTATCAACCTTATTAGTGACCCTCAGACGATCCTCGATCGGACCTTGCTGGCATTACCTTCCACTAAACACATTCCCTTATCCAAACACACTGTTAATGACTCCATTGTAATGATGTATTGTCCTTCCCCTGACTGGATTGCACCCAACAAAAGATTTTCACTGTACCTCGGTACACGTGACAATAAACTAAACTGTAAACGGTAAAAAACTGTGGAAATATAAAGAAAACAATCTCTGTCTTCCAAATCAAATCAACTGAAAGGAATTCTCAACTAGGAATTTAAAAAAAGTGACACATACTTATCCAACGCACATATTTCCCATTTGTATTGGCGGCACAAAGAGTATTCCTTTCCAATAGCCAATTACACTGTTTTGTGAGTAATGATCCTTTTATTTTTTTTGGCAGCAGATTGGAATGATCTGGGCCGTTGAGTAGTGCACGACCATTAGAGATGGCACTCTGATTTATGGTGTCTGCATGTTCGTAACAAGGTGATAAGACTCTCCTTGTATTTCATTTCTTCCCAATTGTCCCCGCGTCATCACCGGTCTTGGTTCGTGGAAACCTTGCCTCTGGATTACCATGTTTGTAATCTCCACAGAGTAATGGGCCTGTCCCACTTAGGCGATATTTTGGGAGACTGCCACAACATTTTCAACATGTTGAAAATTTTTCGGCGACAGTGGCGACAATTTTTGTTGTCGTAGGTGTTGTGGGTTGTCGTAGGTGTCGTAGGTGAATTCCATTAAAACTAGTCCCTGGCAGTCGCCTAAAGAGTCTCCTAAAGGCATGAACCCCGATAGTAAATTATGAGAGGCACAGATTGGGTAGACAGTCAGAGTCAGTTTCCCACGGTTGTAATGTCAGGAGCAGATTGTTCAGTCCTTTGGTCTTACTACAGTAAGATCATTACAGATGTTTTTATCTTAGTGCCAACCTCGTGTACGGAACCCATTTCTTCAATTCCTTGACTATCTGAAACATAGAAACATAGAAATTAGGTGCAGGAGTAGGCCATTTGGCCCTTCGAGCCTGCACCGCCATTCAATATGATCATGGCTGATCATCCAACTCAGTATCCCATACCTGCCTTCTCTCCATACCCTCTGATCCCCTTAGCCACAAGGGCCACATCTAACTCCCTCTTAAATATAGCCAATGAACTGGCCTCGACTACCCTCTGTGGCAGAGAGTTCTAGAGATTCACCACTCTCTGTGTGAAAAAAGTTCTTCTCATCTCGGTTTTAAAGGATTTCCCCCTGATCCTTAAGCTGTGACCCCTTGTCCTGGACTTCCCCAACATCGGGAGCAATCTTCCTGCATCTAGCCTGTCCAACCCCTTAAGAATTTTGTAAGTTTCTATAAGATCCCCTCTCAATCTCCTAAATTCTAGAGAGTATAAACCAAGTCTATCCAGTCTTTCTTCATAAGACAGTCCTGACATCCCAGGAATCAGTCTGGTGAACCTTCTCTGCACTCCCTCTATGGCAATAATGTCCTTCCTCAGATTTGGCGACCAAAACTGTACGCAATACTCCAGGAAACCTACCACTTTATGTTCTTAAATATAGTCTGCAACTGAGTTTCTACTCCCCTCATTGCTATGCAATTACTAGACTCCAAGCGCCCTGGGTTAAGATATTTCTGATCTATCTATAAGGTAGTGAAATGGATCATCCATTTTTCCTGGAACCTTTGTGCTTGTTTTCAGCTCGTCGTTCTACATTTTTGGCCCATATTATATATTTTCAAACCTGCTTCACAGCAGCGACTGATCTTTAACCAACAAGCGAACAAACAAAATGGATGGCCTGATTACACCAAGGTCCATTTATTCTCACAGTCATTTCTGTTGTCAATTATTTAACAAGTCATTACGGGAGAGGAAATAATTTTGTTCTTGATGTATTTGGCAACGCTCCAGTTTAATTTAATGCTGGCATGCAAATTAAACAAAAAAATGTAGGCATTTCATTTTCTGCAGACATTTACTTGTGAATCATAGCTATTTCAATATTTGATTATTTTGTATTTCAGAACGCTTCACTTCAATTAGATGAAAAGGATATTGTGTTTGAGTTTGATCTAACATGTTATTGTAATTTGAGGAGGAGAGGGAGGAGAGGAGCTTCACAAGAAAAGAGCCACAACCAGCCCTGTTTAGGTGCTTGACGTCTTAAGTTTGTCATTACAAATGAGAATTCTCCGTGTAGTTTAGTTTATTGTCACGTGGACTGAGGTACAGTGAAAAGCTTTTGTTCACAGTACCCCGTGAGAATAAACTAAACTGAACTGAGAATTTTCACATTTACATTGGAGAAAATTCTGCGTGTGACTTCTGGCTGTTGTTCTGTTGTGTTTCTCACTGTGATGTTCTCCTCTGACCCTCTGTAATCCTAGTCACACGGTACTCCTCTCTCTTGCACTGAGTCCCTTTCTCCTGTCACCAGTTAAACAACACCACGACTTTTAATATTTGCTCAATTGTTTCTCGTTTCTCCCTCTTGCCTCCTACTATCGTAACCCAATAATTATCTCCAGTCCTGCATTCCTCTGGGATTCCCACTGTTTTTAAATGTTCGTGATCTCAAAATCTAACTGCTGCACTCTTTGGTAGCATAGCATAGCCACCCAAGTCCCCAAGTTCTGGAATTTCCTTCTTCAAACCTCTTTGTTTCTCAAGTTCCAAATACTC
Source organism: Amblyraja radiata (assembly GCF_010909765.2). Classification (NCBI taxonomy): domain Eukaryota; kingdom Metazoa; phylum Chordata; class Chondrichthyes; order Rajiformes; family Rajidae; genus Amblyraja; species Amblyraja radiata. The sequence goes on along the minus strand of NC_045992.1, from coordinate 7,111,929 downwards.
CATAAAATCTCCCTCTTTGCCAAGCATTTGGACAAGGGTCCTGATACCCATAGGCTTGGTTCTGAATTTTTATTTGGTGGCACTTCCATAAAACACCTTTGGATATTTTTCTGCGTTAAAGGAGCTTTATAAACATAAGTTGCTGTGTGTTCAGAATATGTTGCTATTAAAAGATAGCCGCTTTGGGGCTCCAGCTAATTCTAAGCCACGTAAAACCTTGGATTAATTGGGAAATTGTGCAGTGGTAAATTTGAGGGTGTTGGGAAGAGTTATCTGTTTGTGCACGTCGAGTTGATTGCATTAGTCGAAACAGGGAGGACCACGTGAAGGTTGCAATCTTCCACCCCGAAGAGTTACCCCTGAGCATGCTAATGAATTCCCCATTTTGCAAAACAAAATATGATGTCTGTAAAACGGGACAAATATGCATGGTGCTCCATACAAATGTATCCCAGGTGAAGCTCCAAATCGGGTCTGTGGCCTAATGGGTGAATAGCAACCGCAAACAATAACTCAGCAGTATGAACATTGACTTCTCTAACTTCAAGTAACCCTCACTTTTCCTCTCTCTCCATCCCCTCCCCCTTCCCAGTTCTCCGACCCGTCTGACTGTCCCCGACTACATTTTATCTCTGCTTTGTTGTTGTTATCTTCTCCCAGCTAACAGTGATCTATTCTGCACTTTCCTTCATCTCCATTCCCTTTGTCCAATATTCACACCCTACACTTCATCATCTATTTATCTCCCTCCCCCCTGGCATCAGTCTGAAGAAGGGTCTCGACCCGAAACGTCGCCCATTCCTCTCCAGAGATGCTGCCTGTCCCGCTGAGTTACTCCAGCATTTCGTGTCTGTCTGCGGTTTAAACCAGCATCTGCAGTTCCTTCCGACACATAACAGCCACCCCTGATGGTTTACCTTTTATTACTTGCAAGAGAGATTGTTTTCTCGGCAGCAGCTGAATGAATGAGCTGAAGGCATCCTGGAAATAGAGCAGCGTGCTTGGAATTATCTCCTTCTGTGGCACAAGTGTGCAGTATAAAAATGGACCATTTCCCCCAACTAATCCATAACTGCAATTAGTTTCCACTGTCCCTCACCTTGCACCATTACCATCTATCTCTATACCTTCCTCCCTCAGATATGCTCAGCCCTGCCAATTAATGTCTTTTTGTGACTGCCATCTTTCCATGCGGTTGATTGAGTTGGGTCACAGTATTGGCTGTGGTGGGTCGGTATAAATACTGACTTCTGGCCCCAAATGATTCCAATTCCTTCTCATGCTTTATTTGTGGTAGCATTGTGATTATAACACCCAGTTAGATGAACATTGCAGACCTGGTACAGGAATCTTTTGTGCGTGATTTCCTTCATTATAGGGCTTTGGAAGAGATGTCTGCGGAGATGATTGATGCAGTGGTTGTTATCTTCCAAAATCAGAGGACGATCAGGTTTCTCATAGATTGGCCCCCAATCTGTCATGAGAACAGTACTAGAACTTATTATTAAGTATGTGAGTAGGGAGTGCTTAAAAAACTAACAATAGTAATAAGAAGAACTGATGCCTGGATTAGGGGGTATTAGCTACAGGAAGAGATGAGATAGACTTGGATTGGTTTCTCTGGGATGTCAGAGGTCATAAAGTCATAAGTAATAGGAGCAAAATTAGGCCATTCAGCCCATCAAGTCTCCTCCGCCGTTCACTCATGGCCGATCTATCTCTCCCTCCTAATTCCATTCTCCCCATAACCCCCTTACTAATTAATCTGAATCTATCTATCTCTGGTTGCGGGGATTAAAGATGAGGGAGGAAGGAACAGAGAGATGCGTGCTAATGGAGTGAGATGGCGGCCACTTGCGAGGGGACTGCATGCATGGAGAATGAAGACCATACACTTCCATGGGTGCTGGGTGACTGATGTGCTTGTGTATTAGAACATTGCCTTCAATGTAAATCATTATACTGGCTTCCGTGAACAGAGATAATCTGATGGAAGTGAGAATGTCACTTAATATTGTCAAGTATATTGGGTGAACAGTTTGTTTTTTATGACTGGTACTTTTCCATAATGCATGGCCTTTTAAGATTACTATCAGGAGTTCTCCATTTTCCAACAATGATGCACTTTATTCCATAAATTCTCCGTGAAATAAAATTCTGTTCGGAGAGAAATTCTAACCAGGTGCAACCAAAATCTCTAAGGTACAGTGTTGCTTTCTGAGAGGATAAATTACGAATGGAAACCAATTCATAGGAGATGATCTAACACATCAAAGAATATTTTGTTCTATTAACTGAAGTAAAATATTTTAATTCATTCCATCCTTTTTAAACACTCCTTTCTCTTTTAAAATGTTTATAAAAAAAAATACAATTTACACCTCACTTTGAAAACCCAATTTCAGATTCACAGCTTCAGGCTGTGTTCATCCCAAGGCAGATTGTGGATGGTTGTTCATTGTTACTGTGTCGATTCCTAGTGATAGTCTTCCAGGTGGTGAACCAAGGGAATACAGATCTTCCACCAGGGTGAAATCTCTCCGATGCCTGGTAAAGACAGGGCACACAACAATACTAAGAGGAGATAGACACTAAAAGCTGGAGTAACTCAGCAGGTCAGACAGCATCTCTGGAAAAAAGGAGTAGGTGATGTTTTGGGTCGAGGCCCTTCTTCAGACTGAGAGTCAGGGGACAGGGTGATGAGAGATATAGACAGTGATATAGAGGAATAGAACAAATGAATGAAAGATATGCAAAAAATTAATGATTATAAAGGAAAAGACCATTGTTAGCTGTGTATACTGAGTGTACACTGAGATCTAAGTAGCATGTTTTAATTGTGGATTTGATATTCTAGCCTCTGTGTTAGCATGAGGATAGCACATCTGTCCGGAGAAACTTGGTTACCTGGGATTGATTGAGTTGATCACTTTAGGACAGCTCTTTAGGTGGCACAGCAGCAGAGTTGCTGCCGTACAGCGCCAGAGACCCGGGTTCGACCCTGACCACGCGTTCTTGTCCGTAGGGAGTTTGTACGTTCTGTGTGGGCTTTCTCCGAGATCTCCGGTTTCCTCCCATACTCCAATGACGTACAGGTTTGTAGGTTAATTGGCTTGGTATAATTGTAAATTATCCCTAGTGTGTGTTGGATAGTGTTAGTGCGGGGATCGATGGGCCAAATGTCCTGTTTCCGTGCTGTTTCTCTAAATTAAACTAAACCTTCTTCTGAAATACAAATACTCCTGGAACACAATGTACGGTCAAACATTATCCTCTCCCATACTCATTACTGCACTCTCCATCTGAAATGTTGCTACTGTTGATGACTAAAGGGTTGGAATAGAACGGGCTGAAGTGATGATTCAGTGGTTCAGGCAGCATCTCTGGAGAACATGGGGAAGGACATTTGGGGTCGGGGCACTTCCAGTCTGAAGACGGGTCCCAGCCCGAAACATCACCTATCTTTCTCCAGAAATGCTGTCTGACCCGCTGAGTTCCTCCAGCACTTTGTCTTTTGTTTGTTGTAAACCCAGCACCTGCAGTTCCTTGTTTCGGTATTTAAGGAGAAGCTGTTTAAATTGGAATGGAAGGCTTCATTTGTGCAATTTGAGGTGTAGTGACAAGCGACTCGATTGGAGTAAAGACAACAGCATGGACATAATAAGAAGGAGCTTTCGATGCTGGTTTATACCAAAGATAGTCACAAAATGCTGGAGTAACTCAGCGGGTCAGGCACCATCTCTGGACAACATGGATGGGTGATATTTCAGGTCAAGACCCTTCTTCTGGTATGAAGAAGGCTTCCGACCTGAAAAGTCATCTATCCTTTTAACCCAGAGATATTGCCTGACAACTTGTGGTCTATCTCCGGCATAGATGTGTAGGATGTAACTGCAGATGCTGGTTTATACCAAAGATAGACACAAAATGCTGGAGTAACTCTGTGTCTATCTCAAGCATGGATGTGTTGGGTTGAGTGGCCCTCTGTGTGGTAGAATCGCCTGTTGGCCAGGCATTGACTCACTGAAGGTTAATTTTCAGCAAGCCATCTCCTCTTTATTGAAAGGTATTACTAATGCCTTCTGATAAGAGTTGGAAAGGTTTCCCATGTGCTGTCTTCACTCACTCCTCCCCATTCAGACCGTGTCACCCATGTCCGTCTGTAGCCTCTGCGCAGAACTGCCAACCTACGAAGTAAAGAATTAGTTCTACTATCTGTCAATACGTGTTTGTGATCTCCTAGCTGCTGTTCAAACAGAACAGGCCAAAACAATCAGCAGCAGCAGCAGAAAATCAGTGCTTTCCAAATTACAGCACAACAGAGCTGTTGTTTATTTCCTGCAAACATCCTGTTGTCCTCTGAAGCCAATTTCAGCAACACTCTCGCAAGGCAGAAATTAATTTTCTCGCTTCTGCTGTGGAACAAATCGCCGTGAAGACCTGAATCTCAGGCTCAGCTAGAAACCATCTAAACAGTGTTGGTTGGTGCTCACCACCTTTTGAAATGTCTCCAAGAATATTATGTTGACTGCCAGTTCCTGATGGCCGTGATGTTAATCAGTGTACTGGGAATGATGTGGGGAAAGGCAAATTGCTTTTGCCCTTGTTGCCTATCAGTCACGAGGCACACTGTGTTGACTTCTGTAACTTTGCACAACGAGATTGATTTTCATTCAGAAATGTCATTTCCCCTCGAGGAAAGGGAGCAGCGGTTTAATTTTACTGCGTGTAACTTCACTTCCTGCGCCGAGTCAGCATATCTCTGAGCTAGGCGGGAGTACTTTCATCAGAGGTACCGCAAGCGAGCCTCATCAAGATGCCTCCTCTGCTGCTGGGAACTATAAGTTAATAGCCAATGATAAACACAAAAAGCTGGAGTAACTCAGCGGGACTGGCAGCATCTCCGGAGAGAAGGAATGGCTGACGTTTCCGGGTTCCCGGGTTCGATCCTGACTACGGCTGCTGTCTGTACGGAGTATGTACATTCTCCCCGGGACCACGTGGTTTTCTTTGGGAACTCTGGTTTCCTCCCACATTGCAAAGACGTATAGGTTTGGAGGTTAATTGGCTTGGTATAAATGTAAATTGTCACGAGTATGTGCAGGATAGTGTTAGTGTGCTGGGATCACTGGTCGGCGCGGACTTGGTGGGCCAAAGGGCTTGTTTCCACGCTGTATCTCTAAACTAAACTAAATTAAATTAGGCCATTCGGCTCATCAAGTCTACTCCGCCATTCGATCATGGCTGATCTATCTTTCCCTCTCATCTCCATTCTCCTGCCTTCTCCCCGTTACCCCGAACACCCTTACTAACCCTAACAGATGTTTTAGAAATAGTGATGCAACAAGTACTGAAAACGTCAGAGATTCTATTTCACTCTGAATAGTTTTTTAAAAAGCGTGGGAGAAATACCGCTTTAACTCCAACTTTTTTTTCTGAGACTGCAGGATTAAAATGACTGGCTCCTAAAATCAAACATCCTGGTGGGAAAGAGATCTATTCAGTGAGTCACGGGGCTTTGATAATAATAAATCTTCAGCACTTTTCAAGCAACTAACGAGTCCCTTAATGAGCATAAATGTTGGAATGCTTGTTAATATAACGATAAATTACATCGGTATTTTTGTGTGAAAATTGCGGAAACAAAAATCCCGATTTAACTAGCGGGCTCTATATTTTCAGGCATAGTTTGCAGCTTTTGTACTGGGAGATCAATGTAAGCAAACATTCTATACCAGCTCTACTCTGGACAATTGCCTTGTGCATAGGCGGATGGGAGTTATAAGCCCGATATTTTGTTTCACTGTTGTACTGTAAAACTGATTGCTCCAGGATTTAAAACTGGACTAGTATATGTCTTGTTCAAGAAGGAACTGCAGATGCTGGAGAATCGAAGGTAGACAAAATTGCTGGAGAAACTCAGCGGGTGCGGCAGCATCTATGGAGCGAAGGAAATAGGCAACGTTTCGGGCCGAAACCCTTCTTCAGACTGTGTAGGAAGGAACTGCAGATGCTGGTTTACACCGAAGTTAGACACTAAATGCTGGAGTAACTCAGCGGGTCAGGCAGAAACACTGGAGAGAAGGAATAGGTGACGTTTAGGGTTGAGACCAAGAGGTAACTCACTCTCCCCTGACGATCAGTCTGAAGAAGGGTCTCGACCTGAAACGTCAACTATTCCTTCTATCCAGGGATGCTGCCTGACCCGCTGAGTTACTGCAGCATTTTGAGTATAATTGGCTTTTTGGTAGAATTGTTACAGTCGTTGAGTCATACAACGTGGAAACGGGTCCTTTGACCTATCTAGTCTGCACCAGAATTCTATCAGGGATGTGTAGAACCAGGAGAATGTCTCTGATACTGAGTCCAAATGCCTTAAGGGAGGCAGGTAACAGCACATTACGTTTCTGTGGGCAGTGTGATATGTTGTGATTGGCCAGGCTGTGTTATATAAGGTCGTGATAGAAGCCAAATTAGGCCATTCGGCCCATCAAGTCTACTCCTCTGTTCAATAATGGCTGATCTATCTCTCCCTCCCGACCCCATTCTCCTGCCTTCTCCCCATAACCCCTGACACCCGTACCAATCGAGAATCTATCTATCTCTGCCTTAAAAATATCCATTGACTTGGCCTTCTGTGGCAATAGACAATAGACAATAGGTGCAGGAGTAGGCCATTTGGCCCTTTGAGCCAGCACCGCCATTCAATGTGATCATGGCTGATATTCAACATGAATATCAATGAATTCAACAGATTCACCACCCTCTGATATATATGAACAGAGTAATCACAGCCAACATTACAACAGGCAGAGATGTCCAGGTGTGATTGACACAGGAGGAGCGAGCGAGTTAACAAAGTTGGAGAATTCTGTATCGACCGATCGTATCATCAGTGAAATGGGATGAGTAGAAGGGTCTCGACCCAAAACGTCGCCTATTCCTTCAGGATTTTTTGTCTCCCTTCGATTGTTCCAGCATTTGCAGTTCTTTCTTAAACATGAGTAGTTACATTGATCAATCGCCTATCTTTTGCACTTGGATAAGAATTAGAGGGGAAATTTTGGGCACTCAAAACTAGTTCCACTATTCAATTAGATCATGTCTGATTCGTATGGTAGCTTTTTACTGCCATGGTTCTGTAATCCTTAATAACTTTAATTCCAGTCGAAGTGGAAAGGAAGGGAAAAAATACACTCCAGTAAGTTGATGATAAGCTGAAATAAATAGAGATATAATCTACATTAAAATCTCTAATTCTGGTCTAGCTGCAGCATAATTGCTTCATTATAACCTCTCATAAATCAGATGACAGTATTATTCCTTGGAAATGGATTCACGAGCCTTTTCACTCATCAATACGTATAATTTAAGTTTCATGTTTCGCTGTGATTTGAATTTTCAAGCTGTAAGACGGTAGAAGATATTGTTAAATGCCTCGAAAATCAGAGCTGTAAAATGGTCGCTTGGTCTGGCCGTTCCGCTGAAATTCGTTAATAGCTGGAGATTAATTTTGTGTTGCAAATTAAGGCATTCACTCTATTTCATTGCTGTAAAGGTAACATGTTCTGGTTGCATTGTACATCATAAAATGAACAAGCTGGTGCCTGATGTGGTTGAGCTTGTAGCAATTGCTTTCTTGAGGTAGAGATTGTAGGTTAATTGGCCTCTATACATGACCCCAAGCATTATTTATAGAGGCCAATAAATAACGCTTCTATTTACTGTGGGGGAGTTGTGAAAATGGGATCACATGTAGCTAGTGTGAGTGGGCGATCGTATGGATTCGGTGGGTCGATTGGCCTGTTTCCATGCAGTGCCTTTTAATCAAAACAAAGGTTCTACATTTAGGCTTCAATTTAAAGACTTGGCTGTTGCAAACTCTAGTACTGAGGGACTGCCGCACTGCCTGAGGTGCTGTGTTTTACATCACTCAGTTTAATGCATAATATGCCATTCACCTGCTTTGAAGATTGGGATATTCTCCCTATTCTGCTGCACAATGTTTATTCTTTAATCTACGTCATTTCTGAATGTGGGAGTTCTCTGTGAATGTATTGATTCCCCTTAACGGGCTTGCCCCTCCCCCATATCAAAAATCTTCTAATCCACCTTTCTACCTCCAGGTCCCTCAGGTTGGCCGACGTGGGGCTACTGACTATCCTGCGGTCTAGGTTTAAGCTCAGGGGTGACCGCACTTTTGCGGTTGCAGCACCAAGACTGTGGAACAGTATCCCGCTCCTCATCAGAACTGCCCCCTCCATCAACTCCTTTAAATCGAGGCTCAAAACCTATTTCTGGAGATCCGAAGCCATCTGGAAATTAGTTTATCTCAGCATCATGTTCGGCACAGACATTGTGGGCAGAAGGGCCTGTTGCTGTGCTGTACTGTTCTACGTTCTATCTTGGGATAACACTATGAAGTAGGTTCATGATCCACTCCAGAGGACTCAATGGATGTGGTGGGTGAAGATATGCAGGCGAGACTGGGTGAGGATAGTAGGTATTTCATTTCATTTCCAATTAAGCATTGCACTTTCAAGCACAGGAAGGGCAGCGGGCCAAACAACTCATGGCATTGTCATTAAGGGCTAACAAATCATTTATTGCAAGTACATTGCAGTTAGTTGTTTGGCCTGCTGCCCTGCCTGTGCTTGAAACGGCAATGCTTTCTTAGGTCCGACTGTGTTTGGAATGAATAAATGCTTTATTAGGTCCGACTGTGTTTGGAAGGAATAAATGCTTTATTAGATCCGACTGTGTTCAGTCCAAAAATCCAGCTCATTTCGTGATTTCCGCTTAGTGGACAGGTCGCGCTGATTGAAGCTCGGCCCACCATGTCCGCGCTGACCAGCGATCCCCGCACATTACCACCATCCTACACATACTAGGGACAATTTACAGTCATACCAAGCCAATTAACCTACAAACCTGTACGTCTTTGGAGATTGGGGGGAAACCGAAGATCTTGAAGAAAACCCACGCTGGTCATGGTTGAGAACGTGCAAACTCCGTGCAGACAGCACCCGTAGTCGGGATAGAACCCAGGTCTCCGGCTCTGCGAGCGCTGTAAAGGGCCTGTCCCACTGTACGAGGTAATTCAAGAGCTCTCCCGAGTTTAAAATCAAATTCGTGGTAAGCACGTAGAATGTACGTAGCGGGTACGTCGGAGCTCGGGACATCTCTTAGCGGCTCGCAACACTAACGGCAGGTACTCGGGAAATGCGGTAAGCTCGTGAAGGCTCGTGAAGATTTTTCAACATGTTGAAAAATGTCCACGAGAGCCCAGAGTACCTACGAGCGGCTATTACCATAATTCTCCGAGTTCGAATCAGGGGAAACTCGGGAGAACTCTTGAATTAGCTCGTACAGTGGGACAGGCCCTGAAGGCAGCAACCCTACCGCTGCGCCATCGTGCCGCCCCTTGATGTTGATGCATTGACGTTAGCCAGAAAACAATGCTAGTGCTCCACAAGCAATGATGATACTCCACACTGGTCAGGAGATGGCTCAAAGACTTCACACTGTCTCAAATGATTACCTGATCACTGCTGATTGGCATTTTACCCATTTAACTACAATCACCACAGTCACCGACATATTCATCTCGTCTCGTTTAAACGTGAGTCCCATCTGTGAAGGGAAGGGGACTGCTAATTTGAATATTGACAGCCACATTGTATTAAAGCCAAAGCTGTAGACATCTGCTGCAGTAACGTAAAGGTTGATGAGAGTGCTGAAGATGCTAACCAGTGTTAAACAGCCTCTGCTGCAGGGTTTTGCCTCAAACGGAACTCAGCAGAGGAATAAAAAAAAAATGAACACTGTCCTGGTTCAGAAATACAAAATAATTTAAAAAAATACAGATTGAGCCATTTATGATTTTCGGGTAAGCCACTTACTAATTAATGATTTGTGGTGACATGGCTCGGACTATGCTTGGTGTGTTCAGGAGATTGACAGCTGAAGTCGCTAAACACTTTGCATTTTAATTGGCTATTTATTGACGTCTGATGGCCAGACCTTGAGGGACAGTTACATTATTACATCTGTGCAGTAAAGTCTTTGACAACTGGTGGAGGATTGATTTATCAGCTCTGATGTGAATTCTGAGTAACTAGATAGAGGGTGTTTTTTTTTCCCCTGAAAGGAAAGACGCCATAAAACTGGTCAAACTTGCCAAATTGAATCTAAAATTCACATGATGGATGGCAAATCTTCCTCCACAGATGATTCCCAGAGAATCTGTTTTGCTAAGTTCTATGAGAAAGGGAAATTGAGTTGTATCTAAGTTGGTTTCCATGTCCCTTTCAGAATGTCACAGAGCTTCAATGCCAATGAATGTCTGGCAGTGTCGCCACTCTTGTCCTATAAGAAACCCGACAGCTAATTTACCCAGAGCATGTTTACATTATCAGTATTTTTTTTTTCCTGAGGTTGGTTGGAATCTGCAGCCCACTGCCTGAGTGGGTGGTGGTGGCATGTACTCTAGACACCTTCAAGAAGTAAAGACATACAGGTATGTAGGTTAATTGGCTTGGTGTATGTATAAATTGTCCCGAGTGTGTGTCTGCTAGTGTTAATGTGTGTGGATCGCTGGTCGATGTGGACTCGGTGGGCCGAAGGGCCTGTTTCCACTCTGTACCTCTAAACTAAACTAAAAGTAGCAACCTTTAAGGGCAGCACAGTGGCGCAATGGTCGAGTTGCTGCCTCACTGCGCCAGAGACCCGGGTTCGATCCTGACTAAGGGTGCTGTCTGTACGGAGTTTGACTAGTTTTCTGGAATTCTCTGCCACAGAATGTAGTTGAGGCCAGTTCATTGACTATATTTAAGAGGGAGTTAGATGTGGCCCTTGTGGCTGAAGGGATCAGGGGGTATGGAGAGAAGGCAGGTACAGGATAGTGAGTTGGGTGATCAGCCATGATCATATTGAATGGCGGTGCAGGCTCGAAGGGCCGAATGGCCTACTCCTGCACCTATTTTCTATGTTTCTATGTACTCCATGTAACAGTGTGGGTTTTCTCCCGATGCCCTGGTTTTCTCCCGCACTCCAAAGATCTATGGGTTTGTAGGTTGATTTCCTTCGGTAAAGGTTGTAAATTGTCCCTAGTGTATAGGATAGTGCGGGTGTATGGAGATCGTTGGTCAGCACGGCTCGGTGGGCCGAAGGGCCTGTTTCCTGCTGTATCTCTAAACTAAACTAAAAAATCAGTATTTAGACAGAAAATATAAAATCATGATAGCTTGTTGAGATGGAGCAGGAGCTAAGTTCTCTCTCTCTCTCTCACTCTCACTCTCTCTCTCTCACTCTCTCACTCTCTTTCTCGCTTTCTCTTTCTCTCTTTCTCTTTCTCTCTCTCTCTTTCTCTCTCTCTCTTTCTCTCTCTCTCTTTCTCTTTCTCTTTCTCTCTTTCTCTTTCTCTTTCTCTCTTTCGCTTTCTCTCTTTCTCTTTCTCTTTCTCTCTCTTCATTTTATTTCCCTGCATCAAGCATGCAACCAAAACCCATTGGAACAGTTGGGACACCAGAAGGTGTTGGCCAATTGATGCGGTACCTTGTTCATTTTAGATTAGAATAATATGGAGTTGATGATATTAGTGCGACAACAGTTAAATTAATGTTTCATTACCCCACAGCTTCATTGTTTCTCTTGGAAGTGTAACATTAATCTATTATTTTGTGTTGCATGTGAAAACAAACAGTTATCCATGATGGTTTATAACGTCAGGCACAGGGATTGTCTTGTCACCTTCATTCTGCTTCATTGCCACACACTGTTACCAGAGCCCTCTGCTCTTCCTGTAAAGCCAGCTTGGGTTTCTCCGCATGGACACCCCCTTTCATTTTCCGCAGCAGCTTTAATTAATTTAGTTAATTTTGTGCATTTATTGGTGAGGAGACGTACACATCTTGTAATGGCGCCAATCTCCAGTCTGTTATGTTCACAGTTGCCGACAATATTTTAAGATTCACCGCTGTCGTGTTCATGCTCCTCACTAACACAGGTAAGCGTTCTTCATTCCAGGGATTTATTAGTTGGACCTCCTGAGCTTGTATTTTCCTGCAGAGCTCACTGCTTGTGGGGCTTTGCACATTGCCTTGTCACAGGTGGATACGGTGTCACAATGACATCAGATTAACACCTTACTGTTGTGCAGGTGCGTAGGGTGATAAAGATCCTATACTGAAAGAGCTATCCTTAAGAGGCTGTCTTGAAAATTATATTCATTAATAAATGAGATCCAAGTGCAGCTGGCAACACTGGCATTTAACGCCTCTCCCTGATGTCCCTTGACCTGCATCTTTCGAGTGTTGCTGTTGCATCCAGTGAAGCTACTTCCACAGCTGTCGTTAGGTCAGGTGTTCCGAGATTTGCAGCCAGTGAGGATGAAATATTTTCACAAAAAATAAGACACAAAGTGCTGGAGTAACTGAGCGGGTCAGGCAGCATCTCTATATTATATCTATACATATATCAAAGAACATCAGAGGAAGATGACTGAACTTTGGTGCCTTCCCTCACAGTGGGAAACTTTGATTCCGCTGTGTGGGGATGTTTTATGTTGGAGTCTATCGTGTGTTGTGTTCTTTTTTATTCGTAAGGCTGTATGGTGAGCACACATTTCACTGTACCAATTGGTACATGTAACAAACAAATGTATCTTGTATGTATGTATATATATATATATATATATATAGTAACATGGATAGGTGATATTTCAGGAATGGACCCTTCGTCAATTTGAAGGGTCGCAGCCCAAAACACTATCTATCCATGTTGTCCAGAGATGCTGCCTGACCTGCTGAGTTACTCCAGCACTTTGTGTCTTTTTCGGCAAACCAGCATCTGCAGTTCCTTGATTCCACTGTTTCAAGGAAAATTTGGTTTTCAGCAGCCCTCTGCTCACGTTCTATTCCCTGCAGTTTAAGCTGACTAGGCCATTTGATTTGCAAGATATTAAGGTGTGTAGATGTGGGGAAACTATTTTTGGATTTGAAATCTCAGTCTGCGAATTAGAGAGAGTCTTTTCAAGAGTGAAATTAAGAAATGCCTTTCCCACCCTTTGAGCTTAGAGATATGAAAATCTCCCACAGAAACCAATTGATGCTGGAGCAAATGTTATCTTAAAATATACAGTTAATAGTTTTGTATCCACGGGTATTAAGGGACATGGGATAACATCATAGATTAGTCACGATCTAACAGAAAAGGCTCGAGGGTCTGGATGCACTGCCCCCCTGTTCCTTGGTGCCTGCCCATCCCCTGAGTTAGCTGTTGTGTTTTCTTTGTTTAATATTATTCCTTCCTTGCGCTCGATACTTATCCTATTCCCAGCACTCATTACAGATCCGGGATTATACCACGACACGGCTGACTGACCCTGTGTCCCAGGAGTGTTTGTATGTTAAAGATGAGAAACGCCAGAGGTTAGTCACTGATAGGAATTCTCAATCCCACAGGTTTGTGATGGAGTTCATTGAAAATGTGGATCAATAGATTTGTGAATGACAAGGGAATAGAGAGATAGGGGGATAGTGCAGGTAATTGACATTGCGATGGAAGATAAGCTGAGATAATTACTGGCCGGGCCAGCCGGCGGGGCCTAATTTTATTTTCTAACTATTAGCTTTCCCTGATCTGTGGCTGATTTAAATAGAACGTACATAATATGCTTTTTTTTTTTTGCCAGTTGTGAGAAAGGATCTTTGACCTGGAACATTGTCATAAAACATAACAGCACAGGAACGGGCCCTTCGGCCCACAATGCCATGAGGGGATAGGAGCAGGATTAGGCCATTCAGCCCATCAAGTCCACTCCACCATTCAATCATGGCTGATCTATCTCTCCATCCTCGCCCCATTCTCCTGCCTCCTCCCCATCGCCCTTGACACTATGCCGTACCGGACAGGTTAAACAAATCTCATCTGCCTACACCTGACCCACATTCCTCCATTCCCTGCTTATCCAAGTGCCTACATAAAAGCCTACCTAAATGCCACTATCGTATCTGCCTCCTCTCACCACCCTTGGCAGCATCTTCCAGGCACCCACCAACCTCTATGTTAAAAAAAACACTTGCCCCACTCATTTCTTTTAGATGTTGCCCTTCTCACCTTAAAGCTACACCCTCTAGTCATTTACATTGCCACACTGGGGGAAAGGGTTTTACGATGTTTTTTGAAAATTCTTCTTTTAGAGTTATTGAGTCTTGGGGCCGTACAGTGTGGAAACCGGCCCAACCTGCCCACGCTGGCCAACACGCCCTGTCGACACTAGTCCCACCTGCCTGTGTTTTGGGGGGAACATTCTGCTGCCATGATTTTCAGGTGGGAGAGAGGGGTCACAGGACTAGCCTGTGTGTGTGTGTGTGCAGAGATAAAGCCGTGACCATCTCACAAAGTTAGTGGTAGTTGTCAGCGGAGATGTAGAAACATCATTATTGACCTGCTGCCTTCTGCTGGTTTACGACCAGCTGTATGTACTTGTGGGCAGAGGCAGTGGGACTATAAACACACATTGAGGCACTGTCTCGTGATCCAGAATAGGTTTAATTTGTTGAATAGATGTTGAAGGTAATGATCTTCCTAGATGTTGATTTAAGCCACTTAATTGAACATAATAGAGATAATGAAAATCACCTGAATAAAATTGCTACTTCACTCAGAGACGAGACAAAGCATCTTGAAAACCCTGCCTGTGATTCACTGCTGGCCTCTTTTGCTGCACAAATGGTACTGTAGAATAACATTTAAGCATGTTGGAACATCTCCATTCATGGAAGGATGATTGGACTGTTCAGTGTAACATATTTGTGATTACAGATTTGTACTTTAATTGGCTTCAGTAGGTTGTATCATTGTCCCTAGAGTGTGTAGGATAGTGCTAGTGCATGGGATGATCGCTGGTCAGTGCGGACTTGGTGGGCCGAAGGGACTGTTTCCACACTGTATCTCAAATGTCTAAAGTCTCAGCAGCACCTTCTCTTGGCAATTAGGGCTTAGCAATAAAAATAACTGACATTGCCAATGACACACAGCCATTGATAACACAGCAACAAAAAAAATAACTGGGTCATCTCCTGTCTGCAATTGATGGCAATTTAAAGTAAGGGTCTAACCAAATGCTAAATCAATGATGCTGAACCTCCATTGACTCAGGTTTCTGGAGTTATTCCAATTAATTATTGAGGATAGCTTTGTATGGCTTTCAGTTTGGGCAGGGCCCACAAAGATGGCAAGGAAAACTGTAATTGCAATGGCCTTGTGTATTACTTGCCCCTGGATAGTAACTCCTCTTTTCTCTATCCACGTCCGTTTCCTCCCAAAGACACATGTGATTCTTCTGATATGAAATACGGAGATGTAAAAGCCCAAAGTTCAGCTATTGCTCACTGCAATCCAAGATTGTATGGACATTAATATGTTTTCTTTCATGTTTTGCGCATCATCATTTTTCTGTTGAATAACTCCCTTATCTGGTTTGACACTGAGTTTTAGTATGTTAAAAGCACGTGTGAGGCGACTTGGGAAAGTTTGTTGCTTGAATGGCAGTATGAACATTCAGGTAGTGATGGGACACGGGTTCCTTTGAACTGTCGGCTGCTGTCTTTGTTCCAGCCTGCCTGATTCCTGTATTGTATTTCCAGTTTCCACCTTGGAGGTGATTATCAGAGTAAGCACTAGTGCAGTTTATTGGCCTGCCCAACGTGACACACATCACAGAATAGACACAAAAAGCTGGAGTAACTCAGCGGGTCAGACAGCATCTCAGAATAATTCTGAAGAAGGGTCTCGACCTGAAATGTCACATTCCTTTTCTCACGTCACGTATTCCTATCGTATCAGATACGATATGATATGATAAATCTTTAAAATTGGTCTGCCAACAATCACAACACACAAGGCACACAAAAACTTGAAATGAAAAGTGAAAACAAAAAGAAAAAGACAAGCGGCTGTTGGCCGCCTACTGTGTGCACATCACCGACATCGTAACAAACGAACGAACACACACAGACTTATCCCCTGGGCAGAGGATTCTGAAGCTAGAGCCCTCCCCACCCCCCACACCAGGTCCCCCATTGTTCTCCCACTGCCCCTCACGCCGATCGCCGCCATGCCGGGTCCCCACTGTTCTTCACGGAGGTTCCTCTATTGGCTTCCCCGCCCTCCCATCTCACGTTCCACTACCATCGATGCAGTCTGACCCGCTGAATTACTCCAGCTTTTTGTGTCTGTCTTCGATTTAAACCAGCATCTGCAGTTCCTTCCTACACATGGCATGTGTCACAACTGTTTTCAGCGTTAGGATCAGAAAGATGGATTTGAAACTTCATTGAAGCTTAATATCTCCTCACAATCAAACTGCATCCCAACAGCTGAGCACCAAATCAATGAGAGCCGTGTCTCGTCACAGGTCATAGGTTGCCTTAATAGCATTCCACATTGCTTTTGCATAAAGCAGCAAGCTGAGAGCTATGCATTTATATCACCAGCTGTTGGGTAACGAGTTAACTGTGTTTGGATGATGGAGTACATGTTGAACACTTGGAATAATGATAGACAGCTACGGAGCTATTATCAATATTGTTTATTGGTCTTTGGTGTCTTTGTTAGGCAAACTAAGTTGCGTAACGATAGACATGCTGTTAATGATCCTTTTCAATATAAAATATTATACAGGAAGTAAATTCAGAATTATGGACGCATTGGTGATCAATTTCCAATCGTTTTCCAATGTTCTACAGGTTCTGGATCAGTTCCTGTGGATTGGAGGATAGCTAATGTTATCCCACTTTTTAAGAAAGGAGGGGAGAGAGAATACTGGGAATTATAGACCAGTTAGCCTGACATCACTGGTGGGGAAGATGCTGGAGTCAATTATTAAATATGAAATAGCGGCACATTTGCGCTTCCAGCTTTTAGTGACTATCCACCATTTAATCAGCTAACTTCACTTGCCTTTATTATTCCCATTATTCACACACTGCTGAAAAGATATCACTATGGTATTGTTGGAACCAGGGCCCACAGGTTAAGAATAAGGGGTAAGCCATTTAGAACGGAGATGAGGAAACACTTTTTCACACAGAGAGTTGTGAGTCTGTGGAATTCTCTGCCTCAGAGGGCGATGGAGGTCGGTTCTCTGGATGCTTTCAAGAGAGAGTTAGATAGAGCTCTTAATTATAGTGGAATCAAGGGATATGGGGAGAAGGCAGGAACGGGGTACTGATTGTGGACGATCGGCCGTGATCACATTAAATGGCGGTGCTGGCTCGAAGGGCCGAATGGCCTACTCCTGCACCTATTGTCTAGACTTTATTGTCTATAATTTATAGTACAGTCTAATATCCACCTCTGGACATTTTTGTAATATATACATACTGGTTTTACACATGTTTGATTGAGCATTTTTGGAATAACGCGCTGAAATTTACTGCTTACAGCATAGTTCTGTATATGTTTAATTTAGGTGTTGTTTGAATTAAGTGTTGCTTTTCAAGTGCGTAAATCCCGCATAAAATGTGAGGTGCCTGTGTATGTATAATATATGATTTCCACAAAAGTGTCAGTGAAGAGATTAGCAAGATTGAAGGTGACACAAAAACCGGTGGATTTGGAGACGGTGGCTGTCAAAACACATGGAAGGATATAGATAAATTAGAAATTCGAGCAAAGAAATGGCAGCCAGAGTTAATCTGAGCAAGTGCAGGGTCTTTGGAAGGTCAGTTGTAAGAGGAAAGTACACAGTAAAAGGCAGATTTTCAGACTGGTGGCCTGTGACTAGTGGTGTACCTCGAATCAGTGCTGAGTCCATTGTGGTTTATATCAACGATGTGCAAGGCATGCACATGTCAATGAATTTGATGCAATCTTAGACAGAGTGGGTGGTTATCAAAAACTACAGCAGGATCTTGATCAGCCGGGGCAAGTGGGCTGAGGAATGATCAATGGAGTTCAATGCAGGTAAGTGTGAGGTATTGCATTTTGGAAGTCAAAGCAGAGCAGACCAGAGGAAGTAGTTGAGGCAGGTACAATAACAACATTTAAAGGACACTTGGGCAGGTACATGCATTGGAAAGGTTTGGAGGGATATGGACCAAATGCATCGAATAGGACTAGCTTAGATCGGGCATCCTGATCAGCATGGAGTACAGTCGTAAGGCCTGTTTCTACGCTGCACGACTCTCTGACATTGTATTCTGCCCACCTGGTCTGTGATTGTTTCAGCGATGTGCGGACACTGGAGAGGTTTGGGCGGGACGTCAGCTGTGTGTCTGGACTCCTGTTTTGCCACTTGACGTGAAGTATTCGGCACAGACAGGCCGTTAAGCTGTCTGGTGTACACTGTCCATGCCTTGTGAGCGTGGAGTAGAGTGAGGTTGGCATGACAACAGATCGATACACCTTCAGCTTGCTCTTTTGACTGATCCCACTTGATTCCCACAGTTGACATCTCATTTTTTCCAAAAGCAGAGCTGTCCAGTTGCTGAATTTATCATCAGTGTTGACTATACCGTACACAAGAGGCCTTGCCCTGCCCTATATCTTTTCAAGACTCAAGTGAAAGAAAAGTTCAATAATGTTCAATGCAGTTACTGGGAAGACAAGCCAGAGTGACTAAGCAGCACCAATTTTAGTAATGTCCAATGCAGACAAAGTGGTGATTACACAGTAGTATTGAGTGATGCAGTTGT
The DNA here is from genome assembly GCF_010909765.2 of Amblyraja radiata. Lineage (NCBI taxonomy): Eukaryota > Metazoa > Chordata > Chondrichthyes > Rajiformes > Rajidae > Amblyraja > Amblyraja radiata. The sequence continues at coordinate 7,093,228 of NC_045992.1, read as the reverse complement.
TGAGGAGCAATACTGATTACCTACTTCAAAGGATCTATGTACAGCATTGGCAGGAGCCAAAGGTTTCACCAGACTACATCTGTCGCATGCATATGCTCAGCCGAATGTGGATAGAAAATGTCAACACAATCTGACAATCAACAAGCATAAAGCCGTTAAACATATCCAAAACCACCTTCTGGTGTGAATTTGTTACTGAAGATCTTTCAAACTATCTTGGACAAGTTACACAAAATGTTAAAGAAGGAACAGCAGATGCTGGTAAATCGAAGGTGGACAAAAATGCTGGAGAAACTGAGCGGGTGAGGCAGCATCTATGGAGCGAAAGAATTGGCGACGTTTCGGGTCGAGTTGTTTCGGGACGAGATTGTAAGAGGTGTGTTTGCTACTTCTGAGCCGGACAATGAGAATTAGAAAATAGGTGCAGGAGGAGGCCATTCGGCCCTTTGAGCCAGCTCCGCTCGAAGCTGTGCCGAACCATACATAATTGTATGGAGAGACAGGAAGAGACAGCGAGACAATTGTGATCGCTTCATTCAGCTCTTTATAAACTACAAAGGTGTTCAATATAAACAATGTTCAATTGGTGCCAAAATATAAAGAGTGCCTGCATCGTGTCTGGAATAAAAGACAGGTGGCGTGGTGGCGCAGCAGTAGAGTTGCTGCCTTACAGACCCAGGCTTGATCCTGACTACAGGAGCTGCCTGTACTGAGTTTGCACGTTCTCCCCATGACCTGCGTGGGTTCTTCCGGGATCTCCAGTTTCCTCCAACACTCCAAAGACGTACAGGTTTGTAGGTTAATTGGTTTGGTATATTTGTAAATTGTCCCTAGTGTGTGTAGGACAGTGTAAGTGTGTGGGGATCGCTGGTCGTTGTGGACTTGAGATAGATAGATTCTTGATTGGGTGCAGGTCTCAGAGGTTATGGGGAGTGGGGTTAGGAGGGAGAGATAGATCAGCAATGATTGAATGGCGGAGTAGACTTGATGGGCCTAATGGCCTAATTCTACTCCTATTCCTCTTGACTCGGCGGGCCGAATGGAATGCTTCCACACTGTATCTCTAAACTAAACTAAAACGTCTAAAGATGTAATAATAGTTGGCGTGGGCAAGTTGGGCCCAAGGCTCTGTTTCCTGACTCTGTGACTCTATAACATAGTTTAGTGAACCACCAATGCATCTTGAATGTAGGCTTGGAAATTGCCCAAATACGCCTGCATTAAAAAAAAAAAAAAAAATCCTGAAAATGCTCAGCGGGTTCGGGAGGAGAAACAGGAGAAGTTTCAGTTGAGGAACTCCCTGCCCTGCTGACAGTTTACAACATTTTATGCTTCTATATCTTATTTCCAGCACCTGCAAACTTGTTTTTCATGCCTGTATTTCATTGTGTTTTTTTGAAAACTAATGCAGCCTGATTTGTATTGCTCACGGATCCCATCAAAGTCTTAAACGGATGCTTCGCTCCCGTTTGTGTAGCTGTTAATTGCACATAAATATACTTTCCCATCTTTGTTTCAGTTGAGGGCAGTTACGGTAAATCTCAGTGCAAGAGAATTCCCGGTTGGTTTTCAGACTGAAGCTTAGCTTGTGCATAGATGACCAACACGAAGCTCACAGGGTAAGGATTCTCTCCCATTTAATGAGGTATTTTAGCTCTTCCTTCAAGTAATGGGGGGAGATGGAAAATATAATTCCCTCTTTCATCAAGTGTCAAGCACAGTATAAAGTGGAGAATGAGAATGCTACAGAGAGGTGATTTGTTTCCAGTATCATTGATCCATTGTTTACTGCGATGTGTTTTTGCCGTATATCCTTTTGTTAAAGATAACCTTGCACTTGTACCGAGGGCCGGCACATATTCTTCACTTTAAAGTTCTTCCTTCACCTATCTGCAAAACACCTAGCTGCATTGACAGAGCAGAATCATCATAGCATGATGCTAATTCATACAGCATGGAAATAGGACCTTTATTCCAACCTGTCCATGCTGACCAAGATGCTTGTCTAAGCTGGTCCCATTTGCCCATGTTTGGCCCCATGTGCCTCCAATCTTTTTCTATCTATGAACCTGCTCAAGTTATTGTACCTGCCACAACTACTTTCTCTGGAAACTCATTCCATATGCCCACCGTCCTCTGTCTGGGAAAGATTGCTCTTCAGATTCCTATTAGATATTTCCCCTCTCACCTTAAACCTGTGATCTCCAGTTCTTGATTCCCCTACTCTGAGAGAAAACAACTCTGCACTCATGATATTCATTCCTCCTATGAGTTTGTACCCCTCTGTCAGATCATTCCTCAGCCTTTTGTGCTCCGTCCAAGGAATTAAGTCCTAGACTGACCAATCTCTTCCTTCATCTCAGGCCCTCAAGCTCCAGTGACATTCTCATAAATATTGAGTCCCAGTCCAGAATTGCCATATTCAAATTCCCGTATCCTTCTCCAATAGCCTCTTCCAATTCTGACCTCTTGCACAATTTCAATTTTAATCCATTATTGACAAAAGCTTGGACATTAACCGAGGTTTAAATCAATAAATGGAAGGTGACTGCCCTTTAATTATTCATTTGCACTGTGTGGATGTTGTTGGCAAGCCCTGTATTTATTGCCCATCCTTCACTGGGTTTGAGAAGTTGGTGGCAAGCTGCCTTCTTGAACCATCTGGTGAGGATATTCCCGGAGATTAACATCCCACGGGAACAAAGAGCTGTCGCAGGACAATTCCCAATCTTAGGGTCTTGACAATTTAAGCTGCAGATGAAGCTATCTGCCTGCTGCATTCATATGTGGCCCTTAAGTTTTGTCCAATATGCTACTTTGGACTTTAGAGATACATTGCGGAAACAGGCCCTTCGGCCCACCGAGACCACGCAGACCAGTGATCACCTCGTGCTCTTGCACTATCCCACACACTAGGGACAATTTTACCCAAGCCAATTAACCTCCAAACCTGTACATCTTTGGAGTTTGGGAGGAAAATGGAGCACCCAGTGAAAACCCACGCGTTCACGGAGAGAACGTACAAACTCCGTACAGACAGCACCCGTAGTCAGGATCGAACCCGAGTCTCTGGCGCAGTAAGGCAGCAATTCTACCGCTGCTTCACCATGCCTTTCTGTGAAATGCGTTTGGATGTTTTGCTGAACAAGTTTAAAGATTTTTGGATTCTCATCGTGTTGGTTTCAAATCATTTCCATATCAAGCATGTTGAATAATTAAATTATACAATGTGCCACAATTTTGTTTCTACGTGCATGTGAATGCAAAATATCAGCTAACGCAGCTGGCAATGCTCATCTATATGCAGCAGAGATTATTGATACTGTGTGACTCCCTTTCATTGTGGAAACTAATGGTCTTGCTGGGACAATGAGCAAGAGAAATGAAGGCAAAACTGCAACAAGCTCCTTCCGTTTGGATCGGCCCATGTTTTGGGAAGTTAAGTCAAGTTGAGTTTATTGCAAGCACGGTACAGGTACAATGAAAATCTAGCTTGCAGCAGAGTCATAGGCATGTAGATGAATAACACACAAACATAAATCTAAAAACATCTACACAAATTTTACAAGACAGTAATGTTAAGGAAACAGTTAGACAGGTACATGGATTGGACAGGTTTAGAGGGATATGGACCAAGCGCAGGCAGGTAGGATTAGTGTAGATGGGACATGTTGGTCAATGTGGGCAAATTGGGCTGAAGGGCCTGTTTCCACACTGTATCACTCTATGACCATCACAGTGAACAGAAAGAGACTGCAAAATACAATTAGAGTTCAGGGTTTGAATAAGGGGTTTCAACATGGACGGGGAGTGGAGGCACTGCTTTAGGGTACTGTAGAGTCGTGGTTATGTCACTAATGTCCAGAGTCCTGGGGTGTCCAGAGATCCAGATGTAGATGTGGAAAAATGACCCAGAATCTTAACATGAACCCATTGAATCAATTAAACTAAATAAATCTGGACAATAAGCTGTTTTTAGTAATGGAGTTTGTGAAACGACCAGATTGTCATTAAAAGTCTGCCTGGTTCCTTAATCTCCTCGGGGAAGAAAATCTTCCAATTTTCTTGTAATGATTTTTGACCCTGCAATGTGGTTGACTTGACTTGTAGGGATCATTTACTAAAATATGCCACCTTTGCCTTGATGTGTACTATGGTGCAGCACTGAGGGTGTGCTATACTGTGCTATGTTGCGCGTTTTAGATTAGTTTAGAGATACAGCACGGAAACAGGCCCTTTGGCCCACTGAGTCCGCACTGACCAGCGATCCCCGCACATTAACACTGTCCTACATGCAAGGATCAATTTACATTTATACAAAGCCAATCAGCCTACAAACCTGTACGTCATTAGAGTGTGGGAGGAAATCGAAGATCTCTGAGAAAACCCACGCGGTCACGGGGAGAACGTACAAACTCCTTACAGACAGCACCCATAGTCAGGATCGAACCCAGGTCTCTGGCGCTGTAAGCGCTGTAAAAGGGCTTTCTCACGGTGCGACCTGAAGCAAGACTTAACAAGAGTTTAACATCGTGGGAACCTTCTGCGATAGCAGTACGGCATTCGTGGACCACCGAGGACCTCCGTGGCGCTAACGGCAGGTAGTCGTGTAACTTTGTACGGTCGGGAGAAAATTCAAAAAATGTTGAATTTCTCCAAGAGTGACTTGAGCAGCGTTGCAACATTGTATGAACGCAGATGCCAGTGCGATATCCGTAATGACTCTTGCGGGTACCGTGGGAACTCCTGCGAACGGTAAACCCGGAAGCTTGACAGAAGGGACATAAGGTGAGTAAAAAAGGTGGTCTCAATATCGCCAATGGACCATGTGTCCATCGAGGACGTCCCACCTAATTGTCATTGTTTGAGAATCTTTTTCACAGTAAAAAGACTTGCAGAGATGCCTCTCAGAAAAGCGCAAAGAAAGGGGTCAAAGAAAGTCAGAAAGTTTTTAGCCATGCAGGTAAATGAGGAGGAAACTCAGCAAGAGAGACAGGTGGAGAGGCAAGAGGAGATGCCAGAGATACCACTGCCTGTGGGCTCCTTGGAGCAGGGAGAGGGTGATCAAGGTGGATTTGAGATTGCCTCCCCAGTAGCTGTTTCCTCCCCAATAGCCTCAGCAGACGATAACATAAAGGTAAGATGGCAGAAGGTAAGGCCATATAACTTCAACAGGGAACAAGAGGGGGAACTGGTGGAGTGGTACCAATGCAATGAGATTCTCTATGACAAATCCAGAGAGGATTATAGAAATAGGGAGAGAAAGCGCAACCTTCTTCAGCAGAGGTCCCAAATTGTTCTTTAACTCATTAAAGAGCTCGGGTGAAATTCTGACAAAGTTTTTGAATGCACTTTTATCCTCTTCGCACAGCACATTAAGCAGTTGCTCATATTGTCCTAATTGAGGTCTCCGTTGAAACATGGGCTTAACCCAGTGAGACTTCCTCTTAATTCTCTTTTTAATTAATCTCACCCTTCTGCCTTCACGCAAGCGTTTTCGATGCACATGTTGCGCTAATGCATACAGCGCGTCAATGAAAATAACAACTAGCCTGTACTCGAACCAACTTTGTATAGGCATGTCTGCAAATGAGACAATTCTACGAACGGAGGATATTTATATAGTGTGTGAAAAAAAGTGACATCATTTGTGCCACGTGATTAACTACACTACAGTCCACGATGTTCATTCATGATTAACGGGAAAGATCGAGAGACGGACAAGTCACTCGCACAAATGACAGAATTGCCGAGTACCGTGGGAACTCTTTATCTACCCCCCGTTATATCGTGCGGAACTCGTGCTGGACCACGACCACTTCACTCTGGTGACATCTTGCGTCAGGTCGCACCGTGAGAACCGGCCATAAGGCTGCAACTCTACCACTGCTGCCCCTAAAGAGGAATGGTTATATGGTTACACATTCATAACTGCTGGATGCAAATCATCTCATGGCATTATTTTGAAGAAATGCAGGTGCCCCAGCTCATATTAATCCTACAGTTAATATCACTAAATATGGATCTGTTCACCATTGCTTTGCGGGGAGCAAGCAAGTTTTTGATTGTGTCATCTACAGTATGGTAAACTAAATGGGGCACACTGTGGAAACTGATGCATAAATGCACATACTGCATTCAGTGCACTTGATGAGGTTTTAAAGGTGGTAAAATGGCCACGGTGACATTGCACGTTGGACTAATAAATAGCATAAGAAATATCATGAATTGTTTATGAAGTACAGGAAAGTTATGACTTCTCAAGTCTACAAGGGGAATATATCAGGCACTGATATGTGAATTGCCATTAATCCACAGGCCACAAAGCAAACCTGGCCTTTGGTCCCACTCACTAAGACAATCCGACCACTGGTGTCAACCTTTCTGACCTTACTCTGTCAATCCTCTTTGTGGATTGGAGCACCAGTAATAGAATTCAGTTGCGTTTGATGGCTTCAGGTCATCAAAGCTTCTGACATGTTTTTGACATTTAATAATTGGATTCCTTTATGACTCTTTTTAAGAGAGCTTCTGGCAAAAGCAATTTGATTTCCATCAATTTTATTCCGTAGTTTAAATAAAAGCAGAAGCTCTTTATCTAAAAGCATTCTGTCGCCGTTTATTATATTGGTTGTGTCACTCTGCCCTTACAAAAGTGAGTGATAATGAATGGTTTCCTCTGTTCTGTGTGGTTTGGAAGGAGTACGACCACATTTAGGTTAAAGGGGAAGAGGACACAGATGAGCTGGAAGACTTGTCTCGGAGTGATGCATAATTTTATCTCGAGTCCTGTCCAAGGTGACAAGTTCGCCACTGAATTTTCAATTGATGATAATGGCTGGAAGAAATTGTGCACAAATTGGAAGAAATGGTGGCACGGAGGCTGCCGAGCATTTCTGATGCAGAGGTAATGGAGTGTCAAAGGATACCCAAACGCGAGATTATCTTTTCATTTCACCGAGGCACGTGTTGGATTTAGCATTCATTTGCTTTGAAGCTGGGCTCCAGGTGACTCTAAACTACAGACAAATGTTTCAACAAATTACCAAGTAGTGTAATTTGTGACCATTCCAGTCTAAGAAACAATTGAGGGAGGAATGGAAATGCACACAGTGCTGCTGAACAGGCCAGATGGTGTCTGTGGTGAGAAAACGTTTTGGGTCAATGATATTTTACAGTGGAGCCGGCCTCACATCTTCCACCTGTTGTAGGACCCAGCTGATATTAATTTCCTTTGGTTCGGTATGCACTTACTCAAATTAACAATTACACATAAAGTCTTTGGTATTGAATGAAGAGAAATATGGTGCCGAACATGAGAGATGTGTGTAAAGAAGGTGAACACTTCAACACATGACAGTAAATTGAAGTATAATCCAAGTGTGATTTAACTCGTTAGAAGCACAGATACTCTTTGATATCTCCACTATTAAAGCGTCCTTACATTGAGCATTTCCTTTTCATCGTTTGACTGTGGTGTGTAAATTGAAAGAATAATTTTGCTTTAAGAAGGCCATTCCATTTCAAAATCCGTCAATCGCTAGGCTTGGGTTTCGAATTTTTATTTGTAGATTAGGTGGGATAGGGGAATATCTGAGATTGTATCTGGATTTGTGGGGCTTGTGCAGGAGTGTTTCTGAAAAATCCCGATGAGTTAGTTCAGTTTATTGTCAAGGGTACCGAGGTACGGTGAAAAGCTTTTGTTGCGTGCTAACCAGTCAGTGGAAAGACTGGACACTTACAGACAGACACACACGGAGGGACGAACGCAGACACAGACACAGACACACGCAGACACAGACAATTGCAAATCGAATTGGCAGTAAGGAAGGCAAACGCAATGTTAGCATTTATTTCAAGAGGGCTAGAATACAAAAACACGGATGTAATACTGAGGCTCGAGAAGGTGCTGGTCAGGCCCCATTTGGAGTATTGTGAGCAATTTTGGGCATCATATCTGAGGAAGGATATGCTGGCCCTGAAGAGGTTCACCCAGGAATGAGTGGGTTAACATTTGATGAGCGTTTGTCAGCACTGGGCCTGTACTCGCCGAAGTTTATAAGGATGAGGGGACACCTCATTGAAACTGTGAAAGGCTTGGATAGAGTGGATGTGGAAAGGGTGTTTCCATTAATGGGATAGTCTATGACTGGAGGTCATAGCCTCAGAATTAAAAGACATTGCTCTAGGAGGTAGATGAAGAGGTATTTCTTTAGGCTGAATCTGTGGAATTCCTTGCCACAGAAGGCTGCCGAGGCTGTCAATGGATAATTTTAAGACAGAGATGGATGGATAGATTATTGATTGGTATGGATTTCAGGTTATGGGGAGAAGGCAGGAGAATGGGGTTGGGAGGGAGAGATAGATCAGCCATGATTGAATGGCGGAGCAGACTTGATGGGCCGAATGGCCTAATACGGCTCCTATCACTTATGACCTTATGAACAATGACCTCTACAGAATTGCCCACCTCGAAGCTGTTTTCTTTCTTACCATCCCCTCTATTAAGATGGTAGTTAACGTCATAGACCCAACATCCAGAAGTATGGGCCTTTCAGATCTCATCACAACAGCTGGTGGAATTGAAAAATTGAAAACCTTTAATTAAACAAATCTGGAATCAAAAGCTGGTGTCAGTAATGGCAGCCATAAAAGTAAGTGAATGATATATTTACCCATCTGGTGAAGTGATATCCTCCAGGGAGGGGAATCTGCTGCCTCTCCTGCCTCTGACTTCAGACAGGAGCCTGATGGGACCTTGCTGTGTGCCTCAGATTTGTGTAGAGTTAACCTCTAAATATCGCCCCGTAATTGAGCTCAGGCTGCGGCCTACTTAGCCCACGTTTTATCATTAAATATGCTGATGCCCGGGACTTTATACACAATATCACCTCTTATAAATAAAGCAAATGTTTTAATGGTTTCTAAACCACTTTCATAACTGTTTTCTTTCTTACCATCCCATACTTGGTCACGGGGAGAACGTGTCTCAGGAACTGATGCACTACAATGCTGAGATCGATATTTTACACTCTGTCTTCCCCTTTGCTGTATCTAATGTTCAAGTTCAAGTGAGTTTATTGTCATGTGTCCCTGATAGGACAATGAAATTCTTGCTTTGCTTCAGCACACAGAACATAGTAGGCATTTACTACAAAATAGATCAATGTGTCCATATACTATAATATAAATATATACACACATGACTAAATAAAATGATAAAGTGCAAATAACAGATGGTTGGTTATTAATAATCAGAGTTTTGTCCGAGCCAGGTTTAATAGCCTGATGGCTGTGGGGAAGTAGCTATTCCTGAACCTGTATACTCACTGTGCACTGTGTCCCACTGTATCTAATGACCCACACCACCCTGCCCACACACTCATTTCATCCCTGCTATCAGGAAGAAGGTTCAGGAGCCTGAAAACCATAACGTCCAGGTTCACAAACAGCTTCTTCCCTACAGCCATTCGGCTATTAAACATCTAATTTGTTTACTGGTGCTCGGTACATGTGGCAATAATAAACCTAAGCAGGTAGCTTAAACCGAGCGTCAGCGCGGAAACTGACCCTTTGGTCCACCGAGTCTGCGCCAACCAGTGATCCCCGCACATTAACACTATCCTACACACACTAGGGACAATTTACAATTATACCAAGCCAATTAACCCACAAACCTGAATGTCTTTGGAGTGTGGGAGGAAACCGAAAACCCACGTGGGTCACAGGGAGAACGTACAAACTCCGTACAGACAGCACCCGTAGTCAAAATCAAACCCGGGTCTCTGGCGCTGTAAGGCAGTAGCTCTACTGCTGCTCCGCCCACTTGACTTTTCAGTTGGCCAGATGATTCATAACAGAATAATTAATTTTCCTGTGAACCCCATCAATTTAAAGTGTAAAACCCACGCCCAGGTGAGTTTCAAGAGAGTGTTGGAAACTAAAGCAGGGGAGCTTCAAGGGACTGGTTCTCAACACAGCAGTTTAAGCATTTCGCACGTGTGTTACAAGTAAAATTGTTGCCAAGGTTAGAGAGAGTTACATCCAATTTGGGAGCACAGAAATTTAAAGATCAGTCATGAGGCAGAATCCATCGTATTCTCATGAGATGAAAGGTTTATCTCTCGGCTGGGTTTAAGAGTCTTAAGTGAAATGAGTTTGACCAGTCAACAGTGTTCAACCGACGTAATATCAACAGCTGAAATCTGACTGTAATTTGGCAATAATTGGAATTAAATTGATACTCAATCAGAAATGGAGGTGTCACACTGATTTAATATTAAGCATTCTTAGAAGATTTAAGGTTACGATTTCTTCTTAGCAAAGCGGAGTTGGAGCATCATTTCACATTCAGTTTGCGGTACTTTACCTGACCTTGCTAGGCTTTACTGCGATAAAGATTGTGAATAGAGAGAGCTATAAAAAGGAAACAGGCCTGCAAGTGTCCCTGGAAATGGGCAGAAGAATTTGGCTCTCTGGACACGAGTCTGAATTTAACAGTGTGAAAACTTCGACTCTCCAGAGTTTGAGTAGGAAGGAACTGCAGGTTCTGGTTTCTACCGGAGATAGTCACAAAGTGTTGGAGTAACTCAGCGGGTCAGGCGGCATATCTGGAGAAAAGGAACGAGTGATGTTTCGGGTCGGAACCTGTGAATCTGTGGAATTCTCTGCCACAGAAGGCAATGGAGGCCAATTCACTGGGTGTATATAAGAGAGAGTTAGATACAGCTCTTGGGGCTAATGGAACCAAGGGATATGGGGAGAGAGCAGGAACAGGGTTCTGATTCTGGATGATCAGCCATGATCATATTGAATGGTGGTGCTGGCTCCTGCACCTAATTTCTATGTTTCTGTGTTGAATTCTTCAGACTGAAAGGAGAAGGGGGGAGGTTAACTGGAGGTAGGAAAGACAGTCCCCCACTCCCCCCACCCCCAATCCACTTTCAGAAGAAAATCCTACCTTCAGTTCCTCCCCCTCTCAGTCTGAAGAAGGGTTTCAACCCAAAACGTCACCCATCCTTATCTCCAGAGAGTTTAAGGAACTGCAGATGCTGGAAAATCAAAGGTAGACAAAAGTGCTGGAGAAACTCAGTGGGTGCGGCAGCATCTATGGAGCGAAGGAAATAGGCAACGTTTCGGGCCAAAACCCTTCTTCAGACTGATGTCGGGTGGGGGGGGGGGGCGGGGAGAAGAAAGGAGAAAGGAAGAGGAGTAGCCAGAGGGCTGAGGGAGAGCTGAGAAGGGGAAGAGACTGCAAGGGCTACCGGAATTTGGAGAAGTCATTATTCATGCCACTAGGGTGCAGACTGCCCAAGCGGAATATGAGGTGCTGCTCCTCCAATCCCAGAGATGCAGCCTGACCAGCTGAGTTACTCCAGCACTTTGTGTCTATCCAGAGTTTGAGTGTTTGTCACAAAGTTGGACTAGCCAGCCAGAGAGAAGGACCATCTACCTCTGATCGGGATAGAAACGAAGGTGGATTTCATAATTAGAAAATTTACGTAAAGAATCTAACGAGAGAAATATCTGACTTTCTTATTTTCACATTTCCCCAGAAAGGATTAAAATCTCTAATGTAATTTTGAATTGATGCCACTGAAGTGACCAAGCCAGTCTATGCATTGGAAGCTTCCACCAGTAGCAGTGTGATGAGTATTAGGTTACCTGTTTGTGTTGTTTGGTATGGAGTGAATGTTGGCCAGAGGAAGAACTCCTCTGCTCTTCATCAAAGTAATGAGGGATCCTGCTGCCTCCCCGGCAATAGAGGCGGGATCTTGGTTTACCTTCTCATCCCAAACACCCGCGAAGCATTGCTCAAGTCCGAGAATGGGCTGAATTCTCAACCTTCTGTCTTGGTGGGAAGAGGCAAACACCACAAACAAACAACATAAATAACAAATAAATAACATTGTCGAGTGGTGGCACCATAGGGTGTGGCAGCCTCGTCTGCAGCTGTTCGTTCGTCACCCTTTTTTTTATTTGTAGTTTGTTAAAAAGTTTTGTTCTGGAGGCCTTTTAGTCTTTTTATGTGGGTGCTGGGCCTGCCGACGTCAACTTCATGGAGCTGTGGTCTGCGGAGCTTCCAACCGCGGCAGCGCTGACTTTATCAACGCGGAGCCTGGGATCTCTCGCCGAGGTCGCCAGTGTTGGAGCTCCGCCCAGCGCGGCCCGTGGACTTCGGGAGCCGCGGTCTCCGGGAGGAAGCGGCCGTTTTGGAACTCCAAGCCTCTGAGAGTGTTGTTCTGTTCCGATGCCGGAGTTCCATCATCCCGGCGAGAGGGCCAGAAACATCGGGCCGCCATAGCGGCGACTGCAAAGGCCTCAATAGGCCCCGACCACAGGTGAACATCGAGGAATGGACTGAACTTTGCTGCCTTCCCTCACAGTGGGAAATGTTGATCCCGCTTTGGGAAAATGTTTTTTTAGGTTTAATGTTAAATTCTATAATGTTGTGTTTATTTTATTTGTGTGCTGCAATGGCAACTCAAATTTCACTACACCAATTGGTGTATGTGACAATAAATGTCCTTTGTCCTTTGTGATGAGGAATGGGAGTGATAAATGGGATTAGCCAGGATAATGTGACCCCCTATATGATTGTCCAGTTCGAACTACCGGGCTGCAGAGTTGAATTAAAACTTCCTCTTCTGCAGTTAATAATAATAATAATGGATGGGATTTATATAGCGCCTTTCTAATACTCAAGGCGCTTTACATCGCATTATTCATTCACTCCTCAGTCACACTCGGTGGTGGTAAGCTACTTCTGTAGCCACAGCTGCCCTGGGGCAGAGTGACGGAAGCGTGGCTGCCAATCTGCGCCTACGGCCCCTCCGACCACCACCAATCACTCACACACATTCACACACAGGCAAAGGCGGGTGAAGTGTCTTGCCCAAGGACACAACGACAGTATGCACTCCAAGCGGGATTCGAACCGGCTACCTTCCGGTTGCCAGCCGAACACTTAGCCCATTGTGCCATCTGTCGTTCCCAAAGTAGTTACTGATATTCCTCATAAATAAGAAACTTCTGTCGTTGGTTGTTTTTGTTTGACATTCCCAGAGCTCATTTTAGTTTTCAGCGTGTTCATCGTGGCTTATGAACCACAGAATCCTAGTCATCCTGTGATGGCATAACTGGTACAGGATGGCCATTGAGTCTGATGAAGGGTCTCGACCCAAAACGTCACTGATCCATGTTTTCCAGAGATGCTGCCTGACCCTGCCGAGTTACTCCAGTACTTTAATAGAGGTGGCCCAATCTGGGTTGGGATTAGATTGCTCACCGCAATCGTCACCCAGTCTTAGCTCCCGGATGGGGTCATTTCTAGGGTCAAATATTCAGTCACTTCAGAGACCACTGTGAATACCAGAACACCGTATGCAACACAATTTCCCTAGGAAGTGAAATGTGGACCGGATGATCCGTTAGTAATCATCTCCTTTCCTCATAGAGACTCTGACATCCGTTATCCTCAGCTGTGTCCCATCCAAGGCCTGTTGAGATTGTAAAATCAGCCAGCATCAGGTATTTCCAGCCCATTTCTACCAACTTGACTCTCAATCCTTTCTCTCGCATTGTGATCTGATAATGGAGGATGATTCCATCAATGATTGCTCCTTGCATCATCATTTTATTCATTCTAGCAAATGATCACGTCATTCTCGGGGAGAGACTGGAGTCAATCCAGATCAATCAGCTAATATCTCCACTGATCTCGGTTCCCTTTCCCGTCACCAGTGTTGGATGACTTGAACCATTTGTCTTTTTTTCTGAGAATGTGTTCCAACATCTTATTGGAGAGTGAAAGAGACAAAGATCTTTTTTGGTCGAGCCTGATGTGATGGTCCTGAAATGTGTCCTTTTCCTTCCCCTGACCATTTTAACACTGTTTGAAAAAGAACTGCAGATGCTGGTAAATCGAAGGTAGACACAAAATGCTGGAGTAACTCAGCGGGTGAGGCAGCATCAATGGAGAGAAGGAATAGGTGGCGTTTCAGGTCGTGACCCTTCTTCAGACTGATGTCAGGGGAGGGGGCGGGACAAGGAAAGAATGTAGGCGGAGACAGTAATGGCTCCGCCTACATTCTTTCCTTGTCCTGCCCCCTCCCCTGACATCAGTCTGAAGAAGGGTCTAGAAACATCGCCAATTCCTTCTCTCCGTAGATGCTGCCTCACCCGCTGAGTTACTCCAGCATTTTGTGTCTACCTTATGTTAACACTCTCTCTGATTCCGAGTTGCATGTTCAATTTGAGGCATCGTTTGAGCAGGTATGAGCAGGCGTCGTTTTCTGGCGTCGTTGTGGCGGTATGAGCAGGCCCTTCGGCCCAACTTGCCCATACCGACCGACATGTCCCAGCTACACTTGCCTGCATTTGGCCCACACCCCTCTAAACCCATCCCAGCCATGTATCTGTCTAATTGCTTCTTAAACGTTGCGAGCCTGCAACTAGAAGGGAGATGCCCCACGGTTGCTTCCTGTCTCCCCTGCATCTCCTCTCTGGCTGGAACACCTGGGTTTATAAGGAGGAGGCTGACGAGGTTCGGGTGGGCCTGTCCAACAGCAGCTAATTGGACACAGCTGCGGCATCAGCTCAGTAGTGCTGAGGTTTGGCTTCTCTTCGATCATCGGCTGGTGGCTGCGATCACAGCAGCAACCAAGGCAGGGAGCGCTGGCACACGTTCTTCATTCCTCCGTCTTCTCCAGCTCCGTGACGGCAAGCTTGGTCACCCGATGACCTGATTGTAGAAGGAACGTTGCTGTCTGACTGAACTTTGTTTGAACTGAGTGAACAATAGACAATAGGTGCAGGAGCAGGCCATTTGGCCCTTCGAGCCAGCACCGCCATTCAATGTGATCATGGCTGATCATCCCAAATTAGCAGAATGTTAGCCAGGTGGGCTAAATCACCTGTGGTGGTGGGTGTATCGACCGAGCTGCCAGAGGAGGTAGTTGAGGCAGGGACTATTGAAACAATTAGACTGCTACGCATATAGGACAGGTTTAGAGGGATATGGGCCAAACGCAGGCAGGTGGGACTAGTGTAGCTGGGACATGTTGGCCGGTGTGGACAAGTTGGGCTGAAGGGCCTGTTTCCACGCTCAATGACTCTTTGCCTAAAAATCCAGTGTTAGCTATTGGACTTTAGTGTTCTATCAATATTAATGTTGTTTTTCAATGTTCTTTTCCTCAGGCAACAGATAATGACATTGGAAGCTATGGAGACATTCATTATTTCTTCAGTGACGACTCTGACAGGTAGGACTCAGCTCTGGGTAGTAAGCATTTCTGAATGTTTACCTATATACACTGATGGTGTCATCCAGTTATGAACTATTTGCTGAAAGGTGTGATGCATGAAGTCTCATAAATCTCCTTCAACGCTTCGAAACATCTGGGCTGAGGAAATGTTGCATTTGGATTTAATCGACGGGAGTTTGGCATCTCATCCCCTCCTGGTCAAGACGTGGTGAATATTTGTAACATCCGACCTATATGTTGTAGTCAGCCTCCCGCCTATATGCAACTCCTTTCTCCAGCTTTCAACAGATTCTTACTGAGCTTCTGAGAAGACCTGTGGCTCTCAATCTGCCAGAACATTGAGGCAAGATTCATAGAATCATACGGTGCGGGAACAGGCCCTTCGGCCCAACTTGCCCATACCGACCGACATGTCCCAGCTACACTTGCCTGCATTTGGCCCACAACCCTCTAAACCAGTGGTTCCCAACGTGGGGCATACGCCCCACAGGGGGGCAATTTGATTTTTAAGGGGGGCAATTGAGCGCGACTGAGGAGGTCTGGGTCCAAATTTTCGATTTTTATTTTTTTGGATTTTCCATCAGGTAAACATATGTAGTTTATGTTTCTTCAGCTGAAACGGAGTTCACTTTTTAAATGATAAGAATTATATATCACCACATGGGGGGGGGGGGGCATCAGGATTTTAGAGGTGATTAGGTGGGGCATGGCCAAAAAAAGGTTGGGAACCACTGCTCTAAACCCATCCCATCCATGTATCTGTCTAATGGCTTCTTAAACTTTGCGATAGTCCCTCCCTCAGCTACCAAAGAGATTATGATTTTAGACATAGAGACATGGAGCTATTGAGCGATGGAGCTCTACGGCACGGAAACTGGAACATCAACCCAACCACATTGACATTCTATTGTGGTTATTAACAATTCATTTTTGTTTGCTATATATTATCTATGTTTACAGGCCTTATGCTGCTGCAAGTACGAATTTCATTGTTCCGTTGCCAGTATATATGACTTATTAAACACTCTTGACATCCCTCACACCCTCCGATCCATATATCTGTCCAAAAGTCTTTTGATAGTCGTAATTTTATCTGCTTCTCCAGCTTCTACTGGTGGCTCATCAGACTGCCCTCAGAGTGAAAACATTGTCGCCGAGGTCCCTATTAAATCTCTCCCCTTTTACCTTGAGCCCACAGCCTCCAGTTTTAAAACCCTCCACCCTGCGAAAAAGATTCTGATCGTTCACTGTTCCGCCCAAGGCAGTCGGCAAATTAACCTGCAGGTTTATGCGTGTCCTAAAGAGATCATATTGTTGGAAATGTTACCCTAAGGTTGTGCCATCAGTGCCTCTAGATTGCCTGTTGGGGAGAATACAAAAGATCTGGTACATTCTTGGAAGAAGAGCAAGATGTTAGTTATCCTGGTGTTCTGGCCAACTGCAGCGAGAAATGATTAGTCGTCCCTATGTTGTAGCTCCGTGCAATTGGACTGCCAGGTTTGTTTCTGTAAGCAAGAGTGACTCCATTTTGAGTCGTAATTCTTTGTTAATCAAAGTGCTTTAAAAGATCCTGATGAAAGTAATAAAGCATTACTATATAAATACATGTACTTCTAATGAATGAAGAGCATTGATTAAATGGCCTTTTGAGGGCGATTTTTTATTTATTTTTCTTTTCATCTATTTTGTGTCCTGTAGAGGGTTTTGAATGTTTGTTTTTAGTGCGACATCTTCAACCAAACTTCAATACAAGTGGCATCTGAAATTATTTAAAAACAGGCAATATAAAAGCATCCCCAGTTGCTAAAATGCAAAAACAAAATCAATTTAATTTCACTGAAATGAGTACTTAAGAAAAAGACACTTGGGCTTTTGATTCCTTGGATATGGCAGGAGGATATTGCAGGGTATAGTGTCGCCAGCTGTACCATCCTGCTATCACAGAGTTGTTTTGTTCCCATTGAAACCAGACGCAGCGGCAGGCCGAGTAGAGATGCTGTCAGTGTGGAGTTTGCACGTTCTCCCTTTGACTCTGTGGGTTTTCCCCTGGTGCTCCAGTTTCCTCCCACATCACGAAAACCTGGATTGACAGGTTGATTGACACCGGTGGTTGACCCTAGTGTGATGATAAGTCGAAGGATGTGAGGAGAAGTTGATGGGAATGTGTGTGGTGTTCCGTGGCTACCTCAGCAATGGGACACTACTGACTACAACTTACACTAGCATGGACTTATTTTTCTAATTATGTTTTTCATGAGTCTTGTTTTTTCACAGTCTTTTTCTATTAAATGTCTGGTATAATTTACATGTTTGTGTGTTGTCTAAGTTGATGTGCCTGTGATGCTGCTGCAAGAACGATTTCCATTGACCTCACTGTAATTGTGCACATGGCAATAAGCTCACATTGATTTGAGTAAAATAGCCGATTAATGTAACAGTGAATGCTGTGGGCTCCTTGAGTGGATGAGCCTGTATTACTATGACTCCAGACACCGGGCAATATCCAGTGAGTGTTCCCAGTGGGAATGGGTGGGAGTCACACCGATATAGCCTGCTGCTACCATCCAACTACACATGGGAATGTTTAGGAAGGACCTGCTGATAATAATAATAACAATACATTTGTATAGCACATATAAAAACAACTCACGTTGACCAAAGTGCTTTACATCAAATTTGATACATACAACGGGAGACAGACTTAACAATGCATACATAAACTGTTCACAGCGCCCCCTCAGAGGGGCTCAAAAACGTTAGGGAGTAGGAATGGGTTTTGAGTCGTGACTTAAAGGAGTCGATGGTGGGGGCAGTTCTGATGAGGAGCGGGACACTGGTTTACACCGAAGATAGACCCATAGAAGGAATGGGTGAAGTTATGGATCGAGACCTTTCTTCAGGCTGGTGCACACAAGGGTAAACCTTTGACAGCAGCTTCCATTCATGGAACAAAAGCCAGGACCTACCCCAGGTGCTGACTTTGCCAGGGGAGAGGTATTCAACAGTGCGAGTAGCAAGACCCAACCGTTGAGCAACTGTGAACAATCGAGAATTTATTTCCAATTATAAAGTTGGTGAAATCTCTACGCGTGGGCGATTCAATAAAATATGAGGTCAAAATATCAAATAGAATTAGAATGGACAGTTCCTTCTTAAATATTGTGCAAACAAATTCTTGTTTTGCAAATTGTAATATGTGTCATCATTTACACATTTCTAGCATTGTGCAAATGTACTTCCTAGTTTCTTCAGCACTTCACATAGACTGGGGTCCGGTAATGTGATGAAGCACATCAATTACAGTGTAATGTGGAAATAATGAAAAAAACAATTGTATTCAAATCCACATTTGCCCAGAACACATTGTGAAACACATAGTTAATTTATTTTACTGTGAGGATATTGCATACGCATCACATTTCATTAGATTGTTGCCCATATATTTAAATATGTTGTGCTGTAAAGTATTGTCATTGATCTTACTCCACGGCTGTCTTCTAACATTTAGCGCACGATCGGGCGGCACGGTGGCACAGCGGTAGAGTTGCCGCGTTACAACCCTTACAGCGCCAGAGACCCGGGTTCGATCCCGACTATGAGCGCTGCCTGTACGGAGTTTGTACGTTCTCCCTGTGACCGCATAGGTTTACTCCGAGATCTTAGGTTTCGCCCCACGCTTCAAAGACGTGCAAGTTTGTAGGTTAATTGGCTTGGTATAAATGTAAATTAGCCCTAGTAGACACATAATGCTGGAACGCTGGAACTCAGCGGGACAGGCCGCATCTCTGGAGAGAAGGAATGGGTGACGTTTCGGGTCGAGACCCTTCTTCAGTAAATTAGTGACTTAGTAATTTAGTAAATTAGCCCTAGAGTGTATAAATTAGTGTAAGTGTGCGGGGATCGCTGGGCGGCGCAGACTCGGTGGGCCGAAGGGTCTGTTTCTGCTCTGTATCTCTAAACTAAACTAAACAAATGAGAAGTGTGTAGGGAGGAACTGCAGATGTTGGTGTAAACCAAAGATAGACACACAAAAAGCTGCTCAGTGGGTCAGTCAGCATCTCTGGAGAAAAGGTATAGGAAACGTCACCTGTGTCACATTACGGGAGAGCCACATGAAGTATCGTGTCAAGGGTCAGCAAGTTCAAGTCTCAGTCAAGCTTGAACCAGAGCACATAGGATTAAGGTGAGAGGGGAGAGAGGGGCAATGTTTTCATTCGGACAGTGGTATATGGAACAACCTGCCAGAGGAGGTGGTTGAGGCAGATACTGTAACAGGCATTTGAAAGATATTTGGAAAGGTGTATGGAAGCAGAGATTTATAGTGATATGGCCCAAAAGCAGGCGAATGGGAACAGCTTTGATAGAGCATCTTTGTCGGCATGGACAATTTGGACCAAAGGGCCTATTTCTGTGCAGTATGACTATATTAGCCAGCCAGCCCTCCATTGGGGTACCGAGTGATATATTATCTGAGATTCCATCATTAGAGGAGTAAGAGCCAACTCCATGGAATAACATCCTCGTGCCTTTTGGGTCATCAACATCCACCTTGTAGACTGGACACAGGTCTCTAATTAACACCTGATTCAAAACAAAATGGTATTAACGCCTCCATAAGAAGTCAGAAGTCATTCGCACCATCCGTTCTTCCCACCAGATTGTTTCTATCAGCATCTCTGTTGATCTGCCTGACATGCTACATCCATTGTAACAAGCATCCTCTAATGTAACAGTTAAAGATCAGCATAGCGTTTTAAAGCGAGTGTAAAAGGAGTCTGGCAGCGTGTTTGAGGCAATAATTCAACTGCACAATCTTGATGGTCGTAAACTGCTCGAGTTTTGTTTTTATGGCATCATGTGAGATAGTGGACAGCAATATTTCCCATTAAAGGCTGCCAACCATCTCATTTTCTCTCGTTTATTTCACTGTTAAGTATGGTGTACATTGATGGTATTTCAGATCTCTCGTTGGACTAGCCTCGGGGATTAACTTTGTAAAAAACAGTAAGTATCCAATGGAGATGAGGAATGGTTTTCATGGAATGCCAAGGGTTTATTTCATAGCACTTGGAGCAATTATGAAGGGTCATCACAAACTCATAATTTTTCCTTTTATGCGTTTTGTTTGGTTCAATATTGGTTTGGTGGCAGTTAATATTTCTGGAGAGGAACTCATCCATTACTTCCTTGACAGGCTCGAGAATGTTCATTGTGTCGGTTTTGTTGTCGAATCTTCCCGTGCGTTTTAATTTGCATAATGCGAATATGTAAATCATATTTTAATGTCATTAATATGGTCTGATCACAAGAAAGATTAATCAGCGGTTAATGACTGGCTGTCTTTCTTGAATTAATGGAAATGCAGTTTGTCTTTGAAATCACTGCAAACTTCCTTGTTGTTAATTAACCCAGAGTATTAATTTTTTAAAACAGGAATCTCAGCCTATTAAGCAGAATGACTCTTCCCTTCAACGTTTCTGTCAAAATCTGCTCAATTCCCTCCAACAAAAAAAAAAAATCACAGCCCACAAATTTCCAAACCAGGACCTCGGGATGATTGATTACCGATGAATTGATCAACTAATTATTTCAATCCTTTAAGCACAATACCCATAATAATTAATCATAGTGAATATAACAAATATTTCTAAACTTCTCCAAGTGCAGATAAATGGGATTAGTACATGCCCCGTACTTGAGGTGTGTCATGGACATGGTGGGCCTGTTTCTGTGTTTTATTCCCCTCCACCACTTCTCGTTCATCTACATTCTGCTGCGTTAGCTTTGCAGATTTTCGGATGGGTTGGGACATCTTCGACCCTGGAAGTGATTATTTATCAGCTTGAGTCTTATTTCAGAACTTATGGCTGACCAGAGACAGCGTACAGGTTATGAAGTGGCGCTGAGGTTAAAGAGATTATAAACCAAGCCGACTCAGACAAAAACACAAAGTGCGAGGAGTAACTCAGTGGGTCAGGCAACATCTCTGGGGATGATAGACACAAAATGCCAGTCATTCGGTGGGACAGGCAAAATCTCTGGAGAGAAGGGATGGGTGATGTTTTGAGTCGAGACCCTTCTTCAGACAGACGGACGTTACATTCTAGAGGGTTAGCAGAGAAGTTAACCTGGACTTGCAGAGAACGTCAGTGGGAAGGCATATATGGGGAGTGCTATAGTCTCCATTTTATAAGATAGGGAAGGATTGAGGAAAGGTGTGTGGGGGTAAAAGACATCTGAGGGTGACTCCAGCACTCTGAGATTCATCTGTTGGGATAGGTACATTGTTTGCGGAGTGGAAACCTGCCTGTGAAATAACTAGTCGGCTAGGATTGATATGAAGAAGTTGTTCCTCTTTGCATGCGAGATTCCAAACTAAAGTCCTCAATGTAAGATGACGCGAGATGAATCCAGAAGACATTGTTTCACCCAGAATGTAGTTAGACTATGAAAGTTGACACCCTCAAAAGTAGGTAATGCAAAAATGATGTGTTTATTTCAACTGAAGCTGGATAAATACATGAGGGGGAAAGAGCAGAAGGAAATGTTGACAGGTTAATGAAGGGAGGCGGGAGAAATACCTGGTGGGTAATCTATCACCTATCATCACCCATCCACGTCCTCCAGACATGCTGCCTGAGTGACTCCAGAACTTTGTGTCCTTCCAAATGCTTCCCTCCTGGTCACTACTCGGTGTGGTTTAGAGATACAGCATGGAAACAGACCCTTTGGCCCATCGAGTCCACACCAACCATCCGTCACCTATTCGCACTAGTTCTATCTTGGCCGGCTTTTAAATCCATTCCACACACTACGGGCAGCACAGTGGCGCAGCAGTAGAGTTGCTGCCTTACAGCGCCCAGGGTCAATCCTGACTAAGGGTGCTGTCTTTACGGAGTTTGTATGTTCTCCCCGTGACAGCATGGGTTTTCTCTGGGTGACCTGGTTTCCTCCCACATTGCGAAGACGTACAGGTTTGCAGATTATTTGGCTACAGTTAAAATAAATTGTCCCTTGTGTAGGATAGGGGTGATTGCTGGTCGGTGCAGATTCAGTGGGCTGAAGTGCCTGTTTTCACACTATATCTCTAAAGTCTAAAGTAAAGGGGTAATTATACAGAGGCCAGTTAACCTACGACCCCACACAGCCTTGGGAATGGGAGGAAACCAGATCACCCAGAGAATGCCCACACAGTTCGAGGGAGAATGTGCAAACTCCACTCAGACAGCTCCCAAGGTCAGGAGTGAACCCGGATCTCTGGTACTGTAAGGCAGACATTGGTTACATGTGCAGAATTCATTTTTATTTTCAAGGAGATTTTCTTTCAGCCTATATGATGGGTTCAGGAGTCCTATCTGCCCTTAATCCTATTGTTCCACCATTCAATTATTAACAGATCATATTAATTATTGACTACTTTAGTTCCACCTGAGAAGGGGAGACCTCTCCTCCTCTTCTCCTCCCCTTCTCAGATCTCCCTCAGCCCTCTGGCGGCTCCTCTTCCTTTCTTCTCCCCCCCCTCCCCCCCCACATCAGTCTGAAGAAGGGTTTTGGCCCAAAACGTTGCCTATTTCCTTCGCTCCATAGATGCTGCCTCACCCGCTGAGCTTCTCCAGCAATATTGTCTACCTTCGATTTTCCAACAGCTGCAGTTCCTTCTTAAACTTGATTACAATCAAACCTTGTTCTTGTTTCTATGGACAGAGGAAGCAGCCCTACAATAGACACCCCATCAAACCCTTAAGAAAGGTAGATACAAAATGCTGGAGTAACTCAGCGGGACAGGCAGCATCTCTGTAGAAAAGGAGTGGATGACATTTCGGGTCGAGACCCTGAGTCTGAAGAACGGTATCGACCCGAAACGTCACCCATTCCTTTTCTCCAGAAATGCTGCCTGTCCCTCTAAGTTACTCCAGCATTTTGTGTCTTTGTTCAATTTAATTCAGCATCCGCAGTTCTTTCCTTCACAAACCCTTAAAAAATATATGTTTCAGTGGAGATAGAACCTGTAGAATTTGTTCATCACCCATTTTTCTATGAATACATTGCCTGAGGCTTAGTAAAGCATTAACACTTCATGCATTTGTATGAAATGACTTTCTCCTCTGTTTGAACAGTGATGTTAACACATTTATTTTAAATGGCTAGTAAAACAACTCATTCTAAAGGCACCCAGATATTTTTTTGCTTAGCTGCACAGTGTAATCTCAAAAGAGTCAGTGTGTGGAAGGAGGCTATTTGGCCCATCAAAGTCTGTACCAGCTCCATGTTAGAATGGTTCATCTAGTCCCATTGGCTCTCCTTGCCAAAACTGGGCAATTTCACCCTGGTCATTGACTCTTCTCCCCTCTCCCATCAGGTAAAGATATAAAAGCTTGAAAGTACATACCTCCAGATTCAAGAGTTGCTTCTTTCCCTCAGTTACGGGTCAACTGAATGGTCTTCCCATAAGCTTGGTCCCGATCTTCCAATCTACCTGATTATAGACCATTAGTTTTTTTTAATCTGCATGTTCTCCGTAACTGTAATGTTATAATACTGCAGCACTGTATTCTGCACTCTAGAATTTTCTCTTTGTAATTGTGTAAAGCTTGATTGTATCATTTGACTGCATAGCACGCAAACAAAGTTTATCATTGTATCTCGGCGCACGTAACAATAATAAACCAATACCAGTAACAACTTCTTTCTTTTCAATACCAAGACATAGAAACATAGAAAATAGGTGCAGGAGGAGGCCATTCGGCCCTTCGAGCCAGCACCGCTATTCATTGTGATCATGGCTGATCGTCCCCTATCAATAACCCGTGCCTGCCTTCTCCCCATATCCCTTGACTCCACTAGCCCCTAGAGCTCTATCTAACTCTCTCTTAAATCCATCCAGTGATTTGGCCTCAACTACAGTTTCCTTTAAATTGCTGCAGTTGAGTTTTGGGTCGACACCCTTCTTCTGACTGATCAGTCATCACACATAGATATATTTATGTTACACTTAAGCATTAACATGAACCGAGACACGGGTTCTCTGCCACAGAAGGCAGTGGAGGCCAATTCACTGGATGTTTTCAAGAGAGGGTTGGTATAGCTCTTAGGGCCACCTTGCCAATGTTAGTACAGCTTGATTGGATGAGTTCCTTTGCTTTGTTTCTGGAGCAATGGCCACAGATGGCATTACATGGAATGAGGAAAAACATTTTCACCCAGAGAGTTGTGGAATTCTCTGCCGCAGAGGGCAGTGGAGGGCAATTCACTGGATGTTTTCAAGAGAGAGTTAGATTTAGCTCTTGGAGCTAACGGAATCAAGGCATGTGGGGAGAAAGCAGGAACGGGGCACTGATTTTGAATTATTAGCCATGATCATATTGAATGGCGGTGCTGGCTCGAAGGGCTGAATGGCCTACTCCTGCACCTATTTCCTATGTTTCTAGTACAAGTATATTACAATGAGCTTTAGCCATCTTCGCCTCTTTGTTTTGTGACTTGTTGCAGTAAAACTTTCTTTGCTCGGTAGGTTTGCAATCAACAAGGATACTGGCAAGATAACGCTGATCCGGAGTCTGGACTTCGAGACCACGCGGCGGTACACGTTAACCCTGATAGCGAGAGATGGCGGGGGCGAGGAGAGCACGGGCCGGCTGCGCGTCAACGTGTTGGATGTCAACGACAACGTCCCCACCTTCCAGAAGGAGACCTACCTGGGAACGATTCGAGAGAACGAGGCGGCCCCAGTGCAGGTGGTCCGTGTGCGGGTGAGTATGCTGGTCGCGTTGGGTTCAGTGGCGTTGTCCACACTGACTTCACACAGCCCTTCACGCCCCACCGCCCGCACGTGTCCATGGAGTTCCTGAAGGGATTCGGCCCCATACCTACCCATGCAATGGGACACCACGATAGCTGATGGCTTTGACGTTGGGCCTCCGTGTATGTGGTCATTTGCTGCAGCTCGGCCATCTGATGCAAACATCCTCTTCCCATCTCTTCTAAGATCCAAATACCAACCCCCTCCCCCACCTCCCAAATCACTGTCAACAAGCGAGAAAAAAACACCGCGTAGGAAGGAACTGCAGATGCTGGTTTACACCAAAGCTAGGCCCAAAAGGCTGGAGTAACTCAGCGGGTTAGGCAGCATCTCTGGAGAAAAGCAATAGGTGACATTTTGGCTTGAGCCCTTTCTCAGATTGTCACTGTGCTACTGTCATGTTTCTAACCTGACTCCTGAGGAAAGGACCTTTGAGTCTGAGAAAGGAACTCGACCCAAAATGGCATCTATTCCTTGTGTCTTTAAGAAAAACGCAGGGCCATAAGCCAATTCCTATTGAGTGATATATCATGGAAATATGCCCTTCTGCCCTTCGAGGCTGATCTATCTCTTCCTCCTAACCCCATTCTCCTGCCTTCTTCCCATAACCACTGAACACTGGCAACGCTGAAAGAAAGGGATTTCATGCTTGCCGTGGGAGTGACCAAGGATTGCCACAGTTCGAGCAAACTCTCGTTAGATCCCACTGCATCCATGGAATCCCTTCCCCGGCCTCAGTTCATGCACTGAACACATGGGTCAATGTATCTATCAGGAGATTACATCTATCCATGGAATTAAACCATTGTTCATTTCTGTAATATTCCTCCCAGCTTCACGATAATGTCTCTAACATAAGATCCATTGTTTGATAGAACCTTTCCCTGTTAGAATATGACTTGATTCACTAAGATCTGTATTACCGACGCTTGTGAAAGAATAGTATCTCTCTTTCCAATCTACCCTCCGAATTGCTCTTTTTGTATGGGAGTCCACTGAATTTGTGAGCAGCTCTAGGGCTACAATGGAGATTACACAGGGTCTCTGCAGAAGCCAGTGTGTGTCAGTTGAACCAGGTTCTGGCCAAGAACTGAGACAAATCATCTTCTCATCCAGGAGCACTGATTGAAGTGGAGGTCCTCGGTCATTAATAACCCTCTTTCTGGACAATGAGCCAAGCTATATCGCACTCGAGATATCCCATGCAAACCTTATGCTTTGTAATAATTGTTTTTAAAATCTTCCTGATTGATGTTGCATTGAAAAGCAAATACAAATATTGGACCTTCTGAGTTTAGTTCAGAGATACAGCGTGGAAACATGCCCCTCAGCCCACTTGAGCCCACACTGTCCAGCTATTACCTGTACATTAATTAGTTCCACACTACGCACTAGGAACAACTTACTGAAGCCAAATAGCCAACAAACCTGCACGCCCTTAGAATATGCGAGGAAATCTGAGCACCCGGAGAAAACCCACGCGGTCACGGGGAGAAGGTACAAACTCCGAACAGACAGCACCCATGGTCAGGATCGAACCCGGGTCTCTGCCGCTGTATGGCAGCAACTCTACTGCTGCGCCACTGTGCCGCTCATAAAAAGAGGGTGTGGTGTAACTTCTGAGGGAGCTGTCTCTCCTGAGGATTGGCACATTGTAATGGATGGCCATTTAATGCCTCTTGAAGAATAGTGCTCTCTTTCCAATAGAAAACTATATATTTTTTAAATGTCTACAGCGGTGGTCAAAGGGGTCACGTTTCACATGTCTTTTGGCAATTACTTAAATTTGTGTTTTAATGAATCAGTTAATGCCTCACTTAGGGAGCCAGGCGAAACGTGCATCTTCCTATTAATGTCAGCGATAATCATCTCTATGCCCATGTTGAGAGGCCAGCTCTACAGTTTTAAACTTCACTGCTTTTATTCAAACATTTATTACAAAATAAATCATAATATTTAAAATGTTAAGTCATCCAAGATCTGGTAATGTTTTATGAAGAGATGTTCTTTTAAATATCTATAACTACTTATTCTCCCATGTGTTATAATTAGACCCATTGTGCCTTGATAGTGCCTAATTGTGTCGTCCTTCTCCCTGAAGAAAAATGTTAATGATTATCAGATACATTTCATTTGCACCAGGTGATTCTATTCATCACCTTGCCAATGTTAGTGCAGCTTGATTGGATGAGTTCCTTCGCTTTGTTTCTGGAGCAATGGCCACAGATGGCATTGCATGGAGTGAGGAGAAACTTTTTCACCCAGAGATCTGTCGAATTCTCTGCCGCAGAGGGCAGCGGAGGCCAATTCACTGGGTGTTTTCAAGAGAGAGTTAGATTTAGCTCTCGGGGTTAACGGAATCAAGGGATGCGGGGAGAAAGCAGGAATGATGTACTGATTTTGGATGATCAGCCATGATCATCAGCCATGGTCTGTGGAATTCTCTGCCTCGGAGGGCGGTGGAGGCAGGTTCTCTGGATGCTTTCAAGAGAGAGTTAGATAGGGCTCTTAAAAATAGCGGAGTCATGGGATATGGGGAGGAACGGGGTACTGATTGGGGATGATCAGCCATGATCACATTGAATGGCAGTGCTGGCTCGAAGGGCCAAATGGCCTACTCCTGCACCTATTGTCTATCATATTGAATGGCGGTGCTGCCTCGAAGGGCCGAATGGCCTACTCCTGCACCGGTTTTGTATGTTTCTATGAGTGTATTCCCTGTTTCTGCTAATCATAGAGGCCTGGTGCAATTGACTCAATTCAGAGATATTGCAGAGGGAATGGCAACTGATGTTTCACACATCACATAGTCCGAGGATCACCAATGAAATCGATAGCGATCGTGAACTATTATCCATCTCATTGGTGACCCTCAGACTATCCTTGATCGGACTTTGCTGGCCTTACCTCGACACTAAATGTCATTCCCTTATCATGTATCTATACACTGTAAATGGCTCGATTGTAATCATTGTATTGTCTTTCCGCTGACTGGATATCACGCAACAAAAGCTTCTCACTGTACCTCGTGTGGTCCATGCAGCCAAACCCTAACTCCAATTACCTTTTACATCCCCCTCGCTCCATCCCTCCACCACCCAACTCGTACTAGCTTCAAAGTCGTCTTGTTCAAGAAGGAACTGCAGATGCTGGAAAATCGACGGTAGACAAAATTGCTGGAGAAACACAGTGGGTGCGGCAGCATTTGTGGAGCGAAGGAAATAGGCAACGTTTCGGGCCGAAACCTTTCTTCAGACTTCTTCAAAGTCGTCTTGTTGAGTCTTATTATCTGTGCTCTTTGTCACGTAGTTCGCAGCAAACAGTGACCTGTTTCTTTTATCATTACATATCTTTCATTCATTTGTTCTAAATCTCTCTACATCACCGTCTATATCTCTCCTTTCCCTTTCCCCTGACTCTCAGTCTGAGGGAAGGGTCTTGGCCCGAAACGTCACCTATCCCTTTTCTCCAGTGATGCTGTCTGACCCGCTGAGTTACTCCGGCTTTTTGTGACTAACCTCAGTCAGACCTTGTCGGCCCGAAACGTTGCCTATCTCCTTCGCTCCATAGATGCTGCTGCACCAGCTGAATTTCTCCAGCATTTTTGTGTACCTTGTTGGATCTAGTTCAAGTTCAAGTGAGTTTATTGTCATGTGTCCCTGTATAGGACAATGAAATTCTTGCTTTGCTTAAGCACACAGAAAATAGTAGGCATTTACTACAAAACAGATAAATGTGTCCATATACCATGATATAAATATATACACACATGAATAAATAAACTGGTAGTGCAAATAACAGAAAGTGGTTGCTAATAATCAGAGTTTTGTCCAAGCCAGGTTTAATAGCCTGATGGCTGAGGGGAAGTAGCTATTCCTGAACCTGGTTGTTGCAGTCTTCAGGCTCCTGTACCTTCTACCTGAAGGTAGCAGGGAGATGAGTGTGTGGCCAGGATGGTGTGGGTCTTTGATGATACTGCCAGCGACTGCGATAAATCCCCTCGATGGAAGGAAGGTCAGAGCCGATGATGGACTGGGCAGTGTTTACTACTTTTTGTAGTCTTTTCCTCTCCAGGGCGCTCAAATTTCCAAACCAAGCCACGATGCAACCGGTCAGCATGCTCTCGACTGTGCACCTGTAGAAGTTAGAGAGAGTCTTCCTTGACAATCCGACTCTCCGTAATCTTCTCAGGAAGTAGAGGCGCTGATGAGCTTTTTTGATAATTGCGTTAGTGTTCTCGGACCAGGAAAGATCTTCAGCGATGTGCACCCCCAGGAATTTGAAGTTCTTGACCCTTTCAACCATCGACCCGTTGATATAAATGGGGCTGTGGGTCCCCCTCCTACTCCTTCCAAAGTCCACAATCAGTTCCTTGGTTTTGCTGGTGTTGAGGGCCAGGTTATTGCGCTGGCACCATATGGACAGTTGCTCGATCTCTCTTCTGTACTCTGACTCATCCCCATCAGTGATACGCCCCACAATAGTGGTGTTGTCAGCGAACTTGATGATGGAGTTCGCACTGTGGTTCGCTACGCAGTCATGGGTATAGAGTGAGTACAGCAGGGGGCTGAGCACGCAGCCTTGAGGTGCTCCCATGCTGATTGTTATTGAGGCTGACACATTTCCACCAATACGAACAGACTGTGGTCTGTGGACGAGGAAGTCGAGGATCCAGTTGCAGAGGGATGCGCAGAGACCCAGTTCTGCAAGTTTGGTAACCAGTTTGGAGGGGATGATTGTGTTAAATGCCGAGCTGTAATCAATGAATAACAGCCTGACATATGAGTTTTTGTTGTCCAAGTGGTCCAGTGCGGAGTGGAGGGCCAGCGAGATCGCATCCACCGTTGATCTGTTGTGGCGGTACGCGAACTGCAGTGGGTCCAGGTTTTTGTCGATGTAGGAGTTGATTTGCTCCATGATCAACCTCTCAAAGCACTTCATCACCACCGGCGTTAGTGCCACTGGTCGATAGTCATTGAGGCACGTCACCTTACTCTTCTTGGGCACCGGTATAATTGATGCCCTTTTAAAGCAGGTGGGGACCTCAGACCTCAGAAGTGAGAGGTTGAAAATGTCCGTAAAAACTCCCGCCAGTTGGTCCGCACAGGTTTTTAGAACACGGCCGGGTATACCATCAGGTCCAGGTGCTTTTCGGGGGTTCGCCCCTCTGAAGGATTTCCTGACATCGGCCTCTGTGACTGAGACTGAAATGCCATCACAGCGAATGGGGGATCGGGAAGGCACATCAGTATTCTCCCTGTCAAAGCGTGCGTAAAACGCATTGAGCTCGTCAGGGAGTGATGTTACACCGGCATTCGAGCTGCCTCCTGGTTTTGCCTTGTAGGAGGTGATTGCATTCAGACTACAATGTGTATGTAATGCCCTCTCCACATTGACTGTGTCTTACACAGTCCCTCTGCAGGGAAATTAAAACAAGTCATTTCCAGCACTGTCTGTACTTGTGTCTACACTTTTAGCTCGAGCTGTCTGTTTGATGAAAGGTAGCAAGTTCTACGCCTTTGGTTGCCGACACTAAGATTGTAGCCCTTTAATTACAAGCCTCCACCTTTATCTGTGCATTCTCTATGATAAAGCAAGACTGACTGATCCTTAATTACTTGTATTTTCTTTAAGGAAAAGCTATTTACTGCACTGTCGGGTTCTCCAAATCTACTGTCATTTTGGTCATTGAGTTTGATTAAGATGTGATTGTGATGCTAATGGAATTGACAGTGTGTTGATTGTGTGGCAGTTTAATTTATTGGAGGCAAAAAGGAAAGCAGGTGAAAGCATTCTGTGTTACTTCAAAAGTACATTTTAAATATAAGATGTGACCTGTGAAACTGATGTGAAATCCAGGAGAGGCAATGTCACCTGAAAGGGTCATTGTCTCGTGAATATTGTTCGGCAAACCTCCGCTTTCACATCTCTGCACGTGCCCTGACCTCTTGAGTCCCGCTGTTGCAGATTACAATGCCACTGGAAATATTGCAGACTGGAGAACAGGAGGAGGCCATTCAGCCCATTGACTTTATTCCCTCTTTCAGTTATATCAAATAAACCAACTTGAATTTGGAGCATTGTCTTAAAAACTAGCCTGTATGAAGGTCTTGTCAATAAATACTTGTTCAGACAAAAGGAGTGATCGAGCCAACATCAATATGTGAATTAAGCATAGGGGCAGGCCATTCGGTCCCTCTCTCCCGTTCCATAATTGATTAAGATCACAGCCGGTCAGATTGTACTGGTATTCTTGCCTACCTCCTGTAACCTGTCATCCCTTTCTTATCAAGAAGGGCAGCAGAGTGTCTCCCAGCTGGTGGAGCTGCTACCTCAGTGCCAGAGATCCTGACCTCGAGTGCTGCCTGTGTGGAGTTTGCACGTTCGCTCCGAGTTTCCACCCACATCCCAAAAACGTACGGGTGTGTAGGTTAATTGGCCTCTTTAAATTGCCCCTTGTGCTAATGCAAAAGTGGGATAACATAGAACTAGTGTGAATGTGTGATCAATAGTCAGCGTGGACTTGGTGAGCCAAACAGACAGTTTCCAGGCTGTAATTTTAAATCAATTTCATTCATCAAAAAGGATGGGTGACGCGTCGGCACGGGACCCTTTTTCAGACCCCGGTCCCAACCCGAAACGTCACTCATCCTTTTCCTCCAGAGATGCTGCCTGACCCGCTGAGTTACTTATGCACTTTGTGTTTATCATCTAATTAATTAATATTTTTGGTTTGCACAAGTTTCAACTTTTAAGTTGTCATCCCCATCAGTTGCTGAATCATCTAACATCCTTCTGTTGCATGCTTCCTTTCCCTTGAGTTTACTTCCTCACTCATGGCCATTGCTGGACACATCAGTTTTTATTGTCCATCCCGAATTGTTCCTGACCTGAGGAAGTGCCAGTGGTACTGACGCAGATATCAGCCAGAGCAGGTCAGGATAGTGTCCTTCCCTGCATCAAGGGCATTATTGAACCAGATGAGTTTCCAATGAAAATCTGCTGGTTTCTTCCAGATTTATTTAAATTTCTTGAACTTGCTACCATTACCGAGCTACCATTGTGGATTTGAACCCAAGCCTCTGGGTCAATGTGTAGGAAGGAACTGCAGATGCTGGTTTACACCGAAGATAAGACACAAAACGCTGGAGTAACTCAGCGGGACAGGCTGCATCTCTGGAGAGAAGGAATGGGTGACGTTTCGGGTCGAGACCCTTCTTCATCTATGAAGCTCAGGACCAATTGTCCCAAGACCTGGCTGCCAACTCCATTTGGCTGTTGAAACATAGAAACATAAAAAATAGGTGCAGGAGTAGGCCATTCGGCCCTTCGAGCCTGCACCGCCATTCAATATGATCATGGCTGATCATCCAACTCAGTATCCCATACCTGCCTTCTCTCCATACCCCCTGATCCCCTTAGCCACAAGGGCCTGGTGTTGAGTCCCAACAGCTGCCATGTGCACAGATGGCCATTGGAAGAGGTGGTGTTACTCCTTGAGCTGGTGTTGGACTTCTTTGGAGCAATGTAGGAGGCCACATTGTCAATGTCTGCTTCATCCTCGGAAATGTGCCAATGTATTTACTTCCACCGCCCCATGTTCTCAAATGATCCATGTGTTTTTCTTTCTCTTGTCCCGCAGGTGATCGATGATGACTCCCCACCAAATAACCAGATCACCTACACCATTTTCAACGCCTCCATTCTCAGCAACTCCTTTGATATCGGGGTGTCAGAAGGCTATGGAGGTAAGATGTCTTGCCGATGACTCAACGCCTCTCAGGCACAGGTTATGCAATGTGAGATGTTGTGATAATGCTAATGGATGTGTGGGAGGGGGTAATAATAATAATAATGGATGGGATTTATATAGCGCCTTTCTAATACTCAAGGCACTTTACATCGCATTATTCATTCACTCCTCAGTCACACTCGGTGGTGGTAAGCTACTTCTGTAGCCACAGCTGCCCTGGGGCAGACTGACGGAAGCGTGGCTGCCAATCTGCGCCTACGGCCCCTCCGACCACCACCAATCACTCACACACATCCACACACATTCACACACAGGCAAAGGTGGGTGAAGTGTCTTGCCCAGATGGGGCTTACAGGAATGAGCAGAAGCCAATCATTTCATTGTATCTTTGTTGTAAGTAATGGGCCTGTCCCACTTGGCGATTTTTTAGGCAACTGTCATAGTTGTAGCAGGTCGCCGAAATACCGGCGACAACCTATGTCATCCTGGCGACAACCTACGACAGAACCTACGTCAGGAGAAGTCAAGCTACGCTCGTTGGCGTCAAACCCACTGCCACCAAAAATGTTTCAACATGTTTGAAAATTTAGAGGCGACCAGAAAGACGCTACCACTTTACGATTTTTTGCGCGACTGAGGAGACTACTCCCGGCGACCATCGGCAACAATCTAGTCGCCTGTAGTTGCCTAAAAAATTGCCTAAGTGGGACAGGCCCATTAATGATGATAAACAGGTCCCAGCGTATAATGTGTTGGAATGGGAATCTCGATGCCTTGACTCTTCCACCAACTATTGCTTGGATTCAGTTACATGGACTTGCAATGAGGGTAAATGTATCAGCAGTGGCTTGGTAGCTGGTGCTTTCACCACTCATTCAGGAGGTTGTGGGGTCAAGACCCTGCTCTAAGCTGAAACTCATTGCGTACTGTGGCAGTTTTTCACTACTTGAGATGGCGTTGGTTAGGTGAGGTGCATAGTGTGGCTCTCTCTGCCCTCTTCCTTCGACAGACAGAGATTCGGTTTTAGTTTTAGAGATACAGTGCGGAAACAGGCCCTTTGGCCCACCAAGTTTGTGCCGACCAGCGTTCCCCGCACATTAACACACTAGGGACAATTTACAATTATGACAAGCCAATGAGCCTACAAATCTGTACGTCTTTGGAGCGTGGGAGGAGACCGGAGCTCCCGGAGAAAACACACACTGGTCGCTGAGAGAACATACAAACTCCGTACAGAAAGCACCCGTAGTCAGGATCAAACTCGGGTCCCTGGCGCTGTAAGGCAGCAACTCTACATGTGATGATATTTTGAAGAATTTTGGGTGACTGTCCTGTAACACAGGCCATAATTTTCCTTCCATCAACATTTCTCTCTGTTGCTGTTGCTGTTTATGGGAACATTCCAAGCACAATCTATCAGCAATATTTCTGACATTACAGCTGTGACTACACTCCAGAAGTGATTCATTAGCTGTAGAATCCTTTGGAATGCCATGAAAGAAATGTAAGGGACAGGATAGAAATACAAGTCTCTCTGATCTTCAGCATTCTCTTGTCTGCTGTTGCTGCTGCGTGACACTGCTTGCCTGATCACTTGTCACAACTTGTTAGAACTTCCTTTGTCTGTGCAGTTTCTCAGTTTGGTGGGCTGTCAGCATTGAAGATAAGAAAAATGTGATGCTTCTGGGTGCGATGCAAAGCTTTAAATTTTCGAAGCTCTGTGTGGCGAAGGATCGCATTGGGAAATAAGATGTAAAGATTAGAATGCAGTTGCCTCGTCATTCACTTCCCAACCCCACCCATTGCTCTCCCTCCAACTCCATCCCATCTTTCAGTTCTTTTCTTTGATTAATTCCCAAGGTCTTGGCCAGCTTGGAACTCCAAATCAACACTGCTTTTAGTTTAGAGATACTGTATGGTAACAGGCCCTTCTGCCCACCAAGTCCACGCTGACCATCGCTTGCCCCTTCACACTAGTTCTATGTTTTGCCACTTTCCCATCCGCTCCCTGCACACCTTTCCAGAGGACAATCAACCTTCAAACCTGCACGTCTTTGGAGTGTGAGAGGAAACCAGAGCACCTGGAGGAACCCCATACAGTCACAGGGAGAACGTGCAAACGCCACATGGACAGCACCCGTAGTCAGGGTCGAACCCAGGTCTCTGGCACTAAGGCAGCAACCCTTGCTAAGGGCAGCCACCGGGACAGCACCCGAGGCCAGAATCGAACCGGGGTCTCTGGTGCGATGAGGCAGCAACTCTACCAGCTGCACCACTGTGCCATCACCATGTTGAGCCAGTTCGCAATTGGTTTAATGTGCTGATGGGTGTCTACCCTATGAGCGTGACCCCCACCTTGACTCAGACTCTGCGGATGTGAAAGGCACAGATCTGTCCTGAAATCATGTAATGGAGAGACACACACTGGCGCATGTTCCCCATGGGTTGATGTCAGGATGTGAAAGGCCATTATTTAAAATCAGGAATGTTACAAGTTTTTAATATTTTGGGTGGCGCAGCGGTGGAATTGCTGCCTTACAGCACCAGAGACCCGGGTTTGATCCTAGCTACGGGTGCTGTCTGTACAGAGTCTGTACAGAGTCTGTACATTCTCTTCATGACCTGCGTGGGTTTTCTCCAGGATCTCCGGTTTCCTCCCACACTCCAAAGACGTGCAGGTTTGCAGGTTAATTGGCTCGGTATAATTGTAAATTGTCCCTAGTGTGCGGAGGGTAGTGTTAGTGTACGGGGATCGCTGGTCGGCGCGGACTCGGTGAGCTGCAGGGCCCGTTTCCGCGCTGTATCTCTAAACTAAACTAAATAAATTACAGTGATTGAAATTTCAACAGTTTTTACATTGAAATAGAAAACAGAACCAAATGTAGACCATGTAGTCCTTTGAAACTGCCCCACCTTTCATTACGGTTGTAGTTCATCACCTCTCTCACAGCACAGTGGCTGGCACTATATCAGGCTCTGCTGTAAGGCAGGGTAGGGCGACCACTATGCCAGTAGTAGTGAAAGCGTACTCTGCAGAGACGGACATTTCTGAGGCTGCAAACAAGACTCCAGGATGGTGTGGTGCTTCCCTGTTGCCAAGGTCAAAGTTGTCTCAGAGTCAGGACATTCTGAAATGAGCGGGTGAGCACCGACTCACTGAGTTACTCCATCACTGTGTTTTTATCTTCCAGACCAGCCTGCAAGGAATACATGTGTCAGAAGGAACTGCAGATGCTGGTTTAAACCCAAGATAGACACAAAAAGCTGGAGTAACTCAGAGTGTCTCTGGAGAAAAGGAATAGATGGCGTTTTGGGTGAAGAAGGATCTCGACCTGAAACGTCACCTATTCCTTTTCTCCACAGATGCAGTCTGACCCTCTGAGTTACGCCAGCTTTTTGTGTCAATGCAAGGAATACAGTTCCTTGTGTGTGCAAGTTCAGGAAGTTTAATATCACATCCAAAAGATGCCTCTTTCCACCAATGTGCGCTCCCTCAGTTCAGCCGACTAAATTAACCACTTGTGTCATTGGTGTCTTCAACCCATGGTCTTCATGTCTTCACCCAGATATGAAGACTCCAGTCTTCATGTCTGGAGATCAGACATCGTCCCCTGCTTAGCCACCACCAACAACTCCAAAGATAGACACAAAAAAGCTGGAGTAACTCAGCGGGACAGGCAGCATCTCTGGAGAGAAGGAATGGGTGACATTTCGGGTCGAGACCCTTCTTCAGACTAAAGTCAAGTCAAGTCACTTTTATTTATATAGCACATTTAAAAAAACAACTCTCGTTGGCCAAAGTGCTTTGCATTGGTGGAGGTACTAACGTTATATAACAGTGGTTCATAGATTAAGTACATAAAGAAGGGTCTCAACCCAAAACGTCACCGCTTCCTTATCTCCAGAGATGCTGCCTGTCCCGTTGAATTACTCCAGCTTTTAGTGTCCAGCTTTGGTTAAAACCATCATCTGCAGTTCCTTCCCACAACAACATGTCCAACCTTGAACTGCGATGTTTTGGGCCGTCAGATTCAGTTGGAATCTCGAGAGCTGGGACTCTTTCCCCTCTCACTGAGTGCAGGTGGGGAAGCAGGAGGCAGATGTTTGCCTCCAGCTATACGCCTGTCACGCAAAAATAATAAGCCTAAAGAAAGGAAATAACTCTCTGAACGGTTTTCACAAGTATTACCATAAATACACAACACAGTGAAACAGAAGGGTCATTATTCTTAAGCCTTTGTCACAATGTAATTACATGCAATGGTTAAAAATAGCTCCCTGTTTTGTTAAGACCACAAACTGCATGCTAATAGTGGAATCACAGAAGCATGACTTGCACTGCAAGATGTTCTGCCTGTTGAAAAATCTCATCGTTCCACAAAATACTTTGAGTGAAGCTCAACGAATGGGATTTAATTTAATCCCTCACCTCTGCGACAGCTCTGCTCTGAAATAAGTGGCTTCTTACAAATTTCTCTCCAGTCATTTTTTGTTGTTGTAAAGAACGACTGCACTTTTTGTTTCTTCTGATCTCCGTGATACAACCAGTGAGCAAGAAGAGACCTGGTCCTAGTCTGTTTTGAATCTGTTCTGAAACTATCCACAAAGGACAGTGTAATGAAGGATTAGCCTTGTTATAGCGTCAGGTATCATCTCAGAAGATCCAAGGTACTTTAATGCCAATGAAAGGTTTTCAACATAACAGACGAACATGTCGGGGAGGCTCAGCAGGTCAGGCAGCATCTGTGGAGAGGGTGCTTCAGGTCAATGACTTCCCGTCAGAATAGGAGAGGTGAGAGGCAGGATTACAGTGTTGATGGGGGAGGAGGAAACGTAGAGAATATGTGCGAAAGACCAAGAATGTTCAGGTGGCCCAACTGCTGGGTACCGTCTGAAGTAGAGTGATGAATTCTCATCAATCATTGCCGATATGTGTGTGGACTGGTGGAGTGGAGGGGGGAACATTTCCAAAGTGCGCTCCATGTAGGAATTGCAGAGGCCAATTTGCTCTCTCAACCTGGTTTGCATTTGGGTTTATTCTTGTAGCATGTACCGAGGAGCAGTGAAAAGCTTTCTTTTACATGCTAACAAATCAGGTAATACTACACATAAGTACAATCAGCCCCAACTAAAGTATAACAACAGCAGCTTTATACAAATTAATCATCCACCTTTGATGGTGTTGAAGGAAAATATATTTGCCTGGTCATTTGGCCTCACTCCCCACTATTCCTAAATATTGGAACACGATCATTTCTATCCAGTGAATGTAGGAAAGATAGACCCAAAGTGCTGGAGTAACTCAGCGGATCTGGCAGCATCTCTGGAGAAAAGGATGGGTGCCGTTTCGGGTCAAAACCCTTCTTCAGACTCTTCAGACCCACCCTCTTTCTCCAGAGATGCTGCCTGACCTGCTGAGTTGCTGACCAGCATGTTTTGTTCATCTTCAGTATAAAGCAGCTTCTGCAGTTCCTTTCTACACAGTGAATCTAGGGACTTGATTTAATGTCTCATCTGAAAGGTGACAATGAAACAATAGTCATTTCACCATCCTGGTGTTAGCCTGTAGTTGTGCTCAAGGTGTTGGAGCAAACTTTAATCCATTAAACTGCCTGACTCCGTTCCCGGAGGTTTTTGTCAGTCTCCCTACCTACTTCCACTACCTGCAACCTCCGGCAACCACCTGCAACCTCTGGGAACCGCACGGAAACCTTGGGTGGGGCGCAAAGTCTCCAGAGGTTTCCGTTCAGGTTTCCTAAGTGGGACAGGGGCATTACTGGGTGTCTGCTAACATCCAATCCTATGAGCCTGATATTTGCAAATGAAGGAATTACAAGCTTAATACTTTATTTTACAAAAACAGCCACCTCTGCAAACAGTTAGGAATGTGAATGATGTGGTGGCCTTTTTTGCATTCAGGTTGATCTACAAGAGAAATATTGTTCGATCTTATTGGACTTTAACGAGACAACATCTGCGTACAATTTGTTCTTCACACCTGATTCACTGGATGAATTCACTGTACACAATGGAGTCAGTGCAGCATAGATTCACTGGATGAATTCTAGAATTGTTGGCTGGGTCTGTACTCATTGAGAGGTGATCTTGATTCCAATAAGATTAGGAGAGAGATTGATAGGGAAGCTGCTCGGGGACTGAGTCTGGAACCAGGTCGTAGTAGGTTTAGGAGTTGGACATGTAGGGACTTGGATGAGAAGAATCTTTTCATTCAGAGCACTGTGATGCTCGAGAGTATCTTATCCAATGGTTGGTGGGTACTTGATTTTCAAGTATACTCAAAGCTGAGACTGATCGACGTTTGAACGTAGGGCTTCAAGGGATTTGAGGATTTGATGGGAAAACGAAGTTGATCAACTGTGATCTTATGATGGAACAGGTTCAAATCCTTCTTCAACTTGTTTCCTTACAAATGTAAATGCTTTGGCAGTGGTGGCTGGTTTTTTTTTAAAGGAAGTCTTAAGCTTGTAATTCCCTCATTTGCAAACATCAGGCTCATAGGATTGAATGTTAGCAGTCACCCAGGAGTTGCATTCACCCTTTTGACTGCAACTAATGCAGTTCCGTGAGATCAGGACAAAGAGAGGAACATCTATCCTCTGTATATGAGGAAGATATTTCCAGCCTTTCAAGGTTCCTGTTTCACATCAACCAACATGTTCTAGTTAACTGTGTGGAATGCTCTGTGTATGGATCAGCTACAGATGACATTTGATTGTCCTCTTGAATTGATGCTGTTAATTACAACCAAGAAATGATTATCTGTGCCTGTAGTGGGCAAGTGTTTAATGTGCCCTTATGACAGTACTCTCCTATAATTTTAATTAAAAATGTTCAAAAATCAATGGTTCTGTCTCTGGAGATGTATTTAATAGTGAAGCAGGCAATTAATTTATTACGGAGTCAAACAAATTTAAATTATCTGTTGCTGATGAGGATAAATCGAAAACTTGAAAAAATAAAGCTACTGTTGTAATCTCCAGTATGAAGAAGGATCCTGACCCGAAATGTTGCCTGTCCCATTCCGTTCACATACGCTGCCTGACCTGCTGAGTACCTCCAACACTGTGGGTTTTACTCAATCTACTGTTGTGTTAGAATTCAGGCCTGATCATCTTTCTCAAGTGGAGACCAGCAATAATCTTCCTCGTTGCCTTTCTGTTTTCCAGTTGTGATCGTCACCAAGCCCATTGACTTTGAGCAGGTACCAGGAGGGTTCATCTACCTGACTGTCATGGCCAAAGATGCTGGGACCCCACCTTTCCATAGTACAGTACCTGTGATTGTCGAAGTCTTTGTAAGTATGCATCAGCCCATATTGTTACTGCTTCTAGCACTTGTGGCAATGCAGGTTAGTTCTGGGCAAAGATACTAGAGGAGCAAGTTAGACCACTCCTACAAAATCCAATGGACTGACGTGTAGTACGCAACGGAATGTCACTTACGCCATTTTAGGAATAAGACCCCGACCTCCGTTATGCCTCTCGCAGTTTATATCTTTGGTTGTGGGAAGTGGGAGGGATCTGTGGTGGCCTTGCTATCACTAAATAATCTACCGTGGGATCTTAGTGCCAATATCAGATGGGGGAAAACGAGATTTCCATTCATGTAGCACGTTGCACAAATCCAGTAAAGTGTTATAAAATATAAACAGAATATACTGGAAGTGTTCAACAGTTCAGGCAACATCTGTGGAAAGATTAACAGAGTTCAAGGGCTGCCGGAAATTGGAGAAGTCAATGTTCAAGCCGCTGGGGTGCAGACTGCCCAAGTGGAATATGAGGTGCTGCTCCTCCAATAGCCCTTGCTGTCTCCTCCCCTTCCCCACGCTCCCTCAGCCCTCTGGCTCCTCCTCTTCCTTTCTTCTTCCCGCCCCCCACACTGCATCTGCAGTTCCTTCTTGAACATTAATTGGCATTGGTTTGGTTTATTATTGTCACATGCGCCAAAGTTCAGGAAAACTGCAGGTGCCGAGAAAGGGCCTCATACCTGAAGGAGTTTCCCTTTCCACAGATGCTGCCTGACCTGCTGAATGTTTCCACCATTTTCTGTTTTTTGTCACAGATTTCCAGAATCTGCATTTTTAAGAATGTCATAAAGCATCGACACAGGGAAGCATCCAAACTACGTATCAGGACAGTTCGCAAGCAAAAACTATAGATAAAGAATCCAAAAGAGTGGTCAAAGGGATGTGTTTTTCAAAGAGCGTCTTGTAAGGGCAAGGAGAAGTTGGGAGTTTTGGATCTTCTTATCGAGTCCACACACAAGATTAGAAGTTGTTCAGCCAGAGCAGAACACACTTCTCAGCATCTGGACAATGGTGTCTGTCTTGTGCTTCTTGTGCGTGGTGGTGGAAAGATTGGTGGAAACAAGGTCGCGACGTGAACGCTCTTTCCTTGACCCCGGAGTCTTGGATGCTGGCAGCTGAAAGTAGGGTTTGTGGTGGTGGAGTAATTCAATCTGAGGATGGCCAATGGACCAGAAGTAGTGGCGCACTGTGTCATGGAATTGTAGGAGGCAAGAGATAAGGAGGGCTGAGACCAAAGAAAGGAGGGGAAATGGTTTTAAGAATTGAGGTAATGCTTGGTGGGTCAGCAAGTATGGGTGAACAGCACCTGGTGTGTGGTGGAGCTCATGCAGCTGGATTTTGAATGATTTGATGTTTAGGAGAATAGAACAAGGGAGGATATCAGGAGTGTTGGAATATCATGGTTAAAGGCGAGCTGAGGCAGGACGGGAGTTGGATATGTAGTCCATACATCATTGTAGGGTTGATTACAATCTCAAGGTTGTTGACAGTCTGGTGGTTGGTCCAACAAGTTGCCAAGAGGAGAGGTGTTGTCATTGACAGCGATCTGTCCAACATTTAGTTGAAAGGAATGTCTACTCCTTCATTATTCAGTCTCTGACAAACACAATGAGGTGTTAAGATGAATGGTGCTTCAGAATATTTTAAAACTAATTTTAGCTAATGATGAAGGACATGAACTGTAATTAGTATCGAATGTCAGAATTGCTGTAGTCATTTGGACACCAAGATCCCAGAAGCA
This sequence comes from Amblyraja radiata, assembly GCF_010909765.2. NCBI lineage: Eukaryota > Metazoa > Chordata > Chondrichthyes > Rajiformes > Rajidae > Amblyraja > Amblyraja radiata. The sequence continues at coordinate 7,051,342 of NC_045992.1, read as the reverse complement.
TTGAGATAATCTGACTAAGTTGTTTGAGGGGTGAATATTGGGCCTGCGCTTCTTCAAAATAGTGATCTTTTATACCACTCACTGTAAATTTGAGATTAGCATAGTATCACCGATTGAAACACAGTGACCATTTGCAGTCTCACTGTTGCAGCCTTTAAAGTATCTCAAATTAATACTTTGTGAAGGGTGACAAGTTAGTTTATTAATTTAGTTTAACGATACAGTGTAGAAACAGGCCCGTCAACCCAATGAGTCTGCACTGACCACTGATCCCCGAACACTAACACTATCCCACACACACTCGGGACAATTTATAATTTTATCAAACCAAACCAGTCCGTCTATGGAGTGTGGGAGAAAACCGGAGCACACGGAGAAAACCCATGCAGGTCACGGGGAGGATGTACAAACTCCGTTCAGACAGCACCTGTGGTCAGGGTTGAACCACGGTCTATGGCGCTGTGACGCAGCAACTCTACCGCTGCGCCACCGTGCCGCACTCCCTCGAGTTGTTGGGGCCCCGTTCAACAAACAGCAAGTTCACATCATAGAGTGCAAGTTGAATGTTTTTTAATTCCAAGAATTGTTTGTTGAGGAGGGGGAGTTGGTGTGAAGATGAGGCATTCACCCTGCTCACCTTGTGATATGTGAAATTCGACGCGTTCTCACGGAGCTCAGGTTCTTGTTGGCTCTGGTGTTGGAGGATCAGCTTTACAATAAAAAGTATTACAAATTCTCAGTTATCAGAACTTGACAACTCTGACAGTTTGGCGAATGTTAGACTCAGTCCAAATACCTGTCAGTGGTCTTGAACTCCCAAACCTCTGGCTCTGAGGCAAGTCTAGATTTCCCCACACTGTGAAGAGAGCCTCATTCAAAGATCACAGTGGTTAATAGCCTCGGGCAAGTTCGGAATGAGCTCATTTATTCCTGTGGATATCTGCAGTCTCGACTCCTACACAGTGATGTCCCAGAGCTATGTCTTGTCCACAGTGCACAAAAGACTGTTTGTAAACAAAGCAGGAATGAATCTTTGTAGGTTTTCCAATTATCATTTAATGAGGGGATGTTGCACAATTGTTTGAATAGAGCATGTGGCATTTGTAACTTATACACCTGGTAGCATTGTTCATAATGAGTTCACATTGCCATTGAAGTAGCATTGAAGGTGTCATGCAGTCATGATCTGGGATCTGATTACTAAACTTAGAAAGTCCATGGACCTTTGTTGCGACTTGGCCTATCACCAAAGCGAAATTCTAACTTTAAAATCTTGTGCTTGGTTTATCAATTATTGATTTTTTTAATTAATCTGCTGATGCTGGAAATCTGAAACAAAAACCCCAAAAAACACCTGGGGAAACATTCAACAGGTCAGTCAGTTGGGATTCTGATGCAGATCTGAATACCATGTCTACAGTTTAGTTTATTGTCACATGTAGACAAAAGTGCTGGAGAAATTCAGCGGGTGCAGCAGCATCTATGGAGCGAAGGAAATAGGCCCGAAACGTTGCCTATTTCCTTCGCTGCATAGATGCTGTTGCACCGGCTGAGTTTCTCCAGCACTTTTGTCTACCTTCGATTTTCCAGCATCTGCAGTTCCTACTTAAACGCTCATTGTCACGTGTACCGAGGTACAGTGAAAAGCTTTAGTTGCATGCTATCCAGTCAGCGGGAAGACAATACATGATTATCAGAAGAAGGGTCGCAACCCAAAATGTCCAGTCTGAAGAAGGGTCTCGACCCGAAATGTCACCTGTTCCTTTTCTCCAGAGACGCTGCCTGACCCGCTGAGTTACTCCAGCTATTTGTGTTTATCTACATGATTATCTTCTCTTAATAATAATTAAAAATAATTTTAAAAATTTAAATTAATAATTTTAAAATAATTATAATAATTATAATAATAATAATAATAATAATAATAATAATAATAATAATAATAATAATAAGTATAATAATAATAATAATAATAATAATAATAATAATAATAATAATAATAATAATAATAAAAAATAAATAAAATAATAAATACTTTATTGATCCCCTCAGGGAAAGTCAGATGCCCAGAAGCCCCCAACCAACAAACCCACACATTCAAAATGAACGCAGACAGAAAATACATAAAATACCATGTGGACACTTCCTGAGAGCAATAAATACTTAAAAAGACCAATTTAAAATAAAAGGGGGGGAAAAGCCACAAGTCCTCTCTGATCTACTAGCTATTTCCAACATTTTTTATATTTATTTTGTGCCATTTTATATTAAATAAGAAAAACAAAGTTAACATTTCAGATCAAAGACTCATCTTCAATCAATACGTCTGTCGCCCCCATTGCGGGCTGGACCTCTGTCTCAAGCCCCTCCACACTCTCCAGCTATGCTCCTTCATGGTTTAGTGGGTGCTGGAGCAGGGCTTCACTGTGAGATGGCACAGCTGGGTAATCTCAACGACTTTGCATAATTACCTGTTTACAGCAACTTGCCGCTTTATTGGTTCTTAATTTGAAAGTATGTTTTCAAAAGAAAATATGCCTGAGATGATTGCTTGAGATTAACCCAGGCACTGGCAGCTGGCAAAAGGAAATGTCAGCTGTCCATTTGACACTGCATGCAGTGACTGGAACATTCATTTATACGGGGCAATTACCTCTTTTCTAAGTGGCTCTGCTATCTCGTAGGTTCATACAACATGGAAATAACGTCCTTCGGCCCATTGAGTCCGTGGGTGGAGACTGGTCCTGATCACGATAGTCCCAATGCAGGGCAGCACGGTGGCACAGAGGTAGAGTTGCTGCCTTACAGCGCCAGAGACCCGGGTTCGATCCTGACTACGGGTGCTGTAGGTACGGAGTTTGTACCTTCACTCTGCCACTGCGTGGGTTTTCTCCGGGTGCTCCAGTTTCCACCCACACTCCGAAGACATAGAAACATAGAAAATAGGTGCAGGAGTAGGCCATTCGGCCCTTCGAGTCTGCACCGCCATTCGATATGATCATGGCTGATCATCCAACTCAGTATCCCATCCCTGCCTTCTCTCCATACCCCCTGATCCCTTCAGCCACAAGGGCCACATCTAACTCCCTCTTAAATATAGCCAATGAACTGGCCTCAACTACCTTCTGTGGCAGAGAATTCCACAGATTCACCACTCTCTGTGTAAAAAATGATTTTCTCATCTCGGTCGTAAAAGACTTCCCTCTTATCCTTAAACTGTGACCCCTAGTTCTGGACTTATGGGTTTGTAGGTTGATTGACTTCTGTAAAAAGTGTAAATTGTCCCCAATGTAGTATTAGTGTACGGTGTGATCGATGGTCGGCGCAGACTCGGTGGGCCAAAGGGCCTGTTTCCACGCTGCATCACTGAAGTCTAAAAGTCTATAGTGTGTGTGTCAACTATCATGCACCTATTCTCACTAATTCTACGTTATTCCAATATCATTCTTAACTCCCCTCATCCTTTCACTCACCCATGCTAGGGGAATGTTGAGCAGCCAATTAATTCATCGACCTGCATGCCTGGTTTAGTTGGTGTCAGGATTACTCACATTTTTCATATGGCCACCCTCCCAGATGTGCTGAGCTGAACCAAATGATAGCCCTCATCCAAAATGAGCACGGGATTTATGTCATAAGTGATAGGAGCAGAATTAGGCCATTCGGCCCTTCAAGTCTACTCCGCCATTCATTCATAGCTGATCTATCTCTCCCTCCAAACCCCATTCACCTGCCTTCTCCCCATAACCCCAACACCCGTACTAATCAAGAAACTATCTCTGCCTTATAAATATCCACTGACTTGGCCTCCACAGCCTTCTGTGGCAAAGAATTCCACAGTTCACCCCCTCTGACTAAAGAAATTCCTCCTCATCTCCTTCCTAAACGGACGTCCTTTAATTCTGAAGCTATGACCTCTGGACCGAGACTCCCCTAGTAGTGGAAACATCCGCTCCTCATCCACTCTATCCAGGCCTTTCACTATACGGCAAGTTTCAATGAGGCCCTTCCCCTCATCCTTGTAAACTCCGGCGAGTACAGGCCCAGTGCCGCCGAACGATCACCATATGTTATTGTTACTTTACCTGCTTTTGCATTTCAACAAGTGTTGACAAGGCTGCCACAGTGGGCAGACTATGTGTAATCACATGAGACTAACATCTCCAGTGATCTGTTTCAGAGAGATGCAGCCCTACACTGACTTTTGTTTAACCTTTTTAAATATTTACATTAAACAGCATTGACTGCCACCAGTTTTAAATAAAATTTACCAAATGCTGTTGAATATATAATATACAGACTGAAAGCATCACCACTCTACTGGAAATGCAATTGCATTTACAAAATAGAAAGGTATGGATGATTAATTTGACTCATAAACCAGGTAATAGAGAGCTGCAAATGTTAGTTGTAATTTGTAACTCCTTGATTGCTGGAGTTACATAGAAACATAGAAAATAGGTGCAGCAAGAGGCCATTCGGCCCTCCGAGCCAGCACCGCCATTCATTGTGATCATGGCTGATCATCCCCAATCAATAACCCGTGCCTGCCTTCTCCCCATATCCCTTGATTCCACAACCACAAGAAGTTGTCTCCTTGTTTTGTACGTGGAGAGAATGATGCACAGAGGGGTCTAAGTCCACAGCTCCCTGAGATTGGAAATACAGGTGAAATAGAGTACTCATAGTGCAGCTTTATACATTCTTGGTTAGGCTGCACTTGGAATATTGTCCTAATTTATATGCTGCAATAACCCAACATTTAAATTGGAACTTAATGCTTGTCCCATTCTAATTATGCCCACAAGTATTAGCCCTGCTGAAATTAAACACATGTAAAATATAAAATATTGTATTGTTTATGGTGCTAGGGAAAACTGGATAGAATATCCTCTCCGGTTATGCTTAACAAAGTAATAGACTTGCTTATGAGAAAAGGACTACCTATTTATTACGGAGACAAAATCTTTCACAGTGGGCACCTTTCATCCTCTGCAGGGTATCTTACAAATACAGCCTTTACAAGTTTAATGCTCCGTTATTTGGCATTGATGAATTCCAGAGCCATCACTTCCAACCGGCATCAGCTGATGAAATAGCAAATTGTGATGGGGATGCCTGGCTGTGCTTGTCAGCAGCTTTCAGACCAAGTGATGAAAATCGTGTCAGCTGAGAAAGTGTGTAAATAGCTTTAGCTCTGCTGATGCACCTGCCCCCTGGGTACAGATGGATGGGATAACACCATCTCAGAGCAGTGCAACTTAGAAAGTTTATTGAAAGTGAGAAAATGCTGAGAGTAAAATAAATGCCAAATGCGACAAACGTTATATTGCAAAATATGAAATGACTCATAGAAACATAGAAAATAGGTGCAGGATGAGACCATTCGGCCCTTCGAGCCAGCACCGCCATTCATTGTGATCATGGCTGATCGTCCCCAATCAATAACCCGTGCCTGCCTTCTCCCCATATCCCTTGATTCCACTAGCCCCCAGAGCTCTATCTAACTCTCTCTTAAATCCATCCAGTGATTTGGCCTCCACTGCCCTCTGTGGCAGGGAATTCCACAAATTCACAACTCTCTGGGTGAAGAAGTTTCTTCTCACCTCAGTCTTAAATGGCCTCCCCTTTATTCTAAGACTGTAGCCCCAGGTTCTGGACTCGCCCAACATTGGGAACATTTTTCCTGCATCTAGCTTGTCCAGTCCTGTTATAATTTTATATGTTTCTATAAGATATCCCCCTCATCCTTCTAAACTCCAGTGACTCATGATATAAAGTAGCACAGACTGTCATGTACAAAAATGTCTCTGGATCTTGCACAACCTGAAGGTAAGGATGATAATGTTTGAATTCAAGATGTTGGCAGAACTGGGGGCCAGTGTTAGTGAGCTTTGGGATGAGAAGTGAACAAGACTTGGAGTGAGTCCAACAGTGAGCAGCACAGCCTTGGGAGAAACTAACATGAATTAGTGATCGGAAGGAACTGCAGATGTTGGTTTAAATCGAGGATAGACAAAAAATGCTGGAGTAACTCAGGGGGGCAGGCAACATCGCTGGAGAGAAGGAATTGGTGTCTGAAAGGAATTCAGTCTGAAGAAGGGTCTCGATCTGAAACGTCACCCATTCCTTCTCTCCAGAGATGCTGCCTGTCCAGCTGAATTACTCCAGCATTTTATGTCTATCTATGAATTAGTGATATGGGTGACACACTTGATAATTCTCATCCATGATCCAAAAAGAGGAAAATTCTTTGATTTAGTTTAGTTTAGAGATACAGCACGAAAAAACAGGTCCTTCAAACCACTGAGTCTGCGCCGACCAGCGATCCCCGCACACTAACGCCATCCTACACATACTAGGAACAATTTACAATTATACCAAGCCAATTAACCTACAAACCTGTACGTCCTTGGAGTGTGGGAGGGAAACTGGAGATCCCGGAGTTTAGTTTAGAGATACAGCACAAAAACAGGCCCTTCAGCCCACTGAGTCCGCGCTGACCACCTATCACACTATCTCTGCTATCCCTCTCTCCCATCCCACACCCTGCACCAAGGGCAATTTCCAGAGGCCAATTAATCTACAACCCTGCACGTCTTTGGGGTGTGGGAGGAAACTGGAGCACCCGGAGGAAATTCACGCATTCACTGGGAGAACGTGCAAACTCCATGCAGACAGCACCCGAGGTCAGGATTGAACCCGGATCTCTGGTACTGTAAGGCAGACAATCTCTGGTGCTTCGAGGCAACAGCTGCACTAATGTGCCACCCAGTTGTGATTGAATTGTGCAAATCAGGGAATGAAATTAATTAATGTGTTCACGTCAAGTAAGGTAGTTAACAAACCCAGCAGCCACTAAATAATGTGAGATTTACTGCTGATGTGCTTGTCCCTCTAATTATCTACACTCCAACCTTTTAAACACATTTATAGACAGCTTCCAGAAGCCTTGTTAGGTGATGTTTGCTGGTTAACTCTCAAAGCATTGCAACAATCCCCGTTTGTAGCATTGCCTGAGTCTGTGTGTCTAAGTGTGTGTGAGGATCAATGACGGAAGGCACTGCAGGAGCCCCTCTTGCAGGTCTGCGGAAGCAACTTTGGGTGAAGTTGAAAGCTGTTACTGAAAGGAGGATCTCATCGGAACCTACCGAATAGTGAAATGCCGGGATAACATGGATGTGGAGATGATGTTTCCACTCGTGGGATAGTCCAGGACCAGAGGCCATAGCCTCAGAATCAAAGGACGTTCCTTTTGGAAGGAGATGAGGAGTTTCTTTAGAGGGTGGTGAATCTGTGGAATTTATTGCCACAGAAGGCTGTGGAGGCCAAGTCAATGGATATTTTTAAAGCAGAGATCGATAGTTTCTTGATTAGTACAGGTGTCAGGGGTTGTGGGGAGAAGGCAGGAGAATGGGGTTTGGAGGGAGAGATAGATCAGCCATGATTAAATGGAGGAGTAGGCTTGATGGGCCGAATGGCCTAATTCTGCTTCAGTTACTTGTGACCTTATGAACTAATATATTCTTATCTCTGCTCTTAGGATGAAAATGACAATTCTCCAACTTTTAGCCAACCCTCCTATGTCATGGCAGTCTCTGAAAACATCATCGCAGGTGAGACCAGTGAACTATCAGCAGTTCAGCTTCAGTCCGTGGAACGCCACCTATCCATGTTATCCAGGGATTCTGCCTGACCCGCTGTTACTCCAACATAGTGTGTGTTTGTTTTGTAAACCAGCATCTGCAGCCCATTCTTTATCAGTTCTGCTCTTGCTCGATTAGCTGGGAGCACCTAGCCATTACATGGAGAATATTGTTGACCTAGGAGCCATTTATTGTTGACCTTGGAGGACAAGGGCAACATGTCTTAGGTTTGGTGAGGTAATGTGATGCTCGTTACATGATGTGCCTGAATATATTGTACAGGTGTAACAGTGTGGGATTCACTGAAGATGATCCATGACAATCCTGTTTCGGCCCGAAACGTTGCCTATTTATTTCGTTCCATAGATGCTGCCGCACCCGCTGAGTTTCTCCAGCACTTTTGTCTACCTTCGATTATCCAGCATCTGCAGTTCCTTCTTAAACATTGTTTCCATACTCTGTTTTTTTCTTCCATTTGCCTCCCCATGGTCATTGAGCGGATGGGGGTAGATGGGAAGGGAAGTGATTGATGCAACAGTAACAGTCCAGTAATCAAGAGAGTCAGGTATGACTTCCCCAATAATTGTCTATTTCCTATTGACACAAGGAACTTCAGATGCTGGTTTACAAAATAAGTCACAGTGCTGGAGTAACTCAGTGGGTCAGGCAGCATGTTCTGTAGAGATACTGCCTGACCCACTGAGTTACTCCAACACTTTGTGCTTTTTCTTGCCAATTTCCAGTATTTTGTTCCTTTATCCTTTTGTGACCGCAGTCTGTTTCTCTGTCACAGGAGCGACCGTATTGTTTGCCTCCGCATCTGATTTGGACCAGTCTCGGGAGTACGGGCAGGAGTCAATAATCTACTCTTTGGAGGGATCCTCACAGTTTCGTATCAACACTCGCTCAGGTAGACTCTTTGCCTCTTAGGTGGAATTGACCAATCTGTCACAATTTAATTGAGCAGTAATTCACAAGCAGGATTAATGATTTCACCTAAGAACCAGTCAAGGGATCAGCTGAAGGACAAGTCAGAACCTTAATGTAAATGGAAGGATTTCTCCCTTTTCTGAGTTCACAAAACCGCTTTCATTGTATGTTGAATGACTCTCGTAATTTTACAGATTCTACCAGTTATGGGCCTGTCCCACTTGAGTGTCATTTGCGCGTCACGCAGATGGCGTGCGAAGATTTTGTACATCCCAAACTCCTGGGGCGCCGCTCGCGGCCACGCGTCACTGCCTACATCACCACGCACCACGCGCGCATCACGTGCGCGGCACGACGCGTAAATGATGTCGCGTAAATTACGCGCAAATGACGCCCAAGTGGGACCCTCTACAAACCTAGCAATGATAATACAATTACCTTGTTCAATAAGAAAGCACTGTTTGATACTAATGAGTGAATGGGCTGTGCGAGGACTGCTGGGAGATGGCACTGTGGGTGCAGGGGCATGCAGAGCAAAGTACACCTTATCTGTTTTGGTTTGCTTAAAGCCGAATTTCGTTTCCCAAGGCTGGCCACAGGGTTTCCACTTGTAATAACTCTTCCTCCTGGATTCCTCGCCAGAAGGCAAAAAAAAAATAATCAAACATTACAGTGATTCACAAGGCAAGTACTTTCATATAAAGGGAGTTGGGTCTATGGAATGAGCTGCCAGAGGAGGTAGTTGTGGCAGAAAATATAACAATATTTAAACGCTATTGGACAGGTACATGGATAGGGAAGGTTTGAAGAGATGGATAGAATAGAGTCATACGACAGATGGCGCAATGGGCTAAGTGTTCGGCTGGCAACCTGAAGGTGGCCGGTTCGAATCCTGCTTGGAGTGTGTACTGTCGTTGTGTCCTTGGGCAAGACACTTCACCTACCTTTGCCTGGGACTAGAGACGGAAATTAGCTACTGATTGGCTACAATCTCGCATATTTACATGCAAATGTTCATTAATATGCACTGTCCCTATAAACAAATTATTATTATTATTATTATTATTATTATTATTATTATTATTATTATTATTATTATTATTATTATTATTATTATTATTATTATTATTATACAGCAGGGAAACTGACACTGTGGCCCAACTTGCCAAATGCTGGCAGGTGAGTAACATAAATGGGGCATCTTGGTTGGCATGGGCAAGTTGGGCTGAAAGGCTGGTTCCCGTGCTCTTTGATTCTATGAAAGAAAAGCCTGGATTCCATGCTCGATTCCAATGACATTTCCCAATCAATCATAAGGCAATTTAATTACTAATCCATCTCCACTTGAGCTGCTAAATGGGAGGGTTTTCCAGCTGTGTTGGGGATGTCTAAAGTCACGTTGTGCTGTGATTTTTGCAACGGGGTGGAGAGATCTACTCGGGTGTAAAATGAAACACCACCTGAGCCCAGTGGCTTGAAATGGTCTCTATTGCAAACCTGAAAAGTCTCAGTCGTTGAGATAAACAAATAAAGCATACAATTGATCTGTTTGAGGATGAAGCATCTAATAATTGATCGAGAACAAAGAATGTTTGCAGTGATACTGAACAAATCCTCCTGGGATAAGCCAGCAAGCCTGGCCTGGCTTGACCCGACCCGAAATGTTTTTTGCAGAATTTGCAATTGACCCAAACTGACACATACAGTAAAGATCCAGTGGGCTTGAGTTTGACTCTTTGTGTGAATTTACTAAAGGCAAGAAGAGTAGTTGGGCTGTCCATATATATATATGATGTTGTTTAAACGTCATGGTCTTTAAAGGAAAGATCGGTGCTGCACAGTGGCACAGTGGTAGAGTAGCTGCCCTACAGCTCCAGAGACCCGGGTTCGATCCTGACTACGGGTGCTTGTCTGTACGGAGTTTGTACATTCTCCCCGTGACCTGCGTTGGTTTTCTCCGGAATCTCCCCTTTCCTCCCACCCTCCAAAGACGTGGAGGCTTGTCGGCTAATTGACTTAGTATAATTGTAAATTGTCCCTACTGTGTGCAGGATAGTATTAGTGTGCGGGGATCGCTGGTCAGCGCGAACTCGGTGGGCTGTAGGACCTGTTTCCACACTGTATCTCTAAACTAAACAAAACACAAAACCATGCATATCAAGATAGTCTTGATGTAAAACAAAGGGTCAGGCAACTGCCGTTCAGTCCCTTGAGCCTGATCTTGTAATCAATTAGATTTTGACTCATCTGTATCTCTTGCCCTGTTTCCATTATCCCTTGGACAAGACACATGCTTATTATTTGTAATTAATGCATTGACGTTATTACTGCCATTGTGCGATTATAACGATCCTGTCCATTTTCTTGCAGGGGAAATAACCACAACTTCACTGCTGGACAGAGAGACCAAATTTGAGTACATCTTGATAGTCCGAGCAGTAGATGGCGGAGTGGCAAACAACCAGAAGACAGGAATAGCCACAGTGAGTGATGTTGCCATACCAACTGGCTGGCAGAACACTAGTCTTGTGATGGGTGTCTCCCCTGATACAGATCTCTTCGCAGAGCTAATGGCCGCGTTTGTTCCACTGTCAGCTCCTGCCGGACAAACCTCATTTAGCTGACGGCAACTTCAAAGGCCAGCAGTCAGGATTGGGCATTGACCGAGTCTTCGCTGTGGGCGGGCTTTGTCACACCGACATGTTTCCACTCAAATGCTTGCACCTCCGGAGGTGCCAGTGTTTAAACTATAGCACACCCACGGCACATAGGACATAGCACATCGGGCGGCACCTGGCCTTACAGCGCCAGAGACCCAGGTCAATCCTGACCACGGGTGCTGTCTGTACGGAGCTTGTACGTTCTCCCCGTGACCTGCATGGGTTTTATCTGAGATCTTTGGTTTCCTCCCACACTCCAAAGACGTACTGGTTTGTAGATTAATTGGCTTGGTATAAATATAAATTGTCCTAAAGTGTGTAGGATAGTGTTAATGTACTGCGATCGCAGGTTGCTGTGGACTCGGTTGACCGAAGGGCCTGTTTCTGCGCTGTATTTCTAAACTAAACAGGATGTCTCTAACAGCTGTACACTCAGTAGTGTCGCCCCAATATTCTTGGCATGCGCATAGAAAGCTCCCACAAACAACAGCGATAATGATCACTGACAACAATAATAATCAGACATTTTTTGTATTGAAGTATTGTAGAAGGATAAATATCAGTCATAATGTTGGAAAAACCCCTCTGTTGTTCTTCAAAATAGTGTCATGGTCACTTTGACATTTTACCTTCATGGTCAGATTAGATGTCTTCAGTTTAGTTTGGAGACGTGGCGCGTAATCGGTCCCTTTGGCCCACTGAGTCCACACTGACCAGCGATCACCTCGCACACTTGCACTATCATACACACTAGGGTCAACATACAATCTTTACTGAAGTCAATTAGCCTACAAACCAAAATGTCCTTGGAACTAACTCAGAAAGCCATTCTTCTTTTTCCTGCTGCATTCCTAATTCTAAGGTATAGTGCATGGAATGTGATGCATCTCTTACTTGAGTTCTTGCCAAGGAAACTTTCCAAGGGCATTTTGTTTGCATAAGGACTCTAGGCAGCCTTATTAAGGCATCCTTTTTACAATCCATCAGTTGTTGCAGTTGCTGGTTGGTGTTATTGATGCCTCCCTAAGTATAGCCCTATATCTCAGTGTAATTCTGCAGGGCACTGGTGAGACTGCACCTGGAGCCCTGCTTTAGGAATGTTTTAGGAAGGATATCCTTGTGGTGCAGAGAAGGTTCCGCAGGTTGATTTATGGGATGAAGGGGGCCAATGTTCAGCAGGTTGGATGACGGCTCATTGGAAATCAGAACAAAAGGTGATCCTTGTGAAACATGTAGAGGGTTTTCCCAAAGTGGATGATTTCACTTTAATGTCTACCTATATAATGAGGCTAATGAGAATGGTGTGAGGGTTGGCATTGACTAGTTGGGACCAATGGCTCCCAAGGGTGTCAGGGGTTATGGGGAGAAGGCAGGAAGATGGGGTTGAGGGGGAAAGATAGATCAGCCATGATTGAATGGCGGAGTAGACTCGATGGGCCAAATGGCCTAATTCTTCTCCTGAACTTTTAAGACATAGGAAACTATGATAAGCATCGGGTATTGTTACAGAATAAGGGGTCGTCCATTTCACTTGGAGATGATGAGAAATTACCTCTCCCTGTGGGTTGTTTCCATGCTATATCTCTAAACTAAACATAACTTGTACCTTACTGCTACTATTGGGCAAGTGTCTGGTGTCAATGGGAGTTTATTTTAAATTGGCAAAGCATCGACAAGTCTAGGGTCCAGTCAAGCCCAATACACGAATCTCCAGGAAAAATTCCTCTAATGTGGCGCTTTGCTCGAAATCTGTGTACTTGTAAAGCTGCAGTAACTAAGAATGTTGAAGAAGGGTTTCGGCCCGAAACGTCGCCTATTTCCTTCGCTCCATAGATGCTGCTGCACCCGCTGAGTTTCCCCAGCAATTTTGTGTACCTTCGATATTCCAGCATCTGCAGTTCCCTTTTGAACACGGTAACTAAGAATGTTATTGTTTTGGTCCCGGTACTTATGGCAATTAAACACGCTTGGCTCTTCAACTAGCGGCACAGTGGCGCAGCGGTAGAGTTGCTGCCTTGCAGCGAACGTAGCGCCGGAGACCCGGGTTCGATCCTGACTACGGGTGTTGCCTGTACGGAGTTTGTACGTTCTCCCCGTGACCTGCGTGGGTTTTCTCCGAGATCTTTGGTTTCCTCCCACATCTCCAAAGACGTACAGTTTTGTCGGTTAATTGGCTTGGTTAAAGTTAAAAAAAAATTGTCCCTAGTGGGTATAGGATAGTGTTAATGTGCGGGGATCGCTGTTCGATGCGGACCAGGTGGGCCGAAGGGCCTGTTTCAGCGCTGTATCTCTAAACCCAATTTATTCCATCGCGCCTCACCGCAAAAGTGTCGTTTATTGTTATTGTCACGTGTGTCGAGGTGCAATGAAAAGCTGTTTGGTCGCGTGCTGTCCAGTCAAAGAAAAGACCTTTACATGATTACAATCAAGCCGTCCACAGTGTACAGGTACAGGCTAAAGGTGATTAGTTTAGAGTCACATTACCCATCCGTCTAAGCTTTAAAAAAAACCACAGTCAATTATTCTGCCTGATCATTCTCTGTCCCGTGCCCGACACCACAATGCCTCTCCCAGCTTTTATCTTTGCCCATGCTGATAAAGGAATTGTCAGCAGTCCTGTGCCATCGACCAAAAGCAATTGCAGTATTTCCCAACTCAGTCTGTCCGCCTTCAGTCTTTTGTTCACAGCTTGCAGACTGTTTTGCTTCAGCTGATGAGCAAGATAACTTTCCCATTCTCTCTCCACCGCTGCTGTTCGAAGCCCGGGACTGAAAATCACCGGACTTTGGCACGTGACCCGTTGCGAGCTTGGACTCAATCCATCCATCCTGTCATTCGGCATGGAACCCCTGCAGCCATTTCCTGCTCCTGTCTTGGCTTCTCTGCTGGAGAGATTTTCAGCATTGTATTGTATTGTATTCAAATTTATTGTCATTGTCTCAGTTAGAGACAACGAAATGAATTTCCCTTACAGGCAGTATCATAAAAATAAATAAATAATAATAAATAATAAAACATATTAAAAATAAAATAGAATTTAAAAAAAAGCACAAACACTGAAAGTCCACGACACAACATAACACAGTGGCACCAAGGTGAGGAAGGCACCATAGTCCAGCCAGTCTCCCCTCCGTTCTTCCCAGTTGTTCACTCGTGGTCGAGGCCTTCCTAGCACCCGCAGTCGCCGCCTCGGGTGGCCCGATGTTCAGGCCCTCACGCCGGGCTGGTGGAACGCCGACGCCGATCCCCGACGGTGAACATCCTCTTCAGCGGCCCGGACCTCCAGATCAGCCGCCTCCCGCAGCCGGAGTCCGCAGCTCCCGAGTCCGCAGCTCCCGAGTCCGCAGCTCCCGAGCCGGGCAGAGTCGCAGGACCCCGCGTTGTCTATCAGCGCCGCCCGCGTTGGGAGCCCGCAAACCGCAGCTCCAGGATGTCGGTGCAGCAGGTCCAGCACTCCGGGCTCCAGACGGCGATCCCCGGTAAGGCATCGCCAGCCCCGCGATGTATCAGCGCTGTCCCGCCGCTGCTGGAGCTCTGGTCGATCCCGGCAGGAAAGGCCGCGCCAATCCAGGTAGGCCGCTGGGGAGGGGCGAGGACGTGACTCGAATAATAGTCGCGTCTTCTCCAGGAAGCGACTGAAGGACGGTATCCCCCTTACCGTGCCCGCTTCCCCCACATAAAGACATTAAAAAAAACCATCAAAAACACACTTTAACAAAAACAAAAAGACAAAAAAACAAAAAGATACCGGGCTGCAGGTGGAGGCTGCTGGCACCAGCGCCACCGGAAGTACAATACATAGATAGCGCCTGGCCCATTCATATTTCTTCTTGCAAAGACTAAAGCAGGTTTTTGACCATTGTCGGGATAATAATCACAGCAATTGTTAAGGACTTGCGTTCCTTGGGTAAGGAAAGACAAACTGCTGAACATTCCGGGAGAGAATGCAAGGCTTTGGACAAAGAGTGCACCCGATTTCTGGTATGTGTGCCCTGCCATGTTGAGCATGGCCATTGTGGCCCAAAGGGTTTTTTCCTGTGCAGTGCTGTTCTTTGTGGGCGACAGCACCCGTAGTCTGGATCGCACCCGGGTCTCTGGCATGGAGACAAAGCAACTACTGCTGCACCATTATGTTCCTCTAGTGTTGGAGCAACTCAGCGTGTCAAGCAGCATCTGTAGAGGGAATACATCACCTCTCTATTCCCTCCAGCGATGCTGCCTGACCCATTGAATTCCTTCTGCACTTTGTGTTTCACATCAAAGTAGGTGTTGGTTGAGGAATGAATGTCACCAATGCAGAGATATGGTTAGTATATAAAATAATATAAAACCATGAGGGCAATAGATGGGGTGAATGCACTGTGTCTTTCAACTAGGGTAGGGGAATCAAAAACAAGAGTAGATAAGTTTAAGGTAAGAGGGACCTTATTTAGTATAAACATAAGGAGCAACTTTGTCACCCGGAGGTTAGTGGGCATATGGAATGAGCTGCCAGGGGAGGTAGTTGAGGCAGATGCTATAACAGCATTTAAAATACACTTGGACATGTACATGGACAGAAAAGGTTGAAAAGGGTATGGGCCACATGCAGACAAATAGGACGAGCTTTGGAGGGGCATTTTGGTTGGTATGGATGTGTTGGGCCGAAGGGCCTGCTACCACGTTGTATGACTCTATGACATGACCAGGCAGCAGAGTTTTGGATGATCCCAAGTGCGTGGAGAGTAGGTCAGGGCACTGAGCCAGAGTCGGTGTCTAAAGGGAATTAAACAGCTGAGTCATGGGATGCAGTGGTCAAAGGTGATTGTACAGTCCACAACCCACTTTGGGGCCAAATATGAGACCTAGATTGCAAACTGATTAGCCTATTTTTAGTTGCCAGAGGGAGGGATATATGGAGGTGATTGAAGGCCAGGAAGTTAAGGTCTAGGCCTAACCTTTTTGATCATGGCCCAGAAAATAAAGGCTTTTTCTCTCTATTCCAACCCACAAATTGCCTGTCCCTCTCTTCATTTACTGTTCCATCATTTCACTTGATTTGAGGCTACTTAAATCAACAGCAAATTTTATTATTTTGAAAGGGGTTCCTGGTTGATAAATTCCACCTAACTAACAGTTCAAATGAGAGTAGCATTATTCATTCTGAAGGATTTATATGGTGAATAAATTGTCTCCTAGTAGCTAATAATTTGATAATTTAAGGCATTTTCTGCATTGTTTCAGGTGAACATAACTCTGCTTGACATTAATGACAATCGCCCTGTTTGGAAGGATGAGCCATACTTGGTCAACGTGGTTGAAATGTCTCCAGTTGACACAGATGTCATAACTGTAAGTGTTGTATTATTACCGCTTTAAATATCTGAACCTGCACATCAGATTAAACCAGAAAATGTTTTACTTAGGAGATCTGTGGAGAGAGAAGTGATCGTTCACTTGTTCTTTATCTCTCTCTGTCTCTCTCTGTCTCTCACTCTCACTCTCTCTATTATACACACACACACACACACACATTATCTCTGTTTTATCTCTGCTTGCTTTGGTGTTACCTTTTCCTAGCTAACAATAATATTTTCCTTGAACTTCACCCCCTTTGATGTCTGATTCTCACACCTTAGACTTCTTTATCTCTGTATCTCCTGACTCGTCTGAAGAAGGGTCACGACCCCAAAACGCCACCCATTCCATCTCTCCAGAGTTGCTGCCTGTCCCGCTGAGTTACTCCACCCATGGCCCTCGCTAGCTCCCTCTCTCCTTCCCCCGAGCTCCATGACTGAAGTCAGTATGTGACGGCATGTGCATTTATCTCAGCATCATACGTTGTCAACTGGTTTGCCTTGCATACATGAGCTGAAATAGGGCAGGACATATGTGAGAGTTGGACAGAGTGTACAGCAAATTTGCAATGATGATGCCCAAACTAAACTATTATAACTAGCTGGCAAGATTGTCGAGGCTTACTTTTATCTTGCAGGACAGTAATCTGAAGGAATTTTCCATGGAGCTGCCTAAATGTGTTTAATCATCAAATGCATTGGACATTAACCAGAACAATTGCATTCTTACTTGCTGCAGCTGTACAGACACATTAAACACAACAACTATATGATTTTTGCAATAATTATGAGTTATTCTAAGTAAACAAAGCCCCAATAATGTAAAAAATCAAATGACACAGAGGAGCCAAGGGAGTGCAATGTCAATAATAGTCCGCTGCTGAGGTAGGATTAAGGTTCTGGTTGTCCAGGCTGGTTCACAAGCCTGTAGGAAGGAACTGCAGATGCTGGTTTACACCGAATTGCTGGAGTAACTCAGCGGGACAGGCAGCATCTCTGGAGAGAAGGAATGGGTGACGTTTCAGGTCGAGACCTTTCTTCAGACTGAGAGTCAGGGGAAGGGGAAACGAGAGATATCGGCAGCAATATAGAGAGATATAGAACTAACAAATGGAAGATATGCAAAAAAGTAGCTGGAGAACAGAAGGAATCACAGCGGGGGAGCAGCGAGAGAGGGTGGTGCAGAAGTCTCACCGGAGAGAGGAGGATAATTACTTCAAATTTGGCATACCTTGAGGAGATTTCGCAGTGGAGGACTGTGTAGGAAGGAACTGCAGACGCTGGTTTAATAATAATAATAATAATGGATGGGATTTATATAGCGCCTTTCTAATACTCAAGGCGCTTTACATCGCATTATTCATTCACTCCTCAGTCACACTCGGTGGTGGTAAGCTACTTCTGTAGCCACAGCTGCCCTGGGGCAGACTGACGGAAGCGTGGCTGCCAATCTGTGCCTACGGCCCCTCCGACCACCACCAATCACTCACACACATTCACACACATTCACACACAGGCAAAGGTGGGTGAAGTGTCTTGCCCAAGGACACAACGACAGTATGCACTCCAAGCGGGATTCGAACCGGCCACCTTCCGGTCGCCTGCCGAACACTTAGCCCATTGTGCCATCTGTCGTTTACACTAAAGATAGACACAAAATGCTAGAGTAAAGGGCCTGTCCCACTTGGGCGTCATTTGCGCTTCACGCAGATGGCGCGTAAAGATTTTGTACATCCCAAAATCCTGGGGCGCCACGCGCGTCACTGCCTACATCACCGCGCACCATGCAAGCGTAACGTGCACCATGCGCGCATCACATGCTCGTCGTTCATCCTGACGCGTGAATGATGTCGCGCAAATTACGCGCAAGTGGGACAGGCCCTTAACTCAGTGAGTCAGGCAGCATCTCTGGAGAGAAGGAATGGGTGACGTCTCTGATTGATGTTTATTGATAAAAACCAGTAGCGGTAAGGAAAGATGTTTCCACCTGAAGAGTAATGGTGGTCTCGGATTTGCTGCTTGAAAGGGTGATGGAGGCAGGAACCCTCATCACTTCTAAACAGCAAGGAAAGACCCTTGAACATTTGTAACCGGCAAGACTACAAAGGGGAAGATGGGATTCGCTTCAATAGATCTTGTTTTGTCCACCATAGACACGATGAATAGATGGTGTCCCACTGCGTCATGAGTTTCTACACCTCAATAACAATGAATTAAAACTGCTCACAGGTCATTCACAGTAGCACGTGAATCTCTGCAGAGTGGCAGTCACCCATTTCATTCACTGAACCAATGCATGTGCTTACTTTTGAGCGATGAGGAGGGGTGATTGATTATTAAGTGTTAAGTACTTGAGTGGAATAGAGAGTCAACTTAGCTTATCTACTTTCAATAGGCATTGACAACATTTATTGCTCTGTAGTTCATCAGACTTGATGCTTGTTACAAGATGGATGTTTTAGAAATACCATTTGAGTATTAATGTGAATGCCGGATAGGTTTAATATAAATGCTCTTCCTGACTTCCGAGTATTTAAATGAATGATCGGGTGACACCGTGCTTTGATGATGTACTCGCTGCAAAAGTGTCCTTGTTGTACAGACCAAAAATAATTGAACAATTAAATATCACAACGCATCTGTGATTATATTCATATTGGCGTCTGCGGAATCAACTCCATGAATCTTCACGTTCTCAAGCCGAAACAATTAAATAGAGAATTGGCAGAGCCTTGCGCATAAACCCATAACAAAGTGAGTTGATAATTGAGGGAGTGTGAGGATTAGTTATGACAGCTAATTTTCTAGGCAATGTTTCTTGGAGAGAATTACACAGTGACTACATTTGACAGGATAGTGGAATGATTTTTTTTGTTGTTGCTTTGTTCATAATGCTGATAAACAAGCTGTTAAGTAGCTGCTTTATCTGTGATTTACTTTGGCTGAAAGGCCGACACATTTATTTTTCTTCCTTATCATGTGTCGTGACAGCCTTAACACTAATCATACATTTTGAAATATAATTGTAGATATGTCAACTAATGGAGCAACCATCTTGCAATGAATCAGTCAGAGAGAGAATAAGATGATTTGCTCTTCATTTATTTCTCTTTTGGTGTTGTTTTATAGTAAGGGGCTACACTGTGGAGCCACTACCTCTTTGCTCCATTGGCCCAAGTTCAGTTCTGACTTCTGGTGGTCTTTGTGCAGAATTTGCATATTCTCCCTGTGACTACATGGGTTTCCCCCGAGTGTCCCAAAAAAATGTGCAGGTTGGTAGGTTGATTAGCCAATGGAAATGAATGGTAGACACAAAAAGCTGGAGTAACTCAGCGGGACAGGCAGCATCTCTGGAGAAACGTTTCAATGAAGGGTCGAAACCCTACTTCAGACTGAGAGTCAGGGGAAAGGAGAACAGGAGATGTAGATGGCGATGTAGAGAGATAAAGAACAAACGAATTAAAGATATGCAAAAAAAGTAAGGGATGATAAAGGAAACAGGTCACTGTTAGCTGTGCGTGAGGTGAGAACCAGTCCAGACAATGAGGTTGTTAGGGTCAACGTAAATGAATGGCTCATCGTGCAAATAAATGGTAGAGTCAAAAAGTGAATTAATGGCAATGTGGAGAGAATACAATGGGATGGATATTGGAATCGTGTGAAGCAGTGGCTAATGGTCCACATGGATTCAGTGGAGCCTGTTTCGCTGCCGTATATTTCGGTAACGAAGAATATTGCTCTGAGCATCCAATTAAACATCTGAATGAATGGACACTGACTTTGACAACTTGCAAATTAAATTATATCCTAGTCCCACTTACATCTACAACATTCAGGCTCAACCACAATGTTTGTAACGTGCCTTCATAGTAGAACTGGTCAAGAAGTAAGTGTAGGAATAGATTAGAAACATAGAAAATAGGTGAAGGAGTAGGCCTCATCCTACATAGCTGTACAATAACTTCCCCATTCCATTCTTTGCTATAAAGGTATTTGTTATTACGACATCGTTGCTTCCAAAGAAACCTTATAATATGCAAAATCATGTCAGTGGGGAAAAAAGGGGTTAGGGGCCAGAGAGTCTCAGACTAGCAATAACAATGTTATTTTTCATGCACTATATTAAAAACAGCAATATTTTAATAGCACAAGTTTATGTTGGTTACTGCTAGCTAAATATAGTGATAGTAGTCCCCCCTCGGTCATGACTGACCATGGGTCCTAGTCGGATGCAAGCCTGGGCGATGTCATATGGAGGACAGGCTGTTGCCCATGCAGCACGTCCCCCCTTCTACACGTCGCTGATCGATCCAAAGGAACATCAGGGCCGTTACATTTTGGCACCAGCGCCATCACAAGAGCTGCCAGAGCGAGGTTGTGGACAGCGACGAACTGCCTTAGGGGCTCCGACTCCGTATTTTCTTGAAATTTACTCCTGGAGCCGTTTCCATGACTGGATATGGCCACAAGGCAGTGGAGGTTTTAAATCAGAGTTTTCCCTCTCCTAGGTGGACTGCCTTCCCAGGCTGACGAGCCCCATCTGCCCGAGACTCGTGGGGGCGGGAGCGTCTACCTTCCCGTGCAGGTCTATAGCACCTGCCCACTGCCCATAACTATACTAAAGGCTATATATGGCATTTAATGGAGTATAATTACACAAGTGTCAGAAAAAGCAACTATTTTAATAGCCACACAGTGAAACTCACAGCCTGTATTCTTAAGGGTCAATGGTGCCTAATTACTGCAGGGAGGTTACTTGGAAACTGTTTTTGTTTCTCAACAAGGACTTGTATTTGTCCAAGACAGTTTTTTTCACAGCTTGTCAATTGCCAAAGTGACCTTTCTAGTTCTTGGTCAAAAATTGTGCTATAACCAGATTGACCCACGCAAAGTGAATAGTCTTCCCGAATACATCAACAGCCTTGTTGAATCTAATCACCGCAGTGCAGCAGAACAACCTGCACTCATTATACTTGCATTCTCAGGGTTACCCAGCCTCTCCTGTACCCCCACTGTATTCAGTAGTTTCTCATCGATTAAGCAATATTCTACTTTTGATTTAATGATTTCTAACTTTTGCCTTCAGTTCTCGCCACAGTTTCTGCTCCCTTTTTCTCGTTCCCTGATTACCTCCTGTCTCACCCACATCATTCCAAAACCTTGCTGCTGTCGTAATCCTGAATCTTGGCTCTTGAACAAATTTGTCATGAAGGAACAATAGGTTGAAAATTCAGCTTTTATTGCATTCTTTAAATGTCAGTGAATACTGGCAGTCTAACAAGTTACTTTGAACCTGACGTGCATTCATAAAAAGCTGTTTTTTTAAAATTATTGATCCACCATCTGTCCTAAATTACCATTTTTGTTCCCATCCTCTACTGTGCTTCAATTATATCTTCTATTTTTATTCTCTGTCTCCTTATTAAAGCTAATTTTCAGCCTTAAATTCTCTCCCAAACCCTCTCACCTATCTCCCCAGTCACTAATCTAGTGTCACGTATGTGGCCAAGTGTTCCTGGCCAGAAGGTATTTAAGCATGATTCTGATTCCCTTAATCTCTTTCCATTCTTTATATAATCTACAATCCCCACGAGGTATCTGCAAACCTCAGGCCTCAAATATCTTTAGACATGCAAGGTATCTTGGACTTTAGATTCAAGAGATTCAAGATTCAAGAGAGTTTATTGTCATGTGTCCCAGATAGGACAATGAAATTCTTGCTTTGCTTCAGCACAACAGAATATTGTAGGCATAAATAATACAGAACAGATCAGTGTGTCCATATACCAGTGAATACACACATAAATAAACATATAAAGTGCAGTAGGCTAATTAAAGTTCAGATTTTGTTTGAGTTGAGTTTAATAGTCCGATGGCTGTGGGGAAGTAGCTATTCCTGAACCTGGACATTGCAGTCTTCAGGCTCCTGTACCTTCTACCTGAAGGCAGCGGAGAGATGAGTGTGTGGCCAGGATGGTGTGGGTCCTTGATGATGCTGCCAGCCTTTTTGAGCCAGCAACTGTGGTAGATCCCCTCGATGGTAGGGGGGTCAGAGCCGATGATGGACTGGGCAGTGTTTCCAACTTTTTGCAGTCCTTTCCGCTCCTGGGCGCTCAAGTTGCTGAACCAAGCCACGATGCAACCTGTCAGCGTGCTCTCTACTGTGCACCTGTCGAAGTTAGACTACTGGCAGCTAAGTTCTTGAGCTCTGGAATTCCTTACCCATCAGACAAGAGGTACAGAAGCGTGAAAACACATACTTCTAGATTCAGGGACAGATACTTCTAGATTCTAAAGTTTCTTCCCAGGTGTTATCAGGGAAGTGAACCATCAACGTGCATGATGACAGCCAACTAGAGAATGATCCTGACCTCCCATCTCCCTCGTTGAAGACCTTTGGATTATCTTTAATTGGTCTTTACTAGACTTTATCTTGTACTAAACACTATATCCTTTATCCTGTATCTGTATGCTGTAAATGGCTTGATTATGATCATGCAGAGTATTTTTGCTGACTGGATAGCATGTAACAAAAATATTTCCATGGTACCTCAGTACACATGACAATAATAAACTAAACTAAAATCTCCTTGCCTGCTTTTGCTGCTTCAAACACATGTTCATGTTCATTTATTGTCACATACACCAATTGGTGTAGTGAAATTCACTGGCCAGGTCAGTCATACAATTTTAAAAAAGCAACAGACTAAAAATTTTTTTTTTTTTAACATAAACATCCATCACAGTGGCTCCTACACATTCCTCACTGTGATGGAAGGTGAACATAATGTTCCAAGTCCTTCCCTTGTTCTTCCTCGGTCGGGGGTCCCGCGGTGGGGCTCACGACAGTTCGAGGCAGCTCCAGCGATGGTAGGCTGCAGAGCCCGGAGAATGTGATCCGAAAATTGATCACATCTCCGGGATGGCAAGTGTGATCCCACTTCTGACACCATGTAAACAAGTGATCAAACACACTTGTACTTTACACTAGTCTTTAATGAGAACACAGGGTTAAACACACATCAGCAGTCACTGTCTCCAGTCTGCTACTGTACCGCGCAGAAGGAGAAGAAGGCGTCATTATAATTGGTAACTAAGGCGTGGTTAGTGGTACTGAGGTAGCTATATTATTGGTTGCATGCATAAACCATCTACAGTAAGGACCTGAAAAAAAAGTTTCCCCCGACCACTCCCCCCCCCCCCCCCCCCCCCCACATAAAACAAACCGAAGTACATTAAAACAAACTTTAAACAAACGCTAAAAATAACAAAAAGGATTGAAAAAATGAACAGACTGCCGTCAGGGCTGCCATCTCCCTCCTCCGGCGCCCCCTAGCTCCTTAAACTGCTCCTTAAAGCCAACATTCTTGACCAACCCTTTGGAAATTGGCCTTGTCTTGTGTTGCTCGCTCTCAAATCTTATCTGTGAGTCTCACTGGGACATTTTCCTTGGTGAAAGGTTACCCACCTTGTATCTACTGCTGCTGAGCGAAATAATGAATTACAAGGCCAATTGTATCCCATCCACAGGTGTCGGCCTATGACCCAGACCTGGCTGAGAATGGCTCTGTGGTGTACACCATCAGCCCTCCAAACCCTTTCTATCGAATAAGCAGAACCACGGGGAAGATCCGAACTTCAGGAGCAGTGTTGGACCGAGAGAATAAAGATGCCAGGGATGCTGAAATGATGAGAAAAATCGTTGTTTCAGCCACGGACCGTGAGTAATAAAGAAGCACATTAAACAATTAAGACGTCATGTTGCACTTTGCTACATGTGCCTTCCAATAGTCACATAGTATTTTATGTCCAATTACTATCGCAACGTTTAGACAGGTACATGGATAGGACAGGTTTAGAGGGATATGGGCCAAATGGAGGTAGATGGGACCTGTATAGATGGGACATGTTGGCCAGTGATCCACCGTGGGTTTTCTCCAGGTGCTTCATTTCATCCCAGGTCCCAAAGACTAGCAGGTTTGTAGGTTAATTGGATCCTGTAAGTTACCCCTAGTATGTAGGATAGAACTGGTGTACAGGCAATCGTTGGTCAGCATGAACTTGATGGACCGAAGGGCCTGTTTCCACACTGTATCTCTAATACCATGCTCTTAATACTGATGTGTTTGTAGTAATAATAATCCCATATTTGTGAAAATGTTTGTGCTGGATAAGGAACTGTTTATCTACAACCATGGATTCTGGTGCATGATGACTGACCAGTTGAACTAATTTGTTTCCAACCTTTGGTATTTGAGCCTTTACTTCCAGAATTCCAGAGAACCACGTTGCTTGATACTCATGGAGCCCCTTCCTTTTCCTAAATGTAATCCACATTTTATTTCACAGCCATCTTATAGACTCGAATTCTTTTGTGTCCAGTTCATTCATTCCACGATAATCCCTCAAACATTTCCCTTGAACGAGGCAAGCCTTGGAACACAGGAGCCTTTGAGGCAGAGGTCAGGCATAGAGAAGCTCCTCAGTCCTTTCCGGGGTGGCTGCATTGTCAAAGGTCCATCAGTCAAGTGAAAGTTCACACCAAGATCCCTCACGTTGGTGAGGAAGAGCCTCTGACACTTGGAAAAAGACCAAGGGAGATTCCCCTTCATTATTTGTTATTTATTCCTCAGCCGGCATTGGTTCTCTGGGCAGAATCATTGTGAATAGTGCACAAATTGGAAGCATGATTTGCTTGTGCATCCGTGGCTGCAGAGATGCATTGACAGAATGACTTAGAAAGTGTCATAGAAGATATTTCCTTCAGTATTTGTAGAGTGTGACAATTATAATCAAGGAAGGACAGTTCCTGTCTGCTTATCAATGTGGTCTTGTTGTATAAATGCATGGCGGTCCAGTCAGACCCTGAGAAGGGGAAGTATGTAGGTAAACACAAAAGTATAACATACAGCGCCAACTGATCAAAGCCCTTCCCTTTACTCCTATACCTGCTCTAAAACCGGAGGTGCTACATTTGAGTACTGTCACAATTCAGCAAGATCAGCTCCTTGTTTGGCCCCAATGGCTGCCGTGAACCTCCCTTTGTTGACTTGGGTCCACTGGCATTGTCTGTAAAGCCAACCGTCTTGAACCTGGGTTTTAGGATGGACGGTGATTTTAAACTAGACAAACAAATAGGCGCGGTGGTTAAGTCCAGCTTCTTTCACCTAAGGAAGCTGGCAAAGGTGAAGCCCATTCTCGAGCGGGAGCATTTTGAAACAGTAATCCATGCCTTTATTACATCTAGGCTGGATTACTGTAACGCACTCTACTCTGGAGTCGCACGAGCTTCATTGGCTCGTCTCCAGCTTGTTCAAAATGCTGCCGCTCGCCTTTTGACTGGAACTCGAAAGAGGGAGCACATTACGCCAATTTTGGCCTCCCTACACTGGCTCCCAGTGCACTTTCGAGTTCATTTCAAAATTATTTTATTTGTTTTTAAATCGTTGAATGGGCTCGCCCCGCCTTACCTCTCTGAGCTGCTCCACATATATGCTCCTGCCCGGTGCCTCAGGTCAGCTGATCAGCTGCTCCTTGAGGTACCAAGGTCTAAGCGGAAGCTCAGAGGGGATAGAGCCTTTTCTGTTGCTGCTCCGGCACTCTGGAACACCTTGCCGCTGCACATCAGACAGGCCCCCTCACTGTCCATCTTCAAATCCTCCCTAAAAACATATTTTTATTCCTTGGCTTTCGACACTGGCTGAGGCATTGCTCCTGTTTTTAGTGCTTTTAATGTCTTTTAATTTTTAGTGTGTTTTTTATAGTCCTTCGTTTTACGGTTTTTAATGGTTTTTAATTGTTTGTAATAGCTTTTTGTTCATGATTTCTCATGTACAGCACTTTGTGGCAACTGTAGTTGTTTAAAGTGCTTTATAAATAAAGTTATTATTATTATTATTATTGTTTGCATCGGAGAACTAGTGTTTTTTTTTTCTCTTTTCACTCTGGGCTTTCTGCCAGTCGATCGTCCAGTTGCCATTCCCTCCCAGCTTTACAGTGCGTGTGCTGTGTTGCTGACTGCCCCACTAATGGGAGAACCTGTGATGTCGCTAGCTTGATTTGCCATTATTTGGATTCTTTTCTCCTCCCTCGGTGTTAGCCTGTGTTGCAGCTGGTCCTGTAATTGGGCAACCGCACTCCATGAGCCGTCATCCTTACAGAGCAAAAATATATATATATATATAGCAGAGAATGTCTACAAATAAAAGAGCTTCGGCTACGAATCCCCAGCACCAAGTCTGCACAGTTAGTAACCTGATCCCTTGCTTGCTGACAATGCATTTATTAGCATTAATCACAAAAGTGGGGCCTGATTAGAGGAAATCATTTTTAATGAACAAAATGTGACTTTTATCTTATGACTTCTGCGGTTCAGTCGATACTCGGAGTGTCGAGCAAAGGGACTCCCATGATGGCGTACACATGGTGTTATATCAGCTCCCTCTGCAGAAAGGAGCAACTCGATCCAAGTCCATGGCTATTTTCATACTCGCTCACAGAAGGTTCTCATCCTCCTTCACCCAAACCCATCAACATGTCCTTCCTGGGGGGCAGTGTTAGCTGTGAGGAGGATGCTAGGAGACTGCAAGGTGACTTGGATAGGCTGGGTGAGTGGGCAAATGTTTGGCAGATGCAGTATAATGTGGATAAATGTGAGGTTCTCCATTTTGGTGGCAAAAACAGGAAAGCAGACTATTATCTAAATGGTGGCCGACTAGGAAAAGGGGAGATGCAGCGAGACCTGGGTGTCATGGTACACCAGTCATTGAAAGTGGGCATGCAGGTGCAGCAGGCAGTGAAGAAAGCGAATGGTATGTTAGCTTTCATAGCAAAAGGATTTGAGTATAGGAGCAGGGAGGTTCTACTGCAGTTGTACAGGGTCTTGGTGAGACCACACCTGGAGTATTGCGTACAGTTTTGGTCTCCAAATCTGAGGAAGGACATTATTGCCATAGAGGGAGTGCAGAGAAGGTTCACCAGACTGATTCCTGGGATGTCAGGACTGTCTTATGAAGAAAGACTGGATAGACTTGGTTTATACTCTCTAGAATTTAGGAGATTGAGAGGGGATCTTATAGAAACTTACAAAATTCTTAAGGGGTTGGACAGGCTAGATGCAGGAAGATTGCTCCCGATGTTGGGGAAGTCCAGGACAAGGGGTCACAGCTTAAGGATAAGGGGGAAATCCTTTAAAACCGAGATGAGAAGAACTTTTTTCACACAGAGAGTGGTGAAACTCTGGAACTCCCTGTCACAGAGGGTAGTCGAGGCCAGTTCATTGGCTATATTTAAGAGGGAGTTAGATGTGGCCCTTGTGGCTAAGGGGATCAGAGGGTATGGAGAGAAGGCAGGTACGGGATACTGAGTTGGATGATCAGCCATGATCATATTGAATGGCGGTGCAGGCTCGAAGGGCCGAATGGCCTACTCCTGCACCTAATTTCTATGTTTCTATGTTTCTATGTTTCTAATTCCCAATCCAATTCTTTCAAGCACCATCAAAACTCGCTCTCAATCTTTTTATTCACAGCCTCAATGGTTTTGATTTTGTTAATCCCAGCCCATGACATTCCTGAATTTATTTATTCTACCAATAGTTTCAAGAAGTCCCGACCCAAAACATCACCTATTTATGTTCCCCAGACATTGTCCGCTGAGTTATTCCAGCATTTTGTGTCTCTTTTGTAAACCAGCATCTGCATTTCCTTGTTTGCACATCTGCCTGTTTAGAGATTGTACGTGCAAGTCACTTTCAATATCTGTTATACACACACACACGCATGCATACACACACAGAAAACACCACACACCACACATGCACACACACCACATACAGCGACGAGATGCAAAATCAGCATTAGTCAAAGCAGACATTTAGATCTTCAATAGTCCTGCATGAAGGGCTCGGACTGATCTTGCACCTCTGGCTCTTTACAGGATATTTATGTGCACATAGCAACAGTTTTAAAATAACTTGCTCTTTGTAGTATTTGATGGTGATCAACAGATGTAATAATAGGTCGAAGATAGACTCAAAATGCTGGATTAACTCAACGGGGTCAGGCAGCATCTCTGGAGAAGAGGAGTGGATGAAGTTTTGGGGTCGAGGCCCTTCTTCAGGCCAGCAATAATATACTGATCGTGGTCCATTTCCAATGAAAATCGCAGGGCTCAGCCAAATTACAGCTCCCATTGCCCCAAGCCTCCGTTCACGAGCTCAGACTGTTTTAAATGCAGCCGGTAAGCTTGGTGTCCTGATCCGTGTTATTTTCATTGCAGAGGGAAGGCCAGCTCTCCAAGCCAGCAGCAGCACCATTGTTTCCGTCAGCTTGTTGGATCTCAATGACAACGACCCAGCTTTCCAAAATTTACCATTCACCGCTGAAGTGCGAGAGGGTCTACCCATAGACTCGTCCATTTTCCAGGTAGCTTTTTTAGACCTGCGTGCAAAGCCACCTCCACTTTACAATGTGGAGCGTGTGTTTCTTCCCCTGTTTCAGAGAGGAAAGCGAGAGGGCAGACATTTCTCTAGTGACTGGGGTGGACTGGGCTAAAGGGCCTGTCCCACTGTACGAGGTCATTCAAGAGCTCTCCCGAGTTAAAAAAATAAATAAAACTCGTGGTAAGCACGTAGAATGCACGTAGCGGGTACGTCGGAGCTTGGGACGTCTCTTAGCGGCTCGTAACGCTAACGGCGGGTACTCGGGAAACCCGGTAAGCTCGTGAAGATTTTTCAACATGTTGAAAAATGTCCACGAGAGCCCCGAGTACCCACGAGCAGCTATTGCCGTAATTCTCCGAGTTCGAATCAGGGGAAACTCGGGAGAACTCTTGAATTAGCTCAGACAGTGGGACAGCCCCTTAAGTCTTTCCTTGATCTTTGATTAAAACCACAGTCAAACCACACTAAGCCCAGTTCTGAATAAATTAAATGTTAATCTATTGAAGGCCGGGAATGCAGCACTAGTTTAGAAGCACTCATATACTTAGTGTGATGCACATTGCCCTTGCCACAGTTGAATGATTTATTGGAAACATCGTGGTCATGTTACTGTACTCAACATCCATATGTCTGGATCAACTGCTTGGATGCCTGAATTAGTGATTACACTACAGTTGCTGTCAAACTCAAATTCATTTAATTCTATCCAGAGTTAAATGCAGCTTCTGGCGGTAACCCATATGGTTGTAAAAATCATCTGGTTCGCAAAGCCAGTGAAGATTCTTACCTGGACTGACCCACATATGACCCTGCCCCTTGAACTGGCCGGGCAAGCCCATCGGTTCAATACAACAGTTAGAAACGCCCAATAAATCTCGTCATTTCCAGTAAAATCCATAGCTGGGAACGAATGAATGAATATGGAAGAAATAGCTTCTGTCACCTTTACATCTTCTGACGTTGATGTTTTATGGATTCCTCTCAAGGCGGGAGAGAAATATCCCCATTCCAATTCCCAATTCTTAGTTCCCATTCGCCATTTGTGAGAAAACACCTTGCTTGAGCGCCAGTGACCATCATTAGTTTTTCCACGTTTTGTTTCTGTTCAGTTTACTTCAACACAATGCTGCTTTACTCTGCCCACAGGTATCGGTGCTGGATCCAGACGAAGGGTTGAATGGATTGGTCACGTACTCAATGCAAGTGGGCATGCCCCGACTGGACTTTGTGTTAAACGCCAGCTCGGGCGTGATCACCTCCACGGTGGTGCTAGACCGAGAGAGGATAGCCGAGTATTACCTCCGGTTGATAGCCAGTGATGCAGGAGCAGTGCCGAGGAGTTCCACCAGCACCCTGACTGTAAGAGGTAAGCAGCAACAGTCCTGGGCATCCTGCAGTAATAAGTCGACTCTAAACACTGCATCATCGGGACGACAGATGGCACAATGGGCTAAGTGTTCGGCTGGCAACCGGAAGGTAGCCGGTTCGAATCCCGCTTGGAGTGCATACTGTCGTTGTGTCCTTGGGCAAGACACTTCACCCACCTTTGCCTGTGTGTGCATGTGTGTGAATGTGTGTGAGTGATTGGTGGTGGTCGGAGGGGTCGTAGGCGCAGATTGGCAGCCACGCTTCCGTCAGTCTGCCCCAGGGCAGCTGTGGCTACAGAAGTAGCTTACCACCACCGAGTGTGACTGAGGAGTGAATGAATAATGCGATGTATAGCGCCTTGAGTATTAGAAAGGCGCTATATAAATCCCATCCATTATTATTATTATTATTATCTCTGCTCCACATTGAAGGCTTAGGTCAGGACATGCGAAAGAAAGTTCTCTGCTTGCCTGGGTGAGCCTAGCTCCAACACCCAAGAAGCTCAAATCTTTCCAGCCCACTTGATTATCACCCTATCCACTACCTATACAGGTCCTATACAGTGAATGGCAGGGCATCTGGGGAGTGTTGTCGAGCAGAGGGGTATCGGAGTGCAGGTACTTAGTTTTCATTGAAAGTGGCATCACAGGCAGACAGGGTGGTTAAGAACATTGTTTCAGCCAATTGATATTCAACAGCCAGAGTTGTGAGTGTACAATTTGTAGGAGGAACTGCAGATGCTGCTTTACACCAAATGCTGGAGGAACTCAGCGGGACAGGCAGCATCTCTGGCGAAAAGGAATAGGTGACATTTTGTGTCGAGGTGCTTCTTCAGACTGTGACTGTGCACTCTCATGCTTCTAACCTTTTATACATAGGGGAGGTTTCGGAAGCGGGGCTTTCGAATTCCAAAAACCCATTCACGCCTGGTTAATAGTGAATTTGTTCTGCTGAGTCCTCATTTTGGAACACGGGCCTTGTTTGTTCTTTCAGTGATGGACATGAATGACGAGACTCCGACGTTCCACCCAGCTGTTTACCGCATCTCTCTGCTGGAGGACGTGCCCAGGGATTATGTGGTCGTTCACCTCAACTGTACCGACGCAGACGCTGGCCTGAACGCTGAGCTCAGTTACTTCATCACAGGTGCGTGCCTGGCAAAACCAACAAAGCTGAAGTTTAGCCACAGAGCAATGCCCTGAAAATCTTTGGCCTGTCTTGCAACATCCATGTCCGCACCATTGTTTGCCAGCACACCAGTTTTAATCAACATGTTTAAATGAACTTGGACAGGTACATTGATAGGAAAGGTTTTGATGGATATGGACCAAAGGCAGGCAGGTAGTGTAGAAGAGACACCTGGAATAGATGGGGGTAAATATACAGTATTTTACCCAGAGTAGTGGAATCTAGGGGACAAAGGTTTAAGGTGATGGGGGAGATTTTAGAGGCAATCATTTTCTTGTCATGGAATGTAATTCAAAGAAAGCCAATTCTCGCTCACCTACACTTCTGTAGATGGGACAAGTTGGCTGGTGTGGGCAATTTCCACACTGTAAGAGTCTATGACTCTATAACTGCGGGATAAAACTAAGCTGAACTAAATTTAGATTAAAGGCCAGCGTAGTAACCAGGCACATATGAAGATGATTTATTTGTACGTGAGTGAAGGGACTAGCAGGTTACGTTCCTGAAAATCTTTCAACAATGATTTTCATTTTGAAGTCTTACTACCATTGAAAGCTTATTGACTTGAATTCATAGCTCTGCCCCTCCCTTCAAAATTGCTGCCTGGCCTGCCGGCTACAGATATAATGCATCATAAGGTGATATGGGATAGGAGTAGAATTAGGCCATTCGGCCAATCAAGTCTACTCCACCATTCAATCATGGCTGATCTATCTCTCCTGCCTAACCCCATTCTCTTGCCTTCTCCCCAAAATCTCTGACATTAACTCACTCTGTTGCCTGACAAACACCTATGGTTGTTTTCTGAACATAATTTGGTTGCTGGTGTTAATTTAAACAAATGACTGCACTTCAAAAGTAATCCAGTGTTTGCTGAAGATTTTGTTTTGTAAAATTGAATGCATGTTTCCTGAATTACTATCATCCATTAAACATATCCTGGTGCATGCTACGGGTATATTCACAGTGGTACGTAGGTGTAACTTCACAAAGAGCCAGAGGTCACAAACATAGAAGGAGACGGCACTAGAGAAGATTGAATGGCGCAGGATTAACTCCAATAGATTTACAGTAGTTTAGTTTAGTTTGGAGATCCAACAGAGAAACAGGCCCTTCGGCCCAACGAGTCCACACTGACCAGCGATCCCTGCACATTAACACTATCCTACACACACTAGGGACAATTTACATTTATAGCAAGCCATTTAACCTACAAACCTGTACGTCTTTGGGGTGTGGGAGGAAACCAAAGATCTCAGAGAAAACCCACGCAGGTCACGGGGAGAATGTACAAGCTCAATACAGAAAGCACCCGTAGTCAGGATCGAACCACGGTCTCCGGCGCTGCAAGCACAGTAAGGCAGCAGCTGTGCCACCGTTGTAAGCCATATTAGTAACATTTAAAACATAGGACATAGAATAGAAATAAAATAGAACACAGAAACAGGCCCTTTGGGCCACAATGTCTCTGCCGAACATAATGTCAAGCTAAACTAATCCCATCTCCCTGCATGCAATCATTAATCCTCAGTCCCCTGCATATCCATGTACCTATCAAAAAAAGCCTCTTAAATGTCACTGCACGCCACTGTTTTCCCCAATAACTGAATAAGCATCCAGTTGCTTTGTGAAAATTGTGTGTGGAATTAACTGTGGAATACATATTCCTCTGGAGCTTTTGTCTATATGTGATCCCTGATCTCATTTAGGAGAAGAAACAGTTTCTCCACTTACGTCCTCATGCCTAATATTTTTAATGTCTCTTCTGCCAGCCTTCCTCTTCTCCAACTACAATCATTGCATCTCCAGTTTCACCACACGACTGATGCCCTTCATCATTGTTATCACCTACATAAAGCTCCCCACAATGTTCTATTCTTCTGAAAGTGTAATGCGAAAAGGATTATTATGACATTTCTTTTTGTATTAGTGCCCTTATTTACAAAGCCAAGCATAAAATGAACTTTCTCAACCAGTATAAACCTCCACTGCCTCCTTCAGACTGTTGAATATGAATGATTCCTCTGGGCCTGAAAACCTACATGCTCTGCTCATAATAGAACATAGAACACTACAGCCCAACAACAGGCCTTAAGCCCACAATGTCTGTGCCTAACATGATATCAAGAGCAACTCATATTTACCTGCATATAATCCATAAGAAGGGTTTCGGCCCGAAACGTTGCCTATTTCCTTCGCTCCATAGATGCTGCTGCACCTGCTGAGTTTCTCCAACATTTTTGTCTACCTTCGATTTTCCAGCATCTGCAGTTCCTTCTTAAACATCCATATTCCTCCATTCCCTGCAGAGCCACAAGCCAAACCAAAAGTCTCTTAAATGCTGCTAATATCGGCTTCCACCGCCATCCTCGGGTACACATTCCAGGCACCCATCACCCTCTGTTTAAGAATCAAAAATCTTGCCCCACACATCTCCTTTAAACCTTTACCCATTTACCTTGAGCTTTGCCCTCTTGGTATTTGACATTTCCATCCTCGGAAAAAAGTTCTAACTGTTTACCCAACCTATGCCTCTCATCATTTTATAAACTTCCATCAGATGTCCCCTCAACCTTCAGTATTCCAGAGAAAACATTCCAAGTCTGTCCCACCTCTCCTTGTAGTAATGGCCATCAGGCTATTAAGCACAACAACAAATAGGCTCTGAACTGCAACAAACTCATTATTATTGTTTCACTATATTTGTCATTTATTGAATATGCCTGCATGTGTATACACACACTGAACTTTTTATCTTCTCCCGTTATGTACTATGTTTACATGTTCTGTTGTGCTGCAGCAAGCAAGAATTTCATTGTCCTATCTAGGTCACATGACAATAAAACACTCTTGATATAGCCACTAATCCGTGCAGCCTTCTGGTAAAAGAGCCTTCTCCTCTGGCCCCTTTTTCACATCCTTACTGTTTTGGGGCAATCAGAAATGCACGTTAGATTCTGGCTTTGCCA
The DNA here is from genome assembly GCF_010909765.2 of Amblyraja radiata. Taxonomy (NCBI): domain Eukaryota; kingdom Metazoa; phylum Chordata; class Chondrichthyes; order Rajiformes; family Rajidae; genus Amblyraja; species Amblyraja radiata. The sequence goes on along the minus strand of NC_045992.1, from coordinate 7,016,803 downwards.
TGAAGTCACCTGTGAATAATCCCCATTCCTCGGGCTAAACGAAGCAATTCTAGACAACATTAGGGTCTGGCTGTTACATGACAAGAAGCATCCATGGCCCATCACAAACAACGTCTATCCACCCACCCTTGGCATTAATTGGCATTACCAATGCAGAGTCCTCCTCCGTCAAATCCTGGGTGACCACCATTGACTAGCAACCCAATTAGATTGACCACATCAATGCAGTGCTACAAGATCAGTTCTAAAGTTGGTTATCCCGCAGTGAATGGCTCACCTCCTGACGCTCCAGAGCCTTTCTCCAAGTCGGGAGCACGGTGAAGAGTGTCAGGGGTTATGGGGAGAAGGCAGGCGGATGGGGTTGAGAGGGGAAGATAGATCAGCCATGATTGAATGGCGGAGCAGACTTGATGGGCCGAATGGCCTAATTCTGCTCCTATAACTTTCCACTTGTCTGCGTGAATGTGGGGAAGTTTGATACCATCAGGACAAAGCAGCTCGCTCAGTTTGTACCTTGTCCACCATGCTAATCATTCTTTCCTTCCACCATTGGTGCACAGTGGATGCTGTGTGGACACATTCAACATTCTGCATCCCAAATAAATGAAGAGTTGAGTGGCCTCCCCTGGTATATTATTCTACGATGATGTGGCGCTCATTTCAATGTCTGCGGGCATTGGATTTAACTGGAGCTACAAAGGGAGACTGCGTACAAATGCTCTGAGTGTTCTCATGTGAAGCAAGTTGCATCAACTCCCCATCTCTCCCTTTACAGTGCAGGAAATGAGACCTGTCCTGTTTAATCTGTCAGATTTGTGGCCTCAAGATAACACGTCCATCTCACAAAAAAAATAATGCAAAGTTATCTTTCAGGTGGAAACAACGATGGAAAATTCAGCGTTGGCTTTCGAGACGGAATTGTCAGAACTGTGGTGAACCTGGACAGAGAAACTCAAGTTTCTTACACACTGATTTTGGAAGCTATCGGTGAGGAGCTAAGCTGAGCCATTACAAATGGACGTACAGTATTTTGGTTGTTTAAAGAGATCAAAACATAGAATCTCAGCCTGTCTTTCTCCAGTTTTCGCCCTTTAATTGTCCTTGGTTTTAGTTGCTGTGTCAGTGGTGATGGAACATTCTGCTACCAAGGCCCTTTTGACTGCAATTTCCTTCATAAACCTCTGTCTCTCTCTCTCTTCACCTCTCACTACTCCGATAAAACAATCCTCAAATCCTAACGGTTTGGTCACCTGTCAAACTCCTTGAGTTATTTAATTACGCAAACGCTTCTGAGACTTATTACTACTTAAATATTGGACTACAAGAGCTCTTCTGACTGTTCTGATCAATACCTGTTTCTCCTAAACCAAATTAGCAGGTCATTTACTGCTGTTTGCGGCAGCTTTCTCCTTGCTGCTCTAACAGTGATCCAATTCAAATCATTTGTGGCAACTCGAAGTTACAAAGGATATGGTGCATTTTTGGCTTTTTCATTTACCTTGATTCCCACTGGCCACTTTATTTTAAGTTTACAGAACCTTTGATCAACATTCAGCTAGAGCTCTAATACCTGTTCTTATGTGTTCCTTTGCACTTAATACTTCAACATCAATTCCCATGCTAGTCGTGTCAATTCTCTTCCTCCCCAGTGTCCCATTCTACATTACCTTGGTCATCGCCCCCTTTGATCTGTGTTTTCACTTCTTCCCCATCCATATCTCTTTGCCTCCCTCTCTCCTGACTCTCAGTCTGAAGAATAATCTCAACCCGAAACGTCACCCATTCCTTCTCTCCTGAGATGCTGCTGGTACCGCTGAGTTACTCCAGCATTTTGTGAGCATCTTCCCATTGTAAATGAATGATGGTGGTGCCGAAAGGTAAAGTGATTAACGGGAACCTGCGCACAGAGTTACTTTAGAACAGAGTTCAAAATAACATTGAATGCATGCCTTATGTTGGCCTTCAGGCTTGGCTGGCTAGTCCGACCCCACAGCATCCAACCAGTGTAGTTGCGAACTGGACAAAACATTGGAGTTGGCTCATGCCTGCCCAGTCCATCCACCTGCCCGATTCAGGCCGACCCACCCAGCATCACCATGAGTCAGTTACACATCTGAGACTTGTAGACAGGTCAAGGTGAACATAGGAAAACCCACCAACGCTTGGACTCAGATCAGCTCGAGCAGAGTCATGTCTGGGTATAAGACCCCACATTTAGACGCAAGCACACTTCTACATGTGCACTCCAGAGAAAATAGTCGAGTTAAGGTGGAGGAAGGTTAGTTAACTGGATAGCTCAACACTGCAGGCCAATGCAACACATCTCTCCAGAAGACCAGGTGGTAACCGAGTGCCCTGTTGTGCTGCTCATGCCATGAAGTGTTTCACAACCAAAGCAGCACTTTTGAAATGTAATACAAAGGCTCTGTAGATGCTTGTTTGTAGCAGAAATGCTGGAGTAACAGTGGGTCACGCAGCATATCTGGAGAAAATGGATAGGTAAGGTTTCGGGTTGGGACCCTTCTATCTGAGGTCACTTATCCACGTTCTCCAGAGATGCTGCCTGACCCGCTGAGTTACTCCAGCACTTTGTGTCCATCTACAGCATGTTGGAAGTTGTAGCCACTGCAAAGAAATTAATAACTTGAATTTCTGTCGCACCTTTCATGTCCCAATGAACCACTTTACAGCAAGGTCCCAGAAGCGCAATGTAATAATGACCCTGAGAATCCTTCTTGGTGACTTTAGTTTAGAGATGCATCTTGGAAACAGGCCCATCGAGTCTGTGCCGATCAGCGATCACTACACACTAACATTATCGAACACACACCAGGGACAATTTACAATGTTACCAAGCCAATTAGGCCTACAAACCAGTACATCTTTGGAGGAAACCGGAGCACCTGGAGAAAACCCACGTGGTCACAGGGAGAAAGTACAAACTCCATTCAGGCAGCACCCGTAGTCAGGATCGAACCCCTGATCCCTGCAGCAGTAAGGCAACACTCTACCGCTGCGCCACCGTACAGACATGGTCAGAGAGATAAATATAGTTGTACTATCAACTTCTAGCTCTTCGTCAAAATGATTCCTTGTGATCTGTAGGCAGGCAGAAGCTTATTTTTAATTCCAAACTGAAAGATAGCTCCTGTAACCATGTGGCACACTGTAGTGCCAGCATTGAGACGGTTAACCTTGTAAAGATCTGGTGTGGGACTTGAACCCACCACCTTATGACTCAAAGGTGAGAATGCGTCAGGCAGAGAGGCCAATTAAAGATTGAGAACCGACAACTCAGCCTTTCAGGATTGGCGCATGATTTGAAAATACTTGAGAAAACAGTGACTCATTTTCTCTAATTCGAGGCTTTAAGTAAGAATGAGCCTAACTTTATTCAGCGTTGTCAGAAGTCGGGAATGGAAGCGAGGAAGGTTATTTGAATTGATGACAGCCTTAGATTATCAAACCAAGGGCTGATCTGATCTGACATGAATTCTCTTCTGCTGACTGCTTTCATCCTTCCAAATTAAGTCAGATTTATTTTTTCTATTATTATCTTTGACGTTTATTATTAATAAAAATCAGTGTTGTCATAATGACCCATCAGGGAACAGAATAATTTTTAGCAAGGAAATTATTTTTTTAAAGTTTGTGTCTTGCACAAGTTAAGTTTGATTTTGGCTACGTTTCTGGTCAATTGTGTGCTTGGCAATGATCAGTCAAATGCCGGCCATGATTTCTCCCTGGTGGTACAGTTTGAACTCTTTGTGCTTAGTTTAATTCCGGTCACATTGAAGGGATTGGTTCAGGCAGACTGCACAGGGGAGAGTCATGCGGGCGGACAAGTATAATTTAGACCCTTTGTGACATTCTTCATGACCTTTAGAAACTCCTTGTAAACTTGTAAATGGAGCAAAACCCTTAACTGTTCCAAATTAATCCAAGCCACACGGATTTAGTGAAGGGGGTTCACGCCAGTAAGTTCAGGAGGTTGTCCTGCAACATGGCAACAGATTCCTTGGGGGGTCAGGGGTGGGGGGTTGGAATTAACTACCAACTGCTGGAATTTTGTCAGAAATAGTTACAGACTGAGGTGGGGGCATTCTGGGTTGAGGTGTAGAATCAAAGAACTGCCGATGTTGGTTTATACCAAAGATAAACACAAAGTGCCCCTTGCTTTCAGTCTCAAGAAGGGTCTCGACCCGAAACGCAGAGTCTGAAGAAGGGTCTCGACCCAAAAAGTCACCCATTCCTTTCCAGAGATGCTGTCTGTCCCGCTGAGTTGCTCCAGCATTTTGTGTCTATCTTCGATATTAACCAGCATCTGCAGTTCCTTCAGTACCCATTCAGACCTGAGATGTCACCTTTCCTTCTTTCTCCAGAGATGCTGCTAAGTTACTCCAACACTTTACGTTTAAGAAAGAACTGCAGATGCTGGAAAAAACGAAGGTCGACAAAAATGCTGAAGAAGGGTCTCGACCCAAAACGTCGCCTGTCCATTCTCTCCATAAATGCTGCCTCACCCGCTGAGTTACTCCAGCATTTTTGTCTACCTTCTACACTTTCAGTTCATCTTTGCTATTCTGGGTTGCTATGGGAGAAATAGATCATATAACATACACATTCACTCTTAATGTTGTGATTTACAAAATCATTTCTTCATGTAACTCTTTGAAGAGAGATATTCAGAATTAACAGAGAGCAAATCTACTTGAAATAAAAGAAGTTTATACCCCCAATTGTTACTGCCAGCAGTATAACTATCTTGAAATGCTGCGTGTTTGTTTGTGACAGCATTCATTTACCTCAAGAACGCATTGCTGCATTGATCAGTGTAGCTATGCCTGTCCTCAAAAGCCTGACATTGTGAGAAATGCATTGGAGGCTTCTCAGTGTCTAAAATAGGGGATTCAGCCTATCAAATCGACAGCGGTGTCTATCTCAACCCGAAACGTCACCCATTCCTTCTCTCCAGAGATGCTGCCTGTCCCGCTGAGTTACTCCAGCATTTTGTGTCTTATCAGCGGTATCTGTCTCCGTGCGTTGATATCCATTCCTTCTTTCCTCTCCACTTCATTCAATGCTCATTTCTTGAGCAAAATTTATTTTGACGAGGTTTCTGCCTCAGCAATAATTTGCAAAGAATTACTCACTGCATTCACACTCAGTGAGTTTTAGCACATTTTAGATGCGGTTTCTTGTAATTAAATCATTATTGTTTGGTCTTGTTGCTGCTGCCGTGACTGAACTTTCCTGATTCATTTAGAATGGATCTACTTCTGCTCATTCTTAATTCTTGCAGTAGTTCCCTCCCGAGCAGTGGTTCCTAAAGAGGGCTGTGGCATTTCCTGTGGGGGGGGGGGGGGGGGGGGCGTTAAGAGGCAAGAGGATGTTTCCACTCGTACAGAGGTTCCCAATTTTATTTTGTCCTGTTTACCCCTGGCAACTTTAATAGCACCATAACAATGTTATTTCACTTATTTATGAACAACTAATGATGAACAGATACCGGTATACCAGAACCAAACACAGTCAGTCAATGACAATAAAATATGTACAAATCCAGAATCAACAAATTTACCCCCTAGGTAGGCGAAATTTACCCCCTGGAGGTAAATTTACCCTCTGGAGGTAAATTTACCCCAGGTTGGGAACCCGTACACTAATGGGAGAGTCTCGAACCAGATCAGAATAAAAGAGTGTATCTTTAGGAAGGAGATGAAGAGGGATTTCTTTCGTCAGAGGGTGGTGAATCAGTGGAATTCATTGCCACAGACAGTTGTCGAAGTCAAGTCATTGGGTATTTTCTTGTCAGAGATTGACAGAGTGTTGATCAGTACGGGAGTCAGTAGTTATGGGGAGAAGGCAGGAGAATGGGGTTGAGCGAAAAAGGTAAATCAGCCATGATTGAATGGCGGAGTAGACTTGATGGGCTGAATGGCCTACATCTGCACCTATGATTCATGGATTTATGAAGAGGGGTGGACCAGGCATAAGGCGAGAGAGCAGTCAGTACGCCCTTGATTTCTCTGCCGTGCAATCCACAGACCTTCTCTCTAAAAACGCGCACTCTTTTGCTAAATAGTATTTCATGAAACTTCTCAAAGTTGAGAAACTGGTGACACATCATCAAGCCCGTCCATCGCATTGCAAATTGCCGGAACAGTGAGGTAGTTACTAAATGTGTTAGAGATACAGCACCAAAACAGGCCCTTCGGCCCACCAAGTCTGTGCTGACCAGCGATCCCCGTGTGCCAAAGCTGTCCTACACACACTAGGGACAATTTACAATTAAACCAAGCCAATTAACCTACAAACCTGTATGTCTTTGAAGTGTGGGAGGAAAATGGAGCTGCCAGAGACGACCCACGCAGGTCACGGGGAGAAAGTTCAAACTCTGTACAGATAAGCACCCGTAGTCAGGATCGAACCTGGGTCTCTGGCGCTGTTAGGCAGCAACTCTACCGCTGTGCCACCATTCTGGTATCTAAGACTAGCTAAATGAGTATCAGTATCAGAAAAGCTGGTATCATGGGATGAAGTTCATTAATTTTGTTAAATTAATTAAACGAAAGTAGTAATTGGACTTTGAATAAATGTGCAATTAATTGCTCCTGTTTTTGAATGTTATTGTGTCATTATCTTCCTTAGTGGGTTGTGCAAACCGCTATTCTGAATAATGCTTTTTATTGAGTAGGGGAGGGGTTCACGGGGGGTGAGTTTATGGAGCCAAGGTGGCCCAAAACAGGTTCTAGGGAGAGCTGGGTGACCTGAGCAGAGAACTGGCTTCATGGAAGGAAGCACAAGAGTGATGGTGGAAGGTTGTTTTCCCCGACTGGAGGTTTGGGATTAATGGTGTGCTTCAGAGATCGGTGCTATTTGTTTATATCAACGATTTGGATGAGAATGTACATGGCATGATTAGTAAGTTTGCAGATGACACCAAAGCGGGTGGTATCGTAGAGAGCGAAGATGGCTATCAAAAGTCACAGCAGGATCTTGATCAGCTGACCAAGTGGGCTGAGGATTGGTTTAGAGATTTAATGCAGATGTGCCAAGTGCTGCATTTTCAGAACTCGATTCAGGGCAGGACCTGAGGGGCAACTTTTTCACAAGGAATATGGTGGGTTTATGGAACGAGCTGCCAGAGGAGGGAGTTGAGGCTGGTACTATAACAACATTTAAGACATTTGGACAGGTAGGTGAATAGGAAAAGTTAAGAGGGATAGGGGCCAAATGTAGGCAGATGGAACTGGCATGGATGGGGCATCTTGGGCAAGTTGGGCCGAAGGGGTTGTTTCTGTACTGTATGAATCTACAGTATGTCTTTAATATCCTGTTGATTCTCATCATTTTTGCACTGCGGAACAAGGTAGCAAGATAACTCCCTCAAAGCTCATTAACTATCCGTGTCTGTAATATTAGCGAGTGGAATTCTGATCTCTTTCACTTCCCTGGTAAATAATCCCCATCCACTTTAGTTTTCCCAAGTGCATTCCTGCTGAGGTGAGGAAGTAAATGGCTGCTTTATATTTGGGAATATTCGAAAGGTGCAGGAATGAGTGGATGTTCACTAAGTTCACAAACTTTCAATGAAACGTTGTGGATGGTCTGGAGTCTGAATTTTCTTTATGGCTGAGGAAAAATAGGAGGTACATTTGTAAAGAGGTCATTTAGAAACTTGCAATGGAAAGAGTTAGAGAAAGGCAATTTGAGTTGGTGAAAATGTGTGAGAAAATCTGCTCCGCCCATGACAAGAAATTGCAGAGTTGTGGGTGCAGCCCTGTCCACCGCATAAACCGGCCTTCGCCACCATCATCTCCATCTATATTTCACGCTGTCATGAGAAAGCAGCCAAAATTATCAAGGACCACTTGCACCCACTTGAGAGTTTGTACCATCAGACACGGGTACAACTTCTTCCCCATTGTTATTACACTACTGAACTGACTCTCGTAATCTAAGGGTGTAGTCCCGTTCTTCCAACCTACCTTGTTGAGCCCTCGCACTTATTTTTATCTACACCTTCTCCCCTACCTGTTGTACATATGTTACGGTTTGATTGTACTCGTGCATGGTAAGATATTACTGGATAGCGTGTGTTGAAGAAAGTTATTCATTGTACAGGTGACAATCATAAACCATAACCAATCTTCACACAGATAATGGTCCCGCTGGAGGCAGAAGGACGGGGACGGCCACTGTGTACGTCACTGTGATGGACATCAATGACAACCGCCCCATCTTCCTGCAGAACACCTACGAGGCCAATGTCCCTGAGAACATCACCAAGTCCACTAGCGTGCTACGGGTGAGTTAGACTGAAGCCTGTTACCTGCACAATGGGAGATGAAATCTAGATCATAAAGGAACAATACGTTTGTGTGTGTGATAAGGGCCTGTCCCACTCAGGCGATTTTTTGGGCGACTGCCACAACATTTTCAACATGTTGAAAGATTTTCGGCGGCAGTGGCGACAATATTTGCTGTTGTAAGTTATCGACAGGTGTCATAGATGCTGTCGTAGGTTGTCGCCAGGTTTCATAGGTAAATTCCATTACAACTAGTCCCTGGCAGTCACTTGGAGATTTAAGACTGAAAATTGATATTTTCATTTTTTTAGTAACCAAAGTTATCAACGTATAATTTTTTGTGTGTTGGAAAACAAAATATAGTGGCACAGCTGGTAGACTTGCTGCCTCACACGCCAGAGATCTGTGTTCGATCCTGTCCTGCGCTTGGTCTCACCGAGGTTGATCATACACTGAATAATCCAACCACATTTATGTTTGGAAGTGGAAAGAAATAATAGAAATAGCATTTGTTGCAACATGTAAAAAGAGTTGAGCTACTGTATTATAATTTTGCTGCATGTCATTGTGGTATATATCATGTCTTGATTGGTGAATATGTTTAGTTTGTGACTTTATTTGAAGCGGAAATAATATGTGAATGCTTCATTGAGCATAATTCCGACTGGTAACTATGCACTTCGTCCAAGCACATTATCGCACGCATCATGCAAGCCGTCTTAAATGACTTAAAAACCTGCCAAGGTTGCCCAGCTGACAACAGAGAAAAAAAATTAAGTTAGAGCCCAGCTAGGTGTATATTATTTTTGACACTGTCATAGGCCTTTCTCACATATGTTGTCACAACACACTGTAGTCTCTAAACAACCCTTCAGTAATTTTCCTTGCCCTCCATTTCAGAATAATAGTGTTTTAAGCCGATAACTCGACACTAGCACTGGCAATAAATAAATAAATAAATAAACAGCGCTGCTTTCCAGCCACTCATCTCATTAGCCACGCTCGGCTGCAAATCGGTATCAATCTGGTGGACCACCTTCCTCTAGTCGTGGGGGTAGGGGATTGGTAGGGGCCTCACAAGTGGAACAGCTTAGGGCCTCTCTTCATCTAAATCCGGCGCTGAGGGTGATCGCTGGTCAGCGCGGACTCGGTGGGACGCAGGGCCTGTTTCTGCGCTGTTTCTCTAAAGTCTGAAAAGACTGCAGAGTGCTTTGAGAAACATTGACAATGTGATGTGCTGAAGAAATGTGCAGATTAGGCCGGAATTATCAATCAAAACAAAGCAGAAATGGATCGAGGCTTCAGTGGTGATCAAAATCATTGATAGATGGGACAGGTCTATTTCTTTACCCTTGCTGATGCTTCACCTTGAAGTTGTGAAATGTTTTCATCGAGACATCCACTCCCTCAGCAGGTTGAGATGTTGATGCAGCCATGCAAAAACATTGGTAAATTCCTTTACAAATAATTGAAGGGCCTGTCACTTGGCCGTCACTCTCGCGCCAATTACGTGACCTGCTAGCGCGTGGGTAGCGCGGGACGGGCGCATGGAATGATGTGGAGGAGTGTGGAATGATGTGGAGGAGTGTGGAGTGGTGTGGAGGAGTGTGGACTTCGTCCTGAACAAAATCTGTCACGTAACTGACGACCAAAGTGGGACAGGCCCAAGACCCTGGCGCAGAGCAACGTCTCACCTCCAACAGCAGCAGAAGCAGGCAAACGATCGCCGAGCTCGGCCTGGGGCTCACGGCCGTTGCGGATCCGGATCCGCCCCCACTCCTACTCCCTGAGCGGGGCCAAGACGATTGGAGATAGACACAAAATGCTGGAGTAACTCAGCGGGACCGGCAGCACCTCTGGAATGGGAGACGTCTCGACCCGAAACATCATCCATTCCTTCTCTCCAGAGATGCTGCCGGTCCCGCTGAGTTACTCCTGCATTTTGTGTCTATCTTCAAATGACGTCACGTGCTCCAGACGGCTGTGCGGACGCATGATGACACGTGCTACCGTCGTGGCGTCAGTCACTACCGGCCTGTCGCATAGATGACGGCCAAGTGGGACAGGCCCTTAACACTTCAGAGCTTCAGGTTGAATAATGGTTGTAAAACCACTTCCCATCTGGAGCAGAATAACCTTCCCCATTCTCCGACAGTCCACTTTCAGATTTTTACTGTTCTATTTTGATGGATTTAGTATGTTATTTTTCCATACAATGTCGATCATTGGGAATTCAGTGTCGACCAAACAAATGCATTGATCCTTTACCCAATTCAGTTGATCTGCACTATGCGATTAATTGCTGCCAACGTGTGCAATGTTTGCTCCGCATGTTAGATCTGGCCACTGCTCAATGGCTGCCTGTTGAAATGTTTAAGCAGACAGGATTTAGTGTACAGTTGGTCGTGGCCAGGATCAGACAAGCAAATAAGGTTGTGCCCTGCACGTCTAATTCCTAACACCTGCAGAAAGGCAACAAAATCTGGGTTGGAGGAAATAGATAACACAGTGGGAAGGACCTGTGGGGCCTTGAGTGGAAAATATAGACACAAGGAACTGCAGACATCCAGTTTATGAGTAGGGAGGAACTGCTGGTGTACACAGAAGATACACACAAAATGCTGAAGTAACTCAGCGGGACAGGCAGCATCTCTGGAGAAAAGGAATGGGTGACGTTTCGGGTCGAGCCTGAAGAAAGGTCTCGACCCGAAACATCACCCATTCCTTTTCTCCAGAAGTGCTGCCTGACCCGCTGAGTTAATGAAACTTCCTGTGTCTGACTTCCCTTTAACTGTTTAAGAAGGAACTGCAGATGCTGGAGAATCGAAGGTAGACAAAATTGCTGGAGAAACTCAGCGGGTGCGGCAGCATCTATGGAGCGAAGGAAATAGGCAACGTTTCGGGCCGAAACCCTTCTTCAGACTGTAGTTCGCCAACTCTGGTAACTCTTGCACCCTCTCTCTTGTTGCCTTGTCCTGGTCAGTGCAGTGACGAGCAATATAAACAGTACCCAAGTTGTGGCCTGACTAATGTTCCCTTCTAATTAATATGGCTGAAGTGTTATTGCTTCAGACCCAACAATGGGGCTTCAAGAGGTGATGAGTTTAGTTTAGTTCCGAGATACAGCGCGGAAACAGGCCCTTCATCCCACCAGGTCCATGCTGACCAGCGATCCCCGCACACTAACACTGTCCTACAAGCACTAGGGACAATTTACAATTATACTAAGCCAATTATATTACACACCTGTACGTCTTTGGAGTGTGGGAGGAAACCGGAGCACTCGGAAGAAAACCCACGCAAGTCACGGGGAGAACGTACAAACTCCGTACAGACAGCACCCGTAGTCAGGATCGAACCCGGGTTCTCTGCCGCTGTAAGGCAGCAACTCTACCGCTGCGCCACCCTCTAAGTCGGCCAGGCTATAATTGCAGTGCAGTGCAGAAGTAGCGTTGCAGTGTCAGGGGTCTGTGAAGATCAGGGGTCTGTCACCCTCTTCAGTAGAATAAGTGAAGGCTTCCATGGAACTGGTTAAAAAAAAAGCTGAAGTCCTTGGTCCTTTGCCCACTACACTTTGCTTAACAAACATGCCTTAAACATTCTAATTGGTCGTTCATTTGACTTTAAGCCTTTACAGTGTACAAAATGTTCAGCTTAATGACATTGAACTACTTAATGGTCCCTGTAAGACTTCAAAGTAATTACATTTATGCAAAGTGTTTTGAGACTCTTGAGACTCAGTAGATGAATTGCAATGGAAGTAAAAATGTTTTTCTCCTTTCTTAAATGAACTGGAGTAGACTAATGGTAATGTGGTATTTACCATAGTGAGAAAATATGTACGTGCATGTACATATTTCCCAAGTAAGTCCTTTGTACTCCCCCTTCCCAGTTCTCCGATCAATCTGACTGTCCCCCTGATATCATTTTATTGCTGTGTGCTTCATTGTCAATCTTCCCTGAGCTAACAATGATCTATTCCATATTTTCCTTGACTTTTGTCCCCTTTGATGTCTCATTTTCACACCTTACCCTTCCATATCTCTGTGTCACCCTCTCCCCTGACTCTCAGTCTGAAGAAGGGTCTCGACCCGAAACGTCACGCATTCCTTCTATCCAGATATGCTGCCTGAAGCCCCTGTCCCACTACACAAGTTCATTCACGAGTTCTCTCTAGTTTTCCCCTGATTCGACCTTGGAGAATGCCCATAGCGGGTCCGTGGGAGTTTGTGGATGTCTCGTAGCGGCTCGTAATGCTAACGGTAGGTACTCGGGACATCCGGTAAACTCGTGACGTTTTTTCATCCCTGTAAAGAATGTCCACAAGTAAAAAAATACTCGTGATTAAAAAAATTGTTACTTTTTATTCATACGAGCCGCTACAAAACATCCACGAACTCCGACGGACCCACTACGGACATTCTCTAAGTACAAATCAGGGGAAAACGCGGGAGAACCCGTGAATTACCTCGTACAGTGGGACAGGGGCTTTACCCGACGAGTTACTCCAGCATTTTGTGTCATCCTTTAAGACTTCAGTGAGGATTCATCCAGCAATGTAGTCCAAGTGTTTGGAGTGCAAGTCTTCCACTCATATCCACTTTTTGTCATATACATATTTGTGCATCGTAATGTTGACAGTCTTCGAGCAGTAGAATCATGTTCAATTCGACACAGTTAAATGATTACTGGTGGTGCCGTACCCTGACTCCAGTGTTGTTTCAAATGTTCTGACACTCGGCAACCTACCTTTACCAGAAATCACGATCATTTAAATTTTTAAGACATGGTCATGATTCTGGATTAGTGCACTCAAAATGTGATTGAAGTTGTCATCTTGCACTTATTCCCTGGAGGTACTGACTCAGTCCTCCGCCAGTTCTGTTAATTCTTTCTGTGGAATATTTTGTTCCACCTAATTCACGGCTTGTGCTGTTTCTGATGATATGCACTGCGGCGTTCCCTCGGATTAAAAACACCCAGGAAAAAAAATAATAAACAGGATCATAAGTTGCAGGAAGTGTACAGCTTGTTTTAGCATAACTTCCACAGACCCAGTCCAAAATATTTGTTATTACAGGTGCACAACCTTTTATCCGAAAGCCTTGGGACCAGACACTTTTCGTAATTCAGAATTTGTCGGTCTTCGGAATGGAATTTTTTTAGCGTAGATTTTAATGGCTGGCTCAGTGGTAGAGTGCTCGGCTCATATCCGCAAGGTCGCGAGTTTGCGCCTTGATCCCAGCAGTTACTCGGTCGCGAGTTTGAGTCTTCAATGTCGTTTTTTCTTGCAGAATAAATGTCTGTATGAAATGCAGTGTGTTGAATGAATTCCTGAATTTGTAAATGTGCCCGCAGCATTGAATCACCTCTCGCACTCATGTCACCCTAGCGGGGCTACATGCCCTTAGGCGGCCTAGCTCGGGGATTCTTGAATCCCCGAGCTAGGTCGCGAGTTTGCGCCTCGATCCTGGCAGTTACTCGGTCGCGAGTTTGTGTCTTCAATGTAGTTTTTTCTTGCAGAATAAATGTTTGTATGAAATGCAGTGTAGGAGAGGTGTACTGACTGTGTGGGCAGAACTTTGGAAGTGATTGCCCACCAGTCTAAAAAGCACAATACCCCCTCCCCCTCCAACTCCAGAGGAATCCGCTCCCTGATGGGCCGCTACGGCGACAAGTGGCAGTTTGCCCACAGCCCGAGCTGCGCCCCCTCATCCGCCACCCCAAGAACAAGACGTACCTTGCACACCATCAGCTTCCTCTGGAGTTGGAGCGGGGCTGGGCTGGAGTTGCTGCTGGCTGCATAACAGAGAAGGTGAGGGTATATTGCGCGGGAAGGTTAATAATTGACAATATGCTGCTGCCTGCCCGCTGAGTTAAAAAGTTCCCACGCAAGACTCACTACCGTGGGAGCTTTTTAACTCAGCGGGCAGGCAGCAGCATATTGTCAATTATGAACCTTCCCGCGTAATATACCCTCACCTTCTCTTTTATGAATGGGGATTTAGTTCCCCTTTCTTCGAGGACCGACCGGAGGTTCCGCTGTCACCTCTGCGGGCCGCCCTCGGTGAATGTTTTCAAGGACCTTTCTTCAAGGACCGAAAAAATGGCCGCTATTCGGAGGTTTTCGTTATTTGGATCTTCGGATAAAAGGTTGTGCACCTGTAATAGAATAAACGGTGCTGCACTGGGGCGCAGCGGTAGAGCTACTGCCTTACAGCGCCAGAGACCCGGATTCGATCCTGACTACGGGTGCTGTTTGTACGGAGTTTGCACGTTCTCCCTGAAGTTAACTTTTATTTCACTTGCACTTTATGTGCAATGTGACGAATAAAACCATATTGTATTGTATTGTAAGTCTGAAGAAGGGTTTCGACCCGAAACGTCACCCATTCCTTCTCTCCAGAGATGCTGCCTGTCCCGCTGAGTTACTCCAGCATTTTGTGCCTACCTTTGATTTAAACCAGCATCTGCAGTTCTTTCCAAAGCATGTGCTGTTCCTTCATACACCTAACCATTCCCAGAACGCTTTCCATGGCAAATACATGCCTTCCTATAAAAGGTGAGTAAACACAGTTGCTCCTGAAACAAACACCTCTTCTTCTTCTTGCGTATGGCATGCACAGCCTAAAGTTGAAGGACAACTTGTTTTATTTGATCTTATTTGATTGTGCACACTAGATTGATTGCATTCGTCGAAACACGTGAAGGTTGCAATCTCCCACCCCGAACAAACACTCATCTTGTCAAACATTAAACCCCTTGTGTATGCTGCAGCACAGAATGACATTCCACTTACCGACCCAGAGTTTAAGGAACAGTTCAACAAACACTTCCCGTCAGATTTTCAATCCAAGCTACTCCAGCACTTTGTGTCGATGTTATGCGGCGTTTAAAAGGCTTTTAGAGAGTCACGTGGATATACAGGGAATGGAGGTATTACGGCAGGCAGAGGAGATTAGCTTAACCTGGCATCATGTTCAGTACATAAATTGTGGGCTGAAGGGCCTGTACCCATACTGTCCTGTTGTATGTGTTGTTAGCACACGTCAATTGTGAAGGAGCTCCGAAAAGTGACAAATGGACTCACAGCCCGGTTATTGCCCAGATATGTATCCAGGTCGCTTCAGATTTGACTTGTATCTACTTTGCATGACCAGCTATCGATAATCACATTCCCATTGCCATTTTGACTTTGAGAGTAAGCAATTTTCACTGTCATTTCAAATTGCTCCAGGTACCTTTTGTTGGCTGTCAGTTGAGATTATATGCTTCCATTCTTATTTCTCCCTCAAATCCGACCTTCAGGAAGCTGACTCATTTCAATTCATGTTTAAATGCAGCACATGGAGTTCAGCTGCTAAACAATCTGCCCCTTGGGGTTCCCTCGGCAATACTTACTCCCCCCCCCCCCCACCCCCCCCCCCCCCCAGGTCACAGGGTGTTGAATCACTACACGCCCTCTGCACTTCCCATTTCACACGGACTCTACACCCACCTCCATACTTTACCATCCTTAAAGCCCATCACAAGATCTTACCCCATCCACCTCCAGCCATCCCTCTTTCCATACACATGTGCATAGATAGGATTGAGTCACGGAGTCATACAGTGTGGAAATAGGCCCTTCGGCCCAACTTTCCCACACCAAACCATCATGCCCCATCTACACAAATCCCACCTGCCCGCAGACACAAAAGCCTGGAGTAACTCAGCGGATCAGGCAGCATCTCTCGAGAAAAGGAACAGGTGATGCTTCGGGTCAAGACCCTTCATCAGGCCTTCATTAAACGTCACCCATTCCTTCTCTCCAGAGAAGCTGCCTGTCCCGCTGAGTTACTCCAGCTTTTTGTGCCTATCTTTTGTATTCGGAAGAATGTACGCTAAAGGGCCTGTCCCACTGTTCGAGCTAATTCAAGAGTTCTCCCGAGTTTCCCCTGATTCGAACTCGGAGAATTACTGTAATAGCCGCTCGTAGGTACTCGGGGCACTCGCGGACATTTTTCACAGAAAATTCTTCACGAGTCTTCACGAGCGTACCTGCCGTTAGCGTTACGAGCCGCTAAGAGACGTCCCGAGCGCCGACGTACCCCCTACATACATTCTACGTGCTGACCACGTGCTGACCAACTCGGGAGAGCTCTTGAATGACCTCGTACAGTGGGACAGCCCCTTAAAGTGGGCAAGTGGGATTAATGGAGATGAACATGACAGTCAGCATGGATAAAGTCGGGGAGGAAATATTTCTTATGATTCAACTTTCCTCCCCATTTTATTTTACTGGACTGACAGTAGTATTTCAATGCAAATAGTTGTTGAAGTATTAGTAAGGAATTTGTACCAAGTATGTAAGCCCACCACACACAGCTCAAAGGGACAGCTGAAATTCTACCTCCCCGTTGCGACAAAGAGAATATTTAATTTCTCCCCGGGTGCTTGTGTGATTCTGTTTCTGGGATTATGGTTCAGTCATTTATGAAGGCCAACTAATTGGATTTCAGAAGTGTGGTTTGTAAAAAGGGATTAGTATCCACAAGATAATTGAACAGTTACCTGTCGTTGAGGGGGATGGTTCTCTTGGTTGAGTGAGTTCAACTAAATGATGGGTAAATTATGCATGGTCTTTACAGCCATTGAGAGCTGGATCGTTGCCTCTCGTTTAGGACATATTGTGCTTATTATCATAGCAAAGTGTAGATTTCACAGCACTGTTGCGGAAGAGAAAGACCTTTTTCATGTAATAGTCCATCCATTTGAAACAGGCCTTCAGTGTTATTTTTGATTGTGTGTATATGTCGGGGTTATCCCCATTAATGGATCCAGCTCCACTCCATGTGGAGGAAGTTCCTGGGACATCTTAAATTTTACATTTCGTAGGGAAAGGGTACGTCTGGGCAACTGGCATTGGTTCTGTGGGTTTTGGTTCAGTGATTGAAGCCTCTCCCCTCCACCCCTCCCCTCTTCCCCCTCTCCCCATCTAAAGGACCTGCCCCGTCACCCCCCACCTCTGGAATTCCCTCCCCCACCTCTGGGAACATCCACCTCTGGAACCCACTCCCATATCACCCACTGAACCCCCCCCCCCCCCCTTCCTTCTGGAACCCCTCCTCTTTCCCCACAATACTGTAAACCTGTGGAATTATTTCCCACAGAAGCAGTGGAAGCCAGGTCATTAAATATATATTAACAAAGGAAGGTGATCAAGCTGTGTGGGATAAATATGGCAACAAGGGAATGAAGCGGATGATCATCTTGAAGGGTGCAATGTGCCTGAGGGGCCCATTGGCCTATGTCTGCTTTTTGCTGTGTTTCTGTGATGTATCCATCCAATTAAACCATAGCTCGGAGGCAATGAATTACATCCGATAGCGAATACTGTCTGGTGTTTGTACATCCTCCACGCTCACTGTGTTCAAGTGTGAAAGATAACCATAGATTATCGCATTGGAGCTGACGTGTTGTTCTTTGGATGATATTGTTTACTGCACGGCATGAAAGATGCTCAGTATTACCTAATGCACTCTCCAAAGGCTAATGAACGATGACATTTTTTTTCCTGCTGATATTGATTACAGCAGTAGCTAATCTTTTATGACTTTTAATCCCTGGTTCTTATCACCAAACAAGTCGATGCACAAGTTTTATAGGCGCTGAATCTTTACATTTTTGTCGACTCTGCAAGGTCTGTGTCATTCTGGTCCACTTGGCACTGGGATGCAGGAGGAGGTTGACGTTGAACGAGGGATCGATTCTGCCGGAAGCTGTTTATCGAGTGCCTCAAGGAACCCAAACGTTTCCACAGTTTTAACCGAGGCTCGCTGGCATCCTCGGCGTGGTGGGGCATACATTCGTAGGGGCCGTAGCGGGAGCTGTCCAGCCCAGCAGGATTGCACAAGGCCACAAAACTGACACACGTGGCCAAGAGAAGAAAGATGGATATCACGGCTATGATGGTCGGCAAAGGGTCCGCTGCTCCAGTCGGCGGTTCGATCCCCCCCTGGGCTTCTGTGGTTGTCAGAAGAAGCTTAAGCAATACAGTTGTCCCATTTTTGGTCTCTGACGTCATTGTTCCTATTTGGATTGTAAATAAAATAAAAAGACCAGTTAATTTATTTGACATTTATCTGAGAAAATGCAGAGCAGTCCAATCTTGTTGAAGCATGTTTTATCAGGAGGAGTGTGTTACATGTCCATTGGAGGCAAGGGAAGCAAGTTCAGCCAGGAATGGGTGGAGATTGGATGAGCCATCTTAATGCTCCCAACCCATTAGTTTGAGCTGTAGGTACAATTGTGAGCTTGCAAAATAAAGAAGGTTTTCCCAACTGCTCAGTCACAAGCAAATATTATTTTTCAAGTCAACCCCCCCTGGCAGGTCTTTAGTTTAATGTCATCTGGAGGATCTATAGGGAATGTACGCAGAGAAGATGAGTTTAACATAGGTCAGCAGTAGAATTGCTGCCTTATAGCCCTGTCCCACGGTACGAGTTCATTCCAAGAGCTCTCCCGAGTTTAAAAAAAATCAAACTCGTGGTAAGCACGGAGAATGAACCTAGCGGGTACGTCGGTGCTCGGGGACGTCTCTTAGCGCTAACGGCAGGTACTCGGGAAGACTCGCTAACGGCAGGTACTCGGGAAGACTCGTAAAGATTTTTCAACATGATGAAAAATGTCCACGAGAGCCCCGAGTACCGACGAGTGGCCATTACCGTAAATCTCCGAGTTCGAATCAGGGCAAACTCGGGAGAGCTCTTGGAATGAACTCGTACCGTGGGACAGGGCTTTTGCAGCGTCATGGACCCGGGTTCGATCCTGACAACAGGTACTGTCTGTGTGGAGTTTGTACGTTCTCTCGGTGACCCTATGGGATTTCTCCGGGTGCTCTGGTTTCCTCCCACACTCCAAAGACGTGCGGGTTTGTAGGTTGATTGACTTTGGTAAATTTGGATGGGTGATGGCTTTGATTGGGATCCTCCATCAGTTTGGAAGGCCCTGACCAATTTCCCCCCACAGATGCTGCTTGACCCACTCAACTCCCCAAGCAGCTTGTTCTTTGCTGAAGTATAAGATATGGTGCTCAGGTATTCTTTCAACCTTCTCTTGTTATAGATGGTGCTTCTTACAACTACATTTTGACAGCGATTGATCAGATATTGCCTCATTTAATCACAAAAACGTATTTGCAACAAAAAGACAAGAAAATCAGATATAAATGTACATTGAAACATTTACCTCACAATGTTGGTTGTCAAATACCTGTGGAATTCTGCAGCTAGTTTTCTTAAAGGCATCAATTGGGGATAAATATCACCACTTGCTGTGAATTTGTCAGCTTGCCCTTCAAACAATTCTTTCTTCAGCACATCTCTTCCAGTGTACAACTATTTCCATTTTATTAGCATCGTATTGTGTATTTTGGAAGAAATTTCCTAAAAAAAAAGGAAAATGTGACCCATATATTAAACAATACATTTATGAGCCATTACATTCAAGAAATGAATTTCATTGTCCTATCTAGGACACATGACAATAAACTCTCTTGACTTGACTTGAAAAGAAAACTTGCTTGACTTAATAGTAAATCTTATTTAAAAAAAAAGAAACTGCAGATGATGGCTTATAAAGAAAGACACAAAGTACTGGAGTAACTCAGCAGGTCAGGCAGCATCCCTGGAGGATATGGATAGGTCATAGAGTGAAACAGTGTGGAAACAGGCCCTTCACCCCAACTTGCCCACACCAGCCAACATGCCCCAGCTACACTAGTCCAACCTGCCTGCGCTTGGTCCATATCCCTCCAAACCTGTCCTATCCATGTACCTGTCTAACTGTTTCTTAAACGTTGGGATAGTCCCAGCATCAACTACCACCTCTGGTAGCTTGTTCCATACACCCACCACCCTTTGTGTGAAAAAGTTACCCCTCTAGATTCCTATTAAATCTTTTCCCCTTCACCTTGAACCTATGTCCTCTGATCCTCGATTCCCCTACTCTGGGCAAGAGATTCTGTGCATCTGCCCGATCTATTCCTCTCATGATTTTATGCATGATTTTAGGTGATGTCGATAGGGGTCCAAAGAAAATTCCCGACCCGAAACATCACCTGTCAGTGTCCTCCAGGGATGCTGCTGGAATTACTCCTGCACTTTGTGGCTTTTAAACTAAATCTTATTTAATCATTGGGCGGCCTGGTGGTGTTGCAGTAGAATTGCTGCCTTACAATGTCAGGATTTGATGCTGACTACAGTGCTGTCTGTACAGTGTACGTTCTCCACGTGGCCTGTGTGTATTTACTCCGGGAGATCCAGTTTCCTCCCACACTCCAAAGACGTACAGCTTTGTAGGCTAATTGGCTTCAGTAAAATCGTAAATAATCCCTAGTGTGTAGACAATAGATAATAGACAATAGGTGCAGGAGTAAGCCATTCGGCCCTTCAAGCCAGCACCGCCATTCAATGTGATCATGGCTGATCATCCCCAACTAGTACCCCGTTCTTGCCTTCTCCCCATATCCCCTGACTCCACTATTTTTGAGCCCTATCTAGCTCTCTCTTGAAAGCATCCAGAGAACCTGCCTCCACCGCCCTCTGAGGCAGAGAATTCCACAGACTCACCACTCTCTGAGAAAAAGTGTTTCCTCGTCTCCGTTCTAAATGGCTTACTCCTTATTCTTAAATTGGCTTAAATTCTTAAAATGGCTTACTCCTTATTCTTAATTGTATAGGATAGTGTTGGTGAGCGGGAATCGCTGGTCGGTGCAGACTCGGTGGGCCGAAGGGCCCGTTTCTGCGCTGAATCACTAAATTAACTAAACATCAAGAAAATGTTAATTCTTGGTCAAATCAGGGATGGAATGGAACATTCTTATAAAATGTAACCTGGTTCTGGCCTATTGTAGACAGATTAAATGGGGGAGAGAAATTGACGGCAGTTAAAGTTGTGCTGAGTTGCAAAGCTGTGTTGATGTTTATACTGTTTGTAACATGGCAACTAACGAAAAGTGTTCCCACTACATTAACATTTTTGCTAATGTACCGTAGCCTGTGGAATCTCATCCTATTGCTGCTGTAAACATTCCCAGCCCTTTTGGAATCATGCAATAATAATTGCAGAAGGCCATTCGATCCATACATCTTTCAAAGATAAATCTGTGTCGTCCTATCCCCGTTCATTCTCACAGCCCTGCATTTTGGTTCTTTTTGAGAATCTATCTGATTTCCATTTGAAAGTTACTATGGATTGTGATCCCACTGCCCTTTCAGGTAGCATATTGCAAAGCACAGCTCACTACATAAATACATTCTGAGAGAACCTCTTTAAACAAGCACATACATGATGCACCAAATGATAAAATCATGCCATACATTTTCTCTGGTTCAATGAATTAGCTTTAATCTGTTGCCTTCCAATTACAGAATGTCCTGCTATTGGATGCACTTTCTTGTTATTGAAAACCTGTGCTGAATCTCTTAATCCTTTTCTCTCTCTGTGAATGGCCCCAGCACTTCCAGTCAGTCCATATACCATAAGTTAGAGGGTTGTAGGGGAAATACACAGGCTACGGTTTTAGCTGCTCGTGAAAGATCAACGGAAATTTTTGTTACCTTTTCACTCAGTGTTTTAGTAGTTAGCGTTTGATCCTCACTATTTTCTTCGTAACGTGGCCAGAATCATGTTCGCATCAGACTCCTGAAACATAGATAAAAGTCATTTGTAAGCTCAAAAAGCAAGGGCCACGTGCATAAATGTGTGTCGGAGCAGAAAAACCCTGCCGTGCTTTCAGGAAGTTTTATATTTAGACAAGGCAAGTTCTTAGTGAATTATTTAAGGGCAAGTTGACAAATTTAAAGCAATGGGTGTTTTTATCACCTTTGCACTAAGCCCAAGTGATTCATGCCTTTTCTACAACTTGTGACCAAAATCAATGTAAACTGTGTTGGTTCATGTAACCATTTTAACTTGAATCAAGAAAAAAACAGGTGACGTTGTTCTGTACAGTCATACAGCAGCAACGTTAAAAACCTTGCCCGCGATCTCAGGAGGATATAAAATATCACATCGTATGACTTTAACCTACTTTGGTGTCTAAGTTAAATAGGCACTTCTACTGATTTTAAGCCAGTGGGTTGCCTTGTGTTTACTATGTGCCATTAATTAATTGATGCATCGTGCAATGATACCCAAAGCATCACATCAAAACCCTGCCCACTGTGTCTGATAGCAGTAAAGGACTATATAGGTAATATCTTGTGAAGAACCTGGAGAGCCACCCTTTTCTGAGACACTGAGAAGAACCTATCCATGCAACATCACCGCCCTATCATGGCATTGCTCATTGTAGAATGCTCTGTAGAATAAGCTAACAGTCCCACTGTCCTGGCAAAGGTGCCTGCTTCATACTCCACAGCTGATCCACAGTCATTTCATTCCACTGTGGGCTATGAATCAAATTGTTAGCAGGCAGGAGAGAGCTGCAGCCATTATGGAGATGTAAATCAAATCTCAGTCAAAGGCTTCTCGAAGAATCTGGACAGACAATCAGAGTGGAGTCAGCCTCCCCCTCCCCAGTTATCCTCTACGTAATAAAGGCAATTTAGCAAATAGGAGATCCCGAGGGGGAGGGGGAGGGGGGGTTGTGACCTGCCGCCCATCCTTTAAGCTTCAGTCACATTGGATCTCAGGGGACTGGGGAGACAGTGGGAGGGTTACGTGACCTCCGATATAAAGAGTTGGTTAATGTGCAGTCTAAACAGAGTACCTAACCAAGAGCAACGATGATTTATAGCGACTGATTGAGATTGGCCATAACTCATCTGAGAGCTATCCGATGACTAGTAGGGGTGTTAATCAGATAACTCGGCTCTTCATCAAATGTCCTCTGTCACTTAACCAGCACCACTACTTTTTGAGGTATGTCGCTCAGTGATTAATGGGAAGCCCTTCAGATCCTCTGA
Organism: Amblyraja radiata; assembly: GCF_010909765.2. NCBI lineage: Eukaryota > Metazoa > Chordata > Chondrichthyes > Rajiformes > Rajidae > Amblyraja > Amblyraja radiata. Next base: position 6,993,540 of record NC_045992.1, on the reverse strand, counting down.
TAGTTAACGGTGATAAAATGTAGACTCAGGTCCTGAAGGGCAGCATGAAGACACCTTGCTTTTCTTCAAATTCTTCAGAGCTAATCCTTTTTTTTACAGAAACCTTTTTCTTTGCTGATGAAACATTACAAAAACCAGGGACAGCCTAGTAGCTGGGTCAAGAACCTGTTCCTATTTTAAGAGGAACATAGCAAATTTAACAAAACTGTCACTCAGTAACTCAGCCACGTCACTGGAATGTTGCAGTTTAGTTTATCGTCACGTGGACCGAGGTGCAGTGAAAAACGTCACCCATTCCTTCTCGCCTGAGATGCTGCCTGTCCCGCTGAGTTACTCCAGCTATTTGTGTCTTACTTCAGTGAAAAGCTTTTATTGCGTGCTGAGAACTATATTCTGGTGTAAAATTTGCCACAATGCCCAAATTGACACAATTAGTCAAGATATTGTGCATAGTTTGCAGTGTTGGGTCAGTCCATCAGCCCACATGTTCTGTATTCTTCGTTCCTCCACACAAATCCCCTCCCACCCAACATCAACCAAAATTAGTAGAATTTCTTGAAGCTATTTTGATCTCCGTATTTTCATCTTCCTGCCTTGTGTTTTGTGCATTGGTTTTTGTGGGCTTCCACGTTGACGTGAATATAAACAAGAAGTGGACATTGCACCTCCCATAAGGAGCCATGCCCACAGCTCGCTGTGTTGGAGAAAGCAAGATGTTTGATGCCGTGCCGTGTGACATCAATTTCTGTTCACCAGAGCATGCAGGGAAGTCGTCAAAGGAGCTGCTCCCAGTTTTGCTTCAAAGGTGACTGAGCGCTGAAGGATCTGCTGTGATCTGCGTGTGTGTGGACCAGAGTTGGCTCGGTGCGTTGGGCAGGCACAAAGAGCTGCCCACAAGTAACCACACTCAGCTGAACGTAAACGCACGAGCAAAGGGCCATCGTATTGGACAGTGGAGTCGTGAGGAAGCAAGCTTCAATTTACACCATGGCTTTAATGTTTGCAGGTCTAGGAGGAGCCTCTATTCACAAGTAGTGCCATAGAAATCTGCCACAGGTACCTGGGTGGACAGCTGGGGGTTAGTCCTCTGTCTAAAATGTGCAGGACACCCTCATTATGATTGTAACTGAGGTAGCAGACCAGTTCCCATCCCTATGGCTATTAAAACTTTTAATTGCTCTTGTATTCTGCCCAGATCCTTTGGGAAGCCTGCAAAAGTAGTGGAAGTCATCACTTTAGTCTCACGTTTATTACTGTCACAAGCACCGAGTTGTAATGAAAAGCATTGATATGCATGCTATCCAATCAAATAAAAATAACACTGTACAGAAATGCAATTAAGCCAAACTCAAAACGATAGGTAGAGTGATGGGGTAGATACAGGGAGCACAATGTGGTTCTCAGCGTTATGGTGCAACAGTTTGCAGAGCCAAACTCCATTGGCCATAATGAGGCAGAGGAGAATTGGACTCCACCGTACTAGCATGTGGAAGGATGGTACAGAAGCTTGATCACAGAGGGGATGAAGCCGTTCCTCAGTCTGAGCATTAATGCAATATTTAAACAACAATCTGGACCGGCACGGATGGCTGGTGCTTGTAAATAGGATTTGCATAGGTGGGTGCTTGCTGGTTGGTGTTGATATGGTGGGTCAAATGGCCTCACCTCTGCTGCATGGTTCAAACCATTGATTTATTTGAGTTGGTATTTCAAACCATTACTCAAGTTGATTGGCATGTGAGAGGGAATTGGTTGCTGGGAACTGAGCGGGACTGTTGGGATTGTTGACCCAGCATAGACTCTGTGGGCTGAATGGCCTCTTCCTACATCATCAGGGAACATCTGAGAAAGTGGTGGAAACTGAGTCACTGACAGGATTTAAGCAGCATCTGGATTTCCTTAACTTATTGAATTGCCGAGGCATTGAAGGCTGTGGGCCAAGTGCTGGAAGATGGTATTAATATGGATAACTGCCCACACTGGTTGGCATGGACATGATGGGCCGAATGGCCTGTTTCCAGCTGTCTCCCTGACTCTACATGTAATGTGACGCTGCCCAGCTGCAGCACAACATAGATCAAGAACAGAGTGTTTACAGACTGGGGTTTACGTCGACCTTTTCCATTTACAAAGGCATTTCATTAGCACACACTAGTCTTTCTGTTGCACAGAATGTTATATTTTCCAGCCACAATGTTTTTCCACTGTCCGGTTAGTGTTGCCCACAGAATGATGCAACGTTGAAAGCCTTTTATTCAGCCTGATTATTTCTGACTGGCTTTTATGAAAGGCTTCATTTAGTTTTGGGTTTCCAGAGTGGGAGCTACGTTTGGTGAATCTAACGTCTTGTTGTTTACCTCATGGAGCTGATATATATTGCAATCCTCCCCCCTTGGCCTTTGGGGTTTAGCCCAGCCTTCATCGCTTTCATTTCACCAGGACTTGCCCTCCCATGCTCACTGCACCTCTCCACACTTGTGGCTTGCGTGGAGGAAAATGTTTTTCTAGTGAAATGTTTGGATTTTTGTCATTTATTTCATGGGCGTTTGACATGCGATGATACAATGATTCAGTGTAGTTTCTTTTCATTATTTTGGGGATATTCCTTGGGGATTCCCCATCCCGCACTCTTTAATGGGTTTTTAGTAAGTTTTCATTTATTTGCAGGATATTGGAGTTGCTTGCTAAACTGGCATTCATTGCCTCTCCTTAATTGCCCTTGAAAAGGTGTTGATTAGCTGCAGTCTTGAACTGGTTATATGAACTTTAGCTGAGTTTACAGATACACCATGGAAACAGGCCCTTCGACCCACCGAGTCCACACCGATCAGCCATTCCCACACATTAACACTACCCTACACACGCTAGGGACAATGTCACATTGAATCCAAGCCAATTAACCTACAAACCTGTGCACCTTTGGAGTGTGGTAAGAATCCGAAGATCTCGGAGAAAACCCACACAGTCATGGGGAGAACGTTCAAACTCTGTACAGACAACCACCACGTACAAAATCATGAGGGGGGGGGGGGGGTCTAGGCTGCCAAGAACAAAGAGGGACTATCGGGACTCTAATGAGTCAGTGGATATTTTTAAGGCAGAGTTAGAGAGATTTGTGTTTAGAACAGGTGTCTCGGGCTATGAGGAAAAGGTAGGAAAATGGGATTAGGAGGCAGAGATTGAATGGCGGTGTGGACTCGATGGGCCGAATGGCCGAATTCTACCCCTATAACTTGTGAACTTGTGAATACTTTTGTAACTTTGTCGGCACCAGATGCTTGGTGTTCCTTTGCGTACTTTGTGCATTGTATGCAAAATTATAAAATATATTTAAAATATAATTTAAAAATAATAAAATATCATTGAATTTCCTTTAAAATTTGTCCCTTTCACCTTATAGAAAGCTAAAATATTCTCTGGTTTTAGTCATGGAGTCATTCAGCACGGAACCAGGCCCTTCAGCCCAACTCATCCATGCCAACCAAGATCTCCATGTAAGAATGTCCCACTTGCCTGCGTTTGCCCCAGATCCCTCTAAACCTTTGATATCCATGGAGTTTGAAAAAGGGAGTAGGGAGTTTTTCAATGTGTAGGAAGGAACTGCAGATGCTGGTTTAAACCAGAGATAGACACAAAAAGCTGGAGTAACTCAGCAGGACAGGCAGCATCTCTGGAGAGAAGGAACAGGTGACGTTTCGGGTCGAGACCCTTCTCCAGAACGTACAGCATTTTTCAATAGTGTGCTGACCTCACAATTGGTGCCAATATAAGCAAATGATGCACTAATCTGAACAGTATTATCGAGTAGGTTGCGGGGGCTTCTGCGTACAATTTAGTTACAGCATTCCGGACTATACTTCAGAAGTACTTCATTACTTGCAGAGCACTTTGGATGCATTGGTGTGGTGATAGAAAGCAGGCACGGGTAACTCTTCATCTTTCTACTTTCAAAATACACCTTAAATTCTTCCTCTTGGAGGCTTTTGGGCACGTTGCAAAATGAAGGAACTGACAAGGACCACTAGTTATAAGGATGAGGTGTGGGGGGAGGAAGCCTCATTGAATCCTCCCCAATAATGAAAGGCCTAGATAGAATGGATGTGGAGAGGATGTTTCCAGTAGGGGTCGGAGAGTCCAGGACCAGTGGGGCACAGCCTCCGCATTAAAGGATGTACATTTAGAACAGAGAGGAGGAGGAATTTCTTTACCCAGAGGATGATGAATCTGCGGAAGTCGTTGCCACAGGCAGCTGTGGAGGACAAGTCATTGGGTATTTTAAAAGCAAACTTTGATAGGTTCATGATTAGTAACGGCATCAAAGGTTGCAGTGAGAAGGCAGGAGAATGGGGTTAAGAGGGAAAAATAGAACAGCCATAATCAAATGGCGGAGCGGATTCAACGGACCGAATGGCCTAATTCTGCTCCTATGTCTTATGAACCTATGTTTAAGAAGGAACTGCAGATGCTGGAAAATCGAAGGTAGACAAAAATGCTGGAGAAACTCAGCGGGTGAGGCAGCATCTATGGAGCGAAGGAAATAGGCAAAGTTTCGGGTCTCGACCCGAAATATTGCCTATTTCCTTCGCTCCATAGATGCTGCCTCACACGCTGAGTTTCTCCAGCATTTTTGTCCTATGAACCTATGGTCTTTTGGCCATTTATCGAAAAACAATTAGCCTGCAGGCAGTCAACACAGCGTTAGCAAGGTTTATCGGTTAAAACCTGTGGGATTAAACATGCAGTCCCCTGCCAGAAAACAACATATTCCATAAAAATCCAGACGGGAACTTCTGCGTCAGATGGGGAGAAACTTTCTCACAGTTGACCCAGTCCCCAAAGCACAGACACTGGTTAAATGAAAGTTATCAGAAGAGTGCCTTTACCTGAGGTTCATGAGCAGCTGCTGAATGATTGCTCTCTCTTTCTCTCTCTCTCTCTCTCTCTCTTTCTTCCACATTCACCGCTTGGTCAGGCAGAGCTGCATGTTATAGGGCTGGAGGTGGTGGGAGAGAAGGGGGTGGAGAGGATTCCGTGGCGGTAGCTCTATAGCTCTGGCCTGAGGCAGCTCAGCTCAGCATTCGATGAACCTTCGTTACCTTTTCCTTTTGCCCTGGAGAACTGCCCGTGGGGAGGTTGGTCTGTCTGCCGCCTGCCTTTAAAGGAGTTTGCATTTCCCTCCTCGATTCCTTGCGGGATGGAATATTCCAGAGCTGGGGCCACTGTCTGTCTGCTGGTGCGATCGGCTGGGTGGAGGGATTGCCAATTCTCCAGGAAAGTCCCGGGTTAACCATGAGTTTGCTAATCTCCACAGTTAGAGACAGCTTCAGCTCGACAGCAACACCTCAACACCAAACAGCTACAACTGGGGGAGAGAACTCATAAGAGCCCTTTTAAAACAAAATGTGCATGTGTGTAACGGTAACAGTAGCCCTGCTGTCTTGTAACCCAGTGACCCAGGTCTAATTCTGACCTCCGCTGCTGTCTGTGTGGATTTTTCACATTATCCATGCAACCACATGGGTTTTCCCTGGGGGGCACCAGTTACCCCGCACATCCCAGACACTTGTGGGTTGGTAGTTTAATGGGCCACTGTCGTGTTGCTAGTGTAGGTGAGAGGCGGGTGATTGAACTGTGGGAACAATAAAACGGGATTCATGTAGGATTAGTGCAAAAGGACGTTACAGATTCTTCCCGACTGAGGCAAGATAACTTACGGGCGTAGGTAATTCAAGAGTTCTCCCAGTTCTCCCTTGATTCGAGCTTGTGTAATGTACGAGTGAAAAGTGACCATTTTTTTAATCACGAGTATTTTGTTACTTGTGGACATTTTTCACAGTGTTGAAAAAACGTCACGAGTTTACCGGATTTCCCGAGTACCCACCGTTACTCGTACAAGCCGCTACGTGACATCCACGAGCTCCTACGTACCTGCTACATACAAAGCACGTACAGGATACTGAGTTGGATGATCAGCCATGATCATATTGAATGGCGGCGCAGGCTCGAAGGGCCGAATGGCCTACTCCTGCACCTATTTTCTATGTTTCTATTACACAAGCTCGAATCAGGGGAGCTCTGGAGAACTTGAATTACCTCGCACAGTGGGACAGGCCCTTTAGCAAAGATGGGGAACAGCGCTATCCCACGAGAGTGCTTCATACTGAACAATCAGACTGTTCTAGGTCCTGTTCTACTGAGGACTGTTCTACTGTGTCTTGGACTGTTCTACTGAGTTACCTTGTAAACCTTACCTGGTTAACCATTATAACCAGTGTTAATGAATGCTTCATATTGATCAATAAGGTTTAATTTCCCAGGTAGAGATCTTGACTAAATTAGGATCTGAAATTAATATTGAATTCATTCACAGATCATCTGTTTCCTCTCTTGTAAACGTGGTGTTTCCAAGATCCGTGTCTCTGTCAATGTTTTTTGTTGAATAATAGTGGTTGAATTATTTTCATTGCTTCTTTAGAAACATAGAAACATAGAAATTAGGTGCAGGAGTAGGCCATTCGGCCCTTCGAGCCTGCACCACCATTCAATATGATCATGGCTGATCATCCAACTCAGTATCCCGTACTTGCCTTCTCTCCATACCCTCTGATCCCCTTAGCCACAAGGGCCACATCTAACTCCCTCTTAAATATAGCCAATGAACTGGCCTCAACTACCCTCTGTGGCAGGGAGTTCCAGAGATTCACCACTGTTTTAATACTGTAAAACATCTATGACCATTTCTCAGGATAGTTCTATAGTTTAGTTTGGAGATACAGGGTGTAAATCGCCCATTCGGCCCATCGAGACCGTGCCGGCCAGCGATCACCTCTACAGTAGTTCTGCCCTACACACTATGTACAATTTTTACAAAGCCAATTAACCTACAAACCTGCACGTCTTTGGAGTGTGGGAGGAAACCGGAGAACCTGTGGAAAAGCCCACGCGGTCACAGGGAGAACGTGCAAACTCCGTACAGATAGCACCCATAGTCAGGATCGAACTCAGGTCTCTGGTGCAGTGAGGTCTGTCTATCACACCTACAAGGAATGGTGTGGGATGGAGTTTTTAGGTTAGTAAGATAGCAACAAGCATTGTTCCAAAGATGTGTGTTCATAACTTCATAAAACATAGGAGTAAAATTAGGTAATTCGGCCCATCGAGTCTGCTCCACCATTCAATCATGGCTAATCTATTTTTTCCTCTCAGTCCCTTTTTCCTGCCTTCCCCTGTAACATTTGACATCCTTGCTAAACTGCAACCTATCTATCTCCGCTTTAAAAATGCCCAATGACTTGGCCTCTGCAGCTGTCTGTGGCAGTGAATTCCACAGATTCACCACCATCTGGGTAAAATAATTCCTTTTCATCACCATTCTAAAGGTACATCCTTTTATTCTGAGGTTGTGCCCTCTGGTCCTAGACTCTCTTACAACTGGAAGAATCCTCTTCACACTCACTCTATGTATCAGAGACTTGCATTGAGGGGGTGAGTTGTTTGGGATCTTTTTGGTTCATTTTGTAGTTTTAGGACTTTGTTTGTACTCTTTGTAAAACTCATTTTGTTTCAGTAATTGGAAAATATCACTCGATTAGACCAGTGACTTGCAATCTCTAAGGGACCAACTATTGGATGAAGGTATTTCATGACCTTCCATTTTCCTTTCTGACGTAGATGGAGGCCATTCAGCCCACTGAGCCTGTGCTGGCCCACTGGTCAATCCCATTCCCCAACTCACTTTCCCTTTATTCCCCTGACATTCCCACCAACCAGTTCTCCCAGGTGCTATAAAGGAAGGAACTGCAGATGCTGGTTTATACTGAAATTATATACTAAGTGCTGGAGTAACTCAGCGGGCCAGGCAGCATCTCTGGGGGACAGGGTTCATCACCCATCCTTTTTCTCCAGAGATACTGCCTGACCCGCTGAGTTACTCCAGCACTTTGTGTCCATCTTCCAGTTGCCGCATTGAAATCCTCTGTTTCGAGAGGAATTCACGCGAAGGATCCCTGCTCCTCGTTAGAGATGGTGATGAAGGTCAGCCTTAACCCTGGTGTTAAGGAGGAAAGTAGTTTTGTCATTCATGCCGGTGTTTCATTCAGGCACGCACAAGCGCTGAAGCGAGTCTACTTTCCAATCTGCCAGGAAATGGGTTTAGCACTGATAGCAATCCTGCCAATGCCTCAATGGTTTTCTTTTACTGCACAACTTTTCTGAAATCCCTCAGTCTAAACAACTTATCAAATCCCCTTCACTTTCTTTCATTGAACTGCGCACGGTTTGGCTCAGACTTTTTACCCCAAATCCGCCCATGCCTTAACGTCACTGTGTTTTTCAACCACGTCTTGTCCATGGACATGCATCCCACTGACAAATGGATTTGCTGAGTTGTAGGAACACATGTTTTGAAAGGCACTTAAACTGCGTTTTGTTAGCAAAGTGCTAATTTTGCGTGATCACTGTTTATTACCAGCAGGTGAAAAGAACAAGTTTGTCCGTAGGATTGAGTTCCACTGAAGTCCAACTTAAAGTGTGTCTCTACTATGATTCAGAAGCTAAATGAAAAGTCCAAGCAGTTTATGTGAATCTTAACTTGATGAAAATAACTCATTGTGGGTTGATGTAATAACCATTAACTCCAATTGAACAAAAACCTCATCATCTCGCCCAGTAGCGGACTGGGTCTAAAAATATTGGTTGCCAGGAGACAAAGGGGGCCCACTTCATCAGGGGCCCACTTGCCATCGGGCAAGCTGACACCCTGGCCAGTCCGCCACTGATCTCGCCTGTGTTGGAAGGAACTATAGATGCTGGTTTATACTGAAGATAGCCACGCAATGCTGGAGTAACTCAGTGGGTCAGGCAACATCACTGGAGGAAAGGAACAGGTGACGTTTCGAGTCGAGACCATTCTTCAAGTCTGAAGAAGACCCCAGAGATGCTGCCTGACCTGCTAAGTTACTCCAGCATTTTGTGTCCATCTTTGGTATAAATCAGCATCTGCAGTTCCTTCCTACACACTGCAGAGTGAAGGACAGACTAGATAAACTTGCCTCTGAAGCTTGTGGAAGTGAAATGGCTTTAAGCGGCTTGATCTTATTTAAACAGTCTGCTGCGAGGTGGTGTCCAGGGAGATAACGTTAATATGGTTACTCGGGTGCAAATTTATGAGAATTAGCAAAACACAGATAGAGAATTAGAATGTAGAAACAAAGAACTGCAGATGCCGGTTAATACACAAAGGGAGACCCAAAGTTCTGGAGTAACTCAGCAAGTCAGGCAGCATCTCTGGAGAACATGGATAGGTGACGATTCAGGTCGAGACTGAAGAAGAAGGGTCCCGGCCCAAAATGTCACAGATCGATGTTCTCCAGAGATGTTGCCTGATGTGCTGGATTACTCCAGCCATTTGTGTCCTTTAGAGAATTAGGACTTTATTAACGCAGCGATCAAAAATAACCCAATTAAAATAGTGCTCAATACAAACTCAATACTATCTTTCCAAATTGCATGAGTGAATTGAATCTTGTAAATTGAAGTCAGAAGGAAGCCATGGAGTCTCCCGAGTCCTCGATGCCCCCCTGCAGTGCAGTCCAGTACCTTACCCCAGGCTCTTTCCTTCAATCAGCATAAGTTATCTTTCTTCGATTACGTACCCAATTTCCATTTACAAACCCAGATCAACACTTGCATCCCCCACCTCTGCAGGCCATGTGTTCAGGAGAAAAGCCAACCATGAACTTCCCTGTACTTTGGACCAGTTTATTGATACACCACGTTAACTGGTCCTTCGGCCCACCGCATCCACGCCAACCGTCAATCATCCATTCACACCAAATCTATGTTATCCCACTTTCTCATCATCTCCCTACACAATTTTATAGAGGCCAAATAACATGAATATGAATTTAAGAGGGAGTTAGATGCGGCCCTTGTGGCTAGGGGGATCAGGGGGTATGGAGAGAAGGCAGGTACGGGATACTGAGTTGGATGATCAGCCATGATCATATTGAATGGCGGTGCAGGTTCGAAGGGCCGAATGGCCTACTCCTGCACCTATTTTTCTATGTTTCTATGAATATCTTTGGAAGAATGTGCAAACTCCACACAGACAGGACCCGAGGTCAGGTTCGAACCCAGGCCTCTGGCGCTGTGAGGCAGTATCTCTACCAGCTGCACCACTCTGATGCACTGTTTCACTGGTATGTGTCCAGTGAAAGAGAATGATTGACATTGTTCAAAGATTTTCCTTTGTTGAAACACTGCTCAGTAACTGAAAGAACAGCAGAACAAGAACCACATTGACAAAGGTGCAGAAAGATATCTGAAATTTCAATGACTCCACTTGTTCCTGTAAATCCTTTAGAACGATATAATGTTAGTCATTCCTTCCTTTGTTCTGTTGCATTTGCCTCTTACGTTGAGAAGAACACTTTGAGCAGGACTTTGGAGATAAACTAATGTAAGTGGAGTGTGTAGAAAGGAACTGCAGATGCTGATTTACACCGAAGATAGACACAAAATGCTGGAGTAACGCAGCGGGACAGGCAGCATCTCTGGAGAGAAGGAATGGGTGACGTTTTGGGTCTGAAGAAGGGTCTCGACCCGGAACGTCACCCATTCCTTCTCTCCAGAGATGTTGCCTGTCCCGCTGAGTTACTTCAGCTTTTGGTGTCTATCTTGAAGGTTAAGGTGTTTGGCAAATCTCCAGAGTTATCATACAGCAGGGAGGTCAACATTAGTGCACATTAGCAACTTAATTTGTCTCCGACAGCAGGTTAATCAGAATTTAGTTAAAATCATGCAAATCTACCACAGTCGTTGCATATGGCAATTTATTATAATAAGCATTAACAAATGTCAGTAATTGTGACTTTGGATCGTGGATGGTAAATGAGCAGATGAGAACTACTCGTGTAACAAAGAGGTGGTGCAGATGTTCGCTTGGATTTTTGGAATAATTATGGCACTTAACCCTGGAGGAAAGGATCCCACAGACGAGAGAACAGGGAGAATGTTGGCAGACTAGACAACTGGATAAAGCACAATATGAATTAGAAGCTTTTTAGAGTTTTCCATTTTAGTTTAGTTTAGACATATAGCACAGAACAAGGGGTCACAGTTTAAGGATAAGGGAGAAGTCTTTTAGGACCGAGATAAGAAAATCATTTTTTACACAGAGTGGTAAATCTGTGGAATTCTCTGCCACAGAAGGTAGTTGAGGCCAGTTCATTGGCTATATTTAAGAGAGGGTTAGATGTGGCCCTTGTGGCTAAAGGGATCAGGGGTTATGGAGAGAAGGCAGGTACAGGATACTGAGTTCAATGATCAGCCATGATCATATTGATTGGCGGTGCAGGCTCGAAGGGCCGAATGGCCTACTCCTGCACCTATTTTCTATGTTTCTACAACCAGGCCCTTCGGCCCACCGATTCTGCATCGATAAGCGACCTACACACACTAACACTAATCCTACACTCTAGGGAGATTTTACATTTACACCAAGCCTATTAACCTACAAACATGTACATCTTTGCAGTGTGGGAGGAAGCCAAAGATATCGGAGAAAATCCACCTGGTCACGGGGCGAACGAACAAACAGCATGCGTAGTCAGGATCGAACCCGGGTGTCATTCTCTACTGCTGCACCACCGTGCCACCCTAAGTTGCAAGTTTCATAAAACTACATTTTATTTTCATTAAATTCTCCAACCATTTTCAGAATAACAAGGCAATATCGGTCTGTTTGTGCTTCAGCTTTTGACCAGGGGATTTGTTCTTCAATGGCCTAGAATTGTAGAATTTACTAGATTAAGTGGGACCCGTTGGGTCCCAGCATCACACGGGAGGGCTGGTCACCCAACAGAGAGACTGGGCAGCAGAGAGAATGGCGATTTTTAGAAAAACATTAATATCTCTCTGATTTTCATCAATGGGAAAAATCCTCTGGTCCAGCGGCGGAGGGGGGCTCTGAGTGAGGTGGCCAAAAATGACGGCCGTAAGTGGTTGCATTCTCTCGGAAATCACATCGCAGTGAGTCAAAAGCGGTCAAGATCTTATTTTTAGTAATATAGATTTATGGTACAGACAGACTCTTAATCAATAAATATCCACAGATTATAAAGCATACGGCCAATGCAAACGCTGGTTTAATTCCAGGATATTCCGTTATCTGAACGTCGACATATTCGTCAAAATTCCCACTTTAGCAGTCTGGATCTGAAGCTGATTGAGGAGTTTCCAAGGTAACAGCGTTTCATTCCAAGTCCCATTAAGAATTAGATAAGAGATAGCCGTCAGTGGAAGTTAAACTGGTGTTTAACTGGCACTCAGCCACGCCATGTGCCTTTCTTGAATCCTCCCATATAATAAATGAAGCATCACATCATTAATTTACATTATGGCTGCTCAAAGGCTGCCATTAGCTCCACTAGCTTGCCACTTTCTGGTGGGGTGGAGTGATTGATACGAGTCCCGTGATGCATTCTGCTCGGCAAACTGATCCATATTGGGATCTGAAAATAAACATGAAAAGCAACCGAGCATTTCACACGGATAAACTTTTGCAGTTTGAATTTGTGCAATGTGTAGAACAAGAGGCTTTGAGCTGACAACTTGTTTTACACTGTAGCGAGAGATACAGTTTCCAACCCAGCACTTTTTGCAGTCTCGTGCTGATTGAACAAACTTTGCAGCCAATTAGTTATTTTCCAAAGCACACAGTAGTCTGTGTTGCAATGTGAGGAAGGAGAAGGGGACTGAGCTATCATTCCACAGGGTATGCGGGGCAAGTTGCAGAAGAAAGTTGTTCTGCATAGCAAGCATTAAATGTGCGATGGTGTGGGAAGATTTTGGCACAGGTAGCAACATTGAGGTGGGTGGAAGATTGGCTGTTTCACAGCAAACAAAGAGCAAGCAGAATGGGTCATTTTCAGAATTGGTAAAGTGTAATCAGTGTTCTGCTATAGGATTGGCACTGGAACCTCAACTTCCTAAAAATGTATTTAACTTAATTGGATAAAGGCACTGGAGACAAAGTTGGTAAATTAGCTGATGACTCAAAAATAGACAGGAAAATTCAATGATACTTTATTGTCACATGTACCCAGGTACAGCCATGGAACTGAAGATGGTGTTAGGTAAATTGTTGGGACTGAAGGCAGATAAATCCCCAGGGCCTGATGGTGTACTTCCCAGAGTACTCAAGGAGGTGGCCCTAGAAATCGTGGTTGCATTGTTGATCATTTTCCGATGTTCTCTCGACTGGATCAGTTCCTGTGGACTGGAGAGTAGCCAATGTAACCCCACTTTTTAAGAAAGGAAGGAGAGAGAAAACAGGGAATTATAGACCAGTCATACGTCGGTAGTGGGGAAGATGCTAGAGTTAAAGATGTTAGTAGTGCATTTGGAAATCAGTGACAGGATCGGTCAAAGTTATGAAGGGGAAATCATACTTGACTAATCTTCTGGAATTTTTTTGAGGATGTAACCAGTAGAATGGATAAGGGAGAGCCAGTGGATGTGGTGTATCTGGATTGTCAAAAAGCCTTTGACAAGGTCCCACTCAAGAGTATAGTGTGCAAAATTAGAGCACATGGTATTGGGGGTAGGGGATTGAGATGGATAGAGAACTGGTTGGCAGACAGGAAGCAAAGAGTAGGAATTAACGGGTCTTTTTCAGAAGGGTAGACAGTGACCAGTGCCGCAAGGCTCGGTGCTGGGACCCCAGTTATTTACAATATATATTAACGATTTAGACGAGGAAATCCAATGTGACATCTCCAAGTTTGTGGATGAAACAAAGCTGGGTGGCAATGTGAGCTGCGATGAGGATGCTAGGAGGCTGCAGGTGACTTGGATAGGTTGGGTGAGTCATATACAAGATCTATGTCTGTCTAGAGTGGGGTTTCATATTTCCAGGGTCATTCTTGCTATGGTTGGCAGGAGTGGTTGATCCCACTGCGTTAGTGTGTTGGGCTGAGACAGGCAGGAACACCATAGAAAATAAATAAACCTTATCCTTCTGCTAACAAAGTGCAATACATATGGGTACAATGATTTACAAATTAAAATGCAGGGTAAATGTGTAACAGAAGCAGGAAAATGGGATAAAAGCTAGAGTGAAAATGAAAGATGTTAAATAATTGATTTTACTGTTTGATTATGTGTATAATGATGAAACTAACTCTCAAAACGCTCGGCAACCTGATACCAGCAGCATCAGTGAAACAGCTGAAATATTCTTGCCCCGGAGAGAACATTCTTGGTGTAATAAATAATGAAAGTGTAGGAAGCCCACAAAGACCGACAGAACAACTGGTGTAAGTCTGTGACAGGCAAAAGCAGGAGGCATCAGCAGGAGAGAGCAAGTCGGAGATGGGATTAGAGGATGACAGAGCTGTGAGAGAGAGTGAGAGAGAGAGAGAGAGAGAGAGAGAGAGAGAGAGAGAGAGTGACAATGTCAGAGGATGAATTGGGACTGGCTGCTGATGGGTTTGGAGGAGAGGAGAAGGGTGACAGAACGACAATATTAGAGCATGCATTAGCACAATGAAAGAAAGAGCCAGACAGTATTAGTGCACAGAGAGAGATGGTACTGGAATATGAATTTAGAACAGTCCTGGATCCAGCACACATTGCTGAGTGGACACAAGTCGGTATCAAGTAAATAATATTGCTCGGTCTGGCGGATCACAAGCTAATGGGTGCAATTTAGTGTGTTTTAATGTTTACGTGAGTCTCTGTTATATCTGTCAGCTCGGTGCTGTCAGAAGCAGCAGGAACCCAGTACTTATCCCATGGAGGAAGGAGAAGGTGCTGTTTGAGCCTCTTTACGTTTTCCAGTAAGCTGTCCTCGACTGTTCTGAATATGATTTAAATGCTTTCTCACAAGTGCATCCAGCCACTGTCTGAAGAAGGGTCTCGACCTGAAACGTCACCCATTCTTTCTATCCATAGATACTGCCTGTTCCGCTGAGTTACTCCAGCATTTTGTGTCTATCTTCGGTGTAAACCAGCACCTGCCGTTCATTCCTACAAAGTAATTTTATGTGCTGCTCTTGGTGCTTGGTCACAACTCGGTGGGCCAAAGAGCCTGGCTCCATGCTGTATCTCTAATCCAAACTGGCCAAGGCTTCTTCACCTGCAGTTCAACATAGCCTTGTTTTGGATTGTTGTTCTAACAGCAAGAGGCTGGGTTACGGTTCCAGAGTGTTGAAGCAATGTAAATGATTCGATGAGTTCTGGAGGGTTTTTCAGCCTCGAGAAGCAGGCGGAGGTTGTTTGCCCTTAGACCCGGGATAAACCTGGGATAAATTTACCCCCAATGGGGTAAATTTGTTGATTCTGGATTTGTACATATTTTTTCTCATTGACTGACTGTGTTCGGTTCTGGTATACCAGTATCTGTTCATCATATGCCTACTTTGAAGAAGTTCTCCTCCTATTTCCTTCGCTCCATAGATGCTGCTGCACCCGCTGAGTTTCCCCAGCAATTTTGTGTACCTTCTGTTCATCATTAGTTGTTCATAAATAAGTGAAATAACATTGTTATGTGCTATTAATGTTGCCGGGGCAAACGGAACGAAAAAGGATGGGAACCCTGTCCTAGATTGAGATGCAAGATTGAGAGGGTGGGCTGCTGGAACAGTCGAGAGGTGTAAGCTGACTTCTCATTTGTTTAGAATAGATTGACACAAAAAGCTGGAGTTACTCAGCGGGTCAGACAGCATCTGTGGAGAAAAGGATTAGGTGACGTTTCCTATTCCTTCTCTCCAGAGATGCTGTCTGACACGCTGAGTTACTCCATCGTTTTGTGTCTATCTTCGATTTAAACCGGCATCTGCCTTTCCTTCCGACACATTTCTCATTTGTTTAGTTTAATTTGGAGCTACAGTGCGAAAACAGGCCCTTCGCTCCACCGAGTCCACACCAGCCAGTGATCATAGTGTGTGTAAAACACTTACACTATCCTACACACACTAGGGACAATATACATTTATACCAAGCCAATTAACATGCAAACCTGTACGTCTTTGGTGTGTGGGAGAAAACCGAAGATCTCGGAGAAAACCCACGCAGGTCACGGGGAGAACGTACAAACTCCGTACAGACAGTGCCCGTAGTCTGGATTGAACCCTGGTCTCTGACGCTGTAAGGCAGCAACTCTACCGCTGTACCACCCTGGGGTCACGTGTTCTGAGGATGCAAACATGTTCTCCCTCTTCCTCTCCCTTTTCTGAAGATGTTGGTATTAGTATTGTCAAGAGTATTTTATTGTCATATGTACTGAAAACAGAGTAATGACATTCTTACTTGAAGCAGCAGCACAACAGGTTTGTCAGCACAGTACTTAATTGATAATAGAATAAGCAAACAAAAAAAAATCAGTGAATAATAATACAATATAGTGCAACTCAGGCAGTTAGTTCAGTGTTTAGTTGGTGTTCATAGTGTTCAATAGCCTGATGGTTGCTGAGAAGATGCTGTTCACTGGTGTTCAATTAGTGGGTGTGGATGTGTGCAGCCAAAGGGGCTGCTTCATGGAGTCACAGAGTGATACAGTGTGGAAACAGGCCCTTCAGCCCAACTTGCCCACACCGGCCAACATGTCCCAGCTACACTAGTCCCACCTGCCTGCGCTTGGTCCATATCCCTCCAAACCTGTCCTATCCATGTACCTGTCTAACTGTTCCTTAAATGTTGGGATAGTCCCAGCCTCAACTACCTCCTCTGGCAGCTTGTTCCATACACCCTCCACCCTTTGTGTGAAAAAGCTACCCCTCAGATTCTTATTAAATCTTTTCCCCTTCACCTTGAACCCTCTGGTCCTCGATTCCCCTACTCTGGGCAAGAGACTCCTCATCTGTTTCCTCATGACATGAACTTTGTTTATAAGTGTAGTCTGACTCTGTGGGTCATCCTGTGCAAACTAGTGACTGATTCCGTGGGATACCCTACAGCACACTCTGATTTGGGTCAAGTTTTCAGCAGCCAATGAACCTTATAAAGCTGCACTAGATAGCCCAAACCTCAGCTGCAGATGTGCCCTTCCTTATTCAGGCCAGTGGTTTAAATATAACTTGGAGCTGTAAAACCTGTCATCACACAAGTAAAAGGGCTAAACCCCTTCTGCCAAATAAAAAGATTCTCCGGCGCATTCGGTTTTTGAAAGGAAATAACAATTTGGAGAGAGGGAGAAAATGATAGGTTAGCAGCAGAGTGCGGGTGAGATCGATGTGTAGAATGGAGCATTGGCTTGAATCCGAGTGGAAATGGGGGCTGGAGCAAAGCTGGCAATTGTATGTGTGAGCGGGGAGAGATAGGACAGACAACTTCTGATGGCACTGTGCACTTCCGACCACTCCGTGCAAGTCACTTTAAAGCTTTTAAGGAAGGATGTCCAAACAGTTCCTATGGAGCAGAGCAATTTCGTTGTGAGTTAATCACTATTTGCAAACCCACATCCACTGATTTATTTTTGGTAAGTGTATAGAGGTCAAAAAAACATATCTGTACATCACCTGCACCCAATGCATGATTATCTCCCTATTCACTTTCTTTTCTAGAGAGTGAAACATTGACTCGTGTGCATGTAATGAAAGAGCGCCATCTACAGGTTCACAAAAAACCACCAGCCAACCCAAAATTATTACAATCTCTCCACTAATTTGTCCTTTTCAATTTAGTTTTAGTTTTTTTATAAGATACAGCATGGAAGCAGGCTCGTCAACCCATCAAGTCCATTGATCACCCGATCACAGTCGTTCTGTTTTCCTACTCAGTTCCTCCACTCCCTACAAACTGGAGGCAATTTACTGGGCCGATTAACCTACAAACTGGCACGTCTTTGGGACGTGGCGGGAAGCCGGAGCACCCAGAGGAAACCCACGTGGTCACAGGGAAATGCAAGCAGGCAAACTCCACACAGACAGGACCCGAGGTCAGGATCAAACACGGTTTTCTGGTGCTATAAGGCAGCAGCTCTAACAGCTGTGCCATTGTGTCATAGAGTCATGGAACGTGGAAACAGGCCCTTCGGCCCAACTTGCCCATACCGACCAATCTACACTAGTCCCACCTGCATACGTTTGGCCCATACCCCTCCAAATCTGTCCTATCCATGTACCTGTCTAATTGTTTCTTAAATTTTGCTATAGTCCCTGCCTCAACCACCTCAAGCTACAAGTGTCAGGCAGAAGCAGATATGACCATTCAGCCCATTGACCCTTTTCCATCATTCATTGAGATGTCTTGGGTTGACAAATGTTATTCGGCCTTATCTTTGAAAATAATCAATTGCCATTTGTGAAGGTGGATTCCAAAACCCTACGTATTTCTTGAACCCACTCTGATTTTTCAACGTTGACCTTCACTGCCCAGCTTGTGAAAAATGCTTTCAGTCCACCTAGCTTATTAGTTCTGATGAATACCTTGAAAAATGCAGTCAACTCACCCAATAATCAAAATCCGGGAGGATAATCCCAGGTTAAGTCTGTGCACCGGAGAAAATACTTTGATAAAAAGCTGCACGATATGCAGGTGGAATTCAATCCTCCTCTGAAATCCATTCCTGCAATGCATTTGAGCTGAAGGGCAAGAAAGTTAAAAAAAAAAACACATCCACACATGCATATGGTTGGTGTGTTTATGTGTGTATGTGTATCCACACAATGGGACTGGCTTATGCATGTATTCGAAGGATGATGTGTGCAAAATGTATGGAATAAGCAAACTAAACAAGGGCTTCTCCCTGGTGCTCAGTAATAATATTTAAGGTCAGGCATTCCATAAAATAAATGCACTTTCCTTTTAAAGTTTATTAGGTCTATAACCCCCCTGGGTGAGTGCGCTGGCAACTGTTTGTGTTTTATGTTTTTGAAGACGGGTTTTTAGAGCAGATTCAAGGCAGGGAAAAGGCATTATAATAATCATGGCCTTACTATTGTGCTCAAGCAAATCCTATTTATTCTCCTCATCGTTGCCATCCATGAACCAACCTTTCCCCAGGCCAGATTCCACCAGCCATCTGCTAGCAATGGGCAATTTGCCTCCAAACCTCCCAACCCACATCTCTTTGAGTGCGGGAGGAAACCATCGTGGTCACAGCGGAAATGCCCAAATTCCACGCAGATGTGAATCGGGTTCCGTTTATATTCCATGACTTTACCGCACCTTATTTTTCATTATTCATCAAACCATCATCTGCAGTATGACTGATTGTAAAAAAAAACAACTTGACTGTTTGTAAAAAAAAAAAAATCTGAGGACGTGCAGAGGTCCTGAAAGAAGGGAATTTTTTTTCCAATTTTTTTTTCCCAATGACTCATAGTCGATAAAAAACAAACAAGTTAAAGTAGTTGGAATCTGGAATTCATGGCCTGTGGGTATGGTTCCAGTGTGGTTCTCAATGGGGGAACTGGAAAATAAATGGTGAGGACAACTCTTCAAGCCAACAGAGAAGATGCTGGAGGGCTGATCTAGTGCATCGCTCTAGTGGAGAGCTAGTATCGTCACAATGGGCCGAATGGACTCATTTTGTGGTGTAATCATCCCGTGATTCTAAAAGCAGATTTCTTAGATGACCCATACACCAGATGGCGGGGTCTTATATGTGTCCATATAACCATATAACAATTACAGCACGGAAACAGGCCATCTCGGCCCTTTAGTCCGTGCCGAACACTTATTCTCCCCTAGTCCCATCTACCTGCACTCAGGCCATAACCCTCCATTCCTTTCCCGTCCATATACCTATCCAATTTATTTTTAAATGATAAAATCGAACCTGCCTCCACCACTTCCACTGGAAGCTCATTCCACACAGCTACCACTCTCTGAGTAAAGAAGTTCCCCCTCATGTTACCCCTAAACTTCTGTCCCTTAATTCTCAAATCATGTCCTCTTGTTTGAATCTTCCCTACTCTCAATGGAAAAAGCTTATCCACGTCAACTCTGTCTATGTTTGCCCGTGAAACAATTGCATTGACTTGCGCTTGTAATCCATGGCTTTCATCACGAACAAACAAATGCAGTACATTACAGCTGCCAGATGATGGTGGCCTAAGATTCTTTGACAGGGAATCATAAACTCGCAACCTTTACCCTGAGGGCACCAGGTGCACGGGAAAAGCATCATCTGCAGGTCACCTTTCAATGGCGCACCATTCTGATTTGGGAGCCAAGTGGCGGTTTCCTTCACTGGCGCTTGGTCCAAATCTACCGTGGGCACTCCTTCACCAAAAGCTCTGCAGCCGTTCAATGAGGTGACGCACCACACCGCTTTCTCAAAGGCGTTTAGGGATGGACAGTCTGCGCTGGCTTTGCCTTCAATCTCCACTCCTTGTGATCGAATAGAGAAGATAAACTTAATGGCCTGTCCCACTTTCACGACTTAATTCAAAACCTCTGCCGAGTTTAAAGGACCTAAAAAAAAAATCAAGATCGTGGTAATGTACGAACTCCTACGACCTTCCACGACTATGTCAACGAACTTCTACGAGTATGTCTACGCATTCCCACGACTATTTCGATGCCCTCCGTATGAGTAAAAAGTTGCAATTTCTTTCATCCCGACCATTTATTTTCCTTGTGGACATTTTTTATCGGGCTGGAAAAAACGTCCCGACTTACCTGATGCCGCGAGTACCTACGGCTGGCATAACGAGCCGCTACGATATATCTACGGACTCCTACGGACTCGTTACGAACATTCTGCGAGTTTGAATCAAGGGGAAAACTCGGGAGAATTTGTGAATAACTGGTGAAAGTGGGACAGGCCCTTTTTGAGTTGTGTTTGACAGGAGGGACGGCACGGTGGCGCTGGGATAGAGTTGCCGTCTTATAGCGCTGTACTGTGCCGGAGACCTGGATCCGATCCTGACCACGGGTGCTGTCTGTATGGAGTTTGTTCACTCTTCCCGTGACCTGCGTAGGTTTTCTCCGTTGTTTTTGACAGGTCTCAAGTTGGTCTCTTTTGTTCTTGTGGATCGCAGCTGATTATAGTTTCTGCATCCGCGATGTGTGAAAACCTGGCTCCGAAACACGTCCGAGCAGCTAGAAGCTGCCTCCTGTTGGTGTTTTTGCTGAATCTGTCTTTACTCTTGCTTTAATAGGTGGAAGCTACTGATGCAGATGAAGGAGATAATGGAAAGATTTGGTACAGAATCCTCTCAGGTAACGTTAAGCTGCTCCTCCACCATTTGCCTGACCTGGCATCAAGCATTAGAATCTAATTTGAGGGTCTGTTTTCGCTGGAAGCAGATGTTTTCCACAGAGTTTGGCCGTGTGGATTCACAGGCTAGACAGAAGGGTCACATCAGTTTAATTAGCATCAATAACAGAATCTCTTTCAGGGGTTCTTACATTGTCAGCCACGGCTCAGCGGATTCCACTTTCAGGGAGTCTGAAGGTTGTGACTTCAAGACCCTCTCTAGTAGGTGTCCTGCCTAATCTAGACTGCCTGGGAAACAGCTGAAAGGTATCGTTTACTTTAGAGATACAGCACGGAAACAGGCCCTTCAGCCCACCGAGTCCACGTCGACCAGCGATCCCCAAACACTATCACTATCCTACACACACTGGGGATAATTTACAATTTTACCAAAGCCAATTAGCTTACAAACTTGTACGCCTTTGAAGTGTGGGAGGAAACCGGAGCACTAAGAGAAATCCCCACACAGCTCACGGGGGGAACGTACAAACTCTGTACAGGATCGAACCCGGGTCTCTGGCGCTGTAAGGCAGCAACTCTACCGCTGCTCTATCATGCCGCCCTTAGCAAGCCCCTATTCCGTCTCTATGTCAGATGTAAGTGTTCAGAGATACTGCATAAATGCAGCCCTGAGCTTATCTCTCTCCTGGGGGAGCTCGGTGTCAGATCTTTGTCTACGTTACAGCTTTAAAGCGCTTTCTGACATCTTGCTACATTAAAGATTGCATTAATACAACTTGTCGACGTCTTTAAAAGGTTTGGAAGTCCCCTCTGTTAAATGCAAACTTGCAGGCACTGGATGACACACGGTGGAATTCACTTTCATGAATAGAGAAACAGTAATAAAACTGTCTCATCTGATTCTCGAGACGTGTTTTCCTGCAGGCACTGTTTTGTATTTTGATCCTGCCGCTACTTAACCATGTTCCCTTTGATTTTTTAACGTTTATGTAAATAGTTGCCGCTGACTTTCCTTACTCACCCAGCTTCCTGCAAACTATTAACAACCAAACGCTGACCTATGACAATTGAAAATTCTTGACTAACCTTACAAGGTGAAAAAGCCTTCATTATAGACTTGCTTCCAAAACCTACGCCTTCACATTTATTTTTACATTGAACGGCACCTGCCACTATTTGCCTCCCCTGCAGCCTATTTTTGTCTTGTCTTTGTTCCCTACCCCAGAGATTTATCAGACATTTCATCAGTTGAGACATTCAAATTTTTATTGTGTAGCAAGGAACTGCAGGTGCTGGTTTACACCGAAGATAGACACAAAATGCTGGAGTAACTCAGCAGGACAGGCAGCATATCTGGGGGGGAAGGAATGGGTGACTTGTCGGGTCAGTCTGTAGAAGGGTCTCGACCCGAAACATCACCCATTCCTTCTCTCCAGAGATGCTGCCTGTCCCGCTGAGTTACTCCAGCATTTTGTGCCAATCTTCATTTTAAAATTGTTGGATAAGAGATCTGTAGAGCAATTACACCCATGAAATAGTCATCGGTATCATCCTTCAGCTAATTACTATAGTTCTACAAGGCACAGCAGAACACAGTCTCCTTGCCCTGCTGAGCTGTTCCAGCACTTTACCATTTGCTCAGAGTTGTAGCATCAACAGTCTCTAGTGTGTCTGTTTTACAAGTTGCAAAGTAACTTGAGAAGTAAATTGGAACTTTCAGCCAGCTATAGAAAGAAAACAAATATGTATGGTGCTATTTCTGCCATTGGCATGAGTTAATGCTCTTTTTCCAAGAAATAGATAAAGGCTTTGTTTATCAGTAACATAGGCTTCCGGGAACTCTAATGATTTAATGCAACTGTAGACCTGATACAGGCTGCATCCTGTACCGTGGAATATCCCACTGCTTCCTAGGACGTCAACAAGAAAATAAATTATTGCCCTTAACAGTATGAAGGATAGATAGCCAAGGATACATATTTTTAGTTTTGAAGCCATTGGCGTGATGTGTGTGGTTTTGTTTTTCAGGAAATCCCATTGATAACTTCCGGATGGACCAAGGCACCGGACTCATCTCCAGAGGAACCCACCCTCTAGACCGAGAGGGCAGCACCACCCATGTGCTGGAGGTGGAGGCCTACAACAGTGACTTTGGGAGGATGCGGAGTTCTGTCAGAGTAAGAGCTCAATGCTTGCTCATAAGTGTCTTTTGTTTGAGTTTAGTTTAGAGATACAGCACGGAAACAGGTGTATGGAACGAGCTGCCGGAGGA
Source organism: Amblyraja radiata (assembly GCF_010909765.2). NCBI lineage: Eukaryota > Metazoa > Chordata > Chondrichthyes > Rajiformes > Rajidae > Amblyraja > Amblyraja radiata. Next base: position 6,970,099 of record NC_045992.1, on the reverse strand, counting down.
AGTAGTTGAGGCAGGTACTGTTGCAATGTTTAAGAAACCCCCCATCAGTCTGAAGAAGGGTTTCGGCCCGAAACGTTGCCTATTTCCTTCGCTCCATAGATGCTGCTGCACCCGCTGAGTTTCTCCAGCATTTTTGTGTACCTTTAAGAAACATTAGACAGGTACATGGATAGGACAGGTTTGGAGGGATATGGACCAAGCACAGGCAGATGGGACTAGTGTAGTTGGGGCATGTTGGTCGGTGTGGGCAAGTTGGGCCGGTTTCCACACTCTGTGTTATATCTAAGCACCTGAAACAGTGTTGATCATGACTGCCATGGTCAAATCTGGATCATGTCACCAAAGACTACATCCCATTGACAATGCAGGACTCTATCAGTCATTTTAAATTTCAGTTTTCAAATTTCCAGAGCAGGATTTGAACCCAAAATCTGTCGGGGAGTCAAAAGTGTTTCCCGCAGCTGTAGAAGCACCCTCTCCTGCCTCACTCGAATACTGCATTATGTTTGCCATTCTCGTTAATATTCTCACATCCTCCACAAGGCAGTAAACTATTACATGACACACAAAGAGCTGGAGTAACTCAGTGGGTCAGGCAGCCTTTGTGGAAGACATGGGCAGGTGACGTTTCAGGTCAGGACCTTTCTTCAGTCTGAACCATCACCTGTCTATATCCTCCACAGATGCTGCCTGACGTGCTACTTTCCTCCAGCACTTTGTGTTTTGCACAAGACTCCAGTATCTGCAGTTCCTTGTTTCTCCAATTGTTAATTTAGGCTGTGGGTGTGTCTTCAAAGGGATAGCGGAATTCATGATAATCCTGCCATCTGCTTCTCTTGTCTTTCATTGCCCTTGACTTGGCCCTCCCTTGTCCAGGTGATCGTGTATGTGGAGGATGTGAATGATGAGACGCCAGTCTTTATCCAGCTGCAGTACAACCGGCTCGGCCTGAGAGAAACAGCAGGGATCGGCACATCGGTCATTGTGGTCCGGGCAAGCGATGGGGATACAGGTAACGCTCACCTCCCAAGCCAGCGTTGGCCTTTCCTCAGCCCCAAGGTTGAACAAACAGGAATAGCTTTGAAATAAATTAGCTATGGAGGGATAGGGATCGTGTGCAGGCTGATGAGATTAGTATCTCAAGTGTTCCAAACATGTTTATCACTACATGATTGGAACTAGAGTCAAAACTGAGATAAACAAATTCCGAATGTAACTTCCATCCCCATTCATGGCAGTCAGCAGATGTGAGCAATGGCTCCACTGTTGCCATTTATGTAAGAATGCAAGAAAATCACAGGTATACTTGATCAAAGTGCTGGAGAAACTCAGCGGGTGCAGCAGCATCTATGGAGCGAAGGAAATAGGCAACGTTTTGTCCCGAAACATTGCCTATTTCCTTCGCTCTATAGATACTGCTGGACCCGCTGAGTTTCTCCAGCACTTTTGTCTACCTTCGATTTTCCAGCATCTGCAGTTCCTTCTTAAACAGGTATAGTTGATCATTTGACCCCTTTAATCTGCTCTGCCATTCAACAAAATTGTGGCGGATCTCTCTCAAATACCATTCTCCTGCCCTATCGCACTAGTAAACTGAATACAGAATAGTACACCCAAGGAACAGGCTCTTCCTCTCACAGAAACATAGAGAATAGGTGCAGGAGTAGGCCATTCGAGCCAGCACCACCATTCAATATGATCAATGCTGATCATCCAAAATCCTGCTTTCTCCCCATATCCCTTGATTCAGTTAGCCCTCAGAGTGATATCTGACTATCTCTTAAATACATCCAGTGAATTGGCTTCCACTGCCTTCTGTGGCAGGGAATTCGACAGATTAAGATTGTAGAGAGGGTGACAGGGATTTGTCATCATTCCAGGTGATGGAGGTACAGTGGCCTACGCCATTTTGAGTGGATCGGATGGGAAGTTTTCCATTGACGAGAGCACAGGTCTGATCACCACGGTGGATTACTTGGACTACGAAACCAGCACCAGTTACCTGATGAACATCTCTGCCATGGACCAGACCACACCTTACAACAGGGGTTACTGCACTGTGTACATCACACTGTTAAATGAATTGGATGAACCTGTGCAGTTTACAAATCTAGTGTATGAAGCCACCATTACAGAGAACATCGCCACTGGGACTGAGGTGGTTCAGATTCAAGCCCGTTCTGCTGACAACATGAACATGATCACCTACAGATTCGACCCGGACACCTCTGCTCAAACACTGTCCCTGTTCCAGATAAACAGAGTTACTGTGAGTATACACAGGCACGGCAATCGCTATCAAAACATGCGGGGGGAGGGGGGGCACAATTTCTTGGCGGCCGCGCGGGCGCATGCCCACACACACACGCGCATGCGCACTCACGCGAGGCTTCGGACGTGGGCCCTGTGGACGGTAACATTGATAGTTGACTTGGTTGGTGACCGACTCAAAACTCCAGCAACAGCAGCTTCGTCCGCACCGAATCATGGGGCGTGAATCAGCCCGTTCACGGGGTCTTTCATCGGCCGGCGAGGGCTTCCACATCGGGAGCCTCGATGCAGCAGTTTGATTTTAAGCCGCACCGGGCGCTGAAAGGCCCCGCAAACAGGCCGATTCAGCCCTTAGAAAGCGTCTCATAAAGTCCGGATTACAAAACATGGGGGGGGGGGGTGGCCACCACATCTCAAAGCATGGGGGGGGGGAGGAGGGGAGGGACGTGTCCCCCCTGTCCCCCCCCTAGGATTTCCGCCCATGAGTATACATGTTGTGCTATTTAGTGGTGTGTGAAGTTACAATCATTTACTGAACCCCCTCCAATGCAAGTTTTGCTTTTGCTGCAAGCAGTTTAGAACTTTGAGATTATTTTTTACCTCAGCCATGTCACACAGAATGAAAGGGGGAGAATTGCTCTCAGTTTTGCGGAAGCAATATCAATAACACGCTTCTGGTTTCCAAGCATAACATCCTAAAGAGATACATCTTGGAAACTAGCGCCATGGAGACAGAGACTGTGCTGACCACCCATTTACACTAATCCCTTTTTAATTCTCCCTCACTATTCAGTAAGTTTCAATGAGGTCCCCCCTCATCTTCCTAAACTCCAGCGAGTACAGGCCCAGCGCCCGTCAAACGCTCATCATATGTTAACCCACTCATTCCTGGGATCATTCTCATAAACCTCCTCTGGACCCTCTCCAGAGCCAGCACATCCTTCCTCAGATATGGGGCCCAAAATAGCTCACAATATTCCAATTGCAGCCTGACCAGCATCTTATAAAGCCTCAGTATTATGATAAACTGATAAACGGACTTTGCCCCCTGCCAAAGTATCGCGCACCAACCACCAACCTGGACACACTGCAGCAGAGCCACTGTCGTGCCGCTGCCGATCGGAACGCCTGTTGATGTTTAGTAGAGAGTAGAGTGTTTAATTTGTTCATGATATATGTATTTTTATTTCTATTTATTTTTTTACTGCTCACTGAATGGGCACTGGTTGAGCAATGTTTTTTTGTTTCCTCTGGGTATGTGAGTACTCAGGAAAATGACAATAAAGATATACTATACTATACTATAGTATTACATCCCTGTTCTTGTATTCTAGTCCTCTCATAATAATGCTAGCATTGCATTTGCCTTCCTTACTACCGATTCAATCTTGCAAATTATTTTTTTTGCGAATCCTGCACCAGCACTCACAAGTCCCTTTGCACCTCCGGTTTCTAAATTCTCTGCCCATTTAGAAAATAGTCCTTGCCTTTATTCCTACTACCAAAATGAATGACTCCACACTTCGCTACGCTGTATTCCATCTGCCACTTCTCTGCCCACTCTCCCAACCTGTCCAAGCCCTTTTTCAGAGCCCTTGCTTTCTCTACACTACCTGCCCCTCCACCTATCTTTGTATCATCTGCAAACTGCATTCTTGTCAAGATATGTCCAATTTTAATTTCAAATCTACTTTGGCAAGTAAAATATCCATCAGGATGGGAGTCGCAGAAAGGCTGGTATTCACAGGATATGGTCATCTTATTCTTGCCTTCCCATCGCAGGGGATGATTACAGTCAGAGGGCAAGTGGATCGGGAGAAGAGCGATTACTATCTCATCACTGTCATCGCGGATGACGGTGGACCTAAAAAAGACTCCACTGTGGTGAGCGTACATTTAAATAAAATCAAAACAAGTTCATGTATTTCTAATTTATGTTAAAGATAAAAAGTAAACATTTTATTCATAAAATGAGTGATATCAACAATAGCTGGAGTCTAAGTTGTGGCCGTGGGAACAAAATATGCCCATGCTGGGTTGAGAAGAGAGGGCGACTGATGAGGCACAAAGATCTACGTTGGTGTTGCCTTCAGGCACAAGGCAATCTATTTAATCACCAGATTTGCTCTCTTAACTAGGGCGGCACGGTGGCGCAGCGGTATAGTTGCTGCCTGACGGCGCCAGAGCCACAGGTCCCGGGTTCGATCCTGCATACGGGTGCTATCTGTACAGAGTTTGTACATTCTTCCCGTGACTTGCGTTGGTTTTCTCAGGTTTCCTCCCGCACTCCAAAGACGTACAGGTTTCTAGGTTAATTGGCCTGGTATAAATGTAATTGTCCCTAGTGTGTAGGAAAGTGTTAACGTGCGGGGATCGCTGGTCGGTGCGGACCCGGTGGGCCGAAGGGCCTGTTTCCGCGCTGTGTCTCTAAACTAAACTAAAACTAACCAACTGCACCCGGGGTAAACCATCTAATCATATTTAATCCCACTTTACGCGAAGATCTTGGTCAAACCCTTGAATCTTTCCATGTTTCTCTCCTCATCCTTCATATTATCACTTCCCATTGCTTCCAATTATCCTCTCCCCATCCACAATCCTTCACATCATCTCCTCTCAATCCTTCCCAGCATCTTCTCCTGAGAATCTGGCAGTCCAACCCACTCCTATGTGTGAATCTCTCCTGAATCCATTCTTGATTAGTGCAGGTGTCAGAGTTTATGGGGTTAGGACGGAGAGATAGATCAGCCATGATTGAATGGCGGAGTAGACTTGATGGACTGAATGGCCTAATTCTACTCTTGTTCCTTATGACCTTATGACAAGACTCTTGTGAATGGCTTGAATTACCACTGGGTTTAACAGTGTTCTGTTGACCTCACTCCCTTGGACTGGTGTAACAAGGCCTATGGGCGGCGCGGGTGGTACTTGGACCTCTTGGAGCTTTGGGCAGATGAAACAATCACTGCACACATTGCCCGTGTGTGCCGTAGTGAGTGTGCTGAAATAGCATTGCCAGGTTGCCAGTATTCCGTTTCCACATACCTTTTGATCACAACAGCAGAAGCAGCAAAGTTGAAGTGGCACCTTATGAAGGAGGAGATGTTACAACATTAAGTTAAGTATTGCTGTTGTAAATTGATTGATGTTGTGACACGTTTGATTAATTATCTCCTTTGTTTCTCTCTTATCGTGGATGAGCAGAAGGTAAACTATGTGTCTCAGAGCTGCTTGGTGTTGCATGCGTTACCTCAGTGGAGCTGTGCATGTTGCATGCTACCTGGTCGAGTTTGCTCCCTCAGGAACATCCTTAGACTTTTATTTTGTTCATGAGCATTGTCCGAAACTCACCACATCTATCACTTGTAAGCCCAGTGGAGAAAGCACGGTGATACTCAAGTCACATACCATCTTAACTTGGAAATATGTTGCTGCTCCTTCATGGTCACTGGTCAGATTCTCAAAGTCTTACCTACGTACTTCATCAGCATGCCTTCACACTGAGCTTAGCTACTGCATTCTCAAGAACATTGCATCATAGGCATTAAATGGTGACCTTGCCAGTGAAGTTTCTTCCCCATGAAACAACAATTCAAAAAGTATTTTTAAAGAAATGGAAGGAAGTTATTTCCAATCTCTGGTCAATAGTTAACCCGCATTTGACGTTTTGTATGCAGTTTTGGGCCCCATATATGAGGAGGGATGTGTTGGCCATGGAGAGGGTCCAGAGGAGATTTACGAGAATGATTGGGGGGGGGTTACAACCTGCTACGACAGCACATACATCAGCAGAAGTCAAGCTATGCTCATTGGCATCAAACCAACTGTCACCAAAAGGTTTTGTACATTTCAAAATCCAGCGGTGACCAGAAAAACGCTACGATTCTTCGGGCGACTGAGGAGATTACTCACGACCAACAGGCGACACACCCGCGACCATATGGCGACAACTTAGTCGTCTAAAAAATCACATAAGTGGGACAGGGGCAGGATGACACTCTGAGAAGAAGAGCTATGATGTGGCAAGTCCAGCTCATTATCTGTCTGATTTATTGATTTAAACGATGGGTGTCTGGGCATTTCAAGGGGCAGTTAAGAGTGAATTATGTTGCTGTGGGTCTGAAGCCTCATATAGACCAGACTGAGTAAGGATGGTAGATTTCCTCTCATGAAGAACATGAGTAAGAAAAGGATATTTACAAAAATCCGGTGGATTCACAGCTGGGTATTAGCATTTGAATTACAGAGAAGAGTTACTAAATTGGTTAAGTTCCCCAGCTAATAGTGGGTATGAACTTGTTTCTTTACATCATTAGACCAAGTTTGTGGATTAAGGAGTGTGACCACCCTACTTGCTGTGAGATTTGTAATAAATTGATGTCAATGCAGACTTAATGAGGTTTGGAAGCAATTGATAGTTTGCATGGGAGATGAGATGAAGGATGTATCTCTATTGCACACCTGTGGTGTTTGACTCCGGCAGGACTCTTAAGTATTTTACTAAGCTTTCGGCATATCAGAAACGCATGCTCGCGATGCTTGCATTGGGAATAACATATCTGGTGTAAAACTACCGGGAATAGGGATGGATTTCACATTCCTTATTCTAATTAAACCGGGACACAATAAATGAAACAGGAAAGCTTAAATAAAAAAACAAAGTAGAAACAAAGAACTGCAGATGCTGGTATAAAAAAAGACACAAAATGCTGGAGTAACTGAGCAGGGCAGGCAGCATCTCCAGAGAACATGGATAGATGACATTCTGGATCAGGACCCTCCTTCAGATTCAATAAGGGTATCATAAAAATGCATTACTAATTTTTGAAAATGTTAAAAATGAAACCAAACCCGAATTGTAACTGTGAAGGAAAGAACTGCAGATGCCGGTTTAAACCGAAGATGGATACAAAGCTGGAGTAAATCAGCGGGTCAGACAGCATCCCTGGAGAAAAGGAATAGGTGACGTTTTGGGTCGTGTCTGTCTGAAGGGTCTCAACCTGAAACGTCACCTATTCATTTTCTCCAGAGATGCTGTCTGACCCACTGAGATACTCCAGCATTTTGTATCTATCCTGAATTGTAACTGATGAATGTACATGTCCAGTTCCTAACCACAGCCCACACATACACACCTCTCATCAATGTATATCAGGAGTTTAGTTCGGAGATACAGAGATATTTTCAGGGATCAAGTTCAGGGACATATTTAAGAATGATTTTGAGTACGGACAAGCTTTAGGATCTGAAGTGCTGTCATCAACCATGAAATGAAGACGGTGGCACCCGAGAGAAGCAAGAACTTCCTTCACATTTAACGAACACCTATGGCCAAAACATCTATTACTTGGAAACCCAATGGAAAAACAATAGACAATAGGTGCAGGAGTAGGCCATTCAGCCCTTTGAGCCAGCACCTCTATTTAATGTGATCATGGCTGATCATCCACTATCAGTACCTCGTTCCTGCTTTCTCACCATATCCCCTGACTGCTATCTTTAAGAGCTCCATCTAACTCTTGAAAGCATCTCGGTACTCGGTACTCGGTACTCCAGTGCTAAGGCTCATGTATTTGGCAACTGCATCTGCTGTACTGATTCCTGCACTGGGTCAGCCCCAGGTCTCCTTGCTGCACCCCTTTGGTAGAAGAAATGTTTACTCAAGTTGGCTTTTGAGAGGAACTTGCATTGTTGGAAGAAGCAGTTGAAGGATTGCCATGTGATAGCTGAGGACTGAGTAATCATTTTATCTCTGCAAAAGAAGATGGTGACCAAGCAGTTGTCACCATCATCCTTTGCCAAGGATGCTGATAATGATACTTTATTGTCACTTGTAACTAGCGAGGTGCAGTAAAATTCAAAATGTCACCCATTCCTTGTCTCCATAGATGTTGCTTCACCCACTGAGTTACTCTAGCATTTTGTGTCTACCTTCGATTTTATCCAGCATCTGCAGTTCTTTCTCACACATGATAAATTAAGTATTCCACCACTCACTAATGAAACAGACTGGGCGTGATGCTGTTACGTTAATCGGGAACTAACAACAATCAATTATTTTGTAAGAAGTTGAGACAAAAAAGGGCACACAACTTCTCTGGTGAGCAAAGTTTGTGCTGACTATGTTTGTGAATGCTGGAGGTTTGTAGAATGAAAGGGAGGTTGATTAATGAGTTTTGCAGCCGGATGCAGAAAAGATGTTTCCTCTTGAGGCAGAATCTAGTACTAAGGGTCACTATTTACAAATGACCCTATTTAAGACAGAGATAAGGACAATTTGTTTTCTCTCAGAGGGCCTTGACTCGTTGGAATTGTTTTCCTCAAAGGGACAGTGCAAATAAGTCTTAAATAAATTTTAAAGCAGATAGATTCTTGATAATTAAAGAAATAAAAAGTAACCAGAGGTAAAGAGAAGAGTTGCGTTATTATCTGATTCGCCATGGCCTTGATAATTAGCAGAGTAGCCACAATAAGTCAAATGGCCTACTCCTGCACTTCATTTGTGTGTCCTAATGCCCAAACCTTCTCTACCGCACATTAACGTCATGACTGTTCTTAAATGCCCACATTTCTGCTCAATCTACAGATCCCTTGAAAAACCCGGTGTCCAAATCTTATTCAATTATCAGGCTTGAATATAATGTCCACATGCTGTGGTAGGGTTTTCCAAAGGTTAGCAATCATTTGTTTTAGAATCTTACCTTATCTCGGTCATAAGTGTGTGATATCTTACCTTGAAAGGATGTTTCCCAGTTGTAGGCACTCCATCGATGAAATATCCCTCAGCATATACCTTGCCAAACTTTCTCAGCACGCCGAGGTCTCAAAGAGGCCACTTTAAGTTCTTCCAAACTCCAGTGAGTAGGGGGATCCATCAATTTTAATCTCTCCTTCTTGGATGACCCCTTTACACACACCTCCATGTCCCAGCTGCATCTCATTCCTGGAATGATTTGGGAATTCTCCTCCACGTTACCACCTCCAATTTAAACACCAAGATCTGAGTTTAAATCTTGGGAATTCTGCTTTCAAAAAGCAGAAATTAAGGTTGAGAGGAGGTGTGAATAATCCAGGTACAATATAATTGGATGGCATACTTTACTGCCACATGCGACAAGTGACAGTGAGATTCTTTGCTTGTGTACCCAAGGTATGCAAATAGTCGCCACATATAGGACACTGACAAAGTTACAAAGTTTCCCGCACCAGGCCCACCCTTGTTCTCCCCTCGCCCTCCCTCAAGGCACCCCCCCCCCCCCCCACCATGTCGGGTCCTCCTTTGTTAATTTCAATAACGCCCTGGGTTCCCATAGGAACACTAGTCTGTTTTTGTTCAAGGTTATTGTCGCGGGTCAGCCAGACATCTTTCACAACTGAACGTACAGCCTTTGGTCAATGTAAACAAATCATCCTTGTAACAGTAAGTAACAGCAGTGGGCCGAATCCTCCTGGACTCAGTTCAATGCCATCTGTATACCAGCTGGTCATATACATACACATACACACACTCAAATATACACACACATGCACACACACATGCACACACATCCTGGACTCAGTTCAATGCCATCTGTATACCCGCTGGTCATATACACACATACACATGCACACACGCACACTGACACATAGACACAGGCACAGAGACACACACACACGCACGCATGCACACACACACACACACTCAGACATACACACAGACTCACTTACACACGCGCACACACACGTGCACACACACATACACACAGACTCAGACATACACACACACACACGTGCACACACACATACACACAGACTCAGACACATACACACACACACGTGCACACACACACACACACACACACACACACACACACACACACACACACACACACACACACACACACACACATCCAGAACTGAGATGTCAGTGTCATAGAGGGTTCCGAGGACTGATCTCATTGATCATGTGCACCAGCCACAGTTCAGGTTAAGGTGCCCTTCTTAGGCCATTGACAGAAGGCCTGAAGGCCATTGACAGAAGGCCGGATTTGGGCCAGAGCTTTTTCTTTATCACAGCTTCAAGAATTAAACACAGAGACATTTTAAAATTAGTATAACAATTTCTAAAATATTTATTAAACACGTTGACCATCAACAATAATATTTATTTATTAACAGATTAGGAAATAATTAAAAATGTTGATTTTTTTTAAAACTTGGCTTTTGCTTGTGAATCTGTCTGAGCATCCACTCTCCTGCCTGGTCTGGTCACGTAATGGGTTACTGTGACAGATGCGATGGCATCTGTCGCTCAGCAAACCCTGGCTACCAACCAGTCTGCACAAGCCAACAATGTAATCCCATTGGAATGGCCAAACCTTGGCAATTCCCTTCAGAACCACCAGCGCAGGCAGGAGATTGGCCTCAATGAACCAGCTCCAAGAAAGACAAACAATTAAAGCTCCCCTGATGGATACAAAATGCTGGAGTATCTCTGGAGAGAAGGAATGCGTGACGTTTCGGGTCGAGACCCTTCTTCAAAGCTCGCTCCTTAGTTTAGAGATTAGGTTAGAGACACAATGTGGAAACAGGCCCTTCGGACCATAGAGTCCGTTCCAACCAGCGATCCCCGCACACTAACACTATCCTACACACACTAGGAACAATTTACAATTATAGCAAGCCAATTAACCTGCAAACCCATATGTCTTTGGAGTGTGGGAGGAAGCCGGAACACCCAGGGGATACCCACACAGGTCACGGGGAGAACATACAAACCCCATACTTAACTGCGATAGTATTCTGCAGGGAAAAAATACTTTTTCATAGAATGGTAGATATTCTGGGATTGAAGAAACCCTTTAAATACAAGCTGGATGGAAAAGATGAATCCAGCTAAATTGTCCTTCTCAGTTCTTGGCCCAACAAGGAACATATTATTCAAAATTGAAAATCTGAAGAAGGGTCTCGACCCAAAACGTCACACATTCCTTCTCTCCAGAGATGCTGCCTGTCCCACTGAGTTACTCCAGCTTTTTGTGTCTATATATTATTAAAAATGGCGGTGACTGTATCCCACTTCCAGTTAAGCTGGGAATTCCAGATCCCACACCACTCTGTGTAAAAAAATAAACCCCTGGATTTGCCTCTAATCCCTGTATCCTAAAGGGCCTGTCCCACTTGCCGATTTTTTCGGAGACTGCTGGCATCATTGACTTGACATATCAGGTCACCAAGAAATTTGCAGCGTGACGCGGCGTGATGACGTATTGACGTTCCTTACAACCTCATCCCCAGCCAACAATGGACCATTGTGGGCTCCACTTTTCCTGAGTCAACAATGCAGTGTCTGCTTTGTTCTGTACCTTCCCATACCTCTAGTTTCCCCTTCCATGACTCAATCTAATGAAGAGGCTCGACCCGAAACATCACCTTTTCCTTTTCTCCGGGGACGCTGCCTGTCCCGCTGAGTTACTCCAGCATTTTGTGTCTGTCCCCGGTGTAAACCAGCATCTGCAGTTCCTTCCTACACTACGCCATCTCGATGCTAAGAGGCCTTCCTTGGACTCTCTTTATTTTAAATACTTTCAATGAGACCACTCCTTCAGGTTCACCCTCGTACCAAAGGAAACGCAGACAGAGCCAATCTCAGTCACAACTCAAATGACACAGCCCTTGACACAAATTCTTCTCTCCACTCTCTCATAGTTACATCATTCCTGCAGTGTGGTGAGGAGAACTGTGCATAGTGTTTCATCTGCAACCTTACTGCTGATTTGAACAGGTCTAACTTTTGGCCGAGGCACAGCATACAAGTATCCCGGGCACCAAATTGTAACCAATTCATTGACGTGTCCCACTAGCTTCAAGAATTGTGCATTGATTATTCCTGACATGACCGAGTCGATGTGTTTAAGAGTTATTTGTTTCATGTGATGCCGTTGAATGTGGCTCTGAAAGGTAAGGTAAACTGTTGGATCGTTAATCAAGTCTCAGCAACCACAGCTTCCTTTAACATCACAAAAACAGCCATGGCACTGTACAGATCACAAATAATGTACCAGGCTGCTGAAATAAATATCACTGCAGGTAACAAAAGACTAAGTCAAGGGTTTGCTTTCTGAAGCATCTTAGTGGGGAAGTCAGAGGTAGAGAGAGGTCTCTTTCCATGTACAATGCCAGTGATCTCTTCATAACCACTGTGTTGCTGTACCTTATTTCACCACGTTATTGTACAAAGGGAGTTATGGTCCTATGTTGACCTAGATACCTCCAAGTCAGACCTGCTGAACCACTGCCTCAGTGAAAAGCAGGAAGCGACAGACTCTAGAAATGTAAGAGAACAACAGGAAGCAGAACAAGCAGCATCACCTCCTCAATCACAGTCTGGTACGGTAACACCGATGGTCACTCACTACACAGAATACAACGCATTGTCTCCAAGGCCTCCAGGATCATCAACTCCCCCCTCCCCTCAATCCATTCAAGTTATCTCCAACGTACCTCACAACGGGCAAAAAAGATCATCTCGGACCACTCCCATCCAGCAAATCACCTTTTTCAGTCTCTCCCTTCGGGGAGGCGCCTCAGGTCACTTGCTACTGAAACCACCCGCTTTAAAAACAGTTTCTTCCCCTCAGCAATAAGAACTCTCAATTCCGTCCAATAATCAGACAATAATATGACTTTTGATGTATACAGTGTCTTGTCTATGGTCTTTGTTTGTTCTTTTGCACTATGTATTGTTGGTGAGATTTGTGATTTGTGATGTGGTATGGATGCACTTTATTACAGTGATCTGTGTTATTAGTGGTATGTAACAAAAGCAGTGTACCATCATGTACCGAACCCAAATACCACCAACCCTGGTTGCGTGGCAATTAAAGATTCTATTCTATTCTATTCTTCTATCAGTGGAGAGAGATGCGTAGGAAAGAACTGCAGATGCTGGTTTAAGCCGAAGATAGACACGAAAAGCTGGAGTGACTCAACAGGACAGACAGCACCTCTGGAGAAAAGGAATGGGTGACATTTTGGGCCTCGGACTGAAAGTCAGGGGCCCTGCTGAGTTACTTCAGCTTCTTGTGTCAATCTTCAGTGGAGAGAGAAACAGCTTTAACATTTCAGGTTGCTGACTCTGCCGTAGAACAGCGCTTTCCTCACACTTGTTCGCCCGACTTAAATCATTTTATTCTCCGATCCGGTTCCAAGCTTCCAGTTAACAAGGTTAACTTCAGAGCTCATGAGAGTGGATGGTTGATGAATGATAGGCTGATATAGTTAACCATCATCCTACCCACGGGCCCACTCCCACTTTATCCTGCGAGCATGTCCAGTGCCTGCTTCTTAGAAAGGAGAGGATGTGCTCCTCACCTGTGAACGGCACTGCCTCTCTAATGTTTGAATTCTCTCTCAGTTCATGATGACAAGGCCAACATCGACAAGGAAAGTTTGCTGCATTTCTTCTAACAATAAATTGCATCCTCCTTGAGATATGGAGACTAAAACTACACCTTGCTCCACGGATAGCCTTATCTTATCATATTAAGCTATCCTTATTCTTCCACTCTTGTAATAAAGGTCAACAAACCATTTGCCTTCCTAACTGGCTGCCTAAACTGCATGTTTGCTTTCAATGATGTGTACCTGCACGTGGACAGAAGGTTTCATTTCAGCATGGTCTTTTCCTAATCTCACACCATTTAAAATCAAATAGCACTTCTGCATTTTTTGTACCAATGTGAGTAACCTCACGTTTTTCCACATTCCGTTCCCTCCGCCATGTTTGTTTTCCACTCGGTCAACTTGTCCATGTCACCTTGAAGGGTCCTTTGCATGCCCGTCACTAGTTAAATTGCTACTTGTGTGTTGTGTGTTATCGGCAAACTTGGATTGAGATAGGAGAGCATGTAAAGGTAATGGTTTGAGAATTAGCAATATGAAATCACTTTGCATTTGATGGGAAGGCAAGTATGGAGTTGGGATGCACTTCCGTTGACCAACCAACTGCACTGAATGGTGATCAATTGAAGTTGAACATCGGAAATTGAGAAGTGTCAAAATATCAAAACCTTTGTTGTTATAAGTTGGAGGATCTCGCAACTGGCAAATAAATATTTGTGATGGGTTGTGTGTGGCTCTGCAATCACAGCCAATTGCTGCTTTTTACCTGGCAGGTCATCATCACGGTGGAGGATGAGAATGACAATGGGCCAGTGTTTGATGCCGGCTCAGATTCCTCTGTGGAGGTGCAGGAGGATGCTCCCGTTGGGAAGCAGGTAGCTGTCATCTCTGCACGGGATCTGGACGCTGAGAGGAACGGGCAGGTAGGAACAACTGATCTCCTGTTGCACTAAAGCATTTTGCTCGGCATCATATTGTTCACCACTTATTTGTTTTGGGGAGTTGCTGGGCCAACAAGCAGCTGCCAATTTAATTCGTAGCAAGGAACTGCAGATGATGGTTTCAACTGAAGATAGACACAAAATGCTGGAGTAACTCAGCGGGATAGGCAGCATCTCTGGAGAGAAGGAATGGGTGATGTTTCGGGTCGAGACCCATCTTCAGACCACACCTCACTAGCCCTTCGTCTCTTCAATGATTTCCATTTTCCAGGCCCCCAGTCCCTCATCTTTACTAAGCAGTCTGAAGAAGGGTTGAGTTACTCCAGCATTTTGTGTCTATTGCCAATTTAATTATGTTGTGCTATTGCAAGTTAGACTTTCATCGTTCCATCTGGGGCATATGACAATGAAATTGATAGAGGGGCAGCAATTAACAGTTTATTTTTGATGTTAAGATCCATCTAATTTACTTCTGTAACTAGACTGGTTGGCCAAGTGCTTTAAAAGCGTTTTAGATTATTGGATAAACCTTTGAACCACTCGACAGGCTTGTGGATTCACCTGAAGGACACAACAGAGGATCAGTCATTAATAACATGGGAGACCTCATGTGGTTGTCACTGAGTTGACATTATGTAGGGTGGCAAAGTAGCATTCATTCTCTGTGTGTATCTTCTCAACCAAATCATATCTGCTGAAAGTAGTACTTCCATTAAAAGCAAAGAGACCTTTGACGTTATTCCTGTGCTGAAACATAGGTAGAAATTTAAGAAACATTTAGACAGCTACATGGATAGTGCAGGTTTAGAGGGATATAGACCAAATGCAGGCTGGTGGGATTAGTGTAGATGGGACATGTTGGCTGGTGTGGGCAAGTTGGGCCGAAGGGGCTGTTGCCACTCCATAAGACTATTACTCCAGAAATGCAGATGCTGGTTCACGAAGGGAAGACACAAAATGGTGAAGTAACTCAGCGAGTCAGGCAGCATCCATGGAGAAAATGGATAGTTGATACTTTGAGTCCAGACCCTTCAGGACCTGAAACATCACCAATCCATGTTCTCCAGAGATGCTTCCTGACCCGCTGAGCTACTCCAGCATTTTGTGTCCTTCCTTATTCCCATGCTGTTGCTTTTATCCATTTTCTAATTCCATCAGGTATAAATTGATTTGTCTTTGTATAAACATCAGGTTAATTTCACTATTCTGTCTGGAAATACTGACGGAGCATTTCGGATTAATACCACTAACAGAAGTCGCGGAGAGATCTACCTTGCTCAACACCTGGACAGAGAACAGACCGACAGATACGTGTTAACGGTAAGTTCACAGGAGCTCCATGTGTGGTGGTTTAGCTGGGCTGGGAAACCAGCAGCCGTCCTGTATTTATCCTTTGTCCACTTAAGTACGGCTTTGCAATTATTCTCAAACTCAGAGATTGAATCACAATTCACAGCAGCAAGCTCTTTCTGTGTCTATTCACTCTATGTGGTGCTATTTATTTGGGCTACTGCCTCACATTGCCAGAGACCCAGTTTTATGGCCTTGCTTCAGGTCGAGACACTGTATGAAGACTGAGAGGGAAGAGGAAGGGCAGTACTGAGTTCTTCCAGCATTCTGTTTCAAGTTCCACTTTCCATCAAATGCACACTCTTTTGTCAACATGAGAATTTATTCTGATTTTCCAACCATTGCTTCCACCGTGAGGCCAATAAATGAAAAGTATAAACCTGACTTTATTGGTTTTAGTCTTTCTTGTGTGACGTGGGCCTGAGAGCAGTATTGTGAGCCTGAAATCATTTCATTTAATCAGAATGTCTGAGCCTCAAATAATTTCATTTGATCAGAAAAATAGCCCAATGTTTTCTGTACCCCGAGCATGTCATTTAATCTGGCTGCAACACCTGACCTCTGCTTTCTGACAGTTTTCTCACAGATTTTCTTCCACAATGAGGTAATTTCAACGAAGTGCGTATGGTTATGAGTGGGGTTGACAGAGCGGAGGCTAAGAGGCTGTTTACTCAGGTGGAGAGACCAAAGCCAGGGGTTATTCTGTTAGCTTCAAGGGTTGGGTGCTTAAAACTAAGGAGAAATGTCTTCACTCAATGAGTTGTACAATTTCATAATTCACAGCCCTCAAGGGTAAGTGGGGGGTGTTGGAGTCATACAGCATGAAAATAGATCGTTCAGCCCAACACTGCCCACGCCAACCAAGTTGCCCCATCTACACTATTCCCACCTGCCCGCATTTGGCCCATATCCCTCTCAACCTATCCCATCCACGTACCTGTCCACATGTATTTTCCATACCTGTCTCTTATACCTCCTCTGGCAACTTGTTCCATATACCCATCACCCTCTGTGCAAAAAGTTGTCTCTCAGGTTCCTATTAAATATTTCCCCTGAAGAAGGGTCCCGACCCGAAATGTCATCTATTCCTTTTTTTCCAAAGATGCTGCCCGACCCGCTGAGTTACTCCAGCACTTTGTGTCGGTGTATGCATGGTAGAGTCTGGTAAAGATGTCTGCACTAATTAGCGCAGTGAACAAGATCCATTAAGAACTGATCTATTGTTTATTTCAGGTCCAGGCCTTTGACAATGGTTTGCCACCACGCACGACAAATCACATCGTCACCATTAAAGCTGTGGATGTCAATGACAATGCTCCGGAGATCATAAACCCTGGCAGCTACAACCTCAGCATTTATGAGGTAAACTCACTGTTCTCTGGCGAAACTACTGGAGATGAAACAACTTGTTCAGACTGTGTAGGAGGAAACTGCAGATGCTGGTTTATGCCAAAGATAGACACAAAATGCTGGAGTAACTCAGTGGGACAGGAGAGTCTCGACCCGAAACGTCACCCATTCCTTCTCTCCAGAGATGCTGCCTGTCCCACTGAGTTGCTCCAGCATTTTGAGTCTATCTACTTGGATGAGACTATGCCATTTATAGAGTTTTGCAACATTTCTGTATTTGTCCATACAAGTTAAATAGAACAAGATTATCACTGCATTATTAAGGAAAGATCGACGCAATCTCAGGGCAACAAAAAATTATGTTGCGGTTGATGGAATACATTTTCTTGCAGTTACTGATGCAATGCAGGAAATGCGGCAACCAATTTCCCACAGACAGCAATGTGTGAATGCCCTGCCCGTCCACACTGTCGTGGACTGAGATGTAAACATTGGCCTCGACGCTGGAGATGTCTCAAGTCTGTGGTTTTGCATCTAAACTGAAAGTCCAGCACTCACGTCACAGCTGGTTTTCTTGCTCAACTCCCTGAAGTGGGTCATGAGCCCACAGTTTTCTGAACCAGAGGGACGAGTGTGACCCACTAACTATTGGCATGTGATGGTCCTTATGAACACAAATATTTATTTTCATTTGCATCCTCCCGACATAAAAGTATATTTTAAGTGATTTGGTTGTTTTTTCTTGCTTATTATGACACCGATGGAGGCCGTTTGGCCCATTGGGTCCATACTAGTTCCCAAAAGAACCATTACATTTTACCTCTTGTCTGTGTGTAGCTCTGCAACTTATTCTCACTTATTCCCTGCAATTTATTCTCTCTCATATACCCACTGACTCGGTGGGACGAAGGGCCTGTTTCCGCGCTGTATATCTAAACTAAACTAAACTAAACCAAACCAGCAAAATTTTCATGATCAAATACAAAAGTGCAGTCAGATAGTTGATCCACACTTCACTGCAGAGTTTAAAGGGCCTGTCTTGGGCGTCATTTGCGCGTCACGCAGATGGCAAGCGAAGATTTTGTACATCCCAAAATCCTGGGGCACCGCGGGCGACCGCGCGTCACTGCCTACGTCACCACGCACCATGCGCGCGCGTCTTGCGTCATGACGCGTAAATGATGTCCCGTAAATTACACGCAAATGACGCCAAGTGGGACAGGCCCTTAAGTCATTTTCACACTAACATGTAC
Source organism: Amblyraja radiata (assembly GCF_010909765.2). Classification (NCBI taxonomy): domain Eukaryota; kingdom Metazoa; phylum Chordata; class Chondrichthyes; order Rajiformes; family Rajidae; genus Amblyraja; species Amblyraja radiata. The sequence goes on along the minus strand of NC_045992.1, from coordinate 6,951,552 downwards.
ATCGTTTGATCCCCAGTTTCCATTCTGAGTTTCACACCTCACTGCTTTGGTTCAAACATTCACGGCTTATGTACATTTCAGATCAGCTTGCACATTTAACATTAGGCATGCAGTCAGAGAAAAACATTTTTATCGCTTGCTTTTGCAGAATAAATATTTAAGTTTGTCCTTCATCTTGTGCAATGAAAAATAATTGGTATAAATTAAAACAGATGGTGTCTTCTTAAGTTTTCTTCTCCCAAAAGAGGGAATACAGGCATTGTTTTGAGGACTGGAACTCTTTCCATTTTCTATCCATGTCCACGTCAGGATTAAAAGTTGAATTTTGGATAGAGTGAGACGATGGCTTCTGTGTGTTCTTGATGTTCCTTAATCCTCAACTTCAGATTAACGTTCCATTTTGGAGACTGTTGCATTTTAATTTCCCAGTCCTACCCTGCTCATTTTTGTGACCACTTTGTGGCCATTTGCTGGAAGCTTTGGTTTGTGGTTCTAACCCCACGTGCAAAGTTACACTGATATCGTGGGACTGAAATAGAGGATGATATTTTTGTCGCTATTTCTATTGCAACCTACTCATCAGCTGTGTAAAAGGTATTAATGATCAACCAAAAAGCAACTTAAATAAATACCTACAGAAGTGCATTGATTTTTAATTATTAAAGGGCATTTAATGGAAATGATTTTTACTTTTCACCACTTGCTTCATTATGAATCCTTGGAGTATCATGTCTTCTCCAGTCACAACTCGTTTGCCTCGTATTCCTCCACTGATCCCTAAGTAAATTAAGGTAATGCTGATGATATTTCTCCATTGGTCATTGTCACAGACAGAATCTTGCTACACTCCACTTAGCACCTTATGTGGAAGTACCTTCACCATGCTCACTGGAGCAGTTCAAAACATTTCACCGCCAATTTTTTATACGTTCTCCCCGTGACCTGCATGTGTTTTCTCCGAGATCTTCGGTTTCCTCCCACACTCCAAAGAAGTACAGGTTTGTAGGTCAATTGGCTTGGTGTAAAGGTAAAAAAAAATATCCCTCGTGTGTGTAGGATAGTGTTAGTGTGCGGGGATCGCTGGTCGGTGCGGACTCGGTGGGCCGAAGGGCCTGTTTCCGCGCTGTATCTCTAAACTAAACTAAATTGGTTTTGTATCCAGAGAAGGATGTAACATCTTCACACCCCTTCAGTGTTTGCTTCAAGTGTCAGTCCCATTAATAATCTCTAATCATACAATGCAGGCAACAATTATTGTACATTAATTGTATATCTGTCGCTCATTACTGAGAATCAAGTGACTTGGGGGTCAATTTTACTTTTAACCTAATTAGCTGAAATATTAACATTTGAATTCCCACTTCACAACCCCAATTTCCTTGCTATAGTAATGTAGTCCTCAAGCCAGCCCTTTATCATTAAGAAATGCCAGTAGGAGGCATAGAAACAGTGGTGATAAATATGAACACTGATTACAAAGGATAGAAAGGCCTTAAAGGAAGAGAGAGGGAGCTAGATGTATGTGGGGAAGTCATTGTTGGTTCTGGGCATATGGTGCAGGAAATGGATTCTGTGCTGGTGTATTACAGTTGGCATCGTGTTAGGCAGACACACTGTGGGCTGAGGGTCCTGTTTTTGTGCTGTATTGCTCTATGTTCTATAAAGAGACAACAGGAGCAGGAGTAGGCCATTCGGCCCTTCGAGCCAGCACCACCATTCTCTACGATCATGGCTGATCATCCACAATTAGTACCCCGTTCCTGCCTTCTCCCCATATCCCTTGACTCCGCTATCTTTAAGAGCTCTATCTAGCCAAGGATGGAGAAGCAAATAGAATCAGAAATTGGAGTGTATGGGAGAGGGCATTTCACAGCACAGAAAGTTAAGGAGAAATCGGGGCAGGGATTTACAGGCCAAGGGGTAAAAATGTTAAATCAGAGCATTTAAATAATATACTTAACAGAGTAAAATGTCCAAAGGTCAATGCCTTCAAGAATTAAAGGGGAAGAAAGGTCTAGGACTTGCTGCAGAGAAGGAGTCAAGAGGATGGTGTAAGCTTGGCTGTGCACATTGGATATTGTGTAGGAAGGAACTGCTGATGCTGCTTTACACTGAAGATGGACACAAAATGCTGGAGTAACTCAGCGGGACAGGCAGCACCTCTGGCGAGAAGGAATGGGTGACGTTTCCGAAACACACGTGCACACACACACACCTTTTGATTCAGATCTTAATAATAACCCTACTTATTCAAAAAGTGTTAGTCTCAAGGGTAAAACCTTCAATTTGGTCGTGCACCCCCGTATCAAGAGAGAGAAAATTCCATGCACCTTTTTCTGGTGAATGGCTGAATTCTGCCTGTGATATTTTTGTGGAGTTCCTCACTGGAAGAAATAACTTCCCCAGCGTATTCTTTAAAGTATTTGTCCAATTTCAAACAATTAAATCACCTGAACTTTCCAAATCCATGGCCAAGCCTAAAGCACTTCCCTTGTAATTCAGTCATCTTAGCTCTGGGAAGTCCACACTCTTCTCCTTTCCAAGACCAGGCGCGTCCCCGGATGTTTGGTCACTAACATTGAGCAGGGTGTTGCTGAGGCTCCATCCACAAGCTCCATGTAACAGGTTATCTGCACTGTTTCAGAATGTCGGTGGAGGTACGCCAGTCACCAGGGTTCAAGCCATAGACATGGACTCCGGCTCCAACGCTGTGCTCTACTATTACATCACCCAGGGTAACAAGGATCTCACCTTCCGAATCGACCGTCTGACAGGGGACGTTGTTACCCGCCCGTCTCCGCCGGACCGGGAGAGACAGAGTTTTTACCGGCTAACCGTAACGGTGGAGGATGACGGCACCCCTTCACTCTCGGTAAGTGTTCCGCTTTAATTTACCCCAGTGGACATCCATTGGAGGAAAGTTATGGGCCAGTCCCACTTAGGTGATTTTTTGGGTGACTGCCACAACATTTTCAACATGTTGAAATTTTTCAGCGACAGTGGGGACAATTTTTGCTGTTGTAGGTTGACGTAGGTGTTGTCGTAGGTTGTCATAGGTGCTGTTGTCGCCAGGTAGGTGTCGTAGGTGAATTCCATTAAAACTAGTCCCTGGCAGTCGGTTAAGTGGGACAGGCCCATTAGAACACAGATCGAGCTCACCTGGCCTGAGTCCCTCTCCAATATGTGTTGATTAATGTACCGTCCAGCATAATGACGTTTGTAATTCACGAAGCTCTGATTTGATCTTCTGACAAGGCCACCCCACAAGGATCCTTATGGTGGTGATGGTGGTGGTGATGGTAAGCTGTTGCCGTGACCTGTAGCTGCCCATCTGGTAAAGATATTCTACGGTGTTCGTGGGTTTTGACTTTGAGTCTAGTGACAATGAAGAAAATGCCGACCTATTTTCAAGGCAGGATGATTTGGTTTTGGTGCTTTACTGGTACAATACTTTATTTGTCACTTGTACCGAGGTCCAGTGAAATTCATTTGTGTATACAGTTCCGTACAAGTATCACTGTACACATAAGCACATAGATACATATGAGATCAGCATCCCAGCGCCAGTACAAGTGTACAGCAGTAGTACGCTGTGACAGTATACAGAAGCGCAAGTTTGACGCCAGTCCCAGTGATTTGTAACTGTGTTGAGAGGTGAAATCTACACCAGAGGCTTGTAGGTTTGGTTCAGCTTTTTAGTTTAGAGATACAGTGTGGAAACAGGCCCTTCGGCCCACCGAGTCTGTGCCGACCAACAATTACCCCGTACACTCGTTCTATCTTACACTCTAGGGGCAGTTTACAGAAGCTAATTAACCTACAAAACCCGCACTTCTTTGGAATGTGGGAGGAAACAGGAGCAACCGGAGAAAACCCACGCAGTCACAGGGAGAACATGCAAACTCTGCACAGACAGCACCCATAGTCAGGATTGAACCTGGGTCTCTGGCACTGTAAGGCAGCAACTCTACCGCTGCGCCACTGTGCCGCCGGGCAATTAGTTTCTGTAAATTGTCCCCGGTCAGTGTGTTGGATAGAACTAGTGTCGTGGGTCTGCACGAACTCGGCGGGCTGAAGGGCCTGTTTCCACCGTTAATCTCTAAACTAAACCAGTTGAGCTGAGAGTTCACCACCTCTAAAATGGGGTTGCCAAATCCCCTGAAATAATACGGTTTTTATATGTGTGCATATGATGGAGCATTTCATGCTCTCTCCCGGTTGACAAGGGAATAACACTGATTGATTTTGGTTGCTCTATGCATTTTACATATTTCCCATTTGTTAGTTGCATCAATTTAAATGGAGACCCATGAATAGTTGGAAATAAAATAATTTCTGGTACAGCAGTACCATAATCAAAATGATCTCCGGTGAATTTTCTTGTCACAACTGATACATTTGATTCAGAAGTTAACCAATTTGGAAAGCTTGCCATGGCTCCTGAGCCCTTAAATATGAGATCTGTGCTGCTTTATAACTGTTAGTTCATTCCAGACAAATTGGCTTTGCACTGACCAGTCAGTCATGGTGAAAGAGATGAGAAATTGTTTTCACAACTCTTTATCTATTTCTAATTTGTTCACTTGCATGGATGTCACTGCCAATGTTGATGTTTAGGCATTTATTGTCCGTGCCGGACTTTTCCTGAACCGCTGCACATTTACGGGGATTAAATCACTTCCTGACTGAGCAAGAACATCAGATTTCCTTGCTCGAAAGACATGAATGAACCAGATAGTTTTGTTTGTTATGAGACCCCAGTATTTCATGGTCAACCTTGCTCAATCTATCATTTGTTCAAATTTTTAGATGTATTTACTTACAGTATTTGAATTGAAATTCCCCAGCTAATACACTGGGATTAGGAAATTGTAGAGCAGAACTCTGGTAGCTGGTCCAGTAACTTAATCAGCAATGCTTTCATTCCTGTGTACACCGTGAATAATGTTTTTCCGTGATCTACTCTGGCCAGATGTTTAATTATCCAGTCTAATGTTGTGTTCTCAGTCACTGCCTGCACAGCATGGGCTTGCTGTCTTGAATCTCCTCAGTCCCCAGTCATTGCAGTTGCTGCATATGTTCTATGCATGTAAATAAGGTCGGTGATTTGCCACAAGTGACCTCATGCTGCTGCAGAAGCACTTTACTGGACTGATGGCAGTGGAGTATATTGAAGAAAAATCATCAGAATGTTTTAATATCTCACGTGTGAAGATTTTTCAGAGGGTTCAGAGTGGGATGGGGATGGGGGTGAGGGGACGAGTGGGAGATGATATCAGGAACTTTTAATGGTACATTGGCTGCAGAATGTTTTTTAATCTGTTCAGTAAACTCTTCTTCTTTCGTGCCCATCTTCCATGTTTCAAATGTTGACATCGCTGTCATCGTCCGTCCTGAAAAGGACATGAGCTTCCGGCGACAATCAGTTGTTGCCATAGATGATGGTGGTAGCAGAATTACCTCTCCTTAGCCCCACGTCCCCCTCCCTTTTCATCTGTGCATTAATTGCCTCATATTGTGTTTTGTATTGAATTCTGTCTTTACTTTGTGTACTAGTCATGTCTCTACTATTTATTTAATTCCCCTTACATGTTTTTCCTCTACCTGCTAAATTTTTGTAAGGTGTCCTTGAGACTCTTGGAAGGAGCCCATAAATAAAATGTATTATTATTATTATAGAATTAGCTCGGGATACTTCCAGTTTCCAGCCCTGCCTCGCGCACTCTTCTGCTATGTGGCCTTCAGTAAACTTAATAACCAGCCAGCAATCCAGTCATTTTGATCTCCCTGACCAACATTTTATTTCCCTAATATCTTTACCCCATGACAAAGAAGGACATTCAGCCCATCAAGTCTGCATCTCAGAATAATCCCATCAGAACCACATTCTCACCCATTTTTGCAACAATCTCTTCTCCCACATGCCAATTAACACATCGCCTACCTGATGTGCTGGCCACTGTAAGCTAGTTAACTTTACTGTCATTTACATTAGCCAGTAATTCTCCCTGCAGATGCATGGAACGGCAGATGCTGGTTTACTAAAAAAAAGGCATCTCAAATTGTCATCCCATTAGAAAGATGGCACAGTGGCGCAGCGGTTGAGTTGCTGCCCTACAGTGCCAGAGACAATTCTGACTGGCGCTGTCTGTTTGGAGTTTGTACGTTCTCCATGTGACCATGTGGGTTTTCTCTGGTTGCTCCGGTTTCGTCCCACATTCCAACGTCATTGTTGGTTAATTGTCCTCTGTTAATTGTCCCTCGGGTGTAGGGTAGAACTAGTGTACGGGTGATCATTGGTTGGTGCGGACCACGCTGTGTTTCTAAACTAAACATGACTGCCAACAATCCAGCTGCCCTTTGGTACTGCTTTGGAAATGGCAGCAGAGATTTATATGCCCACATCACTGGATTACAACAAGAACAAGAACACACTGGCTTCTGATTCAAAGCGAGAGAACTAAAAAGCGAGTCACAGTGTGTAAGGAGCTATCAGGATATAGAGTGCTTGCTGACTGGTCTCTCTGCTATATCAGTGCCATGACAAATTTAGTTTGTTATGCAATAGCAGGTGCAGTGTTGGTCAATGCAAAGCAATTGCAGATGTTTCCGCAGCTTGGCAATCATCAAAAGATTTATATTTCACTGCAAAACTTCCCTATCATCAGCTCTATCCAAGTGCCTTTTGCATGCTGGAGTCAACCTGATGGGACTGCTGCATGATGTTTGACGGCATGCATTGACCCAGACGTTGAGACAGATTAACTGGATAAACATGTCTGACGGCAAACAGAATTGATCTGATTTCTTTGACGTCTCGTTTTTTTGGGGGGTTTTTGCTCTTGCGCTGATCCGATAACCGTGTAGCGATGCTGCATCTCGAGGGTCAGGCAGGGAAGATCATCTCCTCAACCCATTAAAGAGTGGGGAAGGAAACGGGACGCAGAGCGATGGAGCGAGCGAGCGGTGGCAACTTGGGCAGGAGTAAAGAGCAAGAACAGAAATAGACGACGAGGGGAGGAAAGAGTTTAAAAGAATATTAAGGAACATTTTTTTTTAAAGTAACACACATCGGGACCAGAATTTATAACCCATTTGTAATTGGAAATGACTAGCTCATCTAACTCACCCACTTATTTCCTGGATAATAAAGCTCTTAACCAACCATAGCAATAGATTGCTATCCTAACAACTCTGTGGAGATGGTGGTAATTTTCTTCCTCAACCTGCTGAAGCAATTTTCTTGGTGACGCTGCTGAAAGGGGGAAGGCCACCGAGCCGGCTCCTGCTCTCCCCCCCCCCCCCCCCCCCCCCCCACAAAACCCACAGCCGGACGCACAAAGACCCGGTGGGCCGCGCCTGCAGTGGGGAAGCTGCTGAGCCGGCCCCCCCTTGCTCGCCCCCAAAGATCTGATCGGGCAGGATGGAGCAAGGCAGGTAGGAGAGGGACGGAGGTCAGGCCTATCATTCCTTCAAGGTCGGCTGCGGGAGGCACGTCAGGAGCACCAAGGTGGACAGGCGAGGAGAGGGACGAGACACACGTCTAAGACAGGCTGGCTGGAGGCCCTGCAGCAGCCTGGAGCTCGCCTGGATCGGGCACCGCTCATAAAACCTAGAGCAGACTGGACTTCGAACATGGCGCCAAAACATGGCGCCTCTTCATGCAGGGCAAGTGGACCATTACTGGACACTTTGCTAATCGGGGATTGTGCTTGGGTTTGGCAATGCTTTACTGAACTCTACGTAAGGAAAGAATTCCACTGTGCATTAGCACATGTGGCAAAGCACCATTGAAATGCAGTTGCTGGAGTCTTGAGCAAAACACAAAGGTACTCAGCGGGTCTGCCAGCATCTGTGGAGGGAATGGACAGGCGATGTTTCGGGTCAGGACTGTTCTCCAGATGCAATTGCTCTTCTGTGACCCATCCTCTCACCTTCAGCTGGAGGGATCACATTCAGCAAAGTCACAGCTAACAATGGGCACCAAATTGTGATCAAAAATCGAATAGGGAGGATGCATTTTAGACCTAGTCGTAGAATTGTATTTGTATTAGAATTGCTAATGGTGGTCATTTGATGAAAGCTGCCTCACGAATGCTCCATTATCTGTTGCGCTCTTTGCTTTCAGCACTTATGTGGTTAATCTTCGTTGTGTCAAGTAGCTAATCTAAGGAAAGTCAATCAATGCAGAAAACAAACAGTTGTTAATGTTGGATCATTTGAGACAGGAACTGGAGCACAGGCTAATGGAAGATGAAAGGAAATTTCTTGATTAGATTTAACTGCTGTGATTATCCCAGCTTTTAATGTGATCAAATCTTTTTTAACCTCTCGTTAATTAATTATATACAGAGTTCTGAATAATTAGAACCGTGTACTCTGCCAGACAAAGGTGCCAAGTGAGGCACTAGTTACACTCGGTTAGTTCCACTGATCCCAAACCGTCGCCTATCCATGTTCTCCAGAGATGCCACAGAAGGCTGTGGAGGCCGAGTCAGTGGATATTTTTAAGGCAGAGGTTGATTGATTCTTGATTAGTATGGGTGGCAGGGGTTATGGTGAGAAGGCAGGAGAATGGGGTTGAGAGGGAGAGATAGATCAGCCATGATTGAATGGCGCAGTAGACTTGATGGGCCAAATGGCCTAATTCTGCACTTATCACTTATGGTGATGCTGCCTGACCCTCTGAGTTACTCCAGCACATTGAACCATTCTTTATAAACCAACACCTGTGGTTCCTTGCTTCTCAACGTCATCTGCAGACTCCTGAAACAAATGCTGACTACGGACAGAGGAAAAGATTCACGATGTGACCAAGGCTTAACCATCCTGAGGCATGAAACAGACATCTACTACCTTCTGTGGCAGAGAATTCCACAAATTCTCAACACTCTGGATGAGAGAGTTTTTTCTCATCTCAGTTTTAAAAGGCCTCCCCTTTATTTTTAGACTGTGACCCCTGGTTCTGGACTCCCCTATCATGTTCCTCCTCAAAAACGTTTTCACCCAGAGAGATGTGAATTTGTGGAATTCTCTACCACAGAAGGCAGTAGAGGCCAATTCACTGGATGAATTTAAAAAGAGAGTTAGATAGAGCTCTAGGGGCTAGCGGAATCAAGGGATATCATGTAAAGTCTTTCCGCTGACTGGTTAGCACGCAACAAAAGCTGTTCACTGTACCTCTGTGCACGTGACTATAAACTAAACTAAATTAAACCAAACTATTCCAGCTACCATCCAAGCAGTGTTTTAATAAGGTTTAGTGTAACGCCCATGCTTTTGTAAACTGTGAATAATCCCATTGAGTTTTTATTTTTCACCAGCCTCCCTGATAGTAACAGGTTGGTCACAAGTAACTCAAAAGTGGTTCATATGCTGCTTCTTTGAAGATAGGTGAGCAATCAGGACCCATCTCTGCATGGCACAGGTACAACCAGCAGCAATGTAAATATATCTGTCCCCTTTACAACTCCTTTATGTTCACGCCACTTTCATGTGGTGAGTTGATTGCTCTGCTAACCAGTTGGACAGTGAGTGTAGTTTTTTACAAAACGTAGATGTGAGCTTACGGTTCATTTCAGATGGTTGTCAACTCTTAAGAATGTATTTGTGTTATTCTGCACCACATTACCTGACTTGTATAGAAAATTAAGAACAGGAAACCTCAATGTAACGAGGGACACAGGTTTGTGCACCATGAGTCTCTTGCTTTTAGCATGGTAGCTATGTTTAGCAAATTCAGTTGAACTTTCCGGTGCCTGAATTTCCTTTCTGTTAATGTCCTAAATGTTTTGTTTAATTGGGTTCAACTCGTGCAGAAAGATACGAGCTGCTTTATGTTAAGAGAGGATTTTGGATTTTAATGGTGCATAACATTTGCAAGTGAAATTTCAATGGAATGAGATACTTTTACACATTGAGTCAAAGGGACCAGGGTCTGGTCTCTCATGTCTTGGCTGCACAAAGCCTTCTGCTGTTCTTGGTTCTTGGTCCTCCAAAATATTCCAAATGGAATTTAAACTGGAGGTCGACCCAACAGGAGCTTGATGGTCAATCTCCATACTTGCCTTTCTTCATAAATGGGCCGTAAGCTTTGCACCATTCAGAGCAACACACCCTGCTAGACTGGTACTCCATTCTCCACCCTCAACGCTGCCTCCGTCCACCACCAGCACGCAGCAGGTGCCGTCTGTAGCACCCAGGAGATGCCTCTGAACAACTTGACAATGCTTCTTTAACACCACTCCCCAAACCCACAACCTCTGCTGAACTGAAGGGGAGGAACAGCAGACACAGATATCTAAGTTGGACACACATTGCTGTTGCTGGGTCAAAACCACTATAGAGGTGTTCCCTTACCACAAGAACTGCAGCAGACCGAGATGCAGCTCACTGTCAATGCTGAATTTGATTTCTCATGCATGCATGTGAATGTGTATGTGCAGAGTTTAGTAAGTAAGATTGGTGATAGGGAATATGTTGTTACAGTGATAACAGAGATGTGGTTTAGAAAGTAGCAGGACTGGGGATTAAATGCTCATGCATAGAAATTGTTTTGCAAAGAATGAAAGGGTGGCAGCACAGTGATCAGCCAAGGTATTGAAACACAGTAGAGAGAGGATGTTGCAGAGCGCTTAAAGACAGAATCTGTCTGGTGAGAGTAACGGAAATGTTGCACTGGATGTATTTGGAATAATTTGGAAGCGGCAGAACAGGTTGAGAGACTTTGCTGAACCTTTATAAAGTTTTGATCCAGGCTCATCCCAATGTTCATATCGTATCATCATTTAGTTTAGAAATACAGTGTGGAAACAGACCCTTCGGCCCACTGAGTCCGCGCTGACCATCAATCACCCATACACACTAATTTCATGTTAACCCACTTTCGCATCCTACACACTAGGGACAATTTACAGTTAACCTACGAACAGCACGTCTTTGGATTGTGGGAGGAAACCGGAGCAAGGGGATATTTTGGGCCGGGACCCTTCTTCAGACATATGGAGGCGGGACAAAACCGGGCAAGTGATAGGTGGATACAGATGAGGGGGCTTTGATTGGCAAATATTTATCCCACCACTAAGTCAAGACATATTTCCCCATCTTTAGTTAAGTTATTGAAGTGCGCAAGAACAGAGTTGAGTATTTCTACGAATTTAGCACAGGAACTTTTATTTGTTAGATTCGTTCAATTCATAGAAAGCTAATTTTTGATATAAAAATGTTACAACCTTAAACTTCTAAGAAGTATTACAAAGAAGTCTCTTTCAAAGAAATTTACATATATTTTGAATAATTAACAAACATGGTTAACAAATATTTTATACATTTTGTTACATAAAAATATGATCCACGCATTGCTTCCAAGGAGATTTGATATTTGTAATTGTACATTAAAGAGATGGGATATAATTCTGAGAGTGTAGGAAGAAAATGCAGATGATGGTATATACTGAAGATAGAGTCAAAGTGCTGGAGTAACTCAGCGGGTCAGGCAGCATCTCTGGAGAACATGGGTAGTTGACGTTTCAGAGTACTGGAGTAACTCAGCAGGTCAAGCAGCATCTCTGGAGAAAAAGGATGGGTGAAGTTTTGGGTCGGAATCCTTCTTCAGACTGCTTGACATTTAGGGTTGGAACCTGAACCGTCACCCATCCATGTTCTCCAGAGATGCTGCTTGACCCGCAGAGTTAGTCCAGCACTCTGTGTCTATAATTCGGAGAGACTGGGCACTCATTCCAGGAAGAATGACCACAAGAGGATCTGATAATTGCACACTCTGTGAACAACATATCCTCAGCCATTTGAACTTGTCCTTTATTGTCGGGTCTTTCTCTCGTATCAACATGAAACTTGCGAGTAGGGGTGGCGGGGGTGCCAGTCCCCACACACCACACCAAATAGCAATCACGTATGTGTGTTCATGTAAGGCACCCATCCAACACTGGTCAGACCCAACTTCTGTTGAAATGCATTAATGACATCTTTTGGTAGTAGAACAGTTTGCCCATGGAGAAGATTTGATTTCCAATTTCCCTGAAAGATGTGTTTATTTTTCAAATGAGAATGATTTCAGTCCAGAAAGAATAATAATAATAATGGATGGGATTTATATAGCGCCTTTCTAATACTCAAGGCGCTTTACATCGCATTATTCATTCACTCCTCAATCACACTCGGTGGTGGTAAGCTACTTCTGTAGCCACAGCTGCCCTGGGGCAGACTGACGGAAGCGTGGCTGCCAATCTGTGCCTACGGCCCCTCCGACCACCACCAATCACTCACACACATTCACACATATTCACTCACAGGCAAAGGTGGGTGAAGTGTCTTGCCCAAGGACACAACGACAGTATGCACTCCAAGCGGGATTCGAACCGGCTACCTTCTGGTTGCCAGCCGAACACTTAGCCCAGGTGGGGTGGGGTGAGTTTGAAGGTATTTGTTTCTTCTATTACGTCTCCTCTCCACAATGCCGAGCTTTTCGCTCTGTCTTGACATGAAGTTTGACCACCATTGGCAACATGGGGTCTCTTTGCATTGGTGCAAGGCTTTGACAAGTAAATGCACCATCTATAAAGGCCCTGTCCCACTCTCCCAAGTTACTCACGAACTCTCCCGAGTTTTCCCCTTGATTCGAACTGGGAGAATTACGATAATAGACATTCGTAGGTACTTGGTGCTATTTATTTTAACTCGTGGACATTTTTTAACATGTTGAAAAAACGTCCCGACTTACCTGATGCCCCGAGTTCCAACGGCTGGCATTACGAGCCGCTACAAAACATCTACGGACTCCATCGGGCTCCTTAGAGTTCGCTACCGACATTCCCCGAGTTCGAATCAAGGGGAAAACTCGGGAGAGTTCGTGAGTAACTCGGGGAAAGTGGGACAGGCCCTTAACTTGGAATTCACGGAACAGGTAGAAAGGTTGCCCTTATCCTCAGGAGAGACAGATCCACAGTTATATACAATGTCTCTTATTTATATACAAACAGTTCTAAAGAAAGAGTATATATCAACAAATAAGCAACCAGTGCACTCGATTCCCATCAAATACCTCCATGGACAGACTAAGTGCTTGTGGTTGAAAGAGGAATATTGGTCAAGCTACCATGGGAATACTTCCTGGAATAGCATCCAGGATATTTAAACATTCAATGGAGAAATAGCATCAATATAGTAACATTAACCTGCACTGGATTTTCCAAACCACATCAATTCCAATGATGTCTGTATGAAACACACGAGATAATTTGTGCTCCTGTAAATAGCAAAGAAGAAAAGTCTGGATAGATGAGGGATAAATATAGGCCTGCACGTGTGAAAGATTGCTCTTCGAATAATGACAATTGACAATAGGTGCAGGAGTAGGCCATTCGGCCCTACGAGCCAGCACCGCCATTCACTGTGATCATGCTTCTTGATGAGAAAGACAGAGCCTTATTTTGACATCTCATCCAAAAGACAACCACACTGGGATAAATCATTGAGCAGAGGTTTCTGGTGTGGACTTTTGGTGAATAGAGATTTAGATGCAGATGTCCTATCTGCTGTTTGTGGCGGCTTGCTGTGTACAAATTAATTCTTACATCTGTTTTATTACAAAAATCACCTCTTCAAAATCTTTGGGGGCTGTGAGTTCGGATGTTCTTGTAAGGAAGTGAAAGGTGAAGATATTTATTAATTTCCTTAATCTTGGTTGAAATGAAATGCCTGGAATTATAGTTATTCTCAAGTGCAACATAATTCACTGCAAAGTACTTTAACGAGAAAAGGGGCCGGGAGATGGGGCAATTGGAGGTCGTCTAAAATTGGAGAATTCAATGTTCACACTGAGTTGTGAGCAACCCAAGCAGAATATGCGGTGCTGTACACATGCAATCCACATGCAAACATCACGTCACCATGTTCTCCAGAGATGTTGCCTGGCCTGCTGAGTTACTCTGGCATTTTGTGCCTATCTTCACTGAGTTACACCAGCACTTTGTGTCCTTTTGAGCATTTGAAGCACATGTATTTGAGATGTGCAACAATTTCCATCCCGGCTGATGCCCCGCTGGGTAGGTGTGTTCACTGCACCTACCTAGACGCGACCTGCTTTGAACAGGTTGCAGAGCTGGGGGCTGGTGTTCAGCTGTTGTGAACACCTCTTCATGCGAGGGTCCCCTCCCCCAACAGCCTGCCCCCCTCGCCTGCCTGCCCACTGTTTACTCCCACCGTGCGATGCATCAGCTGCAATGAAGTGAACCTTCCCGCAGCCTGAAGTGTCAGCCATGACTCAGAACTTGCGAGAACATCTTATCTGATAAGCCTCCAGGAACAGTGCTTTTCAGAACAATTAACTGCATTAAAGGAACTGTGTGTATTGATGCAGAAAAAAGAATGGAGAAGGGTTTCAGCCCGAAACGTTGCCTATTTCCTTCGCTCCATAGATGCTGCCGCACCCGCTGAGTTTCTCCAGCACTTTTGTCTACCTTCGATTTTCCAGCATCTGCAGTTCCTTCTTAAAAAAAAAGAATGGATCAGTCTGAAGAAGGGTCTCGACCCGAAACGTCACCCATTCCTTCTCTCCTGAGATGCTGCCTGTCCCGCTGAGTTGCTCCAGCATTTTGTGTCTATCTGCAAATACTGATTTAAACTGAAGATAGACACAAAAAGGTGGAGTAACTCAGCCGGTCTGACAGCATCTCTGGAGGAAAGGAATAGGTGGTGTATTGGGTCCAGACCCATCTTCAGACCCTTCTTCAGTTATTCTGCTATGGGCCAAGTCTCTCATCTCGTCCTCTCCCTCCCCTCCTCAAGCTCTCATTCCATCTGTCCTAAGTAGAAGATACTCATATAGTGTGTAACACAGAAACAGGCCCTTAGCCCACTGAGTCTATGTTGACCATGAAGCACTCATTAATGCAATTTAAAAAAAAAATATCTATATTCCCTTCAACTTCCTCTGCACATTAGGACACTTCACAATTCACCTACTAACCCGTACATTTTAGGATGTGGGAGGAAACCCGTATGGACTCGTGCAAACTCCACACAGTCAGCGTGGAGGTCAGGATTGAATCTGAGCCACTGTAGCTCTGTGAACTGCAGCACTCTGCCACTCACATTGACACAAAAAGCAAGTGAGGGAAAAGGTTATGATTTATGGAGCTATAGTTGTGACTAAATAATTGCAGTGAGCTGTACACTTGGCACACGTGCACCTGGCTGATAGTTGTGGCAAGGTACAGACCTTGGGGGACAGAGCAACAGTCTCTGACAGGGTCTCATCCTCCCTGACTTCACTGTTTTGAGACTCCCTCTGGAGATTGAGAGTTAGCTTTATGTTTGTGCCTGGGCATCACTGGCTTATGAGGAAAGGAGAGGATTTGAAGGAAAACACACACAGATATTCCGTACAGAGGAAAATGCATTAATCCACATCTACTAATGAATCACATTTTGGGAGCAGTTCACCTAGCTTACACCAGCATGTTGGTGCAATAATAATTGATGATCAGTTCGGTCATTTCCCCAAATATAGACATTGTCTCCTTGTTAGTAAAATAGAATGTGCCGCAGTGTAATCCTTCATCCTCGTCCCTGTTGGAACTTAAAATGGACGATGACCTTTGGTCCTGAATTTCCAACATAGCCTGGTTGCCGTCTATTGCTGCCACGTTTGTGTGGAATATATTTCATTGCGTAGCCCTTAGCAGTAAATACTCTGACAATTTGCGCCACCTTATGTGTTCCTGCTCCAGCCAAGGTCCCATTTGTGATACCATCCAGACGTGTCCGATCAATTTGGAGAGTCTGGCACCAGTTCTGCAGGCAGAACAGAAATGAGATTACAGTCGGCATTTATTTCTGATTTGATATCCAGATACAGTTCTGCTATAATGCGGGTTTCCATAACACAAATTCGATATAACGAGTAATGAATTAGGAAATACGAGGAATTACCAGGCCGTCACGGGGAGAACATACAAACTGCATACAGACAGCACCCGTAGTCAGGATTGGACTGGGTCTCATGCGCTGTAAAGCAGTCACAATACCGCTGTGCTCCCCCCCAATTCTTTTTTTAAAAAGTAGCTGGAGTTGTACTTATTCACGTGAACCAAAGATCTAGCGTGATGAATAAGCAGGAACATAATTGTAGAGTTACAATTTAAAAAGTTGCGGTGAAGTTTTGAACATTGCAATGAGTTTCCGTGCTGAGGTCTAGTGTACCTGACTTTATATTATCAGGAAGTGGGTGCTTTTGGAGCTATACTCTGTGAGGTGACTTTCAGTCTACTTAGTGGGTTAAACCCAAACACAGGGGCACAATCTTTTACTGAGATTCCATCTGATGATTATGCAAAAAAAATTCTATGTAATTCCAGCTGCCTCTTGGCTACATTTGGCATTTTGGAAAATAAAAATGGAAAGATTGTTGATTACTTCTTCCACAAGGCGACGGATATTTTTGCACCTCGTCACCAAGGAATGTTGTGTGGGACAGCATTTGCACAGAGTCAAATTAAAATCTTAGACTCCAATTATTTACTTCTGTGCATTTTAATCTTCCAACCCTCCGAGATTTTTATATTCTTCAAATTAGAACATCTTGCTCACTGCAAATTTTACTCGTCACCACCCCAGCTTCCTTCACTCCCCAATCTCACCGTCTTCCCAACCTCTGCCACCGCCCTCCCCGACCATATCCCACAGTTTACCAGGCACCAAACTTTGGCATCTCTCCTTAAATTCCTGTTCTGAACTTTCTTCCTCTTCAGACCCAACTTACAATTTGAGACTTGGCTGAATGTTTGACGATCAGCCCAAATTTCTCTCATTATATCTCGATGTCAAATTGTGATTGGTGTCATTCTTTTTGCAAGACCTTTGGACTTTTGAATGTGTTAAATACTCAAGAGTCAAGAGAGAGTGAAGAATATTGTCAAATGTCCCAGATGGAACAATGAGATTCTTAAATGTAGCCAATAATAACTTGGAGACAATACTCCAATATAAACTGGATCTGTTGTAATCCTCTGGTGCTTGGATGCTGCAGAAATGCTTGCATTATTTAAATGGTGCACAAGCATTGTTGTGCACCAGTTAGTATTGCATAAACTAACCATCTTTGCTAAGCATTTAGCTGTTAACCACAACACCGCTGTCTTGGCAGGTATGCTCCCGGTTTGGGTGTTCGAACCTATATCTTCAAGACTGTTTTTTAACACCTTCAAGATTCATCAAGTAAGATATCAATAAAAAACGTCTGATTGGCCCAGCTGGTCCGATATATTTTTTTAAACTTCTTTCTCCTCTAAAAGAAGGTTAAGCATCTTAAACTGGGCTTGAGAAATATATTATGAAAGGTGTATAAAATACAAGAAAGTGGTTTAAACTAAAGACTGTTCTCAAGTTTAGGTTGGCTATCTTTTTTGTTCTTCGTTTCCTCCTGCCCTCCCCCTTCAACAGTGACTCTTATTCTCCACTTCTCGCCCCACCCTTACTAACCACCTCCTCCTGATCGCCCACTTCCCCCATTCCCTCCTCTCCAGTTCTCTCTCCATCCCGCTTTTGTGTCCCAGTGTGCTCCCTCGCCCCGAGCCTTGCTGTTCCTCCTTATGTTCAGGACTCAATGATGAGAGTTACGGGAGGCTGGATAGGCTGGGACTTTTTCTCTGCAGTGTTGGAGGCTGAGGGGTGACGTTATCGAGGGTCACGAGGGGACAAGGATGAAGTTACCGCCTTTTGTCCAGGATACAGTCCAGAACTAGTAGGGATAAATGAGAGGGGGAAATGTAGAAGAGATCTGAGGAGCCACGGAGACTGGGATGGGCTGCCAGAGGAAATGGTAGAGGCAGGTACAGTGACAACATTTAAAAGACATGGAGAGATTGGAGGGAAATGGGCTAAATGTGGGAGAGCAGGACTAGTTTAGTTCTAAAACCTGGCCAGCATGGATGAGTTGGGCTGAAGGGCATGTTTCCATGCTGTGTGATCCATTCATTTATCCATTCATTGGTGCCCATTCGTTGCCTTTTAACTCCCTCTCTCCAAGCCCCATCTCTTTCCCACTCATTCTCATTTTGCTCTCTCCTTCACAACTTTCTCTCTCCCTCTCTCACATATTATCTCTGCCACACGCTCACTCTCACTTAAGGGCTTGTCCCATTTGGGCGTAATTTGTGCGTCATGCAGGTGGCGTGCAAAGATTTTGTGAATCCCAAATTCCTGGGGCGCCGGGCGCGACTGGGCGTCACTGCCTACGCCACCACGTCTCACCATGCGCGTGACGGGTAAATGATGTCGCGTAAACGACGTGCAAATAACGCTCAAGTGGGACAGGCGCTTAACACACTCCCTGTCTTTCTCACCCAAGCAATCGCTCGTTCATACGCTCTCCCTCTCTCACGCTCTCCCCCTCACGCTCTCCCTCTCTCACGCTCTCTCCCTCTCTCACGCTCTCTCCCTCTCTCACGCTCTCCCTCTCACGCTCTCCCTCTCACGCTCTCCCTCTCACGCTCTCCCGCTCTCTCACGCTCTCCCTCACTCACGCTCTCCCTCTCACTCTCTCCCTCTCTCACGCTCTCACGCTCTCCCTCTCTCACGCTCTCCCTCTCTCACGCTCTCTCCCTCTCTCACGCTCTCCCTCTCACGCTCTCCCTCTCTCACGCTCTCCCTCTCTCACGCTCTCCCTCTCTCACGCTCTCCCCCTCTCACGCTCTCCCCCTCTCACGCTCTCCCCCTCACGCTCTCCCTCTCTCACGCTCTCCCTCTCACGCTCTCCCTCTCACGCTCTCCCCCTCTCACGCTCTCTCCATCCCACGCTCTCCCCCTCTCACACTCTCCCTCTCACAGTCTAACACAGTCTGTCTATAACCAGTGCATTATTCAGTGCATTTGCAATAGGTTCTGTGCGAATGCTTTCCCACTTGCGTGCGCTTGCCTCTGTATCGTGCCCGTACAGTCAGTGTATAAAGAGAACACTTACCCAGTATTGGGAAGAATCGCTGTGCAGCCACGGGGGATGCTGGGGTGTTGGGCTCGGAGAGCAGGTGCCGATCGGATTCGGACAGAATTCGCCCACTGATGGGTAGCGCTCGAGGTTTCACTTCTGAATTGTGCGTCGAGATGTCCTCAAATACTGGATTCTCTACTCCTATCACCTCGCTATGAAATGTAGAAAAACAACACGGCTCAGCCTATAGGAACAAGGAACTGCAGGTGCTGGTTTACACAAAAGGACACAAAGTGCTGGAGTGATTCAAGCAGCAACTCTGGACAACATGAATGGGTGACGTTTCGGATCGGGACCGTTCTTCAGACCTTCCTGCAAAGTGCTTATGGGAGTCTAATTTTCAGCATATGAGCTTTGCTGGCTAGACCAGCATTTATTGTCCATCCTGAACTGCCCTTTAGAAGATGGGAGTGAACAACCTTCTTTGATCCCTGCAGTCCTTCTGATGAAGGTATTCCTTCAAGGCTCTTGGATATGGTGTTTCAGAATTTGGACCCGGCAATGATAAAACAATAACAACATACTTATGATTCAGGAGAGTGTGTGCACATGTCATAAGTTCATATGTTCCATAGAAGGTCATGGGGTGCTTCATTTGATGAGAAATGGTTAAGGGGTTTGAATATTGTGCAATCAACAGTGGGCATCCCCTCTACTGTCCTTACAATGGATTGGAATGACCATCAATAAAGCTGCCAACAATGATTTGATGAAGGACACTGCCCAGGGGATCTCCTGCAGTCATGCCCTCAGCCTGGGATCGTCGATGTCCAACAGCCATGAACATCTACCTTTGTGCCAGCTATGAATCCAACCACTGGAGATTTTTCCTTTGATACCCATTGACTTCAGTAGGGCCCTTTGAAGCCACACCTGGTCAAATGATGTCAAGGGCAGTCACCTGTGCAATGTAGCTCTGGCCCCTGTTTGGATCAAGGCCTTGGGCCTGAGGTCACGTATTCTGATAAAACTCAAACTAGGTTTCAGTCTGAAGAAGGGTTTCCGACCGGAAATATCGCCCATTCTGTTTCTTCAGAGATGCTGCCTGACCCACTGAGTTACTCCAGCATCCTGTGTCTATCTAGAATTCAGTGGAATGTAATGCCCAATAGCACCATCAACATCACTTTGTTGATGTTTGAAAATGATTTGCCCTGCTTTCGCTGGACAGGATACAACAGGGCCATTTTCCACATTGCTGGGTAGATGCTAGTTTTGTTGATGTTCTGGAACAGCCGGTTAAAGGTGGCACTAGTGTAGGAGTTAGACAAAAATGCTGGAGAAACTCAGCGGGTGCGGCAGCACCTATGGAGCGAAGGAAATAGACAACGATTCGGGCTGAAACCCTTCTTCAGACTAGTGTAGGAGTGCTGGACTTCAATATTAAACCTGGTCCCATTGCCTTTAGTGCATCCAGTGCTCACAGCCATTTCCCAATGTCACATTGAGTGAATCAAAATGGTTAAGGAGTGGCTTATGTGATGGTGAAGATAGTGGATAGAGATATGATAGCAAATCATCGGTGGGGGTGTTGTGCAGCTCCACACTGCGACTGCCCAAATATCACTGTGCCTCCACAGTGACTGGAGAGAAACACAAATCTGATGGTTCATCATCTATTTGTCTTTACCCTTCCAGTAGCTGCCCACCTCCCCAGCCCTACCACCGCCCCCTAGTCCCCTAGTGCCCAGTGAGTCTCTGTATGATTCCCACTTCCACAATCTATCCGCACACTTGGATGATCTGGCAAAGAAAAGGGGAATGTTCCCAAGAGCTTAAAGACTTGTAACAGTTGGGGAACTTACCTGTCCATTCGGACAAGCTCATGCGATCCTGCAATTAAAAAGAAATGAGGTGAGAAAAAGCCAAACATTCCAAATGAAGATTTCAATAGAAAAAACACAGACAATGTTGAACGTTTAATGTTTACATTGCATCTAAGTTCACAAGATATAGGAGCAGAATTAGGCCATTCGGCCCATCAAATCTAGTCTGTCTATCAATCATAGCTGATCCATCTTTCCCTCTCAACCCCCTTCCCCTGCCATCTCGCCATAACCCCTGACAACCGCACTAATGAAGAATCTATCAATCTTCACCTTAAAAATATCCATTGACTTGGCTTCCGCAGCTGTCTGTGGCAAGCTCTGCATTACAGTGGACTATTGGACATGGTGGGTCCACACAAAGCCTCCTTGTATCCATCTCTATGTAACACAGCCTTCCACAGTCTCCTTGATGGGTTTAGCAGGCTTCCCCTTTAATGGGCTTCACCTGTTTAAAGGTTAGTTTCCAGAGGGACATTTGACGGTGTTGATGCTGATGTTTTACTCTGTACCAACTTGGCTGCGTCATGGAGCGATGTGCGGGAGTAGGAAAGTGTCGTGTGATGCCTGATTATCATCAGCAGTAGCTGAAACCTCAGACATTTTTGTTAAGCCCTGTTTTAATCTGGTGGGGATATCACCTACTAAATTCTGCTGATTATGTTAGACTTTCTCTGACTATCAAACCACAAGCCCCAAGCGTTTTGACTTTAAGTTGACGTCGCAGAACGGAATTGTCGAGGTGCTGCCTACAAAGTGAGTTTGGCTCCATGGCTGTGCCCGAGGGAATCAGAAAGAGCAACATGAGATGCCCGCTGACTCTGTGAGTCACGATGCTCTTTCTGATGCCACAAGTTGCAACCAAGAAGGATCCTCCGCGAGTCAGCTGTCCCGTTCAATAACGTCGTGGTTGATACTCAACAGATTTCCACCTGATCTCCATAATCTTTGATGACACAATCATAAAACACCTCGTATCCTGAGATCTCCTTCTTGGTTGCATTAGCAACAAATTGGAGCAGCAAATGACAAAGTCCAGTGCATTTGTCAACCTGAAGCTATACTCCCATTGCTCTGCATTCTCCAGATTGAGGAACCGGTTGCTTAGCATCACCCTGTTAATCCTTTCAAGGTTTGTTTTATTTAGATTACTTGATTTTCTTGTCAACGCTATTGGGTTTGATCCCAATCGACGTGATCTCTCCTTAATCCTCTTATCAAGTATCTGAGGTAATGCAGGTGAAAATGTATCTGGTAATGCATGAGATTCGTTTAGTGTTTAGTTTGGAGACACAGCGTGGAAACAGGCCCTTTGCTCCACCGAGTCTGCGCCAAACAAAATTTGCCCGTACGCTAGTTCTATCCTACACGCAAGGGATAATTTACAGAAGCCAATTAACCTACAAACCTGCACGTCTTTGGAATGTGAGTGAAAACTGGAGCACCGGAAGGAAACCCAGGAAGTCACAGAGCTGCCTGCTGAGTTACTCCAGCATTTTGTGTCTCACTAGATGCTCGAGTTAATCTGTTACTTACTTCTGGCACCCGTCTCCTGCCTCTGTTTGTATATGAGCAGTAGAATCAAAGGGAGCGACAAGATGGTGATCACACATCCCATGGTGGCCAACGCGATAGCTGTGGAGGCTGGGGTAATAATCAAAAGCCAAGTGATTATTCAGTATGCTTTTCCAATGTCAGATACCAGCACTGTATGGAACAAAGATACACAAGTACAACATTGGCGATATGCAGAGTACTGCCCTGCCGACTACAAATTCAGAAGGTTTAGAAGGTTCATTGTAGAATGAAACAACCCGTCACGCATTTTGGTCCTCATTGCTCAGTAAATATTTCATTTCAATATTTATATAGAACAGGGATTCCCAATCGTTTTTTATTCCGTTTACCCCTGGCAACTCTAATAGCACCATAACAATGTTATTTCACTTATTTATGAACAACTAATGATGAACAGATACCAGTATACCAGAACCAAACACAGTCAGTCAATGAGAAAAAATATGTACAAATCCAGAATCAAGGGTTTCGAACCAAAACGTTGCCTATTTCCTTCGCTCCATAGATGCTGCTGCACCCGCTGAGTTTCTCCAGCACTTTTGTCTACCTTCAACAAATTTACCCGCTGGGTCGGTGAAATTTACCACCTGGGGGTACATTTACCCCAGGTTGGGAACCCTTGATATAGAAGATAGACACATAAAACGGGATCAATTCAGCGGGTCAGACAGCATATCTGGAGAAGAGGAATAGGTGAAGTTTTGGGTCGAGACCCTTCCTCAGTCTGAAGAATGGTCTCAACCCGAAATGTCACCTATTCCTTTTCTCCAGAGATGCTGCCTGTCCAGCTTTTTGTGTCTATCTTCTGTATACACCAGCATCTGCAGTTCCTTCCTACAAACTCATTGTTTTTTTAGTTCTCTTTGGAAGTTACTAATAATTTGCTATCACATGAACAATCGAGATACTTTTTCACAGCACACACCCTTGTTCTGAATAGCTAGAGTAAAGAGGTCTCCTCTGACGTGCGTCTTTGGGGTAGATTTGTACCATGTGTTGGTTTGCCAATAGTGAACTCATCCAAAACACTGAGACACAAGAAACTGCAGATGCTGGAATCCTGAGCCAAACACAAAATGCTGTGGAAGAACTCAGTGGGTCAGGCAGCATCTGTGGTGGGAATGGACAGACATTCCCTGTTTGAAGAGGGGACCCGACCTGAAACGCCGTCTGTTCGTTCCCTCCACAGATGCTGCCTGACACACTGAATCCCTCCAGCACTTTGTGTTTTGCTAATTCTAGCGTCTAAAATGCATTGTTATGCATGCAGCAGTCATAATGTGGAATGGATAATGGTGCTGCATAAGTTACACAGCGAGCAATCTCACCATTTGTAATCAAGGAGTGCACGTCAAGTATCCTTGTTTATTGCATTAATTTGTCAGCTTCATTGAATCCTTCCAAAGACACAGTAATTTGCCCCCAACCACTGGCATTAAATGCTTGATCGCGCAGCAAATGTGCATTGTACTCTGCTTCAAGATTCAATTCTATTGACTTCGTCGACAATGAATTTTAGAATCAGAGCACAATGTTCAAATGTCACTATATCAGGTGGTAGTGACTGCAAGCAATTACCTCCTCCATTAGTTCCTATACCAAGGTGCAGTATAATAAAGAACCTGTCAACTTAGGTACCGCTGATGGATGGCCCGGCTTGGGAAGGTGGGAGAACAAAGGGGAACTCGGTGTGAGGGAGGGGGCTCTAGTTTTAGAGGCAGACCAATTTCCCCCTGGGGATGAATAAAGTTTTATCGTATTGTATCGCAAAATTATCCTTCATTACTTCCATTACTTGTGGCGGTTGGTGTTAGAGATACAAAGAGGCCATGAAGGGCCTGTCCCACTTACGTGACTTTTTCGGCGACTGCCGGCACCCGTCATAGGTCGGCGAAATTTTTCAACATGTTGAAAATTCAGCGGCGACCAGAAAGACACTACGACTCTTGAACCTAGGAGACTAGGAGACCTCTCACGACCATACAGGCGACTCCCTGGTGACATGTCGCGGGGTGAAGCCTGTGTGGTCGTGAGTAGTCACCCAAAGAGTCGTATCTTGTTCTGGTCGCCGCTGGATTTTCAACATGTTGAAAAATTTTGCCGACCTATGACGGGTGCCGGCAGTCGCCAAAAAAGTCACGTAAGTGGGACAGGCCCTTCATGGCCTCTGAAAATTTTCAGCAACCTGTAACGACCTATGACGGGTGCCAGCAGTCACCGAAAAAGTTGCGTAAGTGGGACAGGCCCTTAAGGATTTGTTTCTCCCAGGTGTATGGAGCAACATCTTACCTTCTGAGTCTGATACTCCTTTCACATCTTGAACAGCACACTTTCGGTTAGAGGCCTGACTGCCGTTTGCTGCAAAATATGAAAATATTTGGATTAAGCAGTGATCTGTTGGTGTTTCACCATCATTGCCTGACTGTGGTCCCTTTGGAGAGAATATAATAACAAATTGGGGAAATTCCAATGGCAGATCCCATTCTTTGTTCTATCGAACCGAGCACACAGGTGTTTCTGTCACATAACTGGAAACTTATTCATGTACTTTCTCTGAAGGCATTTTCTACATATCTATCCGGAGGTTTTCTTTTACTAGCTTTGAAAGATTTGTATTTATGCCATATCTTCCACTATCTCTTGTGATTCGCAAAGTGACTACTTCTGCACTTGAAATGCAGCAGATTATGTGTACACAGCGGGATCCCATTGATTACATGCATCAGGGATGGCCTAATAGCCAGTCAGAAGATTGTGAGAGTTAAAGATAAAGATCGATCTCTCGTGTTACTAAAGTACCAGAAGAGTGCTGCATTATCAGTGGTTCCATCATGAGGAAGAGACACTAAACCAAAGTTCTGTCCACAGTTTCAACTGGATTTAAAGACCACTTGGATCGATTTCATTGAGGGGTGTACATCTCCCACGTTGTCTTGGCCAATGATTATCCTTCAATCATTGTCGTTACAAACAGATTATTGGGCATTCTCAAGTTGACATTTGTCAGAACTTTGCAGACATTAGCCACCTGGGCTTTACATTACGTGTAGGGAGGAACTGCAGATGCTTGTTTACACTGAAGATAGAAACAAAAAGCTGGAGTAACTCAGCGGGTCTCAGCATCATCAGTCTGAAGAAGGGTCTCGACCTGAAACTTCACCTATTCCTTTCCTCCAGAGTTGCTGTCCGACCCGCTGAGTTACTTCTGCTTTTTGTGTTTATCTTAGATCATTACATTAGTTTAGTTTATTGTCACGTGTACCAATGTACAGTGAAAAGCTTTTTTGTTGCGTGCTATCTAGTCAACGGAAAGACTGTATATGATTACAATCAAGCCGTCCAAACTGTATCGAGACAGGATAAAGGGTATAACGCTTAGTGCAAGGTAAAGTCCGATTAAAGATAGTTCGATGGTCTCTAATGAGATAGATGATGGTTCAGGACTGCTCTCCAGTTAGTGATAGGATGGTAATTACCCTGATAACAACGGAAGAATCTGTCCCTGAATTTGGATAATGGAGTTCCGTTATCACAGTGACTCCGTTTGAGACGTACCTTGCTGGTTGTAACATGTTGTGAATGGTCTTGAGCTAGAATAGCTATTGTAGAAATGCTAATTTTTATATTTTGTTAGCTATAAAGAATATTTCACAGCTGTTCATTGAATATTGCTCAAGAATCTGGGGTAGACTTGAAATATGATGCACTTTGGTCCAATAGTTTTCTGGGTTTTTTTAATGTCTCTTTCATGTGTGTATTATCCCCCATGCGATCTGGGTTCAAGGGACTCTTCCTCAAAGCCAGGCTGCCAGCTCATCTCAAGCCAGCCTTGTGCTCAGCTTTGCAGCTGAGGCTGGTTTGAACAAAGTTAAATACTGTAATTGGTTTCAGAAACTGTGAACGTCCAGTTGGAGTAGGGATGACTTGCAATCGTTGTAACTTGCGGAGATGGGTGTGTTTCTTTGAATTCCACCAGCCCAAGACAAACATTAGACAATGGCTGATAGGTTTTCAGAGGATGGCGGAACAATCTCTCTTCTTCCTATAACTGAACTAGCTTTAGCTGCCTGATGGGTCTGAAGAAAGGGTGCTCGACCCGAAACGTCACCCATTCCTTCTCTCCAGAGAAGCTGCCTGTCCCGCTGAGTTACTCCAGCATTTCGTGTCTATCTTCGGCTTAAACCGGCATCTGCAGTTCCTTCCTACACATACAGTAGCTTTAGCTGTACTTTTATCACAACAAAGTGTTGACAAAGATTAATGGGATCTGACTGAGATGTGCTGGCGGTGCTCTGGAGTGAATGAGAAGTGGAAATAATGACCATTTACTTAAATAAATGTGCGGGAGAAAATAATGAGACTGAAACCGATAAATCACAGTGACATCTTGACCGCAACGCCAAGGAGGTGAATATGGAGAGGAATGCGATGGGTGATGCCTTGCAAACTTCCATTGGTTCTAAGACGGTTACTGCAGATTGGGCAGTTGAAAATGTGAGCCTACTATTTAATAAATGTGCAGGACAAAACATGGGGAACCATGCATTCGTCTGACATCAGTGGTGGGAAATCTATTATTGAGGAAGTGGTAATGTTGGCCATTGAAAATGTTGAAATCGGACAGAGCCGATATGGATTTTCAAAGGGGAAATTCAAGGGATTCTTGAGATTCGAACCAGCAGAACAGATAAGTGCTGAGTTTGGACTTTCAAAAGACCTTCAATAGAGCTTAACAGACGAAAAACAAGATGCAATCTTTCCAAGTGTGGACTGAGAATTGGTTAACGAGAGTTGGAATTGAAGCATGGAGCCCAGCTGTTCACAATCCATATCAAATTATTTGAATGCAAGCACCTAGTATTATATACCGAAGCTTACTGATAATGCAAGCCTAGTTGGGATTGATTTGTAAGGATCATATGGGGAGGTTTTGGGGGATATAGACAGGTTAAGTGAATGGGCAATTATGTAACATATGGAATATAATTACCTTTGGTAGACCATTTGGAAATGAAGTATCTTTTAAACCATAGAAGGTTGAAGGGTATTGGTGTTCAGTGGGATCTGGGTATTCTTGTGTATGAATTACTGAGTTAATTTGCAGTACAGGGAGCATTTAGGAAATATGTATTGTTCTTTAATGTATAAGTGTAGCAACTTCCTACTGCGATTATATTGGACAATGGTATTATTTTGTCATTTTATAGACAAAATAGATGTATAAAACTATCATTTTATAACTCTCCCCACCTAATCAAGGATAGAGGGAGCATGATAAATGTTTGGCAGTCGAATCTTGATTTGCACAATTTAACCTGTAGAAAGGTGATAAACTGACTGGCCCTACACTCTTTAGGGTTCATAAGAATGAGAGGTGATCTAATTGAAAGGTACAATATATTTACAAGGCTTGATGGAGAAATGATGCATTCCTCTGGGCTGAATAGAACCAAAGTCACAGGCACAAAATTAGAGACCACATTTCAGGAGATGAGAGGAAATGCCTTCATCCTGGCTGTGGTACATCTTCACAATTGCCACAATATATTCCATATTTTCCAAGAGGGATGGGGGAATATATTTAAGACAGAGATCAAAAGATGTTTGGCTGTTAGAGGAATTGAGAGATATCTGGTTAGTTCCGGAGAGTGATGCTGAGCTGAATGACCAGCCATGAACTCACGGAATGGCAGAGCGAGTGTCAGAGGATTAATGGTTGCCAATTTGCTTCAGTAGTTTGTAGAAACATAGAAACATAGAAAATAGGTGCAGGAGGAGGCCATTCTGCCCTTCGAGCCAGCACCGCCATTCATTGTGATCATGGCTGATCGTCCCCTATCAATAATCCGTACCTGCCTTCTCCCCATATCCCTTGACTCCACTAGCCCCTAGAGCTCTATCTAACTCTCTCTTCAATCCATCCAGTGATTTGGCCTCCACTGCCCTCTATGGCAGGGAATTCCATAAATTCACAACTCTCTGGGTGAAAACGTTTTTTCTCACCTCAGCCTTGTACACTTGTGTCGTCCTTAAGTTGCCGAACGTACAGCAAGCACAACCTCACTAAGTCTTGTCCAAGTTGTGTCATCTGTGCTTGTGAAGCATCCCTTGGTACGGCAGCAGAGACGGTTTCAGCACAACCACAACACTACGTATGGGTTCACGACTTGTGCACCAGCTGCCTGCAACGTTTCCTGCAACACCGTTTTCAAGTGCAAAGGAAGCGTTGCATATTTTTGACATTTGATATTGCAACAGGATTTTATGCCAGCCATCTTTAGGCCACCCATATTAATTCTTGCAAATGCTTTCACCCATTCACAATATCCATATTATGCCTTTATCTTTGGATAATAATCTGGTGGTGTGGGGGGAAAGATCCACCAAGCAGGTCCGCTGTTTGCACTGTAATACCTTATGCATAGCTATCCCCTTCTGCAGTAAATATTGACACCACGTTTACAAAAACTGTAAGATGGCAGAGATAGACTATTGTGGTTATCAGTCCCTTGTAACAATGCGTGATACAAGGTTTAGTTCAACGGTGACATGACTAGACAAAAGAGATCCATTCCAATAACAATCTCTGTCTGTCCTTCAGTAAGTCTTAGTTTACAGTTTGGGGTGGCACAGAGGCGCAGTAATAGAAATACCTCCAGGTTCAAGAACAGCTTAGTAAAGACAAGGAACCGCAGATGCTGGTTTACAAAGATCGACACAAAGTGCTGTGTAACTCCACGGGTTAGCAAGTATCTCTGGAGAACGTTTTGGCTCAGGACCCTTTTAGACGGATGGCTCCTGTTGTGCCCGATGAGGTTATTCATAGCACGGTAAACACTACTGGAGACATTTAGGGGTCAGGCAGCATCTGTGGAAGGATATGCACACTAATGTTTTGTGTTTTTCTGGGCTAAAAGAATGGAGGTGAGGTAGTCAGTATAAAGAGCTGGGGAAGTCCAGGACAAGGGGTCACAGCTTAAGGATAAGGGGGAAATCCTTTAAGACCGAGATGAGAAAAACATTTTTCACACAGAGAGTAGTGAATCTCTGGAACTCTCTGCCACAGAGGGTAGTTGAGGCCAGTTCATTGGCTATATTTAAGAGGGAGTTAGATGTGACCCTTGTGGCTAAATGAATCAGGGGGTATGGAGAGAAGGCAGGTACGGGATACTGAGTTGGATGATCAGCCATGATCATATTGAATGGCGGTGCTGGCTCAAAGGGCCGAATGGCCTACTCCTGCACCTATTTTCTATGTATCTATGTAAGAGGTGAGGGGTTGGGGCAAGAGTTGGCACATAATACGATCTAGGTGAGATGGGGTTGGAGTCAAGTACGGGAGGGGTGGGTGGGAAAACAACAGAGTCTTGGATGTGGTTAGTGAGGTGACCAGGTGCTGAGGGAGATGGAAATAGATGGGGATGGAAAATGGGAGCAAATAAGGTAGGTAGGATGAACGGATGGGAACAGTGGGCCTGATACGAAGAGCATGTGCCGTCCACAGCATCTAGGATAATGGCGATAACCTTTGGCGCACAATAAAGTCCAGTAACCTCCACTTAAAGATAGTCCGAGGGTCTCCAATGTCTTTAGACCCCATCTCTGTGACCAGGTTTTACGGTTACGTGTAGGCATGTGAGTGAGTGAGTGCAGATCCCAAGGGAGTCGTTTTGTAAAGAGACCTACCACGCACAATCTTGAGCTCCATGGTCCCATGTACAGTGAGTGCGATCCTTGCGTGCTGCTTGCTTTCCGGCTGTCTGTGCAGCTCGTGCACGACGCAGCAGTATATTCCCTGGTCATCATGTACCAAGTTGGTGAGGGTGACCCAGAAGGTCCCCTTGTGATCGGAGTTCATGTAGACCCCATGGTCTTTGTACTGATTGTGGCTGTCCCTTTTGAATGAAGCGTTACGGATGTGGGTCTTCTCCGCACATGTGTCATTCTTGCTGCGGCTGAAGTACCATAACTTGGCTAAGTGGTCGTGCCTGTACATGAGGTGTCCAGACAGGCTGCACTTAAAGGTGACATTCAGTCCTTCTGGACACGAGTAGACGGTGTGATCAATCGATACCTTCAGCTCCGTGGCCTGACCTGAAGAAAAAATCAGAATCAGAATCAGAATCACCTTTATTGTCATGCAGACCTTTCGGTCTGAACGGAATTTCGTGCCTGCAGTCATACATATAATAAAAATAACAAAAACACAAATTTAACATCCACCACAGTGAGTTCACCAGGCACCTCCTCACTGTGATGGGAGGCAAAAGTCTTAAAGGGAAAGAGGTATAAAGATTGTTAGTCCAACCAGACATCTCACGTCAAGAGGTCCCAAGGGACTTTACAGGCTGTGAAAAAGTTGCAAATTAAAATCAAACTAAGCTAAGTGGATGACGCAGTGGCTCAGTAGAGTTGCTGCCAACAGTGCCAGAGACCTGGGTTTGATCCTGACTATGGGTGCTGTCCGTACGGTGTTTGTACGTTCTCCCTGTGACCACGTGGGTTTCCTCCGGGTGCTCCGGTTTCCTCACACACTCCAAAGACATCCAGGTTTATAGGTTATTTGGCATCAATAAAAATTGACCCTATTATGTAGGATAGCACTAATGTACGGGGTGATCACTGGTCGGTGTGGGCTGAAGGGCCTGTTTCCACGCTATCTCTAAAGGCTAAGTAAAAAGTGCAATTGGAACATTGTATGCATCATTGTGAGCAACAGCAGCATGGTGACTATGGGGAGGTTACATGGAAACACTTTTGACTCCCATACTGTTTAAATCCAAAGCAGCTTTTTTTTCTGCTTGTCAATTTTAAAGACCACCTGCAGTCAAAGTTCCTACGAGACAAATGGCGTCTGATTACTGAAGGGAAAGTGATACGGAAACAGTTTTGAACCCTAGATATACACCCTAAATGCTGGAGTAACTCAGCGGGACAGGCAGCATCTCTGGATAGAAGGAATGGGTGACGTTTCTGATCGAGATCCTACTTCAGATCTTGCTGTCCTGCTGGAGCATTAAGCCAGCATTTTGTGTGTATGTTGTGTCTAAACCAGCCTCTACAGTTCCTTCCTACGCAGTTTTGAACCCTATACTTTTTAAATCCAAGGCTCCTTTTTCCCCCACTCATCAATTCCCAAAGTAGCATTTAAGTGGTTCTCCAGTTCCCAATTAAACTCTGTGCTGTGTTGCCTCAGATCTTGCTTTCCAATCACCTTGAATCTCTCAGCTGTAGTCACCGAGCTGTTTGCCATGAGAACGGGGTTCTACTGGAGACATAAACATTAGCAAACAGCTGAATTGCATCAATCAAAGAGCAGCTGAACTGTCTCTTTCATTTCCTCATCACAGTGGGAAGTATACCCTGAGCCTGGCTCACAGGTGCCTTGGTTATTTCTGTCTGATTCTCCCAATATAAGCAAGTGCACTGATCCCAATTGAAAAATATCTTCAGATAGACAAAGGCTGATTAGGGATATTGAACATAGTTTTGTATGTGGGAGATGTCTCGTGAATCTGATCGAGTTTATTGAAGAAGTCACCATGAAGGTTGACAGCAAGGCCACAAACAATGTCAATATGGACAAAGGCAAGGCCTTTGGTAAGGTTCAGCATGGTAGACTGCTCTGGAAGGTCGCATGGTATCCAGAGATAATTATCTGCCTGGTTATAGAATTGGCTTCATAGAAGGCATGAGAGGGTGATGGATCAAGGTTGTTTTTTGCACTAAAGGCCTGTGATTAATGGTGAGCCTCAGGGATCAGTGCTGGCCCCATCGCTATATGTCGTTTATGTCAATGATTTAGATGAGAATGTGTAAAGCATGATTCGCAAGTTTGCAGATGACACAAAAGTAGACAATGAGGAGTATTTGATTTTTCCACTCCTGGAGAAAGGTCCTGACTGTCTACCCAATCTATCCATCCCATAATTCGCTGGGACCGTGTATGTTTCTTCGGGGTTCTCTGGTGTCCTCCCACATCCCAAAGACATACGTTCACAAGGTATAGGAGTAGAATTAGGCCTCTCGGCCCATCGAGTCTACTACTCCATTCAATCAAGGCTTATCTCTGCCACCTAATCCCATTTCTCCCTATAACCCTTGACACCCGTTCTAATCAAGAACTTGTCTATCTCTGCCTTAAAAATATCCACTGACTTGGCTACCACAGCCCTCTGTGGCAATGAGTTCCGCAGATGAACTACCCTCTGACATGCGGGTTTGTTGGTTAATTAGCCTCCGTAAATTAAGTAAGTAAATAAGTTTCCTGGCCAAGTATTCACATACAAGGAATTTGCCTTGGTGCTCCGCCCACAAGTAACAACATGACATACAGTGACAGTTAGGAATGACTCAGAAAACACTAAACATTAACAATAATAAAACATTAATGATAAAACACCATTGATCAAGCATGTGAACCAACTAAACACCAGATCAAAGGGAGGCTACAGATTTTTGGCTGTTGAGTAGAGCAACTACTCGTGGATAAAAACTGTTTTTATGTCTGGCTGTTGCAGTTTTGACAATCCGGAGTCGCCTTCCTTATAGTGTAGATAATGAATGCGGAAGTGGGAATAACATCTTCTTCTTTCGTGTCCATCTTCCATGTCACAAATGTTGACATCGCTGTCATCGTTCGTCCTGAAAAGGACGCAAGCTTCCATCGACAATCAGTAACATAGAACGTATGAGTAGTTGGCGTGGGCCGAAGGGCCTGTTTATATGCTGTATCCCTAAACTAAACTAAACTCGACTTCTATCAGGTTGGAGGGTCTCTGCAACCTCCTTACAAAAAGCACGTCCCTTGTGGGTTTTAATACAAAGTGATGTGTGCTTATGCCTGGGTCTCGTTGATTCACCCCCACCCCTGATCACTCACTGCCTCTGGTTTCCTCCCTTATCTCCCCATTTACAACGTCAATTCGGGAAGCAGCAGTAGCTTCCGTTAACAATGGGAAGACTGCCTCCATTGTATATCTCCAAGGACAGGCTCACAACTGTGTAACTGTGCTGACATCTGTCCGATTTAGCAATGAGTCGGGTAGCACATGCTGAACCTGTCACCACACTGCACACACACAGAAACCCAACAAAACCACGGCAAGAACCTTGCCTGCAAAGATCAGTGTCGCAATGGGACATTGACACACAGTGGCAGCCAACCCTGCTTTAACACTGGTTACTAGCCCAGCGATGCAGGAGGTTGCAGAGACCATCTAACCGGATAGAAGTAAAGTTTAATGTGTAAGAAGGAGCTGCGAATGCTGGTTTAAACCGAAGATAGACACACAAAGCTGGAGTAACTCAGCGGGACAGGCAGCATCTCTGGAGAGAAGGAATGGGTGACGTTTCTGGTCGAGACCCTTCTTCAGACTGGTTAGGGATAAGGGAAGCGAGAGATATAGACGGTGATCTGGAGAGATGAAGAACAATGAATGAAAGATATGCAAAGAAAGGTAACAATGATAAAGTAAACAGGCCATTGTAAGCTGTTTGAGGTAAAGAGATCTTTCCCGCCCCCGACATCAGTCTGAAGAAGGGTCTCAACCCGAAACGTCGCCTATTCCTTCTCTCCATAGATGCTGCCTCACCCACTGAGTTTCTCCAGCAATTTTTGTCTACCATAGTGAATTTAGCGTTTAGTTCACCAGGGAATTCATCCAACCCAAAACTAATCTCTCCAGACCACTATACGATTTCCTCATGATCCCCTCTGGCCAATGTCCCAGTGTGTTGGCGTTCTGTTTAATTGGTTGAAGGTTCATTCTGTTTACTTGGGGTTTACTAGTCATAGGTCATTTTGTGAATTCTGCATCAACCACAATTCAATATTTCCGCTCTGCACTGGGGACCTATGGCGTCATAATCCTCGCTGACATTTGAACACAGCCGCAGAGGACACCACACTATTACACGTGTCATCTGCCAAATTGACCTTTTAGAGCAATTTGTAGGGACACTGCTTCACCGCACCAGAGAACTAGGTTCGATCCTGACCGCGGGTGCTGTCTGTGTGGAGTTTGCACGTTCTCCCTGTGACAGCGTGGGTTTCCCCCCCACATCCCAAAGTCGCGTGGATTGGCAGGTTCATTGGTCTCCGTAAATTGTCCCTGGTGTGTAGAAAGTGGATGCGAAAGTGGGATAACATGGAACTAGAGCAAACGGGCGATCGATTGTTGGCATGGACAAAATGGGCCAAAGGGTCTGTTTCAATGCTGTACATTTAAATCAACAAATCTCTCCCTTGTGGTGGTCACAAAAGGCCACACACTTCTCTTCTCTCATGGTCACTATTTATCTCGTGCTGTTTCTGGCATAAACAAATATCACACGTCAGAATATCTGGTAATTAGCTCCTCATTAAAAGGCAGAATCTGGAAGTCTGAAATAAAACAAAAATACTATAGAGGTTTTAGAAACATAGAAAATAGGTGCAGGAGGAGGCCATTCGGCCCTTCGAGCCAGCACCGCCATTCATTGTGATCATGGCTGATCGTCCCCTATCAATAACCCTTGCCTGCCTTCTCCCCATACCCCTTGATTCCACTAGCCCCTAGAGCTCTATCTAACTCTCTCTTAAATCCATCCAGTGACTTGACCTCCACTGCCCTCTGTGGCAGGGAATTCCATAAATTCACAACTCTCTGGGTGAAAAAGTTTTTTCTCACCCTGGTCTTAAATGACCTTCCCATTATTCTAAGACTGTGTGGCCCCTGGTTCTGGACTCACCCAACATTCTGAACATTTTTCCTGCATCTAGCTTGCCCAGTCCTTTTATAATTTTATATGTTTCTATAAGATCCCATTCTATAAGATCCCACTCTATACGATTCTATAAGATATTGTGCAGGTCAGGCTGCATCTGTAGAGAGAGAATTCATGTTTTAGCTCATGATTCTAAACTTTAGTAAAATTGTGTTAGTGTCACGGATTGGTGAAGCTGCTTTTTGCCACTCAATGAAAACCCATGGACTGGACATGGTAACTGTACGGATGCCACCTGGTCTACTGAGTAACCCGAGCACTTTCCCTTTAGTTCCAAAATGATCCAGCTGTTACTGATTAGCTTTGTCCACATCAATCTTACTGGATTTGTTTCCAACAAAAGAAGTTGCATGCCAGGAAGAAATAAGCTTCAGGCCCTGAGGCTAGTTGGCTGTTGCTCTCACCAGAGATGCAAGGAAGCACGCAGTCGGCACTGGGATGGTCTCCGGGCTATATTCCATTAACAATGTTTCATCATCATGACTAAAGTCCCCTCCTTGGCTGCTCTGGAACGGACAGGCTCACAGTCAGGTTTGGATTATGACTTATCCTTGCCTCTAAACATCCAAGCTAAGTTCCCAATCACTGCATAAGCCCTCAGATTCTGATCCTGTTCTCATTAGAAATCTGTTCTCTCCTTTTCTGACACAAATAGACGTGACTTTATGGTCTTATCGATGTTTCCAATGGTAGAACCTTGAATAAAGAGCTCAGGGTTTTTTAATTCCAAAAGCAAGATACAGCAGATGATGGAAGTCAAAGACAAGAGCCAGAAAATGCAGGCCGCACAGCATCTATTGAGGGAGGGCAGCACAGTGGCGCAGCAGTAGAGTTTCTGCCATACAGTACTTACAGTGCCAGATACCCGGGATCCATCCCGACTATGGGCGCTCTCTGTAAGGACTTTGTATATTCCCCCCGTGATCATGTAGGTTTCCTCTGAGATCTTCAGTTTCCTCCCACAGTCCAATATCGTACAAGTTCGTAGGTTAATTGGCTTGGTATAAATGTAAATTGTCCCTAGTGTGTGTAGGATGGTGTTAATGTGCGGGGAACGCTGGTCGGTGCAGGTCCAGGGCGCCAAAGGGCCTAGTTTCCGCACTGTATCTCTAAAGTAAACTAGAATATAAGGGTAATGATTCAGATTAATGTCCTTTCACCAGAATGCCCCTGAAAGGTCATTGCCCTGAAACATTAACCCTGTTACCATTTTTCTTCCTTACACAAAATCTCACCTATTTTTCCAAGAGCTTAATAGGTTATAAATAGTTAAGATTAGTTAAGAAATTAATGAGATAACGAAGGTAGACAAAAATGCTGGAGAAACTCAGCGGGCGAGGCAGCATCTATGGAGCGAAGGAAAAGGTGACGTTTCGGGTCGAGACCCTTCTTCAAAGATAACGAGGTTGATTTTAATATTAGGGGAACGATTTTTTTTTGGAGCAATTCTCATGCGCCCAGCATATTTGTGTAACCTGTACCCTCCCACCCTATCCCCACGGTGCCTGAAGGTTGAGTGTATTCTGCAGGCGAGTAGTTGCAGAAACTAGAAATAGTGGAGGCAGTGGTGAGGTCAGGCAGCATCCGTGAAGGCAGAGACAGATTAATGTTTCAGGCCAAGAGGTTGTTCATCAGGTCAAGAGGTCATTTATTCATCAGAGATGCTAAAGCCCCTGTCCCACTTTCCCGAGTTACTCACGAACTCTCCCGAGTTTTCCCCTTGATTCGAACTCAGGGAATGTCGGTAGCGAGCTCGTAGGAGGCCGTAGATGTTTCGTAGCGGCTCGTAATGCCGGCCGTAGGAACTCGGGGCAGCAGGTAAGTCGGGACGTTTTTTCAACATGTTGATAAATGTCCACGAGTAAAACAAATAGCCCCGAGTACCTACGAATGGCTATTACCGTAATTCTCCGAGTTCGAATCAAGGGGGAAAACTCGGGAGAGTTCGTGAGTAACTCAGGAAAGTGGGACAGGGGCTTAACTCAGTTTCGCTTTGCACAGATGCTGCCTGATCTGTTGCTTAAAACAATTATATTTCAGATTTCCAGAGGATTCATCTTATTGACATTTTACATTCAGTAGCACAGAACCACAATATTTACTTCCTGACCATTTTTTAAACCTTACTTATGCCCTCAAGATAATTACTCATATTTCTCGTGAGGAAGTGTTCTTGATTTTGAAGATATGATTCTACTTCATCTTTTCATTCAGTGAATGACCTGGGTCGGAACATGGTGCTCAGAGTCATTGAAGAATAGCAATTCAATTTTGTTTCCATTTTGTTGATTTCATCATCATGTTACTCAAAGTGCTTACGTACGTGGTGCTTGAACCCACAATTTTCTGTAGTAATTCATATTGAATCTCACAAGATGATGGTCGAGATTAAATTGTGTGCTGAGGTATTATGATACGTTTGTTCACATCACAAAGACAAGATAATGAATCAGCCCAAAGCGTGAGCTAGAGTTTCCCCACCCACGGACCTAAATATTATTCACACATCTATTGAGAGATTTGAGGGAGGCGACTGTGGAATGCACGGCCAACTATTGTTTACTTTAGTTTAGAGATACAGCACGGACATCCAAACTATCAAATGAAGCCCCAATATGTTGTAAGTACAATACTCCACAATCCGGGCAGTGGCTGTGGAGGGAGAAACACAATCACATTGCAGGTCATTACCCTTTCATCAAAGCTGCCTGAATTGCTGAGTTTCTCCCTTGTACTGAAAATGCAGATTTTTTTGCTTTTTGTTTTCCAGAATATCCTTTATGCCAAATTGCCATTCCTGGGAGTTTCTAAGTAGGCAGCATAATGACAAATGACGGGCACGGCTTTCAGAAGCCTCCGTCTGGAAACAGCAATTTGCTTCTGTTCTTTGATTCTTTGTGTCCGAATCACAGAGGCCGACACTTGCTCAAAGGCTAACCTTAATCTGCTCCTTTGAATATTTCCCACTTGTGGATATGGCCATTCATTATCAGTTCAACACTGCTTCATTGAGAGATGCTGCACCATTGTGGCCCTGTCTTTATGTGGTACAGTCTACTTCATTGAATAGGGTTTATTTCATTGCACAAGTAAATCTTTTAGCCTGGCTTCAGTTCATTTGTTATTGAAGTCCACTGCCATGCCTCTTGTTAGATCCAAACTTGGTTCCTCCAGCACTGCCTCATCTTTTATATGCATAAGCCTTTCCAAAACCTTGGAATCTTTACCCTTATGCCCCTGTCCCACTTAGGAAACCTGAACGGAAACCTCTGGAGACTTTGCACCCCACCCAAGGTTTCCGTGTGGTTCCCGGAGGTTTTTGTCAGTCTCCCTACCTCCTTTCACTACCTGCAACCTCCGGCAACCACCTGCAACCTCCGGGAACCGCACGGAAACCTTGGGTGGGGCGCAAAGTCTCCAGAGGTTTCCGTTCAGGTTTCCTAAGTGGGACAGGGGCATTACTCACTCCAAGTTCTCTTCACCCATCACCACAGTGCTACACAATTGTCTTTGTCCGTACAGTGCCTTAGCTTTGAAATGATCACCCTAGCTTTCTTTAAGAAAGAACTGCAGATGCTGGAAAAATGGAAAGTAGACAAAAATGCTGGAGAAACTCAGCGGGTGAGGCACCATCTATGGAGCGAAGGAATAGGTGACGTTTCGGGTCTGAAGAAGGGTCCTGACCCGAAACGTCACCTATTCCTTCGCTCCATAGATGCTGCCTTACCAGCTGAGTTTCTCCAGCATTTTTGTCTACCTTAGCTTTCTTGTTTCTTCTGGAGACTTAAATCCTCAAGATCTCGGCATTTAACAATGTTGCCTCCCTGTGCATCTCTGATTTCTCTTATCCAACCACGAAGAGCCACAACTTCAAATGCTTTACAATTATACTCTGGAATTATGAGAGGGATAGACAGAGTTGACGTGGATAAGCTTTTTCCATTGAGAGTAGGGAAGATTCAAACAAGAGGACATGATTTGAGAATTAAGGGACAGAAGTTTAGGGGTAACATGAGGGGGAACTTCTTTACTCAGAGAGTGGTAGCTGTGTGGAATGAGCTTCCGGTGGAAGTGGTGGAGGCAGGTTCGATTTTATCATTTAAAAATAAATTGGATAGGTATATGGACGGGAAAGGAATGGAGGGTTGTGGTCTGAGTGCAGATAGATGGGACTAGGTGAGAGTAAGTGTTCGGCATGGAACAGAAGGGCCGGGATGGCCTGTTTCCGTGCTGTCATTGTTATATGTTATAATTATTTCCCTCAATTGTGCACTCATTCTTTTAAGTCCTTTACCAAAGCTTTTTTTTTTCTTGGACTCACGTTCTTCGGCTTGCTTGGCTATATTTGGAAACTTTGCAAAACTTTAACCTTGTAATTTTTTGTTCTGTAATGTGAGATTAATTTATTACCAAATGTTTGGTCACCTCGATGTGAGTTATTGTCAAATTTAGTTTCCTACACTTTTGTGAGGCTACTTGGAAAGTTTTACTGCACTAAAACTGCAGAATAAATCTGAATGATTGCAGCATTAGGAACTGCAGATGCTGGAATCTTGCTTAAAATTCAAAGTGCTGGAGTAACTCAGCGGGTCAGGCGGCATCTGTGGAAGGAATGTATAGGCGACGTTTAGGGTCAGGACCTTTCTTCAGAATGTGAATGTTTGCAGTCAAACACAGATAAGCGGGTTCATTGGAAGGCAACATAAAGAACTATTTCACTGAATAGCTGAGAGATTTGTATTGGTGTTAAAATGCGGCATGTCATTCATCCTCATAAATGGGCATTTAAATAAATGTTATATATTTTAAACTAGCATAAAATCTCGCAGCTTCGTGAAAATAATTGGAATCGTAGATGTTATGTCACAGGGGCATCCACTTGCTGTTATGTCCAAACTAACTTTTAGTCCAGCTCTCGGTCACTGGTCCTCTATGTAAAGGCACAACTGGACACTTGTTAACTACAATAAGATTTCTGCCTCGGACAAAGTTTCTAAGCCTCTTCCACATTGTGTGTATTGTGAAAATGCTTGAAGTGGGCGCATGTGCGCATGTGCGGAGCTCTTCTAGAGTGTTCGCATGCCCAGGACATTTCTAGAGCGCGCTTGCGCAGGACATTTCCGGAGTGTGCGCATGTGCGAAGTATTTCGGGCGGGAAAGGCCTGCGGAATCAGCCATGTTTGCCAGACGTTTCTGAGTTTATGTATTAAAGAAATAAGTTGCTTAAAGCTTAAATAAAGTTAAGTTAATTACGAGTAGTGAAAGTTTCATTTATCTCACAACAATTTAAGCAACTTATCTCGGAAGTCAAACAGTCCGACTTGGGATGGAGAAGCTACTGAAACCACAACGCTTGGACCTGGATCCCAACTCACCTGCTGCTGCAAAGAATTGGAAGCACTGGCTTCGTATACTAAATAACTTCTTTGATGAGTGTGGCAATGATGCACCAGACTCAAGACATTAATAAGCTTTGTCTCTTCTGATGTATATGATTACATAGAGGAATGTACAACTTATGATTCTGCTATTGATGTACTAAGCAAACTCTTCGTTAAGACACCCAACGTGATATTCGCTCGACACCTCCTTGCTACTCGGAAACAAAAACCTGGTGAGTCACTTGATGAATTTTTACAAGAACTTCAAAGACTTAGTAAAGACTGTGCCTTCAAAGCAGTTACGGCTGATCAATATCGACAGGAAGTTATTCGAGACTCTTTTATCAATAGTTTGGCATCGCCTTTAATACGACAGAGACTATTAGAACACAAAACCTTGGATTTACAGTCAGCTTACAATCAAGCTTACTCTTTAGACTTGGCTCAGAAAAATTCAGATGCTTATGGCTCATCTAATGTGTATTCTGCTGCAACTACTACAAAAGAATTTCACCCACGTACTAATATGGAGCAAACGGAAACTATTTCTACTGATAAAGGTGCCCTTGCCGCAGCATATAATTATTCAAAAAGGAACTGTTACTTTTGCGGGGCTAATATTCATAAGAGAGAGACATGTCCTGCTCGAGAGGCAACTTGTAATAGTTGTGGCAAGAAGGGACATTATTCTAGAGTATGCAAGTCCAAAGCAACTACTAAAAGTGTGACTGCTGCCATATACACGCCTTCTTTATGTGCAATTACAGCTGCATTTCCTCAGAGCTTGTCTCATGCAGCTACAACGGTATCCATTAATGGCCATACACTTAATGTACTACTTGATTCTGGCAGTTCAGAAAGTTTTATAAGTGAACAAGTTGTGTCCCGACTAAATCTAACTATAATTCCTTCAAATAGAGAAACCTCGATGGCTCTGACAACTCTCAATACTCAAATTATAGGATCTTGTATTGTAGACTTTATTCTGAACAAAACTAGCTATAAATCTGTATGTCTTGGCATTTTGAAAAATTTGTGTAGCGATATAATTCTAGGTCAGGATTTCCAGAAAC
Source organism: Amblyraja radiata (assembly GCF_010909765.2). NCBI lineage: Eukaryota > Metazoa > Chordata > Chondrichthyes > Rajiformes > Rajidae > Amblyraja > Amblyraja radiata. Next base: position 6,909,920 of record NC_045992.1, on the reverse strand, counting down.
TGCACAGATCACTTCAAATAATGTATGAAGGAACTATGCCTGATCTTGTATTGTCAAAGCCACCAGTATTGTGTGGTCTTTCTGCTGCATCTGTTGAATGTCCTTCATTATTCACTAATTTATCCTCCGTGCAAGCCAATTGCTACAAAATCAAGACATTTTAGTAAAGATGATAGGAACTTTATCAACACAGAAGTAACTAATCTTTTACAAGAAGGGATTATAGAACCCAGTTCTTCCCCTTGGAGGGCACAAGTTGTCGTGGTTAAGGACCCCTTGGAGAGACATAGAAAGAGACTCTGCATTGATTACTCTCAAACTATAAACCAGTTCACGGAGCTTGATGCATATCCATTACCTCGAATAGAAGAGATTATCAATACATTAGCTATGTATAAGATATTCGCTACTTTTGACTTAAAAAGTGCTTACTATCAAATTCCTCTGAAGGAATCAGAGAAGAAATACACTGCGTTTGAAGCAAATGGGAAATTATATCACTACTGCAGAGTTCCTTTTGGGGTAACTAATGGCGTGGCTGTTTTTCAGAGAGAGATGGACAAACTTGTTGGACAGGAAAACCTTAAAGATACTTTCCCTTATCTTGATAATATAACTATTGCAGGAAAAGACCAAACTGAACATGATGAAAATGTACAACGGTTTTTAGATGTTGTACATTCTAAAAATCTAACATTAAATGAGGCTAAGTCAATAACATCAGTATCATCGATTAATATTCTTGGTTATTGGGTTGGAAATGATATAATCAAGCCTGATCCAGAAAGACTCCGCGCACTCCAAGAGATACCTGTTCCAGCAACATTAAACTCTCTACGAAGGGTTCTTGGGATGTTTGCATATTATGCCAAATGGATACCAAATTTTTCTGACAAAATTCAACCTTTGATTAGAGCAAAATCTTTCCCCCTTGACTCTACAGCAATTGGTGCCTTTACTTCTTTAAAGAAACAATTGGAATCTGCGACATTACACGCCATCGATGAGGATCTCCCCTTTGTTGTTGAATGTGATGCCTCTGATTTAGCAGTATCAGCAACATTAAATCAAGGAGGACGACCAGTGGCTTTCATGTCTCGTACTCTCCAAGGTAGTGAATTGCACTACCCATCCGTCGAAAAGGAAGCTACAGCAATGATTGAAGCAGTGAGGAAATTGAGTCATTTCCTTGCTCGCCAGCACTTCACTTTGATAACAGATCAGCGTTCAGTAGCTTTTATGCTGGATAATCAGAAACGAACGAAGATTAAAAATAGTAAAATTCATGAATGGAGGATTGAATTATCCGCATATAGTTATTCAATTGAGTACCGCCCTGGTAAGGATAATGTTGCTCCGGATACATTAACTTGAGCATTTTGTGCCTCTGTTCATTCTTCTGCACTCACTGATCTTCACAATGGGCTGTGTCGTCCTGGAGTCACTCGTTTGTTACACTATGTTCGTTCCAAAAATTTACCTTTCTCTACAGAAGATGTGAAGATGACGTGTGCTTCATGTAGAATCTGTGCTGAATTAAAACCAAGGTTCGTCCGTCCTGAAGAAGGAAGATTGATCAAAGCTACTCAACCTATGGAACGTTTGAGTATTGACTTCAAAGGGCCTTTACCATCCTCCTCTCAAAATTTTTATATACTTACCTTAGTTGACGAATATTCGAGGTTTCCATTTGCCTTTCCTTGTCAAAATATTTCAGCTGCTATGGTTATCAAATGTTTAGATCAACTGTTTTCATTCTTTGGATTTCCAAGTTACATACATTCTGATAGGGGCACCTCATTCATGTCAAAAGATTTAAAGGACTACCTTTCTAAGAGAGGAATTGCAACAAGTAAAACAACACCATATCATCCTATTGGAAATGGTCAGGTTGAGAGGTATAACGGAATCATTTGGAAAGCAGTGAAACTGGCTTTAAAGTCAAATTATATACCAGATCAGCAGTGGGAATGTGTTCTACCAGATGCATTACACTCTATCAGATCTCTACTGTCAACTGCTACCAATACTACTCCACACGAGCGGTTCTTTAACTTCAAACGGCGTTCTTCTAGTGGTACTTCTCTGCCATCATGGTTGACGAGCCCTGGGCCTGTGTTGCTTCGTCGTTATGTCCGATTAAATAAGAATGAACCTTTTGTTGATGAAGTTGAACTGGCTGATGTCAACCCTTCTTATGCAACTATCAAGTATCGGGATGGACGTCAGTCAACTGTCTCACCTGGTGACCTTGCACCATGTCCGTCTTCTCCATCAGCTCCGTCACTTCTTGATAACACTAATCGAGAACTTCCTCCGTCAGCTCCGTCGCTTCTTGATAACACTAATCGGGAACTTCCTCCAACACTTCCAGCATCCTCTATGGAAACTTCCACAAGAAATTCTAAAATGATGACCAAGCAAGATATCTACCCCCAGCTATTGAAACAGCTATCTCCTGAGGCTCCAGTGCTGCGACGGTCATCAAGACGTATTAAACCTCCTGACCGTCTCAACTTATAAATAGGAGGGGAGAATGAAGTGGGCGCATGTGCGCATGTGCGGAGCTCTTCTAGAGTGTGCGCATGCGCAGGACATTTCTAGAGCGCGCTTGCGCAGGACATTTCCGGAGTGGGCGCATGTGCAAAGTATTTCGGGCGGGAAAGGCCTGCGGAATCAGCCATGTTTGCCAGACGTTTCTGAGTTTATGTATTAAAGAAATAAGTTGCTTAAAGCTTAAATAAAGTTAAGTTAATTACGAGTAGTGAAAGTTTCATTTATCTCACAACAATGCTTTCCCTCAATTTTCCTGCACTAATCTTTTTAAAATACTCAAGATTCACTCAATGTATTTACAAACCTTAAAACACAAAGGCAATTAAAAAACAAACAAATCTCACATTGCAGAACAAAGTTTAGAAGGTTAATGTTTTGCAATGTTAGACAAACTGAAGAACAGGAGTCCAAGAACTTTGAAAAACACCCTTTTCTAGGCCTCCTGACAGAATGTTTGACTTTAAACTGCAAACCAGATTTCACAGAGAGCCCACACTACAGCTGAGAGTAGATTGGAAAAAAATCATTGCAATGGGAAGGTTATTGTGAAATGGGAGAGAAGCTGGGGAACTTTTTTTTTTAATGCTGATGAAATAATTATTACAAAACCTGAAAGCCATTTTTTTGGGGGGGAAGTAGTTTTGTAATAAACCAGTGAAACTGAACATGTCCTGGCATTAAGGAAGGTTTTGTGTTGCACTTTATTCAACATTGTTTACTCCAGTTTGTCATGTAGGTCAGTCTGAAGAAGGGTCTTGACCCGAAACGTCACCCATTCCTTCTCTCCAGAGATGCTGAGTTACTCCAGCATTTTGTGTCTATCTTCGGTTTAACCCAGCATCTGCAGTTCCTTCCTACACATGTCATGTAGGTTAATACACAAGGTGCTGGAGTAACTCATCGGGTCTGGCAGCATCTGTGGAGGACATGGATAGGCGACATTTCAGAACGGGAACCCTTCTCGGAAGAAGTCTGAAGTAGGGTCCTGACCTGAAACGGCACCTTTCCATATTCTCCACAGATGTCACCTAAACCCGATGAGTTACTCCAGCACTTTGTGCTCCAGGCAAAATTCCAGCATTTACAGTTCCTTGTGTCCGTCATAAAGGTTATTCGACTTTTAAGGGAGAGGTGTGTTTCATGATTGTACAATTTTAGCAGTGGGCTTTTTCCCTTCATCCAGTTTGTTCATTCATTACATTACAATGATTCAAACCCATATTAGCCGGGATATCCTGAATATTGGGCTAAATTGGTTTGTCCTGCATGGGACCGCCCTTGTGCCGTATTTGACTGCTACTACTTGGGTCGAGGGGACTGTCGGGTCAGAGCATCGCATCCGGCCCCGCCTCGCCCTTCCCAATGTAGTGAAGCCCATGGAGTGCAGCAGCAGCAGCGCCACGCCCATGGCCCCGTCGGTCGGCAGCCTGGCCAACTGCCCGACCTTTGGATCTTTGCTTACCGCCGACACCACCACCCCTCCTTCTCATGGCCGATCATCGGTTCATGAGTTGGATGGGGCGCCGGACTTTGCGCGCGACGTCGCGCCCAGGCCAAAACTCCTCAGCTGGCCCACCGGCTGGGCTTTGTGTGCAGTCCAGCACCCGGGCCAACTCAACATTCACCCAGCCACGGCCGAGTCGGTCAACGAATTGCCATCGGGAGTTTGTCCTGTATTTTGACCTTTCGTCCCATTTGGGAGTGAGAAAGTTGGCAACCCATTGTGTGGGACCCACTCAAAGCCCCTCAACGCTCCATCATCAGGTGCTCTTCAAGAGCAATCTGGTATTTTCTCTACTCCAACATAGCTGGAAATACTCAGATAGTCACACTAATTCTTTCAGTTTATCACCAAGCAGAACAAATGGCAAATACTATGACATTACTGGTAACCTCACTACTGCAAGTGATTGCAAGTAACTTAGTGCACAATATTTATGTGTACCTCCTCTTCACTCATGGCATCTTCGCAGATAAATGTTCCTGCCTTTGCCAGGAGACGTTCCTGTAGTTTTTGTTTCATGCCCTCATTAAGTAGAATGTTTCCCCTGAGTAAATTGTTGCCTTTAGCCTCATCATACATGCCAGATGTTGCCAGTTATATGCTGACGCCCTGTTTTAAAAAGGCAAAGTGCAAACACATTGTCTAATGCCTGCCAGGATATCATTACGATTGATCATAAATCTCACCTTTGAGATTTGGTTTGTACATTCATTGCATTCCTACATGAAACTAAAATGCTGATTTTAAAGGAGAGGTTTTGTGCAATAACACCCTAATATTAGATACAGCCAGGTCGCATTTCCAAGAGACTTGACCCCTATTTTGTCACAAACCCAACTTAAAGCCCTGTCCCACGGAACGAGTTCATTTCAAGAGTTCTCCCGAGTTTGCCCTGATTCGAACTCGGAGATTTACGGTAATGGCCGCTCATCAGTACTCGGGGCTCTCGTGGACATTTTTCATCATGGTGAAAGTTTTTCACAAGTGTTCCCGAGCTTACCTGCCGCTAGCATAACGAGCCGCTAAGGGATGTCCCCGAGCTCTGACGTACCGGCTACGTTCATTCTCCATGCTTACCACGAGTTTGATTTTTTTTAAACTCGGGGGAGCTCTTGGAATGAACTCGTACCGTGGGACAGGGCTATTAGTTCTTTCTCTCTCTCTCTCGCTCTCTCTCTCTCTCTCTCTCTCTCTCTCTCTCTCTTGTTCTGTCTCTCCCTTGCTCTATCGCTCTCTTTCTCTCTCGCACTTTCTCTCACTCACTCATTCAAAAATTGTGCTTTCATATGAAATAGTTTAATGATCTATCCTGAAGGCTACATGCAGCCTGTGTGGTCACTTGGACACACTAGCTCTGTGGGCCTCTTGACCCTTGGGTAGTGAAGGTCCCTTGAGTCCCTGCAAATTCACCATTAAAAATGTGATTGCTCGCTTGTGGAATTTTTAACAGTGGTTTAAAAGAGGTCTTACTTTCTCTAAACAAGCGGTTAACCCTGATTTTGTTTTAACTTCTCGTTGGTGACCCTGGTTTTCTTAGTTTAGCGAGATTCTCTCAGCCTGAGTGATTTGGCAGAGATTTCAAAGCCTTTCAAACAAAACCACCTACAGTGATTGAAGGACAGGCTTTGAAAGGGAATTGGAGATATATTGAAGGGATGACAAATTGCAACTGTACAGGGGGGGCTGAGCAAAGTGGTTCTTGCAGAGAACTCGCCAGAGCTTGATGGTTAAATGGCCTCTTCTCCTTGCTTTGACAGTTCGCTGATTGTGTGTGTGCAAGTGCATGCGCATGTGTTTGTGCGCAGGTATGTGCATGCGGAAGTGTGTGCATGTGTGTGCGTGAATGTGTGTGTGTATGCGCAAGTGTGTGCGGGCAAACAGTTGTGTGTGCGAGCGAGTGTGTGTGCGTGCGAGTACGTGTGCGTGCAAGAGTACATGCGCGTGTGCATGCATGTGTTTGTGCACGTGTCTGTGTGCTTGCAAACGTGCGAGTGTGTGTCTGCCTGTGAGTGAGACTAAAACAAAAATAAGCGAGCGAATGTGTGTGCGTGCGATACGTGTGCGTGCAAGAGTACATGCGCGTGTGCATGCATGTGTTTGTGCACGTGTCCGTGTGCTTGCAAACGTGCGAGTGTGTGTCTGCCGGTGAATGAGACTGAGACGAAAATGAATGAAGAGAGACATTTGAGAAGTGAGGGGCAGGGCAAGGGTGAGATGTTTGCAGAGACTTCATTTTAATGACATTGTGCGCTTGGCGGCACAGTATCACAATGTTTACTTCCTGACCATTTATTATAACTTTACTCATGCACTTAATATAATTACTCATGTATCTCACGAGGAAGTGTTGAAGGCAGGTACAACTTGAGCTCAAGTTGAGGCTAATTGCTGTTGCGGGTTCTAGAGATTAACAGGGGGACCCTAGTATCACCTTCAGAGAAACCTTTCCAATTGCCATATCAATCTGTGAATCAGTTCTGTCAACATCCTTTAACAGCTGAACTTGGTTTAAGGAAGAGAGACAGAGAGAGAATAAGAGAAAAGCAAGTATTTTAGGAAAATGGAACCAATTTGGCATCAGCAGATATTTTAAACACTTTTGTTCAAGAAGGAACTGCAGATGCTGGAAAATCGAAGGTAGACAAAAGTGCTGGAGAAACTCAGCGGGTGCAGCAGCATCTATGGAGCGAAGGAAATAGGCAACGTTTCGGCCCGAAATGTTGCCTATTTCCTTCGCTCCATAGATGCTGCCACACCCGCTGAGTTTCTCCAACACTTTTGTCTACCTTTAAAACACTTTTATTGGTATCTAATGTATGCTCTTTGTCAATAGGAATCCTTCCAGAGATTGTAGATCACCAAGCTTGATGTACACCAGAAGTTAAGATGAAACTGACACTTATTGTGCTTGTTCTGCAACTGTGTCCAAGTATAACAAGGGATATCTCCAATAACATGGCAATCCCTCCCTTCAACAAGTAGATCGTTCATTCAGCCCCATTGCTGCTTACAGGATGATCTTGTCGCAATTGCCCATAAACCATCCCAAAACTAATTCATTCCATGATCGGGTTACCATATAAATCAGCACAGCAATGTAGCTCGTTATGGTAAATGAAGCTTTAATTGTAAGAGCTCAGAGTTGTTATTTACTATGGGTTCGGGGAGTGTGGTTAACCCAAAGACAGTTTGTGTTTTCCTGTTCACACCCAGTTCTTGATGTTTTTATTGGTTTTAACCTGACACTCCCTCTCCACTGTTAGTCTTCAGTTGGCACTTATTTTTTTTAATTTATTTGCGTACAGGATGTTGAGTTGCTCACTAAGGCAGCTGGCAGTGATCAATGCCACTTGTGCTCTACGCTGAGTCACCTAAGGGCCTGTCCCACGGGCATGCGACTCCATGCGGCAAGCACGACCTAGCGTGGTCGCTTGAGCCGTACGGCCTCGCGGGGCCGGTCCCACTTCGATCGCCGGAGCCGTATGGAGTTGTGCGGAGCTGGTCCCGACATCGCGCGGGGCTCCGAAAAACTGACAGTGTTCAAAAATTCCGCGCGGCAACGGCCTGCCGGCCAGCAGCCGCCTTGGCGCCGTACGCACTACCTCGACGGGCATGCGCAGCGTCTTGATGCCGTACGTCACGCGCGAACCTCCCGCGGACTTCGCTAGAACTTCACGTCACTCACTCGACCTCCGCTCGGCCCCCCCTTCCGGTTTGGTCGCGCTTGCCGCATGCATGTCACATGCTCGTGGGACAGGCCCTTTACTCAATAGAGTGCTCAGATTCAACTACATTGGTAGTGTTTGTGGAGTGGTTTAGTTTAGAGCTGCAGTGATGAAAAAGGCCCTTCGGCCCACCGAATCCGTGCCGACCAGAGATCCCCGCAAACCAAAACCCCTGCCTCACGTTGCGAGTCCACCCACGAGTCATCCCGAGTTTAAAACAAACCAAACTCGTGGTAATCACGTAGAATTAACGTAGCGGGAACGTCGCGACTCGTAACGCTAACGGCAGGTACTCGGGAAACTTGTTAACTCGTGAAAATCTTTCAACATGATGAAAGATTTCCACGAGTCAAATTTACTCTTGAAGTTAAATATCACTACGGTAAACTCACGGGCTACTTACGTTCTTACAACGAGTTTAAAAGTTTAAAATGTTTACTTCAAGAGTCGCTTCAAGATTTGTTTTAAATTCGGGATCACTCGTGGATGGACTTGCACCGTGAGACAGGGCCATAACACTATCCTACACACACTGGGGACAATTTACAATTATGCCAAGCCAATTAACTTACAAACCTAGATGTCTTTGGAGTGTGGAAGGAAACCGGAGATCCTAGAGAGAACCCACTCAGGTCACGGGGAGAACGTACAAACTCCGTACAGACAGCACCCCTGGTCAGGATGGAACCTGGTCTCTGGCGATGCAAGGCAGCAACTCTACTGCTGCCTATATGATCTGCATGGACAAAATGCCTTGTTTACAGCAATGTGGTAACAATGAGCATAATCGGTACCAGCTTTTAATTCCAGATTTAGATAGTTACTTCCGTTTAAATGATTCAGCTGGCACGATGGGGCTTGACTCATCAGTGGTCCCTGGCTGTTGGTCCAATGCCCGATAAACCACCATGCTAAGGGGTCTGTGGTTAAAGATGAAAGCATGGACTCGACACAGTGAGCAGGGACCAATGTTTCCTCCCTTCCTGCTGACTCAAGGTCCACGAACCAGGGCCAATTGTAGAAAAGTCTTGCCGAATCTTACAGTAGAGGAGGAGGCCATTCGGCCCATCTTGCCTCTCCTTTAGTTCCACGTCCTGCAAATGACTACTTGCCCTGTGTTGGCACCCAGTGGTCTTGATCCCACCACCACTTGCGGTCTCGACCTGAGAGTGAGCAGGAACTTAAATTTAAGACTAAGGGGTAAGCCATTTGATGAGGGGAAATCCCTTCTCCCAAAGAGTGATGAACCCATGGAAATCTCAGCCCCAGAAAGCAGTTGAAGCTAAATCATTAAATATATGAAGGAAGGAATTAGATAGGTGCAGAGGGAACAAGGGGTACAGAGGTAAAGGGGGAGCCAGCTACTGAATTTGTACACAAAAAGCTGGAGTAACTCAGCTTGATAAGCAACATCTCTGGAGAGAAGGAATGGGTGACGTTTCGGGTTGAGTCTCTCCAGAGATGCTGCCTGTCCCGCTGAGTTACTCCAGCCGTTTGTGTCTACGGTTTAAAGCAGCATCTGCAGTTCCTTCCCACACTGAAGCATAGCCATGATTATTAAACACTCGAAGGATCAGAGGGCCGTCTCCTGCGTCTTTCCTCTGAGTTTCTATGTCACGTTTGCTGACCGATGGAGGGTCACACTCGCCAGCTGCTGTGATGGGGTTTATAATAATAATAATAATGGATGGGATTTATATACCGCCTTTCTAATACTCAAGGCGCTTTACATCGCATTATTCATTCACTCCTCAGTCACACTCGGTGGTGGTAAGCTACTTCTGTAGCCGCAGCTGCCCTGGGGCAGACTGACGGAAGCGTGGATGCCAATCTGCGCCTACGGCCCCTCCGACCACCACCAATCACTCACACACATTCACACACAGGCAAAGGTGGGTGAAGTGTCTTGCCCAAGGACACAACTACAGTATGCACTCCAAGCGGGATTCGAACCAACCACTTTGCAACCACACACCCACCTGTGGTTTGTGGATGTAATGGAGTGAACATGGTCACACACACATCCACCATCATTCTTTAGCTGTTGTGTTCGAGGGTGCGGGTGGCTGAGGTTCCCCTGCATCCCTGCGCCCGGCTCCTGGATGAAGAACATTCTCCTCAGCTTCCTCTCGTCCACTTGTCAGTCGCACTAAATCTGTCCCCCCCCTCCCCCTTGGTCATTGGATTGACAAGCATAACTGGAGACACAGCCAGTTCAGGAGCACTGTCTTTAGTACTAGAATTCTACTATTTCAGAGGGCAAAACGAATTATGACGAGATTGCAGAATTTGGGTGTTTGCAGGTTTTTTTTAATTTCCAATGATAAACTTGTTGTGTATCTTGAGAGGAATGCTGAATTATCTCGGAAAGTTCACTGTAAACAAACACAGCATGTTGCATCTACTCCAGTCATTTCAGTGCTTTGTGAGGCATCCTGCGGGTGTGATATGATATACAAAGCCATGGTCGTTCGATAAGAGATGTGACCTTATCAAGTATCTACACACTGCAAAAATGGATTGATTGTAATCAGGCACTATATCAATTCAATCAATTCAATTCAACTTTAATGTCATTGCACAAATACTGAGTATGGGTACAACGAAATGCAGTTTTGCGTCAGTCCGTAGTAGTAGTGCATATAGAAATTTAAAAAGAAGATACAGAATAATCAAAATCAAAAATACAGAATAATTAAACAATGGGGACGGAGGGACCGGAGAAATCTATCGGCGGGACTCTGAGTTCAGCAATGTGATGGTATAATTGTAGAAGCTGTTCCTCATCCTACTAGTACGAGACCTGAGGCTCCTGTACCGCCTCCCTGATGGGAGGAGGGCAAACAGTCCATGGTTGGGGTGGGAGGGGTCTTTAATGATCTTCCCAGCCCGTCTCAGACACCGTTTTCGGTGGAGGGCATCCATGGCAGGGAGCGGGGCACCGATGATGTGCTACGCGGTTTTCACCACCCGTTGTAGTGCCTTCCTGTCCACAACAGTGCAGCTGCTGTACCATACCGTGAAGCAGGTGGTCAGGATGCTCTCGATGATACAGCGAGAGCATCATATAACCATATAACAATGACAGCACGGAAACAGGCCATCTCGGCCCTTCTAGTCCGTGCCGAACACTTCCTCTCACCTAGTCCCATCTACCTGCACTCAGACCATAACCCTCCATTCCTTTCCCGTCCATATGCCTATCCAATTTATTTTTAAATGATAAAATCGAACCTGCCTCCACCACTTCCACTGGAAGCTCATTCCACACAGCTACCACTCTCTGAGTAAAGAGGTTCCCCCTCATGTTACCTTTCTGCTGACTGGATGGCACGCAACAAAAAGCTTTTCACTGTACCTCAGTACACGTGACAATAAACTGAACTGCAAACTGACCAGTTGAGACAGATTAGTTGGAGCAATTGAACTGGGAACATGAACTGTGGAAGGATCAGCAAATGTGATGTCTGAAGGAATACTGCAGCACAGGGCAGTAGAGCTGCCGCCTCACACTGCCAGAGACCCCTGTTCAATCCTGACGACAGGTATGGTCTCTGTGGAGTTTGCACGTTCTCCCTGGGTTTTCTCTGGGTGCTCCAACTTCCTCTTACATCCTGAAGATGTGCAGGGTTGTAGGTAAATTGCTACCGTTGTGTAGGATGTGAAACTGGAAGCAGTGAACGATGGTCGATGGTCAGTGTGGACTTGCTGGGCCGAAGGGGCCTGTTTCCATGCTGTATCTCTGATACTAAAACTAAGGAGCAGGCTCTTCGACCCATCAAGACCACATGAGCTCTTTCACAGAGCCGTCCATTCTGAAGTTCATTACCCCGTACCTTCTTTTAGTTTCAGCGAGTATCTATCAGGTTCTCCTGGAACGTTACACCTGCATTTTTTTCACTTCCCCGTCAGGCACTGCGTCAAAAATCCTACCAGATGCCGGTTTAAATTGAAGGTAGGCACAGAATGCTGGAGTAACTCAGTGGGACAGGCAGCATCTCCGGAGAGAAGGAATGGGTGGCGTTTCGGGTTGAGACCCTTCTTGTCTCCATTCCTTGTCTCCCATTCCTTGTTTCCAGAGATGCTGCCTGGCCTGCTGAGTTCCAGCATTCTGTGTCTATCTTCCAAATCCTACCATTTGGTTGGATTAAAAAAAAATCTCCCCCTTTCAATTTGTCTCCTTTGTCAATCATTGTAAGTCCGTGCCCATTGCCTATCAACTCTCAGTCAATAGAAGAAAATTCTTACCAGAACCCTCATGACCCACAAGGACCATGCCTGAGATGTTACCTACCAGCAGTGGAAAATGTGACTGTCTGTTTTTAGATACAGAGCATAGCTCGGAGGAGAGAAACATGTACAGTGCAATTGATTTTCCGCAAACCCAAGATGTGTGGTGTGTTGGAAACAGCCTCCACATTTTCCCCCTGCTTTGTATATTCTACATCAGATACAGATGCAATTCTGGAGGAGGAGAGGAACGATAGAGGTATTAGGGACTTTTTTTAGATATTAGAAATGAATTACTGTGGTAAGGGAGGTGGTGAATTAAATTTGACTATTTCCAGTTCTAGCCAACCGATCCAAGAGGGATATTGCACCAGAATGTGAGAAAGTAAACAGAAACTGCCGCCCCCACAGCTTCTTCATTCCCCTTACAGATCTGGGAGGGGGGGGGAGAGAAATCTTGGACAGGCTCTGGTGCAGTTCCTGGAGCCAGAAGATGTTTTGTTCTTTGGGAGGTGATGAACAGAGAGATGTGTGCCTTGGTGAGCTCTCCATTGCCCGTGATCCTCCTCACCAGATGGATTGAATTGCTTCACTCCATGAGAGGCACTCATGGCCCACTTCAGCAAAAGCAGGTTTTCATAAGTTCCAGGAGCAGAATTAGGCCATTTGGCCCATCGAGTCTACTCCGTCATTCAATCACGGTTGATCTATCTTTGCCTCTCAACCCCATTCTCCTGCCTTCTCCCCATAACCCCTGACACCCTTACTAATCACAACACCCATCGTGCAATTTGAATGAATGAATGAATAAGTTTATTGGCCAAGTATTCACATACAAGGAATTTGCCTTGGTGCTCCACCCGCAAGTGACAAAATGACATACAGTGACAGTTAGGAATGACACATAAAACATTAAACATTAATAATAAAACATTATTGATTAAACAACTGAACTAAATAAAATACCAGTGCAAAAGGAGGCTACAGATTTTTGGTTATTGAGTAGAGCTACTACTCGTGGAAAAAAATGCTGTTTTGATGTCTGGCTGTGGCAGCTTTGACAGTCCGGAGTCGCCTTCCAGAGGGAAGTGATTCAAAGAGCTTGTGGCCAGGGGGACAATTGGACACTGAATTATTATTGAAAATTGAACGGCAGCTTGGTCTAATTTCAATAGAGCATCTTGAAGGATTTCCTTATTGTGTCTTGCTCTAACCTCTTGCTTTATCGCACGGTCTATCTTTTGGAACTCTTATTGGAATTGATATTTTTGTGCGTTTGAGCCCATGTGCCTGCGATGCTGTTGCAAGCGAGATTGTCATTGTATTTGTGCCTCACCTGTACATGTCAATAAACTCAACTTGACTTGAGGAACATACGATGGGGTGGAAAGATTTGGAGAGGCTAATTTTTCGCGAGGTGGGCCTTGGCAATTGAAGGCACAAGCTTCAATGATGGGCTGTTTGGAAACCAGCGATACATGGGAGGCTAAATTGATCAGTACGTTAAATGCTGACACAATTACACACTGGGTTTTCAAAGCCCGTGGTGCTTACTTTTATGACATCTCCAAAAGAAGTCCCAAGTGTAGAGGACAATTTGCTGTGGGCCCTGCAGATGACATAGATGTTTCCCTAGCAGAAACATGAATCCATAATTTGCCACCTGCTAGAGACTCTGTCTATTATTCCCATGGAAGAATAAGGAACTGGACTGTGATCTGGTCATAGATTGAGACATGGGCTGAGGGGGGTTTCAGAAGGCTTTAATAAATGAGAAATTCTTTATCCCTCGATGTAGCCTATTCTTTAAGAGGATGAATAGCCTTTTTGTTTTCAAGTTGTGTGATAGATTTCAAGTTGCTGCCACCAACTTGATTTCATGCAAATGAAAGTGGGGTTTTTTCCAGATAATAAAACCTGTAGCATACAGAGTGACGGGAAGCTTCAGTGAACGAGTTGAGTATATTGTGAGCAGGATACTCACTGGCGTGTGGGTGTGTGTGTGGGCCGGGACACAGGATGGAGGACTTCACACACTATCACAGTTTCAGATACAAGTTGGGTGCTCACTCAGAGCCTGCTGCTCACCTGTTGCCCTTGACTAGTTGCTGCCACTAGCTGGGAATTACTTATTCAATGCCCCAACCATAAAGAGACTGGGCAACAGGTAACAAATCAGTACAGCTGTTCAATAAAAGCCCCCGTTATCTATTATGTATCTATAATACAGCACAAAACTCACATTTATTTCACCACATCTTTCACATACCCAGAATGACATTACTTTGCAAGTAAACTCTGTTTCATATGAAGAGACGTGATGTGCACACTTTGGGACGTATTCACATTCCTCCAATCTACCTTGTTGCAGCCCTTGCGCTTTTTAATCTGCAATTTCTCTGCAGCTGGAACACTCTGCGCTCTTTCCTTTCTCTTTTAGCCCTAACTGTTGTATCATGTATTGTTTGATTATAATCATGTATGGATGAACAGCACGCAAACCAAAGTGTTTCACTGTATCTCCGGACACCTAACAATGATAATACTAAACCAAACAGCAGGATGACAGTGAACAGTTTCTTCAGTGTAGGGTTGTATTCAAGCGCTGGCCAGGGCACCCTGCATCACCCCGATAATGTGACGTGGGCATTTATTACACCCGTCCAAGATGGTGCAGGGACTGTAACTTTACTGTTATCACACGCTCGGCATTTTACCAAGAATGTCTTCCCCCCCTCCCCTCCCCTCCCACCCTGAGGTGTCTGCACCCTCCCTCCCACCCTGAGATGTCTACAGCGACAGTCAAACTCGCAGCCAGCGGGCTCTGAGTCAGGCATGATAGGTACCCACAGCCCACTGCAGTTGGAAAAGAGACAGGCGCATAAACTTATAGAAACATTAAACATTCTTAATGGATTGGACTGGCTAGATGCAGGGAAAATGGTCCCGATGTTGGGGGAGTCCAGGACCAGGACCAGAGCTCACAGTTTAAGAATAAGGGGTAGGCCATTTGGGACTGAGATGAGGAAAAAAAATGTTTTCACCCAGAGAGATGTGAATCTGTGGAATTCTCTGCCACAGAAGGCAGTGGAGGCAAATTCACTGGATGTTTTCAAGAGAGAGTTAGATATAGCTCTTAGGGCTAATGGAATCAAGGGACATGGGGAAAAAGCAGGAACGGGACACTGATTTTGGATAATCAGCCATGATCATATTGAATGGCGGTGCTGACTCGAAGGGCCGAATGCCCTACTCCTGCATCTATTTTCTATGTTTCTATGTAAGGCGAGCAGAATGTAAATATTGTGAGCGGCACCTCCACTCAGAAATCGCCTGGGGTAAAGCGATTCCCGGTGTACATTTGTTACACTTGCTGCTGCACCCAGCTGCTGAGCAAAAAGGGTGTCTGGGGTTTAATGAACTTTGAGCGGGGTGAGTAAGAATGAGCCGTTCCGAGAACCAAAAGCAATGTGGACTCGCAGGGAGTGTGCGAACAGTGCCGCATCTATGGCATCCTGCTGAAGACTGGCTGAGTGGAAGTCCCATTTAGTGAAACGCCCGCTCGTGAAATGCTGCAGAATACAGCTGGCCAGATTAATCTGCATTCCGCTGTTGCACAAGTGTGCGAGGAACAAGAGGACAAGAATTTCAGGAACTCGATAGCTTTGATCAGAGTTTGCGGTAACTTTATATTGGTCTTTAACTTTACATTTAAAGACCTTTAAAGTCGTTCCTTCCTCTAGTCCTTCGGTGAAAGAGTGTACGTTGGCAACTGCGCCTCAGAGTGAGAACTAACCAGGGCTGTCCATGTTTTGCTTGTAAACCCAAAATTTGGTTTCGAACCAATTTATAACTCTGATAAAAAAAACATCACAACGCAATTAAAAAAAAAAGAGAAGTCACTATTTCAGATCTGCATCTAGATGAACTCAAACGCAGTATTGCACTATTGAACTGGCAGCAGTCTGAAGTATTGTCAGGCAAATGCAGCAAAGAGTAGTCTTGTTAGCGCACAATCTTTCTTACCTTTTGTAACTGTGACGAGAATCATTATGACAGTCAACGCTTGTAGCTGACAGGTTATCCGGTTTTGAACATCCATTGCTGTGTGCTTGTCTTCCCAGACTCAATCTCCTTTCATCTGTTAGCTCCCCTGTCCGAGTGTATGTGTATGAGCGAGTGAGAGAGAGAGATCCTCATTGATGTTTACTGTATGAGCTTTAAGCATTGACTTCAGGCCAGAATCTGTGAGTGTCTGTGTTTAATAGGCTCAAGCTCTGTGAAAGAAACTTGAAACCAGAAATTTGCATGAGGCAGTCCCACGAATGTTTTAATTGGCCCCGGCCTCAGGAACTGGCGCCTCTATTGCTGCTGTCAGACAGTACTTTAGAAGAGAGGAAGCAGGCTGGTACCTATTCCTGGCTCTTGCCAACTTTGCTCCTCCAAACCCCCCAATAATTCAGGGTGATAATGACACAATTGCACCAGCCAGTCTGGTAAAGTGGGCCACTCCACCAAAGCTGCCAGGAATGCATGCATTATGACACATAATAATAATAATAATAATGGATGGGATTTATATAGCGCCTTTCTAATACTCAAGGCGCTTTACATCGCATTATTCATTCACTCCTCAGTCACACTCGGTGGTGGTAAGCTACTTCTGTAGCCACAGCTGCCCTGGGGCAGACTGACGGAAGCGTGGCTGCCAATCTGCGCCTACGGCCCCTCCGACCACCACCAATCACTCACACACATTCACACACAGGCAAAGGTGGGTGAAATGACTTGCCCAAGGACACAACGACAGTATGCACTACAAGCGGGATTCGAACCGGCTACCTTCCGGTTGCCTTCCGAACACTTAGCCCATTGTGCCATCTGTCGTCCCATAAGGCCCTATGTTACACTCAGTGTGCAGAGTCTAAGTTGCTCCTATGTTCTAGGAGCAGAATTAGGCCATTCAGCCCATCAAGTCAACTGCCATTCAATCAAGGCTGATCTACCTTTCCCTCAACCCCATTCTCCTGCCTTCTCCCCATGCTGACTGCTGTTGGCATGTCATCACCTCCTCAACAGCCAACAATGGAGCATTGTGGGCTCCTTGGCCATCAGTGCCGGCTCTGATTTGTTCTGTACCTTTTCACACCTCTAGTTTCCCTCTCCCCTGACTGAGTCTGAAGAAGGATCTTGACACGAAACGTCACCCATTCCTTTTCTCCACAGATGATTTCCTTGATCTCCGAAGCTCGATAACCAACACCCCCCTCCCCAATATTTCTCCTCCATCTCCAATGTTATTTAAAAGACAAAGCACATTAGATTATAGTCACAACTAGACTAAGTGGGACCCGTTGGGTCCCAGCTTCACACGGGAGGCCTGGTCCCCCAACGCAATATTCCACCTTTCCACCAATTCCAATATTGCTGGCCAGTGGGGTTCTGGAGTGCTAGTATGGGTGTTGTCGGCCGAAGGGACTGGTTTCCAGACCACATAAACCACATAAAGGGCACTCACAGTTCAGTAGACACTCAGTGTTGTGTAGATTCCCAGTTCAGACTGAGAGTCGTGGCCTCTCCCTCGCCATCTTGCAGCGACTGAGCCACGTCCAGACTTCCGGGTTTTATAGTCCCTCCCCCCCCCCCTCCAGAAGGGGTGTGGCCTTCATCGCGATGATTGACAGGAGAGAGAATCGCAAGATTTTCTAAACACTAATAACTCTTTTTTTAATCGATGGGAAAAATCCTCGGGGCCTGATCATCGGAGGAGGACTCTAACTAAGATGGACAAAAAATCACAGCCATATATGGTAGCGTTTTTTTTCTAAAATCAAAAAACAACGCAAACAGGAAGTGGTCAAGATGAGACTTTTAATTATATAGATGTAATACTGCACCGAACCTGGCAACTTGTGTAGGAAGGAACCGCAGACGTTGGTTTACACTGAAGATGGACACAAAATGCTGGAGTAACTCAGCGGGTCAGGCAGCATCTGTGGAGAAAAGGAA
Organism: Amblyraja radiata; assembly: GCF_010909765.2. Classification (NCBI taxonomy): domain Eukaryota; kingdom Metazoa; phylum Chordata; class Chondrichthyes; order Rajiformes; family Rajidae; genus Amblyraja; species Amblyraja radiata. Next base: position 6,891,896 of record NC_045992.1, on the reverse strand, counting down.
TGGGTGACGTTTTGGATCGAGACCCTTCTTCAGAGTGAGAGTTAGGGGAGAAGGAAACTATGAAAAGGTGCAGAACAAATCAGAGCCAGGATTGATGGCCAAAGAGCCCACAATTGTCCATTGTTGGCTGTGGAGGAGATGATAACGAGGGGATACAAACAGTGAAACTAGCAGGATGACTGGTGGGGGGGGGGGGGGGGTACAGAGAGAATGGGAATGCAAGGGTTACTTGAAATTAGAGAAATCAATACTCGTACCACTCGGTTGTAAGCTGCCCAAGTGAAATATGAGGTGCTGTCTCTCCAATTTGCGTGTGGCCTCACTCTAACTCATCCATGCTGACCAATATGCCCATCTAAGCTAGACCTATCCCGTCCAAATCTCTTTTAAGTGTTATTATTGTATCTGCCTCAACCACTTCCTCTGGCAGTTTGTTTCATCCATGCACTGCGTGAAGACATTGTCTAGCATGTCCCTTTTCACAGGTCTTGTTTCCCCTTAAACGTATGCCCTGACACCCTTATCTGGAAAAAAGATTGCAGAAGCCTGGAAAGCACAGGGGGTCCAAGGCTCCCTGGAAAGAGGTCACGGAGGGGTGAAGAATGTTTTTGGCATGCTGGTCTTCATCGGGAAAGGCATGAGTATAGAAGTCAAGATGTTATGCTGCAGTTGTACAAGACGTTGGTCGGACCGCACATGGAGTATAGTGTTCAGTTTTGATCGCCGTGCTGTACAGTCACTGCCATTAAGCTGGAAACAGTGAAGAACGTTTTTACGAGGCTGTCGCCAGGACTTGAGGGATGGAGCGATAGGGAGAGATTAGGTGAGAGAGGCAGAGTTTAAAGGAGGTGTGCGGTGCATGTTGTTTTTACACAAAGGGCCATGGCCACCAGGAACACACTACGGGTGGGGGCAGATGCAATGGTGCCACTTACAGACTTAGATAGGCACATGAACATGCAGAGAATAGATCAGTATGGATCATGCAAAGACAAATGAAATGAGCTTATCTTGGTCTCATGTTTGGCACAGACGTGATGGGCCAAATGGTCTGTTCCTGTGCAGGACTGTTCTATGTTCTATTAGACAGGCTAGGATTTTATTTGTTGTAGTGTAGGAGAGATAGTATAAAATCATGAGGGTCACAGAGAGGGCAAATCCTTTTCTCAGGGTTGGGCAATCAACAACTGGGGGACCTCGGTTTAAGGTTGGAGAGGAAATATTTAATTATGCCTGTGGAATTCTCTGCCTCAGAGGGCGGTGGAGACTGATTCTCTGGATACTTTCAAGAGAGAGCTAGATAGAGCTCTTGAAGATAGCGGAGTCAGGAGATATGGGGAGAAGGCAGGAACGGGGTACTGATTGTGAATGATCAGCCATGATCACATTGAATGGTGGTGTTGGCTTGAAGGGCCGTATGACCTACTCCTGCATCTATTGCCTATTGAACCCTGAGAAGCAACTGTCTCACATAGAGGGTGTTACATATATAGAACAAGCTGCCAGAGGAAGTGGTTGAAGCAGGTGCAAAAACAATATTTAAAAAGACATTTTGACAGGTACGTGGACTGAAAGGATTGAGAAGAATATGGGCCAAATGCAGGCAAATGGGGCCGTCTTAGATGGGTGCTTCCTAGCATGATCTCCAAACTTAAAAACTAAACTGAACTAATCAGTGTACCAAGGCGTCAATGAGGGAATGGGAATTAGAACGACGATTGTTTAATGATCAAGAATTTATTGATGACCCAGTAATGAAGAGCGTTTGAGGGAAGAGTGATCATAACGTCACAGCTTGTGATCTGGTTCTATCTTAAATACATGTCTTAAACCTGGACACAGTAAACTACTAAATTAGGTTGTGAGATGCTCAGGATTAGTTAGATAGATCAAAGAATAGACAGTCAAAAGGTAGTTGGGTTATCAAGTGATTTATATCTGATGGTAAAAGTCACTAGCAAGTGAATGAAACATATATGGACAGGCCCGTGGATAAGTAATGTTTAGAGGGATAAAGGCCAAATACCAGGAACATTGAACCAGTTTAGGTAGGCATCTTGGCAGGGAGAAGTTGGGCTGTAGGGCCTGTTTCCATGTTGTATCTCCAAACTAAAACTAAACTGAACTTTAGATATGCATCTTCGTTAGCATGGACAAGTTGGGCTGAAGGGCCTGTCTCCGTCCTGCCAAACTCTATGGAAATAAACCTTTTAAAAGAAAAGAAAAATTACTCCCAGCAATACGCGAGTGATTTGCCGTTCAGCACAGGAAGACTAGGGGCAATTCTGGGAAGTTGTTAACCCTAAGTGAATCAGGACTCAATTGGTGCTTTTGGGTGGCACAGTGGCACAGCGGTAAAGCTACCGACTTACGGCGCAAGAGACCCGGGTTCGATCCTGATTGTACGGAGGTAGCACCTTCTGCCCGTGACCTGCGTGGGTTTTCTCCGGTTTCCTCCCAATCTCCAAAGATGTACAGATTTGTTGGTTAATTGGCTTGGTATAAAAGGTAAAATTGTCCCTAGTGTGTGCAAGGTGGTGTGAATGTGCGGGGATCGCTGGTGGCCGCAGACTCGGTGGGCCGAATGGCCTGTTTCCACGCTGTATCTCTGCATTAAACTAAACTTTGGTCAGATCGGCATTTTGTTTTGAGTTATGAAAGTAAAAGCGGACGAGATTAATTTTGTTGCGGTGATGAGGTCACGCAGAGGAATCAAGTGTTCAGAAATGAAGATGAATTTGTAAATAAGATGCGAGGTCGGGTGAGCGTGGAATGGGCCGATCAAGACCTGCCCCATTCCACAGCTTCACTCGTGTGTTTCCTGATGATGATGATGATGATGATGATGATGATGATGCATTTTATTTGCTGGCGCCTTTCTGGACATCCAAGGACACCTTACAGGACATAAAATCACAATACATTTATCAATATTAAAATCAAGTTGATTAAAAACAAAAAAAATAAATAATACACAAAACATTTTAAGTCATTAAAATCAGGGTGAACATGGTGGAAGTTATGTCGGGTATGCTAATCTAAACAGGTGTGCTTTGAGTTGTGATTTGAAATGATCGATAGTGTCCAGGTGACGGATGGAAGGTGGGAGAGTGTTCCAGAGACGTGGGGCAGAGCAGCTGAAGACTCTGGCACCCATGGTGCTGAGTCTAAATGTGGGGACAGTTAAAATTGCAGCTGATGAGGAACGAAGTGACCAGGAAGGAGTGTATGGTAGCAGCAGGTCAGAGAGGTATTGGGGAGCAAGGTGGTGTAGGGCTTTGAAGGTCAGCAGTAAAATCTTGTAATTAATCCTGTGGTGCACAGGGAGCCAGTGGAGCTGAGTGAGGATGGGTGTGATGTGGTCCGATGATCTGGTGCGGGTGATGATCCGGGCTGCAGAGTTCTGAATGCATTGGAGGCGATGAAGAAGTTTATTGGAGGTGCAAGTGAGGAGGGCGTTGCAGTAATCGATGCGGGATGTGACCATGCTGCATTTCTGACGTGCAACACATTGCAACTTTTATCCCTTGAATCAGAAATTAGAGAAATTATTATAATTCCAGATATTAGAAGAGGTTGTCATAACCTCAGTGTGGTTCTGGTTCTGATGTTTGAGAACCTTGACGTTAGTTCCGTGCCTTTAAATTTGTGAAGTGAAACTCAGTCTGACACACAATGGCCCCACACGGCACTGCCTTCCTGTTCAACAGAGTTGTGTTCACTATCCCATATCTCCTTAGCCTGGGCCTCTCGGCAGCTCTGAGGCTGCCAGATCTCCTGATCTCCAGGAGATGTTTTAGGGACGGAAACCACTTGGGCAGCACAGTGGCACAGCGGGTAGAGTTGCTGCCATACTGCGCCAGGGACCCGGTTTCGATTCTGACCGCGGGTGCTGTCTGTACAGAGTTTGCACGTTCTCCCTGTGTCCGTGTGGGTTTTCTCCGGGTGCTCCGGTTTCCTCCCACACTCCAAAGGCGTGCGTGTTTGTAATTAGCTTCTGGAAATAGTTATGGGCCCTAGTGGCAATAGACAATAGATGCAGGGAGTAGGCCATTCGGCCCCTCAAGCCAGCACTGCCATTCAATGTGACCATGGCTGATCATCCACTATCAGTACTCCGTTCCTGCCTTCTCCCCATATCCCTTGACTCCGCTATCTTTAAGAGCTCTGTCTAGCTCTCTCTTGAAAGCATCCAGAGAACCAGCCTCCACCGCCATCTGAGGCAGAGAATTCTACAGACTCACAACTCTCGATGTGAAAAAGTTTTTCCTCATATCCGTTCTAAATGGCTTAGCCCTTATTCTTAAAACATGTAGCACACTGCTAGTGTATAGTGTGATCGCTGGTCAGCGATGACTCGGTGGGCCAAAGGGCCTGTTTCCTTGCTGTATCTCTTAAGTCTTAAAATCTAAACCTTGAAATTATGTTGGAAAATATTAGCATCAGAAGAAGTTAATCAATTTATTTTAAGTTTATGGAGGTTTTCATTGAAACAGTGGAGGAAGAAATCTCATGCTAAATCAATTCACTCTTCCAATAGTGAGACAAGATGATCGGAATGTTATTCCTTCTTCATCATCAATGGTCTAACTTCTGGAGATTCCAACCAAACAGCGGGACCAGAAGACCACAGGGGTTCAAGATGGCAGCTCACCGCCACCTTCTCAAGGCCAATTAGGGACAGTCTTTGCCTATGACATCCACATCTCAATCCTCATTAGAACCCCCAAAGCATTGGAATTCCTCAACTCTTCCTTTGTCATCACATGCTTTGACAACTTTGCTGTTGGCTTTGCTAATCCTTGACATTGCTTCTCTCTGTGTCTTTATCTGTTGCCATCTTCTCACACACACTTCCTCTGAGCAATATTGCTGTGGGTGGCATTGTTATTGTGTAGTGGATTGTAACCCAATATTTACAAAAAAACATATTTTCCTCTGCTGTGCAAGATTCATTGCCATATTGTCGAAGGACATCTTGTCCAAATTACTATCAGAAAGTATAATCAGATTCAGATTCAGATTCAGATTCAATTTTAAATGTCATTGTCAGTGCACAGTACAGAGACAACGAAATGCATTTAGCATCTCCCTGGAAGAGCGACATAGCAAATGATTTGAATAAATAATAATAAGTGTCCGGGGGGGGGGGGGGGGGGGTGATTGGCAGTCACCGAGGTACGTTGTTGAGTAGAGTGACAGCCGCCGGGAAGAAGCTGTTCCTGGACCTGCTGGTTCGGCAACGGAGAGACCTGTAGCACCTCCCGGATGGTAGGAGGGTAAACAGTCCATGGTTGGGGTGAGAGCAGTCCTTGGCGATGCTGAGCGCCCTCCGCAGACAACGCTTGCTTTGGACAGACTCAACGGAGGGGAGCGAGGAACCGGTGATGCGTTGGGCAATTTTCACCACCCTCTGCAATGCCTTCCGGTCGGAGACAGAGCAGTTGCCATACCATACTGTGATGCAGTTGGTAAGGATGCTCTCGATGGTGCAGCGGTAGAAGTTCACCAGGATCTGAGGAGACAGATGGACCTTCTTCAGTCTCCTCAGGAAGAAGAGACGCTGGTGAGCCTTCTTGATCAGAGTTGAGGTATTGTGGGTCCAAGAGAGGTCATCGGAGATGTTGACTCCCAGGAACCTGAAGCTAGAAACACGTTCCACCTCCGTCCCGTTAATGTGGATGGGGGTGTGCGTGCCGCCCCTGGACTTCCTGAAGTCTACACTGAGCTCCTTGGTCTTCTTGGAGTTAAGGGCCAGGTTGTTGTCAGCGCACCATGCTGCTAAGTGCTGGACCTCCTCCCTGTAGGCCGACTCATCGTTGTTGCTGATGAGGCCAATCACCGTTGTATCATCTGCATACTTGATGATGGTGTTAGTACCATGTACAGGTGTGCAGTCATAGGTGAAGAGGGAGTAGAGAAGGGGGCTCAGCACACAGCCCTGTGGAACGCTGTGTTCAGGATGAGGGTTGAAGAGGTGTGCTTGTCTAACCTAACAGACTGGGGTCTGTTGGTTAGAAAGTCCAGTATCCAGTTGCAGAGGGAGGGGTCGATGCCCAGGTTACCGAGTTTGGTGATCAGTTTTGATGGTATAATAGTGTTGAATGCTGAGCTGTAATCGATGAACAGCATTCTTACGTAAGTGTCTCTGTTGTCGAGGTGGGAGAGGGCGGAGTGAAGTGCCGTTGAGATGGCATCCTCCGTACTCCTGTTCTTGCGGTAGGCAAACTGATAGGGATCCAGTGTGGGGGGTAGGCAGCTTTTGAGGTGTGCCAGGACCAGCCTCTCGAAGCACTTGGTGATGATGGGGGTAAGTGCAACTGGGCAGAAGTCGTTGAGGCTTGCCGCAGTGGAGTGTTTTGGCACTGGCACGATGGAGGTGGTTTTAAGGCACGTGGGGACAACTGCTTGGGCAAGTGACAGGTTGAAGATGTCAGTCCAGACGTCTGTCAGCTGCGCAGCACAGGCCCTGAGCATGCGCCCGGGGATGCCGTCAAGGCCAGCAGCTTTACGTGCATTAGTCCTACTCAGTGCCACGTATACGTCGTAGGGGGTGAGTGTGAGGGGTTGGTGATTGGCAGGTAGCACAGCCTTGATGGCTGTCTCTAGATTGTCCCTGTCGAAGCGGCCATAGAAGTGATTAAGCTCCTCAAGGAAGGAGGCGTCGCTGGATCAGTATAGCTCCTGAACAGAAAAGTTGTGTAAATTGTTGTGTTGAAGCAGAATTACCGATGCGTCAGAACAGCATCTGCATTCTGAGCCTGTGAGCAGGTCTGTCGCCGGTCAATTGTAAGTGAATGCAGGGGGTATGAACATAATGCAAGTCTTGCTGAAGTTGTCTTTAAAAAGAGCAATTCATAATGTCAGGAGGAAGTTGAAAGAGTTTCATCATGAGATGTTAGAATGTTTGCGACATGCCAACCTCTTTACATGTAACCATTGCAGGGTGGGCATTTTACTTCGGAGTCACGTGAGTGACTACGTGAAGAAGTGCCGTCCGTCTGCGTGCGCGTCATTACGTCTGAACGCAACACGCACGACGGACTGGCAGGCACTGAGTCCTCCCAGGCCGTCAGGATGAGCAGGTAAGGGAAGTTGAAATCACTTACCTGCGTTCTTTCAGGCTTGAAGTTTTTTTCAGAGCCCAGATGTCGAGGAGACGGCCCGCGGGGATGTCGGCTGCCGAAGACCGCAGCCTTCCAAATAGCGGGCAACGGTCTTGTCCCCGACATTAGCGCCGACAGCAGAATCGGGAGGAGACTTTGCGCGGGAGCAGGAGCTCCATGGTTGTCCTGCGGGGCATAATCCCACCCGCAAGTCTAAACTAACCCGTTGACTCAGATGAGTCCGGGGAAGAGGGATACCCTCCCTCAACGGAGAGCGTCTGAGGACGACTTCTCCCACATGGAGCAACTCATGGAGAAGTTGCTCCAACAATAATCTGCTCCAAAGGAAGGAGCAGCATCAGCACGGGCCCTACAGCAGTGCCGGTGCCGGGAGCCTCGCACATGGGGCAGCCCAATGTCTTCCACATGGAAGGGGGAACTACATGTGGAAGAAATCACTCTGAATCAGAGTACAAAGAGAGGGGGGGAAACCTTCCCAGGGACAAGCAGAAGAAAGGAAGTAGGTAAGTAAGTTTTACTTATATTGCACTGTTTAAGTCAACACCAAAATGCTTTACATAAAAGGAATAATAAGCTTCCATACAAACAAACAGAAAATAAGTGCTTCTGCAATCATCCAGGTTCCACTGGGTGCTTCCCTGGATGGAATCTAGCTCTTGACAGCCCGGGTATTATGGAGAACCCGCAGGCAGCAGCACCTGTTTTCAGGGCAGCACAAATGTCCCCTGCTCTAAGGAGAGGAGCATTCATGGTCCTTTTCAGTCTGACCAAAGATAGAATCTCATTTAGGTCCACTGGAAGGGCCATGTCAGCACAGGTATCCTCAGGGGCCTGCGGCAGCACCTGTTTTCAGGGCTGCCTACGAACCTCACTCTCAGTGGGGCGGTTCACTGAATCCGGTGGTGGCTTGAAAGCTGGGCACGGAAATATGATCAGAGTCGTCTTTCAAGGCAGACTCAAAATAATGGCCAGAATTGTCCTACAAGGCAGGCTCAGTATGATGAGGTTTCAGACCAGACCCAAGCAGAGGTCGGGAGAAACATGGAATCCACACTCCTTACCAGTCCTACTCCCAATCAAGGAGAGGAAAGGAATCCGCATCAGGGGCCTTTGGGCTTACCACAAGACCACCGGTAGCCATGGAGGTAGGTGGGTCTGGGTTTACTGAAACAAGGGATTGTGGAGCAGTTACATGTTGGTAATTTATTCTTGTGTTCTTGTTCAAAATGACAATAACAAGAAATTTCAGAACGGGGTTTTAAAAACAGATAATAACGTGATAATTTTACTGCACAACATACACAGGTTCCAAGCAGACTTGGAACTCGGACTGGAATTGTCTTCGAGGCAGGCCCAGTATTTTTGGGCAGGATTGCCATTCAGGACATGTGACAAATGGAGGATGTCACTTCATCCAGGTGTAACTCATTTGTGCAGTATAGACTTTTAGAAACAGTAATTTTGTTACGGTCTAACTACTGTTTTATAGGAGCTTCCTATAGAATGGTCACATGGCATGCATCGACCTCAAAGATGCATACTATTCGGTGTCTATTCACTAAGAACAGGAGATATTTGAAGTTTAACTGGATGGCATGGCTCTGCCAAATGGGTTGACATCAGCTCCTAGACTATTGACAAAACTACGGTAACCAATTCTGGGCCTACAAAGGTCTCAAAACCACATAGTAATGGCATATTGGAGGACATTTTCATTTTGGAGTCACCAAGAATTGGCAGAAGCATGAGTCAAGCAAACCAAAACCCTATTTGAAAGAATTGGTTACCTCATCCATCCAGTTAAATCAAAATTGACACCTACAAGGGTAATTGATTACCTAGAATTTACTATCAAAAACAGTAAATATGTTGGTGACTTTGCCTAGGGGCAAACGACAATATTAATTAAGCCTGCAATGACCTGATAGTCAAATTCTAGCCGTCTATCAGGCAAACAGCGAGTGTAATTGGCAAATAGTAGCTGCATTCCCAGCAGTACGGGCCTTTGCATTACCAGAACATACAGCAAGCAAAGGAACGAACACTCAGATTACATGCAGGCCGAATTGGCAAACTATGGATTGCCAGCAGAGGCCATTGTTGAATAACTATGGTGGATAACGAATGGGAGACAGCTCAGGGAAATTTTGCTCGAAAGCCATAGAGGGTTCTTCAGACCAATGCTAGCGGCTAAGGATGGGGAGACACCAACACAGTCTAAAGCTGTGGGGGCAGATGGAATGAGCAGGAGTCTGTAATTCCCCAGCACATGGAATCAATTACCCAGAATTGTTGGGGGCACAATATGGACTCAAGGTTCTCTGTAGCGATATGCAACCGGTGCTTGTTCAAATTCAGATTGATAACACCACTGCGGTGGCATATATCCATTAACAAGGGTGGTGTAAAATCTGTATCTTACGACAGATTGTCGAACCTCATTTGGCACTGGTGTATCGAGAGGAATATTTGGGAAATCTACGAGGTAGATATAACACGGTGACAGATGCTGGATCACGAATGTTTAATAACAACACAGAATGAATGTTGAATCAGGCAGTATTTAACAAAATAACTACACGATTTGGCATACCAGATGTTGATCCGTTTGCATCTAGACTAACCATTAGTTACCCAGATATGTGTCCTGCGAGCTGGATCCAGGAGCAAGGCAGTGGATGCTTTCTCCCTCAATTGGGGAGGAATGTTTATGTATGCTTTCCGCCAATTTGTCTCACAAACCGATGCTTGACAAAAATCAAGCAAGACTAAGCCACAGGCATATTGGTAGTGCCAGATTGGCCTACTCAAGCCTGGTCCCCAAAAAATTTAGGAATTATAGTCCAGCCAGTAATGGCTGTACCCAAGTGCAGGGACCTCCTAGTGAACCCAGTTACAGGGAGCAATCATCCACTACATGAACGTATAACTTGTTGGTCTGCAGATTCTGAGGAGGCCATTTCAAGGCATAGGACTGTCCGAACAAATACAACACAGTTCGGATAACGGATATCTTGGAGTTCCTATCAACTGTACTATAACTATAAACTAAGTTACAGTGCATCAATAGTGCCAGAGGCGCACTCTCCTCCAATCTGATGCCGGAAGCAGGGCACAGTTCGATAGGAACGCACCCCTTTACAACAAAATTCATGAAGGGAATTTACAATTTAAGACCTCCAAGGCCAAGGTACACTGACACATGGGATGTGAGCGTGGTGCAAGCCCTACTTTGACAGTGGGGACCGCCTTTAACTAACCCTGAAGGTGGTATGCTGACAAAGAGTCCAGACACTGCAAAGCTACGGTTGGACTACATGACCACCAATATGAACAACATAACATTCCTAATCAGGAACCTGATAAACAGAGCAGGCCAGGAATGCCAGGGATGGAGATCCAGTTCTTGGCATATCCAGAGGACCAACGGTTGTGTGGGTGGTAACATACTAACACCACTATCTGAGAGTTACGGAGAATCTCAGAGGCACAGAACAATCGGTCCTCATCAGCCATAAAAAAAAAATAATAAAAAAAACCACACCAAAAGGTGTCAACTCAAACCATCTCCAGATGGTCAAAAGAGGTAATGGCGGTAGCAGGAGTAAACATTTATATGGTTAAATCTCACTCCACCAGGGCTGCATCTACGTCGGCAGCAAGAGCTATGGACGTGCCCCTTGACGACATCTTAGTGGCTGCAGGATGGACGAATGAAATAACGGTCCACCGGTTTTATAACAAACCTATAACCGGACTGGGGGTGTTTGCACGTACCATTTTAAGTTCTGTCCCTTAGTTTTCCCCCCCAAGGTTGGGAGGGGTAACTTTTTTTTTAAACTTTTCTTTCATTTAAAGCATCAGTTTCTTTACTTAACTACGTAATGTCTGAATGCTTTAATGATTACACGCATCCATGGTCAATCCATTCAGTGTGTGACGCCTGGATTCATAACCGGCGTAAAATCACAGAGCTTTGAAATCTTCACAGAGTCACTCACGTGACCCCGAAGTAAAATAGTAAGATTAAATGAGAACTTACCAGTTTGAAGTTTGATCTTGATTTTATGAGGAGTTACGATGAGCGATTACGTGCCCACCGCTCCCACCCTCATACTATCAAGGTCATATGGAAGTTCAAGTTTTTCACAATCTTACTATTCTCAGGTCTTCTTTTCTATCTGTGATTTAACACCGCTGCTTTGAAGATTGACGTGCACGCAGATGGACGGCCCTTCTTCACGTAATCGCTCATCGTAACTCCTCATAAAATCAAGATCAAACTTCAAACTGGTAAGTTCTCGTTTAATCTTACTATTAAACTTCAGAATACTACTGGAATAGTATTAGAACGTGTGGAGAAATAGTTAGAACCTGTTCCTTGCAATATCATTTATATGTATTCTTGTATGAGTTATGAGTGTTGTTAGTAAGGCCAGCAGTGACAACCATTGAACCTTTCCGTTGACTGGTTTGCACGAAACAAGTACTTTTCACTGCACCTCAGTACACGTGACAATAAACTAAACTGAACTGAGTAAGAAGGAACTGCAGATGCTGCTTTAAACCGAAGATAGACACAAAAAGCTGGAGTAACTCAGCGGGACAGGCAGCATCTCTGGGGAGAAGGGTGACGTTTCGGGCCGAGACCCTTCTTCAGACTGATTATTCTTCTGAGGCGGAGAATCCCACAAATTCACAACTCTCAGGGTGAAAAAGATTTTCCTCATCTCAGTTCTAAATGGCCTAGCCCTTATTCTTAAACTGTGGCCCCTGGTTCTAGACTCCCCCAACATCGGGAACATGTTTCCTGCATCTAGCCTGTCCACAATCCCGTAATAATTTTATATTTGTGCGGGAACAGAGCAACTGAGAGGTTTACATGCGGAAATCTTTCAAAGGTGAGAAGGTGGGGAAGGTTCAATAGATGCTAGAACATTCAGAGAAGCTTAAAGTGCCAAGGCATTGAAATGTCAACATTGGCAGGTAGATTGTTATTAAATGTGAACATGGATGAGAGTGAACCCAAGGAAAGTAAATGGGTAATATCCTCCTCATGTTCCCATTCTTATACGCAAATCCAGGCTGGAAGTTGGAAGAGACAGTGATATGAAGCCTTTAGAAGGGGGTGCTCCTACTGTGTGCTTTCATCTGCGATCCAGTTCCTCTCTGGTTTGCATGAGAACATGAGTGCATGCATACACATCACAACAATCGCATGCTCAACATCAACAATCCAAGGAACTCACTGCTGTTTGCAGAAAGGGGAAGTCGGGAGACCACAAGCCTGTTTCCATCGGTGGGTCAACGGTGGAGAGAGTTAGCAGTTATAATTCTTGGGCATTATCATCTTGGATATTTTGTGCTGGGCCCAGCAAATAGATGTAATCACAAAGAAAGTGAGTCAGCATCTCAAACTTGTGAGAGGTTTAAAGGGATTCACCATGCCACCGAATGCTCTAACTTCCACAGAAGTATTCCAAGTGGTTGCATCATGGTGGCATGCAGTGCTGGCTCGAAGGGCCGAATGGCCTCCTCCTGCACCTATTTTGTATGGCTTGGTAAAGTCATAAGGGATAGGTGTCGAGTTAGGCCATTTGGCTCATCAAGTCTACTCTGCCATTCAATCATGGCTGATCTATCTCTCACTTCCAATCCCATTCTCCACCTGGCTCACCATAACCTCTGACACCTGTACCAATCAAGAATCTATTAAAAATATCCACTGATGGCCTCCACAGTCTTCTGTGGCAAAGAATTCCACAGATCCACCACCCTCTGAGTAAAGAAGCCTCTTGCAGGAACGCAAGAGGCTGCAGAGAGTGGTGGACTCAGCCTGGTGCATCACAGGCACAGCCTTCCCCACCATCAGAAGCATCTACTGTACACAAGGCGCTGCCTGACGAAGGTGGAATCTGTCATCAAGGAATCTCAGCATGCGGCTCATGTCCTCTTCTCGCTGCTATCATCGGGCAAGAGATTCAGGTGCTTGAAGTTCCACATCGCCAGGTTCAAGAACTACTCTCCCACTGCCATCCGGTTCTTGAATCGACCCGCCCATCCCTAGTCCTACCTCAGCAACGGAACACTACACACCACCTCTTGCACTATCGCACACTTGTTTTCTACTCGTATTCCCACGTTCATCTCTTGTTTTCTTTCACAGTCTTAAGGGTCTGTCCCACGCTGCGAGTTTACCCTGGAGTTCTCCCAAATTAAAAAAAAAAAAATCAAACTCGTGATACCTCATCAGGAGTATTTTTTTACTCTTGAACATTTTTCACACTGTTGAAAAAACTTCACGAGTTTCCACGTTTCCCGAGTACCTGCCGTTAGCATTACGAGCCGCTACGAGACATGCACGAGCTCCGACGTACCCGCTACGTACATTCTACGTACTTACCACGAGTTTGATTTTTTTTTAAACTTGGGAGAGCTCTTGGGACAGGGGCTTTATTCTGTTCACTGTCTTGGATCATTTATGTACAATTTAAAATGTTGTGTGATTGCCTGAGTCTTGTGTGCCTGTGATACTGCAGCAAGCAGGCCTTTCATTGTACCCGCACCTCACCGTACTTGTGCCTGTGACAATGAACAACTAACTGGACAGGCTCTCTCTCTTCCACTGCTTCCTTATTTTTGGTGCATTCGTTTGAATGGTTCACGGAGAACCCGGACTTTGGGAATGTGTCTTCTCCACAATACACAAGGTGTGAGCAGAGAGAAGTGTGCAGTTTGCAGTTGTTTTTCTGGATGGTGGAACAATGATGCATTTGCTTAAGAGCAAGAATCAGTTTTCATTCTCTGTTCCTTAAGAGAAGTTTCCTGTTTATTGTATTAGTTTGAGTTTTAACTCGACCTCACTCACTCAGCATGGTTGCTCTCTTGCAGAAAGTGCCTGTAACACATACACACTGTGTCTCAATGCCACTAGGTCGTATCGGACATAGACAACGATTAATTAATGTGCCGGAAGGAACTGTAGATGCTGGCTTGTACCGAAGATAGACACAAGGTGCTGAAGTAACTCAACGGGTCAGGCAGCATCTCTGGAGCAAAGGATGAGGTGATGTTTCTTTAGACTGATCACCTATCCCTTTTCTCCAGAGATGCTGCCTGACCCGTTGAGTTACTTCAGCACTTTGTGTCTATCAATGAGTAATTAAGACCAATACTCTGAATTGTCGGGAATCCTCTCGATTTAATCTGAGATTGAAGCCAAGCTTCACCTGCCTGATCAGATGGATATTGGACGTTTGGGTCTACTCCGCCATTTGGTTAAATTGTGATGGAATTTGTGTCTCCTGCATCTTCTTGTACTATTCAAAAATCACAAATCTCTGCTTGTAAACATGCAAAGCTCAAGTTATTCCAGTACCATGACAACGCTGGCATCTACACAGCAATTTGGAAAATTGCCCAGGAATGTCCTGCCTGGAAAATTACTGCCTGATCGGTCCTCAGCCAAGTGATGGAAGATGTCATCGAACATCGAACAGGAACAGGCTCTTCAGGTCACAGTGTCCTTGGCCGGACGTGCTGTTACTTTAACAGTGTCAAACTTTGTCTGACTTTGCTAAAGATCGGCCTGAACCAAATTTGCCTTTCCTCGCACATCCCAACTCAAACCAAGAAGATTAATGATCCGCAAAAAAATCAAAGAGCTAGAGGAATTCAGCTGGTCAGGCAGCATCAGTGGAAGGAATGAACAGTTGATGTTTTGGGTCAGGACTCTTCTTCAGACTGTTGTAGTCGTGGTGAGAAGGGGGGAAAGCAGGTTAGGGCAAAGCTTGGCAAGTGGTAGATGGATACAGCTGAGGGATTGGCAGATGGGTGGAGTCAGTGACAACGTCTAGAGTTGAAAAGAAGACACAATAGTGGCAGATAAGGAAAGAAGAGGAGCAGTGAAATGTAAAGCTGTCGGAAGGGATATGGGTGGAAAGAGACAGGGAAGGAGAAGACAAGGGTTAAAGCGAAATATGGTACCCAGGGATGGAAGATGAGTGTGCGGAGAGGGGGAACGGGGCAGAGTGACCAAGGAGGTGGGGGATGTTGGAAGAAATGCGTATGCACTGGAGTAGAGGGAGTAGGGGAAAGACAAGAAGTATAGGAGGTATTACTTGAAATTGCGGGTCAATTTTCTCTCCGTTTTGTTGGGAATTTGGGGAGAGAGGAGGAGGAGAAGAGGGAGCTCAGATGATATGATGATGTGGTAGAAGCAATTTGATTCATTAACCTTAAGGAGCATCCCGAATAAAATTAAAGGAGACCCTGGGAGCATTTTGGACAATGGTTGACTCTGAGCGACAATGGCTATAATGCTTCATATTATGCAAGTGGTTTGGATAAAAATACAGCCAATTTTTATTTCGAGTTGTGATGCAATGATGTGGACACCTGCCTATTGCATCATACATATTTCCCCTCGGTAACAAAAATCGTGTTTGTTCTCCAAGGCTTGTGCAGATCAGGATTCCCAGCTCATCTTTTGTTCTCATCCTTCTGAACACACGCACTGGACATCTGAGTGCATTGCATTGTTACTAATACAATTCAGCATTCTTGCAGTGTGGGCTCACTCCAGTGGTCTGCCTTTATAACCCGAGCTTCGTCATACTCCTTTGATATGTCCCACAATAGCATTTCAGTCCCATTAAATGATTCATTGATAAGGGGCAGAAAATGCTGCTGCAAATAACGGAGTAGCAATCAGTCAGCATTGTGCGAAAGTTGTACGGTTCTGCTCGGGATGAATAACGCACGGTGGGTGGCATGGTGGCGCAGCGGCAGAGTTGCTGCCTCACAGCGCCAGAGACCCGGGTTCGATCCCGACCACGGGTGCTGTCTGTACGGAGTTTGTACGTTCTCCCTGTGACCTGTGTGGGTTTACTCCGAGATCTTCGGTTTCCTCCCACACTCCAAAGATAGACAGATTTGCAGGTTAATTGGCTTGGTATAAATGTAAACAATGTTCGTAGTGTGTGTAGGGCAGTGTTAATGTGTGGGGTTCACTGGTCGGTGCGGACGCGGTGGGCCAAAGGGCCTGTTTCCACGCTGCATCTCTAAACTCAATTAAACTAAACGCATCTCCAGAGTACAGCTGCTTTGTCTCTGCTGTAAGGTGGTGGAATGCACTCCTAGCTGATCCCTCTCACTCCCCTTTACTCTATGCACCATTCCCCTCCAGGCTGCACTCCCTTCCAGAGCAGTCTCTTTGGCATCCCATTGATATTGTCCATGCAGATCAATGACAAGCAAGTAAATCCTTCACATCATGTCAAGATAAAATTGAATTGAATATTTCTTTACCGATGCCAACTACTATTGGCCAGTTGTAAAACAACCATGGATTTATCTGGGCACAACATTCCTCTTGAAGAACAATTGCATTGCTATAAAACATAGAACAGTACAGCCCAGGACCAGGCCCTTCGGCCCACAATGTCCATGCTGAACATGATGCCTAGTTAAACTGATCTTATCTGCCTGTACATGATCTATATCCCTTTATTCCCTGCACTTCTACGTGCCTCTCTAAAAGCCTCTTAAACACCACTATGGTATCTGCCTCCACCACCACCCCTGGCAATGCGTTCCAGGCCCCCACCACCCTCTGTGTAAACAAACTTGCCCCGCGCATCTCTATTACATTTTCCCCCTCTCACCTATGCCCTCCAGTGTTGGACTTTTCCACTCTGGGGGAAAAGGTTCTGACTATCTATCTTATCTATGCCTCTCATAATTGTATATATTTCCATCAAGTCTGCCCTCAACCACTGATGTTCCAGAGAAAACAATTCAAGTTGATCCAAGGGATCTGAAGAAGGGTCTCGACCTGAAACGTCACCCATTCCTTCTCTCCAGAGATGCTGTCTGTCCCGCTGAGTCACTCCAGCATTTTGTGTCTATCTTCAAGTCTATCCAACCTCTCCACGTAGCTGAAACCCTCTCATCCTCTTACACACATAATGCAACGCTAACAGCAAAATTATCAGTAGGTTTGAGATTTATCAAAGGGAAATATGGAACGTGGATGGGATGATATTTTATTTCAAAACACACATCACCATGATAACTTCCTCCCATAATATTTTAATTAAACCATTAATTAATAAGTCTTTCAATCCAATCCTTTGGGGTTTTTTAAGCTCTGATTCCATTCATTTAAAGGCAAATATTTCTAGCCTGGCTGTGCAAAACCTATCAAGCCAGTTACAGGCTGTGGCTTGGGGTGCTGGAGGTGGAGAGGTGGGTGATGTTGTGGGGAGGTAATGGCTTTAACAAGTATCTCCTCTCTTGAAGGCCATGGTTCAAGAGATGCAAAGAGGTGCAGGGTTTCGATTACCAGTTTCAAACCTTACCCAAAGTCAACTTTTTTATTTAACTTCATGGGAGTGTATTTTTTTTTTTTGCTCCTTCAGCACCACTTATTTAAAAGGTCAAAAATGTGAGGGCTTTTGTTGTGAGTCAGACAAGATTGTGAATCACTGTCAAAATGCTCAATAGGCAGCAGGTGGTTTTATTGGACATAAAAACCAGAGAGAGAAGGGAGAAATGTTTTACAGGACAAGGTGGAGTGGTTTTGGAAGCAGAATCTAGAAGAACATTCAGAAGAGAACTGGAATAACACAGGAAATGCAAACATCTTGGGGGGGAAAGGACAGAGGGGTGAGATTAATGGAAGATCTCTCTCAGAGAGCCAGCATAGACACAGTGTGCCTGGGGACCTCCTGTTTCTGCAGCTGACCCACCACCTCTTTGTTGCAGGTGACCACGTCCATACTTGTCAACATATTGGATGAGAATGACAATCACCCAGTGTTCCACCAGCAGCAGTACGACATCACCTTGGATGAAGGGCCGTCTAGTTTGGATTCTTTCACTGTCAACGTGAACGCAACCGATCGGGATGAAGGTCCCAATGGAACCGTGACTTATGCCATTGTTGACGGAAACATAGACAACACATTCACCGTCCACAGTATCACGGTGAGTAGTAAGCGTCAACAAGTTCCATTCACACACATGGATCGCAAATGAGGTCAGAACTCAGACAAGTGTTATTTAGTCAAATTTGAAGGCATATAACATGGATGAATTAACAGGGGGGGGCACGGTGGTGCAGCGGTAGAGTTGCTGCCTTACAGTGCTTCTTACAGCGCCAGAGACCCGGGTTGGATCCTGGCTACGGGTGCTGCCTGTACAGGGTTTTACGTTCTCCCCATGACCCTCATGGGTGTACTCCGAAACTTTGGTTTCCTCCCACACTCCAAAAGAGTACAAGCTTGTAGGTTAATTATATATAAAAATTGCCCCGAGTGTAGGATATTGTTCTTATCGAATCCACATCATAAGATGAGGAATTGTTCAGGCCTGAGTTGAACACACTTCTCAGCATCTGCATAGAATGGCAACTTGTGCTTCTTGTGCACAGCGGTGGAAAGATTGGCGGAAACAGGGCCGCAACGTGAACCTTGGCCCCAGGATATTGTTAATGTGCAGGGATCGTGGATTCAGTGGGCCGAAGGGCCTGTTACCATCTAAACTAAACTAAACGCTAATAGTCATGTAAGTGGGCCTGACCAAATATCATTGCAGAAACAAGGCTGCAGGCTGGTCAAAATATGGAAGTAAATATTCAATATTCAGGAAGGACACCCAAAAAGGGAAAGGAGATGGAGTATCGCTATTAATATGTAATGGCGTCATTAAATAATTTTGGAAGGATTTAGGTCTGGCAGATGGTGCTGATATGGAATTAGAATAGTTTCAGGTACAAGCAGTGGCAAGGGTAGAACATAGTGGTGAGAGTAGGCCATAGGCGTCTGAATAGTGTCTGTATCGTAAATACAAGAGAGGAAATGAGAAGTGTATGTAAAACTTTGCAACACAGTGGTCATTGTAGACTTCAAATTAAAATTTAAAAAACTGCAGTAGCTGGCTTTCTGAAATAAAAACTGAAAATGCAGGAAAATGTGAGCGCTTGTGGAAAGGGAAAAAGTTAATATTTCAGGTCAAAGGCCCATCACCCGAACTCAGCTGAAAGGTCTTCAACTTCAAACATTGATGGTGTGTCTTAGATAGACTTGACCTACATAGAGAGTGTGTATTTCTAATTAATGCAGTAAATGCAGAGGATGATTTCCTGGAATGTATAAAAGGTAGATTTCTAATTCAATAAACTGAGCTTCCTGGGGAGATTGTAGATCTAGTAAAATGCAATGAGGAGGCGTTAATTCATAAATTAGGGTGGCATAGTGGCACAGAGGTAGAGTTGCTGCCGTACAGCGCTTTCAGCGGCAGAGACCCGGGTTTGATCCCGACGACGGGTGCTGTCTGTACGGAGTTTGTACGTTCTTCCCATGACCGCGTGGGTTTTCTCCGAAACCTTCGGTTTCCTCCCACACTACAAAGACGTACAGGTTTGCAGGTTAATTAGCTTTCCATAAATGTAAATTGTCCTCAGTGTGTGTTTTTAGATATTTTTCTTGAAAATAAGGGGTAGACGATTTTGGGTTGATGGGAGAAATATCTACAGTCAGAGGGTAGACAAAGATGCTGGAGAAACTCAGCGGGTGAGGCAGCATCTATGGAGCGAAGGAAATAGGCGACGTTTCTGGTCGAGAACCTTTGTATTTCTCGACCCTGAGGGCAGTGGAGGCTGAAACAGTGATTGCATTCAAAACTAACGTCAATTAATTTCTGGATATTGAAATAGGAAATGTGAGGATGCGGCAGAAAACAGAGATAGACAATAGGTGCAGGAGTAGGCCATTCGGCCCTTTGAGCCAGTACCGCCATTCAATGTGATCATGGCTGATCATCCCCAATCAGTACCCCGTTCCTGCCTTCTCCCCATATCCCCTGACTCCACTATCTTTAAGAGGCCTATCTAGCTCTCTCTTGAAAGTATCCAGAGAACCTGCCTCCACCGCCCGCTGAGGCAGAGAAGGTCAACTATCATCTTATTGAATGGCGGCGCAGAGTCAAGGTCCAAATAACCTACGAATTATGTTAAAGATCAGACCCCTATTCTGACATATATATTTCTTCCAGTAAGGATAACATTTTTTGGTCTCTGTAATTGTGTAGCCATTGTACTAAACATTGGAAGCATGTTGCAAGCATTGCCCGATAGAGATGCTGGTCTGTCCATTCTTCTGTTGCAATTAGGATGTAAATAAAAGTTTTATCTGTGTGTACGTTGAATAAATGAAGTTATATCGTTCTGTTGCTCCAGGGTGAAATCAAGGCAGTAAAAGAATTGGACTATGAGTTGTGCCATGGCCGATACACACTCATTGTTACGGCCACTGACCAGAGTCCAAAGCCTGCACACCGCCTGACCACCACCACCACAGTAAGTACTTCGGAGTGAAGGAGACGGCTGATATACTACTTTCCTCCTGCAGACGTTACAAGCCTTCTACGCCCGAACCTCCAGACTCAGGAACAGCTTCATTCCCAGAGCTATAGCAGCTCTGAACCGGCCCTGCTGAGTGCCCCCCACACCCCCTGGACTGTCTCCCTCGGATGGTCAGGTCGCACAGACACATCTGCACTTTAGTCTGTTTGAACTGTTTTGACTATTTTACTGTTGTAATGTTCTTTTTACAAACCATGTTCTCGGGGTATCTAAATCTAAATTTCATTAGTTATTTAAGTCATGACATCGGATGGAAGCTGCATACCAAATCTCCTTGCGCTTATGTGCAATGGCAATAAAAGATATTATTATTATTATTATTATATGCAGTTTGTACCAAGTAACTACTTTGATGCAAGACACAGTGGGACTGTATAGGACCGCATTTAGAATGTTGTATGCAGTTCTGGTCACCTCATTACCAGGAAAGTTGTGCAGACTTTGGAGACTGTGCAGAGGAGGTCGACTAGGATGATGCCTGGACTTGGGGGGGATTAGCTTCAGGGAGAGTTTGGACAGACTAGGATTGCTTTCTCTGGAATGCCAAGAGGTTGCTAGAAGACCTAATAAATGTATCTAAAACTATGAGAGGTATAAATAGGGTAGACACTCAGAACCTTTTTCCCAGGATGAAAAAAGTGAATTACTAGAGGGCAGAGCTTCAAGGTGAGAGAGTCAAAGTTGAAAGGAGATGTGCGGGGCAGAGAGTTGTGAGTGCCTGGAACTCGCTGCCAGGGCCGGTGGTTGAGACAGATACAATAGTGGCATTTATGAGACTTTTGGATAGGCATGTGGATATGCAGGGAATAGAGGGATATGGATTTTGGGCAGGCAGATAAGAATTAGTTTTGGCATCATGTTCGGCACAGACATTGCTGGCTGAAAGATCTTTTCTTGTGCTATACTTTTCTATGTGTGGGAAAGAACTGCAGATGCTGGTTTAAATCGAAGGTAGACACAAATTGCTGGAGTAACTCAGTGGGACAGGCGGCATCTCTGGAGAGAAGGAATGGGTGATGTTTCGGGTCAAGATCATTTTTCAGACTGCTTCAGATTGCAGACTATAGCTATGTGATTTCAAATTGATGTGAGTGAGGTCTTCAGCCTATGTTCCCAGAACTCACTGATTCAGTTTTAGTTTAGAGATACAGTGTGGAAACAGGCCCAGTCTGAAGAAGGGTCTCGAACCGAAACGTCACCCATTCCTTCTCTCCAGAGATGTTGGCTGTCCCGCTGAGTTACTCCAGCATTTTGTGTCTGTCTTCTGTAGTTTTCTGTGTTCCACAGCTCTTGGAGATTCTCAGCCCATCCTACTTTAGGATGACTAAGATAGTTGACTCAGATGGTACAGAATAGATTTTCAGAATAATTCCTGGGCTCCAAGGGTTAAGTTGTGGAGCCCAATGCTTAAATTAGGAGAGATTGCACACAAAAAAGATTAGGATGAATTTGGGATGAATTCTCTAAAATTTGTTAGATCAGGAAGTGCAATGCTCAGATTATTCAAGATTAAGAGGATACATAGAAATTATTTCCACTAGTTGGGCAGTAGAAATAGAGAATTTAAGACAGGCCTTTGAGCAATGTTATAATGTTAAGGGGCTGTCCCACTTGGGCGACCTAATTGGCGAGTTTAGAAGAGTTTGAAAAAATGACATGTTGAAGACCTCCTTCGACTATGTTGAAGACCAGCTTCGACCTCCTTCAACTATGTTGAAGACTAGCTTCGATTAGCTACGACTAACTTCGGGAAAATTGGACACCGAATAGTGGAGAGTGAAGACAACCTCCTATGATCTCCTTCGACCTCCCTTCGACTATGTTAAAGACTATCTACGACTACCTTCGACTACCCTCGATTACCTACGACTAACATGCCGACCTACTACAACCTACTACGACTAAACCTACGAGTAATAAAAGTATCGATTTTTTCCATGGCGACCTTTTTTTACTCGAGGGCATTTTTTTAACATATTGAAATAAACGCTGCAGCCTAGCTGAGGCCTCGAGTACGCGGAGACCACTCTCGAGTATGAAGGAGAGTTACGAAGACCTCCTCCGACCTCGTGTCGACCATGCTGCGAGTATGAGTCGAGGGCAAACTCGCCAGAACTCGCGGATTAGGTCGCCGAAGTGGAACAGGCCCTTCAGGAAATACATCCATGTATTGGGTGGGAGAATTCTGGAAGCAATATCTACAAGTTACACTTGTTACTAGTCCATTGTAAAGTGTCCCAAATCCAAATGTCTTGTGTCCACATCCAACCACAGCTGCTGCCTGGCCTGCTGAGTTCCTAGAGCTTTGTTTTCAGTGAAGATCAATGTATTTTGTTAATCAACCAGGAAAATCAAGCACACCCATGAATCTCTGACCCTTCTCCTGGTCTCCCTCCACCATAAGATGCACAGTGGGGCAGGGGTCGAGAGACCTGACTACAGGTGCCGTCTGTACCGAGTTTGTCTGTTCTCCCCGTGACCTGCGTGGGTTTTCTCCGAGACTTTTGGTTTCCTACACACTCCAAAGACGTACAGGTTCGTAGATTAATTGGCTTGGTATAAATGTAAATGGTCCCCAATGTGTGTAGGATAGTGTTAATGTGCAGGAATAGTTGGTCGGTGTGGTCCCGGTGGGCTGAAGGGCCTGTTTCCACGCTGTATCTCTAAACTAAAACTGAACCAGTGAGTTCTGGGGAAGCAAGCTGAGGATCTCACTCACATCCATTTGATATCACGTACCTGTAGTCTGCAGTGTGTTGAAATGCAGCTGCTAAACCCCATCCTAATTGACCAAGGCGTGAGCAGAGAGTTGGTACACCACAGAAGTATCTGCAAGTTCCTTTATGATGCAACTTGCATAAAGAAATGACGGGAATTACTAAAAAACAGAACATGATTTACTGGAGGTAAATCTCGTAACTGACTAACTCTGTACCTAGTTTGAACGTTCTCCCCGTGACCTGCGTGAGTTTCCTCCGAGAACTTCAGTTTCCTCCCACACTCCAAAGACGTACAGGTTTGTAGATTAATTGTCTTGGTATCAATATAAAAATGGTCCCTGGTGTAGGATAGTTAATGTGCGGCGATCGCTGGTCAGTGCGGACTCAATGGGCCAAAGGACCTGTTTCCGCACAGTATCTCTAAACTAAACTAAGCTGCAGCATTTAGCTACAACCTTGTATTGAGTTCAAAGGTACCTTACGCATATATGTAATATTTGCACTCTACCACTTGCCTTTAATAAATAAATAAATCCATGCAATCAATTCAATATCTCTTCTGAAATTACCAAAGGTAGACACAAGTGCTGGAAAAATTCAGCGGGTGAGGTAGCATCTATGGAGCGAAGGAATAGGTGACGTTTCGGGTCGAGACCCTTCTTCAGACAAATTACCAAATTACCAATTTTAGTCTGAAGAAGGGTTTCGGCCCGAAACGTTGCTTATTCCCCTCGCTCCATAGATGCTGCTGCACCCGCTGAGTTTCTCCAGCATTTTTGTCGACCAAATTACCAAATCAGTTAACTATTTAAGTTATTATAAAATTATAAATTGATTATGAATTTGCTGAGTCCTCTGTTTTCTTAAGTCTTTGAGTTTAGTTTATTGTCACATGTACCGAGCTACATGTGAAGAGGATGTTCTCAGTGCCACGTATCAGTAGAAAGTGCAATTGACATCTTTGTATATTCAGTCCAGGTAACGAACAACAACTGCATTTGTCTTCAAGGTTTGCAAGTATTTCCACCAGCTTGAATCTGCAGGCCGCTGTGGAATGACACCTGCGATTTAGGGTATCATTATGGACTACGCTGGTGCGACTCTTTGTCTGCTTTGTTTTATACGTGTATACTGTAGTCCCTTAGCTCTTTTTGGAATCAGTTTCTTGCAACTTTGTATTTCATAGTTGGCGCCTCACTACTTATTCATGGGCAGCATTTAGACTTTAGGCTTACAGCATGGGAAAGCATGCACTGACAAGCGATCACACTGTACACTAACACTATCTGTACACTGGGTACAATTCACACAGAAGCCAATCCTGACCTCAGGTGCTGTCTGCGTGGAGTTTGCACATTCTTCCAGTGATCGCGTGGGTTTCCTCCGGGTGCTCCGGTTTCCTCCCACGTCCAAATAAGTGCAATTTCGTAGGTGAATTGGCCTCTGTAAAACTGTCCCTAACTTGTAGAGAGTGGATGGAAAATGGGATATCAGAATTAGTGTGAAGAGTTGACCAATAGTCGGCATGGAGTCGAAGGGCCAAAGGGCCTGCTTGCATGCTGTATCTCCAAACTCAACTAAAAATAAATGCATGTCATGATGCATAAGTGGCAGAAGCACGCTGGGTCATTGTGGTGAAAAGGAGCATTTGATTTCACCATTTTGTTCTTTGATCACTCTATTTATAGCAAGATTAAACTTAAATCAAATGTGCAAGTCTGGGATTGATAAGAGGTTTCCTCTTTTACAAATGAAAACAATTAAATGACTGGAATCATCATCACCTTTGAAAACATTAGCGACACACTGGTGCTGGTTTCCAATGGGAATGGTGACGGACCAACCACACATCTCTGTCCTCCAGTTCCTGCGGACTTCCGCTGCTGGAAGTATAGGATTTTGATGTGTGTGTGCTTCATCATCATTCCTTGCAATGCTAGGTACGACAGTGATCGCAACTTCTACTGAAGTGTGGATGGCCTTTGGCTCGCTAGGAGCTCATCCGCCCTTTGACAGGTCTTGTTTTTGGTCCTGCTGGGGGTCCACAGCCCCCTCCTCACCTGGAAAACCAGGTGGGGGAGACGGTTTAGTTGCCAACTATCCGACCATGGAGCAGGTAGCACGGGATTACATGGTAATGCAATAATATGAATAAGCATTTTCTCCTGTTGTAGGTGATCGTCAATGTGAATGATATCAATGACGTGGTCCCAAGGTTTCTTCACCCTTACGAGGGACCATTCGATATCACCGAGGGTCAGCCCGGGCCGAGAGTGAGGACATTGCTGGCAGAAGATGAAGACTCAGGACCCAATGGCCAAGTGGAATACAGCATCATCGCAGGCGATCCCCTGAGTAAGCTTACGCACATCGACACAAAAAGCTGGAGTAACTCAGCGGGACAGGCAGCATCTCTGAAGAGAAGGACTGGGTGATGTTTCGGGTCGAGACCCTTCTTCAGTCTGAAAATCTCGGAACGAGACACCTGTATAACGCTTTTTCAGACTGAAGAAGGGATTCGACTCATTCCTTCTCTCCAGAGATGCTGCCTGTCCCACTGAGTTACTCCAGCATTCTGTGTCTATCTTCGGTTTAAACCAGCATCTGCAGTTCCTTCCTGCACATAGGTTCCTGCACAATCAGATGTGCAATGGATTAAATGTGGGGACTAGTCCATGATCCACACCTTGTGTAAAAAACAACAATGGTTTCAATATAAAATCTTTAGCTTTCGTCTCTAGATTGCAAAGTGGTTCAGACAAATAGCATGACTGTCCTTTAGGGGAAGCTAGCTCTGTGGGTGAGGGAAAAACAAGGGAGAGGTTTGCTGAAAGAATGATCTGAAGCAAGCAGACCAACTACTCTGTCACAATAGGAGTGAGGAAATTCTGTAAGCAACATGGTTCAGAGATTTAGATCCTTTTCCAACTCCCAATTTCTTATAAGTTTAAGCAGATGCTTCGGAGAGAACTTCCGCCAATGTGAAGTACATGTAATTGCAAGCAGAATCTGTTCACCAAATTCAATTAAAACATTTAGTTTGTTATTATTGGCATGTGTAATGTGGTACAGTCCAAAAAAACGTTGCTTCCCTGCTATCCAAGCAAGTCGTACCATCTACATTAATGTAGTTCAAGAGAGGAAATGAAACGGAATGCAGTATAAGAATTTTTTTTTAAATGGAGATAAAGTAGATATAATGGCCATAACAAGGTAGATTGGGAGATCAGGAATCCATCCTCAGCTTAAGAAAGGTCCGTCCAAGATTCTGATAATAGTTTGTTCGCTCGTGTGTCAGGCGATGTAGCTCGCTGTTGGCTTCTGTCCTCGTCCAACATGTGGACAGAATTGTCGCCCGAAGGGTCACTGAGTGCATCGTGTCGTCGCATCCAGCGATCGGCACAAGGAGGCTTCAGTCATGATCCCCGCTGATAATAGCGAGAAAGAATATGCTTTCAACCTTTTGTATCTTCTACCCGATGGGACAGGAGACAAGAGAGAATGGCCAGTGTATGAGCAATTCGTCATTATGTTCGTCACTTTCTCAAGGCAGGTTGAGGTTATAGAGGTAGAAGCTAGCTTGTTTGATGGACTGGGCTGCACTCACAACACACTGCAAATTCTTGCAGCCTTGAGCTGAGCAGTTACCATTCCAAGCTGTGACGATAGGTAGTGTGGCAGTGTCCAAGGGACTTTGAGTCTTTGGTTGGAGAGGAGAAGTGTTGATGGTATTTTGGTAGCACACTCTTGAGGTTGGCCTGGTTGGAGTTCCCGGCTGTGATGACCAAGGCATCCGGGCTATTAGTAGCGGTACATAGTTCATCCAATCCACATGGGGTGGGAAGTACACTGCAGTTAAACAAACTCTCTCAGAGTGTGTATATCCCACAGTCAGTATCACTAAATTTGTTCAGCCCACTATTATCGCACTTGTGCTTGTGAGAGCTTGCCTGTGTAAACTGGATGGTGTGGTCCTGATACTACAATCTGACTGCACTATTGTCACTTCTGCGGTAAAGTGCTTTGGGATTACCAGATGCCCAGAAAGATGCTATGAAAGTTTCTTACATCATATAAAAATAGAAAATAGGTGCAGGAGTAGGCCATTCGGCCCTTCGAGCCAGCACCGCCATTCAATATGATCATGGCTGATCATCCAAAATCAGTGACCCGTTCCTGCCTTCTCCCCATATCCCTTGATTCCGTTAGCCCTAAGACCCATATCCAACTCTCGCTTGAATGCGTCATGCAAATGAAGAATGCAAATGCAGAAGATCGTGAATGAGGAGACGACAAGATTTACAATTTGCAAAATAGTGCAAAATGTAAGAAAGAATTATGATAAGTGCGTTGTGGTCCATCAGTGGGTAGCCCGCAGGAACTTCATGTATGGTTTATCTTGCATGTACTGAGGATTATGTAAGGGGAACAGAGGTGGTTTTATTTACTAAAATTCCCATTGCTTGAACTTCAGATGAGTTCATCGTCTCTCCAGTGGAAGGGGAGCTGCGTGTGAGAAGAGATGCAGAGTTAGATCGGGAGAGTGTGGCGTTTTATAACATAACCATCATGGGCAAGGACAGAGGAACGCCACCGCTCAGCAGTACGGTCAGTCAGCACGTTTCTGCTCTCAGCTCCTTGTGTTCATCAATGTACAAAATATTCCATCTTAGTCACCGTCTTAGTCACTTCCGGACATTGACATGAGCTGTGGCCATTCATTGCTGTCAGGCACTGGCTTGGATTGTCATGAATACTACACAATACCTTCTTAATGCGGCACGGTGGTGCAGCAGTAGTTGCTGCCTTACAGTGCCAGTAGACCTGGGTTCGATCCCGACTATGGGTGCTGTCTGGATGGAGTTTATACCTTCTCCCCGTGACCTGCGTGGGTTTTCTCCAAGATCTTAGGTATCCGCCCACACTCCAAAGACGAACAGGTTTGTAGGTTAATTGGCTTAGCATGTGTAAATTGTCCCTAGTGTGTGTAGGATGGTGTTAATGTGCGGACTTGGTGGGCCAAAGTGCCTGTCTCCACGCTGCATCTCTAAACTAAACTAAACTAATGTCCTCATCCCATTGTGTAAGATGTCGAAGGACTCTCTCCTCACATTCATCAATATATTTTTCTATTTTCCTTTAATTTCATTCTCTCTTCTGTTTTCTCTTTTTTCTTCTCTTTTATTGTTTATCATTTTCACCTCATTTTTAATCCGATTTTCTTCCTGTCTTTATTCTTTCTTTTCTTTTTTTCTTTCCCTGCACTCTTTCCTAATCTCTTCTTTCCTTGCCCAATGGTGCAGTAGTTGAACTGCGGCCTCACAGAGCCAGAGACCCCGGGTTCGATCCAAACCTCGGGTGTTGTGTGTGGGGATTGTGTGTTCTCCATGTGACCGCGTGGGTTTTTCTGGGTACTCCCATTTCCTCCCACATCTCAAAGACGTGCAGGTTTGTAGGTTAAATGCTCTTTGTAAATTGCTCCGTGTGTACGGGGTTATACGTAAGTGGGATAACATAGAACTAGTATGAACGGGTGATCGATGGTCGGCATGGACCCAGTGGGCCAAAGGGCCTGTTTTCATTCTGCATCTTTCAATCAATCATCGGCCAGTCCACGGACAAATGGTTTTGTTGTGTATTTAATGTTTTTCACTGATTCTGCTCTTTGGTTGTGTCCCACGTAGGTACTGGTTGGAGTCCGTGTCCTGGATGTTAACGATAATGATCCCGTGCTCCAGAACATTCCACGCAACTGCAGCATCAGTGAGAACACTGCTGCGTCCACAAGTGTGACCAGGGTGCAAGCCACCGACATTGACAGTGGCCGCAACGCCCTCCTCACCTTTCACATCTCTGCTGGAAACATCGATAACACCTTTTTTATCAATGAAACAGTTAAGTAAATTATTGCTGTGGATATCGCATAGAGTCATACAGCCCAACTTGCCCACATCGACCAACATGTCCCATCTACACTAGTCCCACCTGCTGGCGTTTGGCCCATATCCCTCGAAACCTGTCCTATCCATGCACCTGTCTCATTGCTGCTAAAGGTTGCAATAGTCCCTGCCTCAACTACCCCCTATGGCACCTCGTTTCATACACCCACCACTCTTTGTGTGAAAATGTTACCCCTCAGATTCCTGAAAAATCATTTCCGCCCTCACCTTAAACCTATGTCCTCTGGTTCTCGATTCAGAATCAGAATCAGAATCACATTTTATTCGCCAAGTATGTTTTGCAACAAACGAGGAATTTCATTTGCCAGGTCAGTCATACAGTTAAAAGCAACATAAACACATCTTAACATGAACATCCACCACAGTGACTCCTACACATTCCTCACTGTGATGGAAGGCGAAATAAAGTTCAGGTCTCTTCCCTTAGTTCTTCCTCTGTCGTAGGGCCTTGAGCCCCCGTTGACGGGATGATCTTGACTCTCGTAGCTGGCGGCATTTTGGCCCTCCCCCACTCAGGGCAACTCTGTGCATCTACCCGATCTATTCCTCTAATGATTTTATACACCGTCCAACTGATCTACTCCTCTGATGATTTCATATACTATTCTTCTCATGATTTAATACACTGTATTTATACTGAATTATATTGCATGATTTATATTAATTGTTAAAACACACACACGCTTCTCGTTCACCACTCACTTGCTGACCTGGTTAATCAACTTTAGTTCCCGGCCCAAAGTGGCGCTGATCCGTGACCAAACCCCTCCTGGTGCCACCAACCAGCATCTTCCATTGCTCCAGTCATGGCCTGATTACTCTTGGGCCAGGCTGCTGGCTCCATTATCGTCACCCAGTGCCCTCTTCGCACGGAAGCCCAATGCTGCGTAAAGATCTATCCAAGGGTCGGCACCTGTCTACACCCACACAACGACTCTGTCGCAGTAACGCCCCTGCTCCCAGCCTCACCTTTTGAATTCTTCACATGTCAGGCAGCATCTGTAGAGTCAGAAACAGTGGTTAATGGCCTTTTTTCATGACCTGTTCAACCTCAGTTTCCATCCAGAACTGCTCTCTGATGAACAGCGATGATAGACACAAAATGCTGGAGTAACTCAGCGGGACAGCAGCATATCTGGATAGAAGGAATGGGTGACCCTTCTGAAGAAGTATCTCGACCCAAAACATTGCCCATTCCTACTAACCAGAGATGCTGCCTGTCCTGCCGAGTTACTCCAGTGCTTTGTATCTATCTTTTGTGTAAACTAGCATCTGCAGTTCCTTCCTGCACTCTGATGAACAGTCTCTGATCTAAAACATCAACGCTGCTTCCGTCGATATACAGATGCCACCTTGTGCTGTTCAGCATTCCTATAATTTTCCATCCGTCACAGTATTTTGCTCTTGGCTAGTTTAGTTTCTTCACTCGTCTTACTATCTCCTGTGACTAACCTTTCAGATCGGTGTCATCTACGTCAACCGACCCCTGGATCGGGAGCAGACCGCTGAGTATCGACTCACTATCACCGTGAAAGACAGTCCAGAAAACCCAAGACATGCTCGAAGAGTAATTATGATAAACATTATTCATATGTTGTCCAAAAGCCTGTAATATGCTCTTCCCATTAGAAGTACATCAAAGATGCTACGTACCTTAATCACTATGATATACCTATTTATTCATAATGTATACATGGAATCTTGCAATGATAGAACACAGGCAGAGTTTTCAAATTAGTTCTCATTCTCAATCTTCTCTCCATGTCCTTGTAAATATTTGTCCATCATGCATTTGTCGAACTTCCTTGCGACTGTTATTGTTGAGTCTAGTCTGCCTGCACAATCCGTCAGCAGGTCCCACACCACAACTTGCTCAGTGAAATGAAAATCACTTCATCAGCCTATCTGGCCTGAAACAGTATGAAAGGATACGATTTGATGAAGAGCTGGAAATATATTCGGAAGGAAGTGAAAGTGTAAGGTAGTTGCGGAGTTTTGGAAATGGAGTTAATGAAAGATGACTTCCATTTAAGCTGTTCCACACCTTAGAACAGCTGGTACCAGAAATAAATGTGGATTTTCATACCAGCTGTTCCAAGGTGTGAACAGAGTAGAATTTTTTTTAAGATGGACTTATTAGAATTGGTGGGTCAAGATTTATAAAGCCATCCTTTCAACCAAATCTGAGCAATTGCATTCCTTATGATGAAGTGTGTGTGCTCAGAGTGTTGTCTCTGTCTTACCAGGATTCCGATTTGTTGGTGATCACCATCTCGGATGAAAATGATAACAGACCCGTATTCACCCAAACTTCCTACCAAGCTGAAATTACTGAGAATCCAGAAGCAGGTGGGTCTTTAGTTAAAACAAAAACGGACTAAACTTTCAATATTCAACTTCTCACACGGCAACTTTGTCAAACACCAACTTGCATCGTGTAGCACCTTAAGACCACCGGTGTGATGGGGGGAAAGGCGAGCACTTTGCAAGGTTTTCATTGTCACCGTGTTTACAAGACTCTTGCCAGCAAGTTCATATGTCAGTTACGTGAACTCCGTGGACCGAAGGGCATGTTTCCACCCTGTATCTCCAAAAACTCAAAAAATACTAGTGCAATGTTATTTGAGGTTTTAATATTGGCTACAGAATATTACAGATCATCCCAAGTACTACTTAACGTGGCACCTCATCTGAAAGTGTTCACTCAGCACTGCAGCCAAAGAACGTGTTGAAACATAGGAGACAATTGTTTTTTTCCTTTAGTCAGCCTCCATCTATCATCTGCCTGCTTTGAACTCCTTATCCGCCCCTCGCTCTCCCCTGCCTGACTCCTCCAGTCTGTTTTCGTTCACCCCTCCACGATGCATCAATCACCTCTGGCTCCTGCGTGACCACTCCCCCTATCCTCTGTACTAGCAATCTCCTCTCTCCGCTCTCAGTCCCAATGCAGGGTTTTGGCCTGAAACATCGACAATTCTGTTACCCCCCACAGACGCTGCTCGGCCAGCTGAGTTCCCCCAGCAATTTGTCTCTTGTGTTGAAACATTGATTGATTCCTCAAATCCAGCCATTTGTCACCACTGGTATCTTGGTATGATTTTGAAGAGCAGATTCTCTCCAGTGTGCTAAGCAAATATGAGTCCCCCCAGCTGCATTAAAGTGTATGCACTCCCTCAGAGCTAAACATATCGTAGCCAAGCCTTTTGACCCTTCACCCTCCTGACTGAGAGACAATAATGCTTCTCAAAAACTTATGGGATCTTAAAATGTATGAAGGAACTGCAGATGCTTTGGTTTGCACCAAAATGTTGCAGTAACTCAGTGGGACAGGCAGCATCACTTGGAGACAAGTAAGGGCGACGTTTCAGGTCTGAAGAAGGTTCTCGACCCGAAACGTCACCCATTCCTTCTCTTCAGAGATGCCGCCTGTCCCGCCGAGTGACTACAGCATTTTGTGTCTATCTGTGGGATCATAATAGTTAATTTAGTTACTTGTCATATTGAATAATACTCTGCCCTGTACGGAAGCCAAGGAACCTGTTCGATTTAAGCCAATGATCCTATTACAGTTCACCCTTTGTAGGAGCTTTTTCTGCCAGGGCATTGCTGCATCATTTTCTTGCTTCCGACAGTGAATACCTGGTGCAATTAATAACTGCTTTGGTTCCTCAAGAACATGGTTCGCGGTTACTTTCAATATTCGTGCAGAAGTCACAGAGTGAAGGAATTTGACTGAAACCAAGACCTCGTTGTCTATGTTGCAGGTGCACCAATCACCCTGATGAATGGGCCCATTCTAGCCTTCGACCGTGACGAAGGGCCAAACGCCGTGGTTAGTTATCAACTGCTGGGGAACAGGTCCGACTTCTTCACTGTTGACAGGAACACAGGTGAGTTATGTCCCTTCAGTCCCACAGAATAGGAAAGCAAGGCTTGTGCTCCGTCCTTAATACATCCTCCAGAAAATGTCCTCAGATGTCAGATCCAAACTGATTTTCTAAGGCCCACTGATTGTTAAGTTGACAAATGTCGCTTCCATTTTACCAGCAGGGAACAGCAAGACAAGAGGCCAATTAATCTCTCGCTGGCATTATTGACTGGGGAAGGGCCAAACAGTTCGATCTTGCCTTTAATAAAATCGGAGAAATTCACAACACAGAGGCATCTCATAGAGTCCATGCCGACTGAAAAAGAACAGAGTAGGCCAATCCCACTTGCTCCAAAGAAGGGTCTTGTCCTAAAATGTCACCACTCTATGTTCTCCAGAGATGCTGCCTCTCCTGCTGAGTCACTCCAGCGCTTACAGCATATCATGAGCTCCTCTGGGTTTGTTTCAACTGTAGAGAGTGTTTCTGCCTCCACCACCTCACCACTCCTTGGCTGATAATTTGTCCTCATCTACCCCTTCCTCCCATTTATCTCAGTAGTACGCCCAATCCCTGCCATGTGAAGTGAATCCTCCTATTCACGCTGTCCGGGGCAGCACAGTGGCGCAGCGGTAGAGCTGCTGCCTTACAGTGCCAGAGACCCGGGTTCGATCCTGACTGGAGTTGCTGTCTCTACGGAGTTTGTACATTCTCCCTCTGACCACGTAAAGGTTTTGTTTTGGGTCTCACACATAAATTCCACCCGCCACCATTCCACACAACCTCCAAGCTGATCTACTGTACATCCCACAGTATTCTTGGACACCCTTCCTCACCAACTACGACACAACCAATTTTCATGTCATCTACAAACGTACACATCGTATGCCCGACATCTCATCAAAATAATTTATATATATATATATATTACAAATAACAAATATCCCAGCATCCATTCCCGTGGGACGTCTCTAGTTACATTTCAAGCCAGGAAAACACTCATCTACCTCCCTTCTATCCTGAGCCAATATGAGGATCCAGTTCTCTAATCTCTGATGCCTTGATCTTATGGACGAGCCTCCTATGTGGGATTGTGTTCCTCACCAGTCAGTAGAACTCCCTACCTATCGGCCGTGGCAATATCTTCATGCAACTCATGGATGCAGCTCACCGTAACCTTCTTGATGACAGTTCAAGACAAGCAGTAGATGTTGGTCCTGGCAATGATACCCACATCCTATTGGAGAATAAGAAAATAAATTGTAAGAATCAAATCTGTTTAGAGAATTTAGAAATTGTCCAGCCAAAATATTTATCTTATAGAGTCATACAGCATGGAAACAGGCCCTTTGGCCCAATTTGCCTGCACCAATCAACATTTCCTATCTATTTCCTATTTTCCTATCTATTTCCTATCATTTCCTATTTTTTCCTTCGCTCCATAGATGCTGCCGCACCCGCTGAGTTTCTCCAGCAATTTTGTCTACCAACATTTCCTATCTACACTAGTCCCACCTGCCTGTATTTGGCCCATGTCCCTCATAACCTGTCCTATCCATGTACCTGTCTAATTGTTTCTTAAAGGTTGCAATGGTCCCTGCCTCAATGACCTCCTATGGCAGCTCGTTCCATACACCAACTACCCTTAGAGTGAAAAAGTTACCCCTCAGGTTCCTGGTAAACCTCTTCCCCATCACCTTAAACCTATGTCTTCCGGTTCTCGATCCCCCTACTCTGGACAAGAGACTGTTCTTAGATATTAGACTGCTCAGATTATTTTAATGAGTCTCGTGCTTTCAATTTTTTTAGGGATGGTTTCTATGACACCAGGAAAGACAATCGACCGGGAGTCTTTGCCCAGTGCTCACCTGGAGTTTACCTTGATAGCAGAAGACATTGGCCTGCTGAGAAGTGAAGCTGACCTTATAGTAACCATCCTGGATCAAAATGACAACGCACCAGTCTTCACCCCGACTGCACTGACAGTACATGTTCGGGAAAACAGTCCCTCAGGTGAGAAAATCTTATTGCGTTTCTATGTCAATGAATTGCTAATGGCCGTGCTGGACACTTAGCTAAGGTCAGATACAGTGGAAGGCGACTCCGGATTGTCAAAGCTGCCACAGCCAGAAAAAACACACTTTTTATCCACGAGTAGTTGCTCTAATCAACAGCCAACAATCTGTAGCCTACCTTTGATCTGGTATTTTGTTGGTTCACATGCTTGATCAGTGGTGTTTTATCATTAATGTTTTATTATTATTAATGTTTAGTGTTTTCTGAGTCATTCGTAACTGTCACTGTATGTCATGTGGTTACTTGTTGGCGGAGCACCAAGGCAAATTCCTTGTATGTGAATACTTGGCCAATAAACTTATTTACTTACTTACTTACTTATACCATGGAAGGAATGTGTTGGGATTCTGAAAGTTTCCATGATTAGGTTTCAGATGAACTGAGGTAAAGTGAAAAGCTTTGCTATCCAAACTGATGAGGTATACTCTCCATGAATATAATCAGGTCAAACTCAAGTGCAATAGGCAGGGCAAAGGGGAAGATGCAGAGTATAGTTCTCAGCGTTATAGCGCATCAGTTCCAGAGACAAAGTCCAATGATCACAATGGGGTAGATAGAGGTGAATCGGACAGTACCCCAGCATTCAGATAACAGAAGGGAAGAAGCTGTCCCTGTATCTGGTGGTACGCACCTTCAAGCTTCTGTAGCAGGTATTTCTGCTATAAAACTGCATCCTAAAAAACCTTGTGTTATACAAAATCTTGTTATAAAAAAAGTTGTGTCAATGGGGGGAAGAGGTTTCAGACAGAATAACAAAATTATTTTTCCTGCAGGATTTAAAAAAAATAAAGATCTTTTTAATGGCCGGCCGTAAGTTTATTTTGTAACTGCAATCTATAAATGCTCATGGCTGTATGTTACGTTGTTCAATGGTGTTCATCAGTCATATTATACCCACTCGGGGAAACTACCTGTACTAAGTTGGAAACTATTAGAAGGACAAAGGGGAAGCTCCATCTCCAACCTTGGGCTTGGATGTCAATGAGTGTTTCGTTGCCACAGCTCAAAGACTGTAGGTGAGGGAAGGTCTTCCCACTGTGGTTTTTCACCTCCTTTTGATGAGAGGTCATTCACCTAAACCAGTCATTCACCTCTCTCCCCACCAGTGCCAACTGACCTGTTTCCATTATTTTCTATTGATATGTTAACTACCTCTGGCACTGCTTTCCCCCCTCACTTCTCCTGTCGTTCATCTCGTCTCGCCCTTGTGTTTGTTCAGCAGTTCCTTGTGTGAGCCCTTGTTGAGCACATGAACTCTGAGTGACCCCATGCCCAATGGATGCTCAACTCCCCATGTCCTACTGAGACCTACGAGTCCCAATTCTAGTTGAGGGGAAAAGGTATATGAAACGGTTCACAAAAAAGTTCTAGGCCACTTTAATGAGCATTCCAGCTAGTCTTCTTTAGATGAGAACTCTTCATAATTGCATTTTTTGTAAAGTTGATGGCAACGTTGCATGTTGATGGCAACGTTCAGATTAGTGTATGGCCGAAACTTTGTAAACTGTAACAATTCACGCTGTTCTTCTTAAATATCTCAGGACAATGTTGTGTGTTTACACATTGTTTGTGTGTTTTAGGCTTCAGTATCGTTCAGGTGATAGCCACGGATGCCGACACAGGTGTGAATCAACAGCTGAGCTACCGAATCGAGGGGGGCGCCCAGGATAAGTTTCTCATTGACCCTCCCAGTGGAGTTATCAAGGTGGCCAATGGAGTAACGATAGATCGAGAAGAAAAGGGCTCTTACACAATAGTGGTGGTTGCGATGGACCAAGGAACTCCGCCATTGTTGGCAAACGCTACTGTGAACATCATAGTAGACGATGTCAATGACTGCCCTCCCGAGTTTGTGAACCCGGTGCAGACTATCAGCATCAGTGAATCGGTGACAGTCGGGACCATCATAGCGAACCTTACAGCCGTCGACCGTGACCTCCGACCTCGACTGGAGTACTACATCATCGGGATCGTTGCGAAGGACGATGCTGACAAAGTGTTGGAGGAGCAACAGAGAGCTTTTGACATCAATTTTCAAACAGGTAAAGTTTGCACGCAAGCTCCACAAGAGAAAACGTACACCGACTCCAAACACCCTCTGAGCCTGGAGTTGCAGTGCGGTGAACTGGGATTGTTGGCTGGCGAAGTGAGTGGAGTCAAGAGCGTTTTATTGTCACGTGTTCCAGATAGGACAATGAAATTCTTGCTTGCTGCAGCACAACAGAATATGTAAACATAGTACATAACGGGAGAAAAAAAAGTTCAGTGTGTGTATATACACATGCACATACTCAATAAACAAACAAATATAGTGCAATAATAATAATAGTCTGTTATAGTTCAGAGCTTATTTGTTGTATTTAATAGCCTGATGGCTGGAGGGAAGAAGCTGTTCCTGAACCTGGATGTTACAGTAAGGTCATTTACTCTAATGGGGCTGTTCCACTGTACGAGCTAATTCAAGAGCTCTCCCGAGTTTAAAAAAAAATCAAACTTGTGGAAGCACATCGAATGTACGTAGCAGGTACGTCGCAGCTCGGGACGTCTCTTAACGGCCCGTAACGCTAACGGCAAGTACTCGGGAAACGCGGTAAGCTGCGGACGACTCGTGAAGATTTTTCAACATGTTGAAAAATGTCCTCGAGAGCCTCGAGTACCTACGAGCGCCTATTACCGTAATTCTCCGAGTTCGAATCAGGGAAACTCGGGAGAACTCTTGAATTAGCTCGTAGAGTGGGACAGGCCCTTTAGTTCCCTGGACTTGGACATAGAGTCGTACACAGTGGAAACAGGCCCTTCAGCCCAACTTGCCCATTCCGACCAACTTGCACCTGCATTCGCTCCTGCCTGTATTTGGCCCATCTATCTATACATACCTAAAACTCTGATCTTGTTATCTTCCGGTTTGTGTGGTCTTTCTATTTGTGCAAAAACGGTTCTATGATTTTTCTCCGGTTTACTCAACGTTCTCCTGCGCTGCGAATGCACCAAGTTTTGTTCCGATCGGTTGAATGTCGTAAAAGTTAGCGAGGTTTAAAAAAATCTTAAAAACCACTTGTGCGCATATTGATCTCTTCTGCCGTTCAGCGCCGCGCAGATTAGTCTCTTCCCCTGTCACTCACCGGGACGGTGCGCCCCTTCCTGCGCCATCGCATCTTTACTGGAGCTGAGGATGGTCGGGGGAAGTTTCCGACCGGACACAATTTTCGGAGGGACCCCAAGCAGCCCAGCCCCATGCAGCCCAGCCCCATGCAGCCCAGCCCCATGCAGCCCAGCCCCATGCAGTCTAGCCCCAAGCAGCCCAGCCCCAAGCAGCCCAGCCCCATGCAGCCCAGCCCCATGCAGCTCAGCCCCATGCAGCCTAGCCCCATGCAGTCCAGCCCCAAGCAGCCCAGCCCCATGCAGTCTAGCCCCATGCAGTCTAGCCCCAAGCAGCCCAGCCCCATGCAGTCTAGCCCCAAGCAGCCCAGCCCCATGCAGTCTAGCCCCATGCAGTCTAGCCCCAAGCAGCCCAGCCCCATGCAGCCTAGCCCCATGCAGCCTAGCCCCATGCAGCCCAGCCCCATGCAGCCCAGCCCCATGCAGTCCAGCCCCAAGCAGCCCAGCCCCATGCAGTCTAGCCCCATGCAGTCTAGCCCCAAGCAGCCCAGCCCCATGCAGCCCAGCCCCATGCAGCCCAGCCCCATGCAGCCCAGCCCCATGCAGTCTAGCCCCATGCAGCCCAGCCCCTTGCAGCCCAGCCCCATGCAGCCCAGCCCCATGCAGTCCAGCCCCAAGCAGCCCAGCCCCATGCAGTCTAGCCCCATGCAGTCTAGCCCCAAGCAGCCCAGCCCCATGCAGCCCAGCCCCATGCAGCCCAGCCCCATGCAGCCCAGCCCCATGCAGTCTAGCCCCATGCAGCCCAGCCCCTTGCAGCCCAGCCCCATGCAGCCCAGCCCCATGCAGCCCAGCCCCATGCAGCCCCGCCCCATGCAGCCCAGCCCCATGCAGCCCAGCCCCATGCAGCCCAGCCCCATGCAGCCCAGCCCCATGCAGTCTAGCCCCATGCAGTCTAGCCCCAAGCAGCCCAGCCCCATGCAGCCCAGCCCCATGCAGCCCAGCCCCATGCAGCCCAGCCCCATGCAGCCCAGCCCCATGCAGCCCACCCCATGCAGCCTTCATGTGTGCAAATCATCTTCATGTACGCAAAATTTAGAATTGGTAAACATGCTGTGGAAAATGTTGATGATCCTTACTGATGTTCTTGTTTCTTTTCAACTAGGTGCTGTATTTGTAAGAAGGCCTTTGAATCGAGAACTGGTAGCGACCTATGAGCTCACTATATCAGTTCATGACAATGCCAGTGAAGAGATCACTCACTCTGTCAGTGTGCCCAATGGTAAGGTTTTCACATTCATCACAAGTATTTAACGTTCAACATTGCATTTATTTACAGAGGGCGTTACAGTGGCGCAGCGGTAGAGTTGCTGCCTTACAGTGCTTACAGCGCCAGAGACCCGGGTTCGATCCTGACTACGGGTGCTTGTCTATACCGACTTTGTACGTTCTCCCCATGACCTGCGTGGGTTTTCTCCGAGATCTTCGGTTTCCTCCCACTCTCGAAAGATGTATAGGTTTGCAGGTTGATTGGCTTGGTTTAAATGTAAATTGCCCCTAGTGTGTGTTGGATAGTGTTAATGTGCGGGGATCGCTGGTCGGCGCGGACTCGATGGGCCGAAGGGGCTGTTTCCACGCTGTACCTCTAAACTAAACTGAACTAAAACTAAGCACTATAATCAATCTGAACAAGGGTCCTGACCCAAAATGTCACCTGTCTATATTCTCCAGAGATGCTGCCAACACTTTGATGTATTTCCTTGACCTGTTTCAGCAAAGTTGACTGTGAACATCCTGGATGTGAATGATAACCCTCCACGATTCAGACCGTTCGGGGTGAGGATTTTCACGGAGAGGATTCTGGAGGGAGCAACGAGTGGGACCACGCTCCTCTCTGTGTCTGCCGTAGATCCCGATAAAGGCCCCAACGGCCAGATCAGCTACGAGCTCTTGAACCTTCCTCCTGGGGACTACATCAGGCTGGAGGATCCCGCTGCAGGTGAGAAGGGCAGGCTAATGTAATGAGCCTCCATGTCAACTCGACCTGAACCACTATCTACCTCATCGGGGACTCCTCGCACTATCCTTGATCGAACTATACTGGCTTTAAGGGTCTGTCCCACTTTCACTACCAAGTTCATGACCTCTGCCGAGTTTGCCCTTGACTCATACTCACAGCATGGTCGTCACGAGGTCATAGGCAGGTCGTGATGCTAGTCGTAGGTACTCGGCATCAAGTAGGTCGGGGTGTTTTTCTATCCTGATGAAAAATGTCCACGAGTAAAAAAGGTCGTGAATTAGGTCGTGAAAGTGGGACAGGCCCTTAACCTTGCACTAAACGTTATTCCCTTATCATGTATCTGTACACTGCAACGGCTCGATTGTAATCGTGTATAGTCATTCCACTGGCTGGTTAGCACGCAACAAAAGCTGTTCACCCCTACCTCTGTACACACGGCAATAAACTAAGCTAAGCTGGACTGTTTCTCAACTATTTGAGGGAAGAGTCTTCAGGAATGCCACTGTATTCAGTGGGAAGAGCAGATTCCCAATCAGCCTGGCTATAACCTGACCTTCATGTCCCCCGGGGGTGAGAGCTTCTCTCTGGTTATCCTATCAAACCCTCTTATCATCGCAGACATCTCTGTTAATTCATCTGTTAACATTGCCACGACTGAGGTATTTCAATCTCTGCAGACTGCCATTCTAATTCCATTCAACCATCTTCACTTTGATTCCATTCTGAGCGATCTGCCCTGCAGCTGTTCCCACAACAGTTTATCGTTCCTGCAGCTATTGCCCGAAGTGAAAACCTTGTGGTTCTGATGTTGGAACAAAACGTCTTCACATCAAGGCTAACATCCTATTGTTATTTTTTAATGGTACTTGAATCCCAAATCTCCCGGATACTTCTTGCCATTTGGGGAAAAAGACATCTCAATTATTATTTTTCTTGTTCAAAGTAGAGGGCAGCTCTTTGCCTTCCACTGAGTTTTATTCCCCACAGTTTGCCTGCTGATTTAATCCATAAGCACCCTGGGTGTTCCTGACAAGTTTGAGTTTAGTTTATTGTAATTTATTGATGACTCACCCCACCTGATATCTGGCTGCCATTCACAGTCTTGAATCAATAAACATTTGCACAGACACAGCAACTCCAATTTGCACTGGGCCTCACTTCATAACTTCATATAGCCCTTGCTTTCCCTCTCTCTCCATCCCCTTCCCCTTCCCACTTCTCCCACTAGTCTTACTATCTCCGCCTACATTCTATTTTTGTCCCGCCCACTCCCCTGACATCATTCTGAGGAAGTGTCTCGACCCGAAATTTCGCCCATTCCATTTCTCGAGAGATGCTGCCTCACCTGCTGAGTTACTCCAGCATTTTCAAGTTCAAGTTCAAGTGAGTTTATTGTCATGTGTCCCTGTATAGGACAATGAAATTCTTAAGCACACAGAACATAGTAGGCATTGACTACAAAACAGATAAGTGTGTCCATATACCATAATATAAATATATACACACATGAATAAATAAACTGATAAAGTGCAAATAACAGATAATGGGTTATTAATAAT
The DNA here is from genome assembly GCF_010909765.2 of Amblyraja radiata. Lineage (NCBI taxonomy): Eukaryota > Metazoa > Chordata > Chondrichthyes > Rajiformes > Rajidae > Amblyraja > Amblyraja radiata. The sequence continues at coordinate 6,850,046 of NC_045992.1, read as the reverse complement.
CAGAGTTTTGTCCGAGCCAGGTTTGTAAGTACCGCGGCTGAATCCGAGCTCCAGTGGACGAAGCTGTTGGCTGTGGGGAAGTAGCTATTCCTGAATCTGGTTGTTGCAGTCTTCAGGCTCCCGTACCTTCTACCTGAAGGTAGCAGGGAGATGAGTGTGTGGCCAGGATGGTGTGGGTCCTTGATGATACTGCCAACCTTTTTGAGGCAGCGACTGCGATAAATCCCCTCGATGGAAGGAAGGTCAGAGCCGATGATGGACTGGGCAGTGTTTACTACTTTTTGTAGTCATTTCCTCTCCAGGGCGCTCAAATTGCTGAACCAAGCCACGATGCAACCGGTCAGCATGCTCTCTACTGTGCACCTGTAGAAGTTAGAGAGAGTCCTCCTTGACAAACCGACTCTCCGTAATCTTCTCAGGGAGTAGAGGCATTTTGAGGCTACCTAAGCATTTCCAAAGGTCCCAGTGTGCGAATGTCATTATATCAGCACAATGTATGCATCAGATAGGGATGAATACATTAGCGAGCAGATGACCTTTGTGTGATTATTGCCAACAATCACCCTGTCCCATCCCATCCCATCTCATCTGTCTTTCCACAGGAAAAATAGTTGCAAGTAGAACAGTGGATTATGAAGAGGTCCAATGGCTGAACTTCACAGTCCGTGCAGTAGATCACGGATCGCCAGCTCGATCTGTCGAGGTTCCTGTTTTCCTGCAGATCCAGGACGTCAACGATAACAACCCCGTCTTTGTGCAAGTCCCCTATCAGGTAACTGTTGTTAATGCTCCTCACAATGAACAGTGAATGGCTGCAGAATACTAAACCTGAGACCGTCATGAGTAAGGCTACATGAAGCAGATGAGGTGGAGCACACAATCCTGGACTCTGTAGAGGGTCGTAACACTACCTTTGGGACGACAGATGGCACAATGGGCTAAGTGTTCGGCTGGCAACCGGAAGGTAGCCGGTTCGAATCCCGCTTGGAGTGCATCCTTGGGCAAGACACTTCACCCACCTTTGCCTGTGTGTGAATGTGTGTGAGTGATTGGTGGTGGTCGGAGGGGCCGTAGGTGCAGATTGGCAGCCACGCTTCCGTCAGCCTGCCCCAGGGCAGCTGTGGCTACAGAAGTAGCTTACCACCACCGAGTGTGACTGAGGAGTGAATGAATAATGCGATGTAAAGCGCCTTGAGTATTAGAAAGGCGCTATATAAATCCCATCCATTATTATTATTATTACCTTTCCCTCAATTCTTCTTGCCCTCTTTGACCCACACCCCTCAAGAGGGTTTTATGCCAAGAAATTCAATCACAGTCCTGAATAAACTCAATGACTGTTCACCCAGTGTCCAGAGGTTCAACATCCTCTGAGAAAAGGAGGCTCTGCTCATCCTCGGACAACCCTATACCCTAAAACAACTGACTCACCAGCCAGTAAAACAACCTTTAGGCACCCATCCTTGTGTGAAGACCATGATCGTATAGTGTATGCTCATGGCAAGAGTGTTTTTTTGACTGCACTAAGCACCAGGGTGTAGATCATCTCAGATGAATGTCACCACTATGTGATTCCCTCAGCCGTGACTGTTGGAAGGTGCCTGTGATCCACAATCCACCCCAGTGAGTAGAACACAAAGTGCTGAAGTATCTCACAGGTCAGCAGCATCTCTGGAGAACATGGACAAGGGGATATGCTTGGGGTCGGGACCTTCTTCAGACTCTGTCTTTCAGAAATGCTGCCTGAGGAAAGGTCCCAACCCGAAACGTGGGGTCCAAAGAAGAGTCCCATCGTTGCTTATCCCTGATCTCCAGAGATGACGCCTGACCCGCTGACTTACTGAGGAAGGATCGCGTCCCGAAACGTGTGATCTGAAGAAGGGTCCCGACCCGATACGTTACCCCAGAGATACTGCCTGACCCGCTGACTTACTCCAGCACTTTTAATCTTTTTTTTTAATTTATGTTCCAGCATCTGCGGTTCCTTGTGGTTCTGCATACCCAACGGCGGTGACCTTAGCCCTGTGTGATTGTGTGTAAATTAACCAACATCTCGGTTAGAGAGGAAACTCCATTCTGGTCTTTATATCATCCAGTCACAACCCTTGCTGTTATCTGCTGTTATCTTGTCTCGTTCTGGCTTAGAATAATTCCTTCCCCTTGAACCGTGTGTTTTGTTTGATGAGACAGAAGCCCGTGTTTGAAGACGTGTCCCTGGGCACGGTGATTCTCCAGGTCCGAGCCGTGGATGCAGATAACGGCCGATTCTCCCAGATCGAATACAACCTTGTCGACGGCGAGGGCCGGTTTGGAATCAACCACGAAACGGTGAGATGGATTATGATTCGTCCCGCTCGATAATCATCCAGAATAAATGAGCAACTTGTAATGAAGGGCAGGCAACCCTGAAACAAGTCTTATTACAGGTACAATAGGGCAGTCACGGTGGTGCAGCAGTAGAGTTGCTGCCTTACAGCGAATGCAGCGCCGGAGACCCGGGTTCGATCCCGACTGCGGGTGCTGTCTATACGGAGTTTGTACATTCTCCCCGTGTCCTTTCTCCAAGGTATTCTCTGAGATCTTCGGTCTCCTCCCACACACCAAAGACGTACAGGTTTGTAGGTTAATTGGCTTAGTAAATGTAAAAATTGTCCCTAGTGGGTGTAGGATAGTGTCAATGTGCAGGGATCGCTGGTCGGCGCGGACCCGGTGGGCCAAAGGGCCTGTTTCCGCACTGTATCTCTAAGCTAAACTAAACTAGTAAGAATCTTTCACAATATCCTCCGGAGGTGAGTGAGCAGCATTGGCTTGGACGGACATTACTGCCCATCCCTCGTTGCGCTTGAGAAGGCAGGACCTTCATGCTGCGGACCATGTGGTGAAGGTGATCCTTCGGTGCTGTATCTCCCAGTCTGGGTAGATTCCTCTGGCTGCATTAGTTTAGCGATACAGCGCTGAAACAGGCCCTTCGGCCCACCGAGTCCATGCCGACCAGCGATTCCCACACATTAACACTATCCTACACACACTAGGGATAATTTACAATTTTACCAAGCCAATTAACCAACAAACCTGGGAGGAAAACGGAGCTCCCGGGGAAAACCCACGCAGTCACAGGGAGAACGTACAAACTCTGTACAGACAGCGCCCGTAGTCAGGATCGAACCTGGCGCTGTAAGGAAGTAACTCTACCGTTACGCCACCGTGCCGCCCATTAGGAGACAGGAAGAAATCTTTTTGTTCAGACAATGATGACTCTTTGGAATTCGCTACCAAGGAAGGCTGTGCAGACTTGATTGTTGACTTCAAGCACTAAGATGGAAGCAGAGCTGGGATCTGAATGAATGGGGATCAGGCACCAGCAAAGATCATAGAGGAGCCTCTATGATCTTTGGGCACCAGGGGCTCTTTGTCTGCTGCTGCTGCTGCTGCTGCTCCTGCTCCTGTTTCACGTGTCTTATGTTTTATGTTCCTACACCTGGATTTATGATACCAAGATGTGTTCAAATTCCCCAAGGGTTGTTGGAGAATTTAAATCATTTAATCACATAAATCTGGAATAAAAACCTGCTGTTAGTATTGATCACCACAATACACCAGAGTATCATTAAAAAAACCCATCTGGATCACTTATGTACCTTAAGATAGTGAACCTGCACATGTATCAATCCAGACCCACACTCAGTAAGTGTTAGCTTTCTGTAAATGGATTTTATCAGGGAAATCAAAGAAAATTGATAATGAAAATTAAGAAACATTGATAGGAATTGGACCAATGTTTGAAGTGTTAAGATGAGTGCATGTGAGTAAAGTTGCCACAGTGTTAAATGTGCTACTGTCTCTCAAATAAAGGGCGATATTTATATTCTGGCTGCTCTTGATCGGGAGAAGAAAGACCACTACACGCTGACAGCCGTTGCCAAGGACAACCCAGGCGACATTGCACGTAATCGCAGAGAGAACGCTGTGCAGGTAACTCCCTCACCGACATGCGTGGTGGCAAATGTTTCAAGATCATGGTACTGTCACAGGAGTTCATTGGAGAAATGTATCGATTCTACTACTCTGGAATTGTCCCACTGGGAATACACGACTTGGAAGTGTGCAGCCCCACAGTACCAGGCCCTGGACATGATCCCTATCCTTCCCTTCCCTTCATACCCATGTACTTACCAGTATGTCTACCACTTAAAGCCCACTGTTGTATCTGCCTCCACTACCGCCCACAACAGTCCATGTCTGCACCCAATGTCGCGAATGTTCTTTGTACAAAAAAAAGACTTCTCCCTTAAACTTTGAAGGTAGTCAAAAGTGCTGGAGAAACTCAGCGGGTGCGGCAGCATCTATGGAGCGAAGGAAATAGGCAACATTTCGGGCCGACGCGTAAATGTTGTCACGTAGATTACGCGCAAATGACGGCCAAGTGGGACAGGCCCTTAAAACTCTACATGAGCCGTGGAGAGAGTCAGCAAGTGAGAGGGCAGGAGGATCTGTGCGGGATGGAGAGCAATGGTAGGTGGAGGGGAGATAAGGATGGGGAGGTCATAAGGAATAGGAGTAGAATTAGGCCATTCAGTCCATCAAGTCTACTCCTGCCATTCAATCATGGCTGATCTATCTCTCCGTCCTAACTCCATTCTACTGCTTTTCCCCATAACCTCTGACACCGATACTAATCAATAATCTATCTGTGTCTGCCTTCACAATATCCACTGATGGAGATGTGGGGGAGCAGGAAGTGTCGGTGTGGAAGCGGGGTGCATCTCACTTCCGTGCTTAATATCGCTGTCGATCCAACAAATTACAAAGCGAGTGTCAAAACAAAGGTCATCTTCTCCCTTTATTTGTTTTAACTTGCTGATTCTGCGATTGCCTCACGTTTTTGAGAAGTGAAAGAGGATGTGGTGACTTTCATAATGTGTCAACCATTTGGCCAGTCACGTAGGACTTTGTGCCCGCTCTAGGTTGATTGGCAGAGATACTTCCACGGAGTGCCAATCACTTGTTGCTGAGCTCCTGCCCGGAATTTTCACCCATTTAAATCCATAGGACATATCCTGCGGAACCGTTCCCAGGGATGTTTTAGTTTCGTTCGGAGATACAGCGCGGAAACAGGCCCTTCGGTCCACCGAGTCCGCGCTGACCACCGATCCCAGCACGTCAACACTATCCTACACACACTAGGGACAATTTACACTTATACCAAGCCAATTAGCCTACAAACTCGCACGTCTTTGGAGTGCGGAAGGAAACCGGAGCACCCGGAAAAAGCCCACGCGGTCACGGAGAGAACGTACAAACTCCATACAGACAGCACCCATAGTCAGGATCGAACCCGGGTCTCTGGCGCTGTGAGGCAGCTACTTTGCCCACCGCACCGCCCCTCTCCTACACATTCACTTACAACCCCCTCCCATTCCCCATCTTGGATGAACTATTTTCGCATGGCTTTGTGCCTGCATATTTGACACTGTTTGGACTTCATCTGCGGCTTCTCACTGGAGTTGTCCATTCTTCAGAACAGAATATGTCCGATTTGCCTGTTGCGGTGGAGCTTCTGAATATCCAACCAGTGCTGCACTGGTGGTGCAGCGGTAAAGTTGCAGCGCCAGAGACCCGGGTTCGATCCTGACTACGGGTGCTGTCTGTACGTAGTTTGTACCTTCTCCCCGTGACCTGTGTGGGTTTTCTCCGGGCGCTCCGGTTTCCCTCCACACTCCAAAGACCTACAGGTTTGTAGGTAAATTGGCTTGGTATAATGTAAAATTGTCCCTAGTGTGTGTAGGATAGTGCTAGTGTACGGGATGATCGCTGGTCGGCGTGGACTCTGTGGGCCGAAGGACCTGTTTCCACGCTGTATCTCTAAACTACACTAAACTAAGTAGTGCAGAGCTTGGACATGGGAGGATAGGCTCTCTGGTCACCATGGCAACCCATGCTGGCCTTCAACTCTCCCCATTCCCACAGGGCAATAGACCATAGGTGCAGGAGTAGACCATTTGGCCAACACCACCATTCAATGTGATCATGGCTGATCATCCCCAATCAGTACCCCGTTCCTGCCTTCTCCCCATATCCCCTGACTCCGCTATCTTTAAGAGCCCTATCTAGCTCTCTCTTGAAAGTATCCAGTGAACCGGTCTCCACCGCCCTCTGGGGCAGAGAATTCCACAGACTCACCACTGTGATTAAAACGTGTTTCCTCGTCTCCGTTCCAAATGGCTTACCCCTTATTCTTAAACTGTGGCCCCTGGTTCTGGACTCCCCCTACATCGGGAACATGTTTCATGCCTCTAGCGTGTCCAAACCCTTAACAATCTTATATGTTTCAATAAGATCGCCCCTCATCCTTCTAAACTCCAGAGTGTAATAGTCCAGCTGCTCCATTCTCTCAGCATATGACATGTCCAGAGCCTTCTTCAAACCACTCAGAATGATGAGCACAGCACAGGAACAGGCCCTTCGGCCCACAATCCCAATTCTGAACATGATGCCATCTGCCTGCACGCGATCCAGTGCAACTGCAGCCTAAAGGCAAGGTTTAATTTCGACATTATTTCCTGCTACAGGTGCTGGTAACTGTCCTGGATGTTAACGACTATCGCCCCAAGTTCTCGAAGAACGTGTTTAGCACCAGTGTGTACGAGAATGAGCCCGGAGGGACCTCAGTGGTCACCATGACAGCAACGGACCTGGACGAAGGGGAAAATGCGGAGTTACAGTACAGTATCCAGGGAGCAGGGGCAGGTAGGCTCAACAGTTAACTCTTTCAGAAAACATTTCAATTGCACATCATCTTATTTATATTTGGAGCTCTTACTTTCCACGTCTTTCCAGGGACTGTATAAATGAGTACACTGCTAACCATTTTATTCTTCAGCTGGGGAGAGCAGCTGGCAAGGTCAGCGTTCAATGGCCAGTCCTAACTGCCCTTGAAAAGCTGACTGTGTGTGAGTCGGTCACCTTCTTTTGTCCAGTAGAGTTTCCAAGACTTGTACTTGATGCCATTGAAAGAGCAACCAATGGATTTCAAGTCAAGGAGATCTGCATCGCTGTAGATAGTCTTCCCATGGGGCCTTGGAGCCCTCACTTTCTACTTTAGCCCCAAGAGCTAAGTCTAACTCTCTCTTGAAAACATCCAGTGAATTTGACCTCCACTGCCTTCTGTGGCAGAGAATTCCACAGAGTCACAACTCTCTGGGTGAAAAAGGTTTTCCTCATCTCAGTCCTACATGGCCTACCCATTCTTAAACTGCGACCCCTGGATCTGGACTCCCCCAATATTGGGATTTTCTTTCCTGCATCTAGCCTGTTCAATCCCTTCAGAATTTTATATGTTTCTATAAAATCCCCTGTCATCCTTCTAAATTCCAGTGAATATAAGCCCAGTCGATCCATTCTTTCATCATATGTCAGTCCCGCCATCCCGGGAATTACCCTGGTGAACCTACGCTGCACTCCCTCAATAACAAGAATGGCCTTCCTCAAATTAGGAGATCAAAACTGCACGCAATACTCCAGGTGCGGTCTCACCAGGGCCCTGTACAACTGCAGTAGGACCTCCTTGCTCCTATATGGAAATCCTCTCGCTGTGAAGGCCAATGTGCCAGTTGCTTTCTTCATTGCCTGCTGTACCTGCATGCTGTTGAAGTTTGTTGGAGTACTCAAAGATGCTAACTCTCTTTAAGCATCTAAGAAAATAGAGGCACTGGAGCACCCTCTTCATGGTTCGCTCTGTGTGCTGGGCAGGGGTCTGATCACCCATAATGTTAACGCAAGGAATCTGAAGCTGCTGACTCTCTCCACCACTGACCCACCACTGAAAACTGGAATGTGGTCTCCCGACTTCCCCTTTCCAAGGTCAACGATTAGTTCCATTGTCTTGTTGATGCTGAGCGAGAGGTTGTTGTGGCAGCAGCACTTCACTCGGTGTCGAGCTGGGCATTGACACATCGCCACATGCTGCCAACCATCCTGGTGTCATCGGCACCATTATGGGATGGCGATGGAGCTGTGAGAGTAGAGAGGGGCTCGACTCTCCAAAGCAGCGGGGGGGGGGGGAGGAGAGAGATGGGGAGGAGAGGGGTGGGGGGAGAAAGGGGGGTTAGGGGAGTGGAGGAGGGAGATGGGGAGGCAAGGGGTGGGAGAGGGGAGGAATGGGGGAGGGGAGAAGAGGGAGGTGGGGGGAATGGTAGAGGGTGATGAAGGATGGGAGTGCAGGGGAGTGAGAATGTGGGGGGGACACTTGCGGTTTTTGGACTTTACCTTTCTGTAGAGTGTGGGTTTTCTCTGTGGTGGGGGAGGGTTTTGTGTGTTTAGGGTGAAGGCGGTTAAACTGGTAGGGGCAGGGGAAGGGTGGAATGAATGAGGAAGCACTGGCCATCCTTTCTGCCCTCTCAGGGTGCCCTTGTCCTGCATGGTACAACGAGCCATGTCCGGCCGCAGAAAGCAGGTCCATCAGCAATTTCACAATCCCATCACTGGAAGTCAACTCCCACCACAAGACGCAAGCCCAGGAAGTTACAAAACATTTTGCAATCATTGTCAAAAAGATTGTTTATGTAAGGGTTTACCGATAATTAACACAAAAGGCTAGAAGTTGTGTTGTCAGCAAATTGGATACATTTCCTCTCTTTCTTCCCCTTCTCTCCTGTTCTCCCCCCAATCCCCACCCCACCCCATTTCCAGATAGAAATTCAATCACTTAATTCAATCCAATCACATTCTGCTGCCATCAATGTCACATTATTGTCACATGTACCTAGATACAGTGATTTGTTTTGTTTTGTGTACAATTCAATAAAATCATACTATTCATAAGCACAGTGTGATATATAAGTACAAAAGGTGCAACGAATGTAGTGTGATAATGGTAGACTTCACTGGGACATCACAGTGAGACAGTCCCAGTGCCATCTTGTACCCTTCAAGTTTCAAGTCTTAAATATGTTGAAGAAGGGTCTTGACCCGAAACGTCCCTATTCCTTTTCTCCAGACTTGCTGCCTGACCCGCTGAGTTACTCCAGCCTTTTAATGGGTCTGAAGAAGGATCTCGACCCGAAACATCACATATACCTTTTCTCCAGAGATGCTGCCTGACCCGCTGAGTTACTCCAGCATTTTGTGTCTATGTTAAAAATGTAGTGTCTTATCTTGGCCTCATAGGCCCGTTGTCATGGCAACGGTACTGGGTCGGTGTTGCTGGGGTTGGTCTGGCCTGCCGATGCCAACAAAGTCCTCCATTGTCTGATATAAGACATCTGTTCTCTCTCCCTCTCTCTGTCTTTCTCTCGTTGCAGAGGCCTTCAGGATTGATGAGGACACAGCAGTGATCACCACCACAAGGCTCCTGGAATCCTACGAGAGGTTTAACTTGACCGTGGTGGCCACCGATAAAGGCAGGCCACCATTGTGGGGCACAACTCTGCTCAAGGTCGACGTGATCGATGTCAACGACAATCGACCTGTGTTTGTGAGGCCCCCCAATGGGACGATCCTACACATCATGGAGGTAATGGGATGGGCCGGGACCTCCGTTTCACCGGCACTGAAACGCATTGGAATGTTGCCAATCCCATGCCCAGGCCACATCATCGCAAAACGATCACAAGATTGTTTAAGAAGGAACTGCAGATGCTGGAAAATCGAAGGTACACAAAAAAATGCTGTAGAAACTCAGCGGGTGCAGCAGCATCTATGGAGCGAAGGAAATAGGCAACGTTTCGGGCCGAAACCCAGAAGGAAATAGGCAACATTTCGGGCCGAAACCCAGAAGGGTTTCGGCCCGAAACGTTGCCTATTTCCTTCGCTCCATAGATGCTGCTGCACCCGCTGAGTCTCTCCAGCATTTTTTTGTGTACCATAAGATTTAGTTTAGTTTAGAGATACAGCACGGAAACAGGCCCTTCGGCCCACCGGGTCCGCGCCGACCAGCGATCCCCGCACATTAACACTATCCTACACCCACTAGAGACAATTTTTACATTTACAAAGCCAATTGATCTACAAACCTGTACGTCTTTGGAATGTGGGAGGAAACTGAAGATCTCGGAGGAAACCCAAGCAGATCACGGGGTGAACGTACAAACTCCGTACAGACAGCACCCGTAATCGGGATCGAACCCGGGTCTCAAGCGCTGCATTCGCTGTAAGGCAGCAACTCTACCGCTGCACCACCGTGACTGGCGTGTTGTCTCGAAGAAGCTGTTAAATCCTTTAAAATACAGCATTAGGATAAATTTCATTTCAGCACAGTTAGTGTGAAATGTGCTGGTGTTTTTTTATCAGGAAGTGTGGCTGACTCTAGACATGACTACAGATGAAAGAGACCTCAAGTCAAGTCAAGTTTGGAGGTCGCGAGAGTCAAGAGTATTTAACTGTCATATATATCAGAACAATCAGATTCTTATTTACAGCAGCATAACAGGCCTGTTAAGGCAATAGCTGTAGATGAGTCTTTCTTAGACTTTTTGAGATACAGCGCAGAAACAGACCCTTCGGCCCACCGAGTCTGCGCTGACCAGCGATCACCCCGTCGCTAGCACTATCCTACACACTAGGGGCAATTTACAATTTTTACCAAAGCCAATTAACCTTGGTGTGTGGGAGGAAACCTGAGCACCATATGCAAATGGTGGCGGGCGTGTGGGCAAGGCAGGTAAAGTGTGCATTGTGTTCCTTCCCAGGAGAGGGAGCCGGGCTTCAACGTGTATGAGGTGCTGGCCACAGACAACGACGAGGGTGTGAACGGAGCTGTCCGCTACAGCTTCCTGAAGACAGCCGTCAACCGAGACTGGGAGCATTTCAACATCGACCCCCTCAGCGGAATCATCAACACCACAGCCAGGTTGGACAGGGAGCGGCACGCCATCTATAATGTGAGTCCTTGTACACGTTGTCCCTGCAATATGGTGGGAGGGACTCATCTGAAATCTGAGAAAAGTAATAGGTGACGTTTCGGGTTGGAAACCTTCTTCAGGAATTGCCTATTTCCTTTCTCTAAAGATGCTGCCTGACCTGCTGAGTTACTCCAGCATTGTGTGTCTATCTTACATTGTTCTGAACTGCTTGTCTGATATCCAGAGGTAATTGCATGGGGAATTTATATTACCTCCCTTTAAGCAGGAAGTTGGGTGACTGTATGATGCCTTTAGTTATCACTGTGAAGATGGAACGATACCAGATGATGAGACTCATCGTTGATTCTTCTTTTCTCTTCAGCTCATTCTCCTGGCCTATGACCTGGGGCAGCCCGTTCCCTACGAGACCACACAGCTCCTGCAGGTGGCCCTGGATGACATCGATGACAACGAGCCACTCTTCCTCAAACCACCCGTAAGGACAGTTCAGGGATCTGAACTCGCAGTTGCGTTCTGCAAACGCAGCCCGTTGGGCAGGGAAATTCTTGCTTCAGTTTAGTTCATTATCAGGTGCACCGAGATACAATGAAAACCTTTAGTTGGTTAGCCATTCAGCCCATCATTCCTGAGACGACTCCAAGATAAAAGTTAGCCCACGTCGGACTCTCCAGCCCTACACTTACTCCTTCTGCCATCCTTCCAGGCAGTGTGTTCCTGGAGACAGCAGCTAGCTGAGAAAGAGAGAGGGAAACATTCTTCTCTACTCCCCTCTGACCTGTTAGTTTGCCTGATATCTTAAAACTGCATCCTTTTCAAAGGCTGTATGCTTTGAGTCGCTCCGTTGCATCACCCAGAGTAAGTAGAAAGCATCTTCCCTTCATATCCTTTGTCCCAAGGAGAACAATCGGACTTCTCTAAAACCAATAAAGACGTGACTTCACTGAGATAGCGGAGCCGAGCTAACTGTGCGCAGCTGAGTTGTGGTTTCACAGGGCTCGTTAGAAACGCTCGGATGATTTAGGGCTGTGCGGTGACAGGGTTATGTGACATGAATCAAAGTTTTATGTTTATATTTTTCACGTGAAATGAGGCAATGAGACAGGGCAAGAAGGGAGGTGGGAGTGACATGTCAGGGAGGTAACGATTGATGAGTGATCTGGAGACATGAACGGCAAGGCTGAACATCTGATGAAGACAGTGTCAGATTGCTGCAACAAACATTGACCTTTACTGGCTCTGCAATCAAACAGCATAAGTCAGTGAACAGGGACTCTGCAATGGAGTGCACGGTGGCGCAGCGGTAGAGTTGCTGCCTCACAGCGCTTGCAGCGCCGGAGACCCGGGTTCGATCCCGACTACGGGTTCTGTCCGTACGGAGTTTGTACGTTCTCCCCGTGACCGCGTGGGTTTTCTCCGAGATCTTCGGTTTCCTCCCACACTCCAAAGGCTTACAGGTTTGTAGGTTAATTGGCTTGGTAGAAAAAATGTAAATTGTCCCTAGTGTGTGTAGGATAGTGTTAATGTGCGAGGATCGCTGGTAGGTGCGGACTCGGTGGGCCGAAGGGCCTGTTTCCGTGCTGTATCTCGAAACTTAAATAAACAGGGCTACCTACGGATCAATTTCAATGAATGATGTATTTCTGAAAGCTCTATTATATGCTGGATCAACTATTAAATTTTCTTCCCATATTTATAGGAGCTTTGTATCTCCAATGGAAATTGTTCCTTTTACCCTATTACCTGGGGTACAGCGGTGTAGTGGTTAAGTTGTCTGGGTTCTGCACCATTAATCCAGGGAAGCAAGTTCAAATCCCACCACGGCCACTGAGCAATTTGAGTGCAAGTACTTAAATAAAGCAGAGAATTCTGAAGCATGCAGCTAGACAGAGTAACAGTTGCTTTGAAATTGCTGGGTTAGAATAAAAGCTCAGAATAACAGCTCAGCCTCATAGGATTCAACAGAGGAGACATTTCTTCACTCAGTGGGAATGTAAATCTTCAGAGTTCTCTCGCCCAGGAACCTGTGCACGCTCAAGCCTCCAGGGTCATTTGTCGGGAACATGGAGAATATGGCGGATGGGTGGGAAGGTGGAGCTGATGCAGAGGACGACTCACTGTCTTAGTGAATGGGAGGGATGGTCCAGGAGGCTGAATTATCTCCTCCTATTCCTTTTACCTTTCAGAGATTTCACACATTGAAACATGCCTTTATCATTCCAGTCGTATCAAATTGCAAAGGTGTTTCGAATAAATAGAGATGAATGGAAGAAGTATGAAATCTTTCAAAGAAAGGATGTCCAACATCTTATTAAATCCATCAAACATTTCATAGAACACTGAAAAATACAGATTTGGGAATTATTTAAGAAAATATATAAGTGGAAAAAAAAGAGAAAATATTTCCAAAATGCAGGGACCAAAGTGAACTGTATTGTAAGCATTAGAGTCATAGAGTCAAACAGTGTCCTTTGGCCCAACTTGCCCACAGCGACCAACATGTCCCACCTGCCTGCGTTTGGCCCATATCCCTCTAAACCTGTCCTATCCGTGTACCTGTCTAAATGTTTTTCTTAAATTACAATAGTACCTGCCTCAACTACCCCCTCTAGCACCTCGTTCCATGCACCCAGCACCCTTTGTATGAAAATGTATCCCTCACCTTAAACTATGTCCTCTGGTTCTCGATTCCCTTAGTCTGTCTCTGTGCATCTGCCCAATCTATTCCTCTCATGATTTTATGCACCTCTAAAAGATCACCTCCGCGCTCCAAGGAGTAGAGTCCTCGAACACAAGAGGATGTTTCAATTTCAGACATTCTCACTGGCTTGATCTCTCTAACCTGCTGTGGTGTCCATCTTTTGTTAGAGAAGTTCGCAGTACCAGCGCCTCTTTGTGGCTGAGCACTCTGACCCTGCCACAGTGGTGGGGAATGTGACCGGAGCCATCGATGCAGATGAGGGGCCCAATGCCGTGGTCTACTACTTCATAGCAGGTGGGTTCCCAGCCAGTTGAGGTGTGCCTCATCATCTGTGTGAATCTTGTGTATTATGTCCAACTCCGCAACTCAACCATCTTCTACTGATCTGACTGCACCTGCTTTTTCATCACCCATTCCTTCTCTCCAGTTGCTGCATGTCCTGCTGAGTTACTCCAGCATTTTGTGCCTATCTTCGGTGTAAACCAGCATCTGCAGTTCCTTCCTACAAACCTCTCAGTGTCTACTGAAATGGCCAAGGAAGGGGGCAATTAAGGTGGACAATAAATGTTGCCCTTGCAACATTAAAGGGGAGGCCATTTAAAACTGAGATGGGGGAAAAACTCTTTCACCCAGAGAGTTGTGAATTTGTGGAATTCTCTGCCACAGAAGGCAGTAGAGCCCAATTCACTGGATGAATTTAAAAGAGTTAGATACAGCTCTAATGGCTAGCGGAATCAAGGGATATGGGGAGAAGGCAGGCACGGGTTACTGATTGTGGATGATCAGCCATGATCACAATGAATGGCGGTACAGGCTAGAAGGGCCAATTGGTCTCCTCCTGCACCTATGTTCTATGTTTCTCTGTTTCTGTGCCAGGAACGGGTTAATGAAGGAACAAATGAAAATTCAACATTTTGCTAATCCTTGCTGACTGAATGCGAACACATAGTTAAAATCATCATTCTCTTCCCCGTAATCACTCTATGACCTTGCCTGCCTTACTTATGCAAGGCCCCCCTCCCCTATAACAACACAGGTTCCCATGTACATATAGCCCCTCTCTGTCCCCCACCAGTAATTCTAATGCCTGGAACTTCAAATCCCAATCTCAGCCAATTTGTCAATCACATCCTTAATCTACAATTCCTGCCATTGTGTTCATTTCCATATGCAGGGAAATTCTTTCAAGATTAAATCAATGATGTTGTTATCTTTGGGCGTGTGCATTGCTTCTGTACCTTCACCTTCAATCTCTTCCTTCAACTCCAGAGGAGGGTCCCTGTCATAAAACTCTTTCCATTGTTACACCATTGACCGCTGAGTTGTCACTTGCAACAGCGTTAATGCATTGTGGAAACAACTGATTCATCTATACAGGCGATAAGCAGATGAGTTATGTTGGGTTTAAGAAGGAACTGCAGATGCTGGAAAATCGAAGGTAGACAGAAGTGCTGGAGAAACTCAGCGGGTGCAGCAGCATCTATGGACCTGAAATGTCACCTTTACCTTCGCTCCATAGATGCTGCTGCACCCGCTGAGTTTCTCCAGCATTTTTTTGTGTACCATAAGATTGTTTAGTTTAGTGAAGGAAATAGACAACGTTTCAGGCCGAATCCCTTCTGTTGGGGTTGAGTTCAACTCTCCAGAATCAGCATGGCACCTTTAAGTATAATAAAGATTTAACTCCGGGTTATGAAGCAACGTGGCTAAAAACCCTGAGGCCAATATAAAGAAAACAATATTGTAATTTATCTATTTGAATTTTGACTTTCGGTTGTTAAGAATAGATGAATATGGGAGGAAAATGTCTGCATGACTCGTAATAGTAATAATAATAATAAATTTTATTTATGGGCGCCTTTCAAGAGTCTCAAGGACACCTTACAAAAATTTAGCAGGTAGAGGAAAAACATGTAAGGGGAATAAAATAAATAGTAGAGACATGACTAGTACACAAAGTAAAGACAGAATACAATTCAAAACACAATATGAGGCAATTAATGCACAGATGAAAAGGGAGGGGGACGTGGGGCTAAGGATAGGCAGAGGTGAAGAGATGGGTCTTGAGGCGGGACTGGAAGATGGTGAGGGACACGGAATTGCGGATCAGTTGGTGGAGGGAGTTCCAGAGCCTGGGAGCTGCCCTGGAGAAGGCTCTGTCCCCAAAACTGCGGAGGTTGGACTTGTGGATGGAGAGGAGACCGGCTGATGTGGATCTGAGGGACCGTGAGGGTTGGTAGGGGGAGAGGAGGTCAGTGAGATATGGGGGGGCCAGATGGTGGAGGGCTTTGTAGGTGAGGATCAGGATTTTGTAGGTGATCTGGTGGGAGATGGGAAGCCAGTGAAGTTGTTTGAGGACTGGAGTGATGTGATGCCAGGATTTGGTGTGGGTGATGAGGCGGGCGGCTGCGTTCTGGACCAGTTGGAGTCGGTTGATGTAGGTGGAGCTGATGCCAAGGAGAAGTGAGTTGCAATAGTCCAGTCGGGAGGAGATGAAGGCATGGATGAGTCTTTCAGCAGCGGGAGGTGTGAGAGAGGGTCTGAGTTTGGCGATGTTGCGGAGATGAAAGAGGAGGTTTTAATGACATGGCGGATGTGAGGCTCAAGGGAGAGGGTGTAATCAAAGATCACGCCAAGGTTGCGGGCCTGGGGAGATGGGGAGACAGTGGTGCCGTCGATGGTGAGAGTGGGGTTATTGATTTTGCTGAGTGTGGCTTTGGAGCCTATGAGGAGGAATTCTGTCTTATCGCTGTTGAGTTTGAGGAAGTTATGTTGCATCCAGGTTTTTATAGCTGACAAACAGGAGTTGATATGGGAGAGGGGGGGGTTGTGGGGGGATTTGGTGCCGAGGTAAATCTGGGTGTCATCGGCGTAACAGTGGAAGTCCAGATTGAAGTGGCGGAGTATCTGACCAAGGGGGAGGATGTAGATGATGAAGAGGAGGGGGCCGAGTACGGAGCCTTGGGGAACGCCTTGAGTGACTGTGGCTGTAGCAGAGGTGTGGTTGTGGAGAGAGATGAAGTGGGATCTGTTGGAAAGGTAGGAATGGAGCCAGCTGAGTGCAGAGCCTTCAATGCCGAGGTCTTTGAGTCTGGTGAGCAGGATGTTATGGTTCACTGTATCGAAGGCCCTTCCAATTGCGTAATGACACAAAGGCAGCTTCAAATTAATGTGGGACGACAGAGCTGAAATAAAACATATATCCGGCATCACAAAGACATGGACGTTGGGAGGTTAATTGGCCACTGTAAATTGTCCCAGTGTCGGTGAGTGGTGGAACGGGGAAGATGCTGGGAATGCGGTGATTCTGAACTAGTGTAAGCGGATGTGTTTAATGTAGGTGGGTGCTTGATGGTGGGACCTTGGGGCTCTATGACCTGTAGGTCTGGGCAGTTGGAGACCTTAGTAACAAAAGCTCTCACAACCCATACAACCAGAGTTGGCAAGCCCACATTGGTGGGGAAATTTAAGCAGGCAGCTCCTGACTTTAGAATCTGTCCTTGATGCAGCATTAGAATATGATCTTAATGTGTTTGCATGGAAGGAAGTTCATTGCAATGTAAGACAGACACAAAATGCTGGAGTAACTCAGCGGGTGATGCTGCCTCATCCGCTGAGTTACTCCAGCATTCTGTGTCTACCTTCGATTTAAACCAGCATCTGCAGTTCTTTCTTACACATTCATCGAAATGTGCTTCAACACAGCTGGAGATCCGGACAACAACTTTCATCTGAACAGGAATGGGCTTCTCAAGGTGGTGAAGGACCTGGATCGAGAAACGAACCCATTCTACACCATCATTGTCAAGGCCTCGAGCAACCGCAACTGGAGGTCTTCAAGGCAGAAGAGTCGGGTCTTTGACCCCAGCACCGACCTCACCCTCCAAGAGGTTCGCATCATCCTGGTGGACATCAATGACCAGCCACCGATATTCACCAAGTCAGAGTACACCGCTGGTGAGTTTCCTCGCGTCTACACGTGTACGCATTAGCAGCCGTTTGGGTAGAAGCCTCAATAGGGCAGAGATGTTTAGTTTAGAGATACAGCACGGAAACAGGCCCTTCGGCCCACCGAATCCACGCCGACCAGTGGTCCTGTACACTAGCATCTAGGGATTTTTTTTTACAATTTTACCAAACCAATTAGATTATAAACCCGTCCGTTTTTAGAGTGTGGGAGGAAAGCTTAGCACCCAGGGGCAACTCACGGGGTGAAGGTACAAACAAATGTGTAAGCAACAGCAGTGATTAATAAGGGCGGTAACAGAAAAACTAATAGTGAGAAAACTCACATCAAATGTAGTGTGTTTTTGGTTTGATCGTACATGGAACTGTGACGAGATTTCTAGTTGCCATTTTAATAATAATAATAATAATAATAATAATACTTTATTGATCCCCTCAGGGAAATTCAGATGTCCAGAAGCCCCCAACCAACAAACCCACAGATTCAAAATGAACGCAGACAGAAAATACATAGAATACAATGTGGACACTACCTGAGAGCAATAAATACTTAAAAAGACCAATAATTAACAATTAAAAATTAAAAATTGCAAAATGCATCCCCCTACAGCCTAGCGGTCCGAATTATAAAATCTAATGGCTGCAGGGGTGAAGGATCTCCTGAACCGCTCCGTTCTACAGGGCAGGGAGAGGAGCCGGTTGTTGTTCCGAGTGCTCTTTTGACTCTCCAGAATTACATGGAGGGGATGCCCGGGGTTTTTCAGGATGACCTGCACCTTGTGCCTCATACGCCTCTCAAGCACATCCATCCCAGAGTCTACTCTCCCCTCCAGCACTGAGCTAGCTCGTTTAACCAGTTTGACCAGCTTCTTGTTGTTTTTTGCACTAATGCTGTTGCCCCAGCAGACAACAGCGTAGAAAATAACACTTGCAACCACAGTGTTGTAAAACATGTGCCACATATCATTACACACATTTTATAGAGGCTTGCGAGAAGGTTATTCTGAAACTGAGAAGTTATTCGTACCAGGATACACTGAGTGCGGTGACCTCATTTTTTTCTAGCAAAGTGGCTGAGGGTGACCCGATAATGATAAATGAAATACTTTAGTGTGGTGGATAGAGAGAACATTTTTCCATTTATAGGGAATTCAGGCCCACAGGTAACTAACATCAACAGGGAG
The DNA here is from genome assembly GCF_010909765.2 of Amblyraja radiata. Taxonomy (NCBI): domain Eukaryota; kingdom Metazoa; phylum Chordata; class Chondrichthyes; order Rajiformes; family Rajidae; genus Amblyraja; species Amblyraja radiata. The sequence goes on along the minus strand of NC_045992.1, from coordinate 6,831,339 downwards.
TTTTAGTTTCAAAAAGTCAAGAGTGTTTTATTGTCATATGTCCCAGATCGAAGAATGAAATTCTTAAAGATACAACGGAGAAACAGGCCCTTTGGCCCACCGAATCCATGCTGACTAACGATCGCCCGTACACTAGTTCTATCCTACACACTAGGGACAATTTACAGAAGCCAATTAACCTACAAACTTGCACATCTTTGGAGTGTGGGAGGAAACCTGGAGCACATGGAAAAACACCACACTTTCGCAGGGAGAGCAACTCCATACAGAAAGCTGGTCGGTGTGGCCTCATTGAACTGAAGGTCCCGTTTGCACGCTGTATCTCTAAACTAAACTAAGATATTTCTTATATATAATCTACACAGATCTGTCTGTGATTGATCTACAAGATGAGCTTCCTCATTTCCACTGCTATAAATGTCATTCTATATACCTGCAGTTCCTTGTCTATTCAGTGTTATTTGATGTTGCTTTCCTCCGATCCCATTTCTGTTGGACACTAATGGACCTGTCTCCCCACTGCAGGTGTTGCCACTGATGCTAAAGTGGGCTCCGAACTGATCAGAGTAAAGGCCTATGATTCTGACATTGGAAACAACAGCCTCGCCTTCTATCAGATCATTAACATCCGCTACATCAAGCAGCAGTTCAATGATTCTGAAGATGTTGGGAATGTCTTCCTCATTGGTAGGATCATGTGTCTCACTGTACCTTGCTGTGAAACACTAACACCCAGCATTTGATGTTGCCCTATATCAATGTTAGCACTTAACAAGTTGATGGGAACTGCCGTTTTCAATGCTTTTAGTTCTTTTCCTTAATATGTTATGCTTCAGATATGATCATTCCCAAAGCATTTCACACGGGCTCACACAAAAACAGTTGACACAATGGAGATATAGGAAAGGGTGACCAGAGGACTAGTCAAAGAAAGGTTCCCTCTCCTGAGATAATAATTGGTCATTTTATCCATATTCATCAAAATTCTAATATTCTCTCCATAAACAACCCTCTGATCCACTACCAAAGCTTTCCATAGATGCTGACGCACCTGTTGAGTTTCTCCAGCAATTTTGTCTACCTTCGATTCTCCAGCATCTGCAGTTCCTTCTTGAACACCAAAGCTAGAAACCTACTTCATTGACCAGATTTCTGCTCACCTAACCACGTGTCGCCTTTTTTGGACTTGCTGGTAATTGTTACAATGTGTCCAGGTGGACATACTGTTTCATCCAGAAAATGATTGTCACATCCCATCAGATAACCTAACTGCAAGCAAATTAGAAGTGGCAGAGTTCCAGAAACCATCCTGCTGTTTGCGACTTCACTTTATCATACAACACACCTTAGTTGTCATATTGAAAGATATGCAGAAGTGAACCTATTTCACGGAAAATAAGAATGCCCTGTGATGTAAACCTCACCTTCTCCCATCTTTGTTATTCTATTCAGGGTCAACTTGTGATATGCAATTAGTGAGTGTGGTATTGACATTCCCTTCATTGTTGGATTATCAGACCTTTCAGCAGTGGAGGGGATTCCAGTCCATCAGATTCATGGTTTCGGCTTGAAACATTGCCTATTTCCTTCGCTCCATAGATGCTGCTGCACCCGCTGAGTTTCTCCAGCACTTGTGTCACCCTCCGTGGTCAGCAATGGGCCTGGTTCATCTCACTTCCCACCTATTGGTTCACAACCCTACCCAAAGAGACCTGGTGCCCCTGTACTTCATCCAAGTACTATTTACTCCAGATGGTTTCATTATCTATCATTCAGTGATTCCCAGACGACTACCATCTTCAATTCCCATGTATACCAGACAGAAGCAGTAGGGGCCTCTAAGAGGCTTTTAGATAGTATTATAAATATGCAGGGAACAAGGGGATGTAGATCACAGGGAGATCAACCAGGCATCATGTACAGCACCGACATTGTGGGCCGAAGAGCCTGTTCCTGTGCTGTACTGTTCTATGTTCAATCATTTTAACCTGGGCCCCTCTAGCTACTGACAAAAGGGAACAGGCCCTTTGTGTCCACCCTCTATGGGCCTTGCCAATCCTATCATTTTGATGATGAAAGCCATTGGAACAGTTGCTGAAGAATCCCACATGTTAAATGTGTAATCCTTGACTCCATTTGCAGGGGAGAATGATGGTATTGTGAGGACGTTTGACCTCTTCACGGCCTACAGTCCTGGGTATTTCTTGGTGGACATCATGGTGTCAGACCTGGCCGGGCATAACGACACGTCAGTGATCGGCATTTACATCCTGAGGGATGACCAGCGGGTCAAGATTGTCATCAACGAAATCCCCGAGAGGGTGCGGGAGTTTGGCGAGCAATTCATTAAGTTGCTTTCCAACATCACAGGAGCCATCGTCAACACAGATGATGTGCAGGTAAGTTCCCCCACTCTGGACAAGAGATTCTGTGCATCTTCCCAATGTATTCCTCTCCTATAGCTGATGTGTAAATCACGTGGCAATTCTCCATCGCTGAACTGCTGCTTGTTTGTATTTATAGTTTCACGTCGACCAAAAGGGCCGGGTGAATTTTGCCCAGACCGATGTGCTGATCCATGTGGTGCACAAGGAATCCAACCGCATCTTGGATGTCGAGCGGTGAGTCCACAACTAGACGTCAGTCTTTTCCACTGCTGTAAAGTGTCAAAACTTGTCCCAATCCCCTCTGGCCCTGATAGCTCCCAATGTTTACTGTGTGTACCATGCAGGAAAAATCCCTCTTAACTGAGATTTGACGGAATTTCCATAATTCCTTACAATGTGGCAAGCCGTTTGGCCCATTGAGTCAATGCCAGCTCACTGATTTTCTCCGTGACCTGTTCTTCCCATATCCCCATCAATTATACCACCCACACGCGCTGCATTAATTGTATATGTAGACTTTAGAGATACAGCGCGGAAACTGAAGACTCCTTCAACCCACCCAGTACTTTTACAGCATTTTCTGTTTGGATTTTATGTTTCCAGCATCTGCATTCTTTGGTTTGCATTTGCATAGCACTTTTAATGTAGTGAAAAAAATCTACGTTTTGTACTACATTGGGGAATAAGAGTACAATGGTTATAGCACAGTGGTTTAGTCACTTCTGGAGACCTCGATTCTGTGCTGCTCTGGAGATCCTCCTCAGCAGTTGGGGAATTTAATTCATCCAACTTAAGAGACTTTTGAATAGGCACATTATGTGGGGAATGGGGGGATTGCCCTTACATCTGTGGCCATGAAGTCATTCGAGCGCATTATTCTTGCTCACCTCAAAACCAGCACTTCCTCCAATTTGGACCCACACCAATTCGCATACAGAGCCAATAGGTCAGTGGAAGACACAGTCAATCTGGCCATTCATCACACTCTGCAACACCTGGAAACCGCCAACACGTACGCCCGCATCCTGTTCATGGACTTCAGTTCGGCATTTAACTCCATCAACCCGGTTAAACTCTTCCATAAATTAACGGACATGAACATCGACCCCTGCATCTGTCACTGGATCTACAGCTTCCTTTGGAACAGACAACAGAGGGTGAAGATACATAACACAATATCTCACCCCCTGCGTCTTGTCTCCCTGGTTATTCTCACTCTACACAAACCAATTCACATCCCAGCATAGTTCAGTTAAAATTTATAAATACGCAGATGACACAACCATCATAGGTCTCATCTCGAACAATAATGAAACAGAATACCGCACTCAAACACACAAAGCAGTCACTTGGTGCACAGATAATAACCTCTTACTCAACACATCAAAAACACACGAACTCATCATTGATTTCAGACGTAAGGCACAACCCAAGACCCCCCTACTCATCTCAGGCGAACCCATATCCACCACTGACTCATACAAATTTCTTGGCACTCACATAAGCAATAACCTCAAATGGAAAATCAATTCAAATCACATCTACAAAAAAGCCAACCAAAGACTCTTCTTCCTCCGCCAGCTCAAGAAGTTTAGAGTAAGGAAACACCTCCTAATCAATTCTACACAGCCATCATCCAAAGCATGCTCACTTCATCAATTACAGTCTGGTTCAGCAGTTTAGACACTCACTCCCGTAATAAATTACAACGCATAGTTAACAAAGCATCCAAAATCATCAGCACTCCCCTTCGATCAATAGAATCACTCCATCACAAACGGTCTGTGTCAAGGGTGAAGAAAATCATCTCTGATCCCTCCCACCCAGCTCACCACATCTTCCACCTGCTGCCATCAGGAAGGCGCTACAGCTCACTGTCCGCCAAGACATCTCGATTTACAAACAGTTTTTACCCACACGCAATCCGAATTCTGAACACACTATGATAACAGCACATATCCTCCCCATGCATGTACTATATATTGTATGATGTTGTGTTTTATGTTATGTTTGACGGGAATCAGCCTACCTTGTAACATCCTGTACTGAACCTGAATTCCACCAGCTTGACTGTGTGGTCATTAAATAATCTAATCTAATCTAATATGGATTTTGCACGTTACTAATGTTGCATCTCATGGACTTGCACAGGGAAACTGAGAATGCTTATTCCGTTTCATTGTCCACTTTTACCAAGCTCACCGTACTCTTCCGTTGCAGAGTAATACAAATGATTGACGAAAATAAGGAACAACTAAGGAATCTGTTCCGGAATTACAATGTCCTCGATGTCCAGCCCGCTGTGACTGTCAGAGCAGCTCATGATATGACATCCCTGCAGGTAATGCATCATTGGCTGGCTTAAGGGCTTGTCCCACGTAGGCTATTTTTTAGGCGACTACAGACAACTAGCCTGTCTCCACATTTACACCACAGAAATGTCAATATTTATTTTGCCCATGATGATAATTATTTTTCTTTAAGTTATCATAGCTGAGAGGCCCTAATTGCACGGCAGTGGGGATGTCCCACTGCAGAGGTGTACAACTTTGATCCTACCTGTAATATTCTTTGTCTATGGGGCAGAGCAGCAATCGTTTACTGCGTTGGTTCATGGAGTGAGGGGTCGTACATTTTAAGACTGTGGTGAATTGTGTGAGCCATTTCTGCTCCCCATATCTGAGGAAGGATGTGCTGGCTCTGGAGAGGGTCCAGAGGAGGTTTACCAAAATGATCCCAGGAATGAGTGGGTTAACATATGATGAGCGTTAACATATGAGGACCTCATTGAAACTTACCGAATAGTGAAAGGCTTGGATGGAGTGGATGTTTCCACTAGTGGGAGAGTCTGAGACTAGAGGACATGGCCTAAAAATTAAAGGACGTTCCTTTTGGGAGGAGATGCGGAGGAATTTCTTTATTCAGAGGGTGATGAATCTGGAATTTTTTGCCACAGAAGGCTGTGGATGCCTAGTCAATGAATATTTGTAAGACAGAGATAGATAGATTCTTGATTTGTACACGAGTCAGTGGTTATGGGGAGAGATAGATCAGCCATGATGAATGACCTAATTCTGCTATCACTCATGACCTTATGAGTGATATATTTTTCTCAGAGTTGTGAATATTTGCAATTCTCAACCTCAGGGATACAGAAAAGCATTGAAAGTATCTAAGACAAAGATTTAGATGATAGATACACCAGTGATCATGGAAATGACACAGGAAACATTAGCTGAAGTCACAAATTTGATTAGCCATGATCAAGGTAGTATATATTCTACCTCTGCCAGCATTTCTCATATTCTTAGGTTTTGCAGAAAATTTGGTTTACTTAAGCACGGATGAATTTAAGAACAAGTTAAAGGGAGAAAGGAACGGAAAGTTAAACTGAAACTGAAAGATGAAACAGAGACTAGTGAAGTAAAGTTGCCTTGTTTCAGTACTGGACACTTCTCTCTGACATTATGATGTGATTTACTGTGTCAACTGTCCCAGTGTCTGTTTGTCCAACCATTTTATTACATATCAGATGAGATTCAATAGGAGAATCTTCTGTCTACCTTTGACAGCTGGAAAGTTCCAGTAATTGCTGTCACCATCATTCAGTGGAAAATCTCCCAGTTAAAACTCACTTGGACAGTAAATGAAAATAGGTTAAAAACCTTAGTCTGACTGGATGAACAAAAAACTGAGGTGTAACATGCGCTTTTTGCTATTTTTATGCAATTTTGATGCAGATAAATCATAGGAATAGAAACATAAAACATAGGTGGAGGAGGAGGCCATTCGGCCCTTCGTGCTAGCACCACCATTCATTGTGATCATGGCTGATCGTCCCCTATCAATAACCCGTGCCTGCCTTCTCCCCATATCCCTTGATTCCACTAGTCCCTAGAGCTCTATCTAACTCTCTCTTAAATCCATTCAGTGACTTGGTCTCCACTGCCCTCCGTGACAGGGAAGTCCACAAATATCATTTGTGGAATCATTTATCTACAATGAATCTAATAATTGTTGTACAAATCTAAATAACAAAAAAATAACTGCATGATAAACTAATGCATTGGCTAGAATCTTTCGAAGTGCTATGTCATCTTTCTTCCCTTTTGCAGATGGCAATAATCATTCTTGCAGTGTTGCTGTTCCTGGCTACCATGCTGTTCATCTTTATGAATTGGTATTACAGAACAGTGTAAGTGCCTTGGTTGATATTTACATTGTACAAGATCTCAAACGTAATAATGAACAAAAGAAACTGCAGTCACAAGGAACTGCAGATGCTGGAATCTTGAGAAAAACACAAAGTGCTGGAGTAACTCAGCGGGGTCAGGCGGTATCTCTAAAGGCATCACCACAGATGCTGCCCGGCCCGCTGAGTTACTCCAGCACTTTTTGCTCGAAATACACTGCAGGATCATTCATGTTTCTGATGTGGAATGTTAGAAGTGTGGGGGCACTTCTGAAAAGCTCCGTGACCAACCAGGAAGATGTTTGGTTTAGTTTATAGTTTAATTAATTTTATTATTGTCATGTGTATCTTCTTCTTTCGTGTGGCGTGCACAGTCTAAAGTTGTTGGACAACTTGTTCTATTTGATCTTCCATTTGTGCACGTCGAGTTGATTGCATTAGTCGAAACAGGGCGGACCACGTGAAGGTTGCAATCTCCCACCCCGTCATGTGTATTGAGGTACAGTGAGAAGGTCAGCACTTTTGTCTACCTTCTTTTCTACCCATGTACTTATCAAAATGTATTTTATTTTATGTTATTATTGTTCCTGTCCCAAATCACTTCCTTTTAAAGTTAGTTTCAAATGGGTACCATCCACTGTGTGAAAAAGTTGTCCCTTTTAAATCTTTCGCCTCACCTCAAACCAATTCCATCTATTTTTTGTGTGGGAAGGAACTGCAGATGTTGGTTTAAACAGTAGAAACAAAATGCTGGAGTAACTCAGCGGGACAGATGCTGCCTAACCTGCTGAGTTGCAGCATTTGGTGTCCATCTATTTCTTGATGCACAAAGCCAGGGAAAAAGACTGTGTGTATTCACCATCTCTGTGTATCTCAATAGCTCTTCTTTATGTTAGGGGTCAGTATTTCCTTAGATCTCCCCAGTACATGTGTCCTCCCTTCAAAATACGATGCAGCTGGCTCCAAATAATGAAAGCATCTCTCTGTTCATTGTCAATAGGCACAAAAGAAAGTTGAAGGCCATTGTAGCAGGTTCCACTGGTAAGTAATGTACAGGGTAAGTCTTCCAAAGCACTTTACATCAGCTTAGCCTATAGCCAATTCCCGAGTTGGAAGTATGAGGGTTCATAGGCTACGGTAGATTGAGCATGTAAGTGTAATGATGCAAGGAGTCCAATCAGTGATTGACAAAGAACACTTCAAGGTTACGAAGAAACCATGTGTATTAGAGTATAACGAAAAACAGTTAAATGATTAATAGATTAAATAAGCTGTAAGTCTCTCAGCCCTCTGTTCGTCAATTCTTCACTGATACGAGCCTCACGTCCTTCAGTCCAGTGGAATCTCCGGCTTGCAATGGCTGGTCTGGAGAACTCAAGGGTCCTGGCACCATTGTGGATCCCAGTCTGAGGAGAAAAGTCCAGTGAGCACACTCGCACAGGCACTTACATATTGAATACACTCACGCTTCTTGTCTAATCTACAAGGAACAGTCGACTATGTGGTTTTTTAAAACTAGTAACCTCCTTAGTGATGGCAACAGGGATTATTTGTTACATTCAGAGCTGAGTTGGAGTTAGAAATCTCTGAGTAGAAAAGTTTGACTTATCTTGCCCCTGCAACTGCGAGGGCTCAAGATTGATCAGATCTTCCAAGTAAGTCTAATTATTTTTCTGAGAACCCAATTGTTTTTCTAAGTGAGCTTGCTCGCTCAATATGGAGGCTGTTAGCAGACAACCTTTCCGCTGAAAAGTCTTTTTTAACCCTTACATTACAGTGAGCCAGTTAGATGCTTAACTGTTCTGTCTGACAGTTTCCCTCTGATAGATGTTCTATTTGAGCAGCAGTGGTTTACCAGGTAGGTTGGCTAATGTTTTTCCACCAGGATGACCTGATTATCCATGCAGTGTTGTCTCTCGGACCTTGCTTTGTGCAAACCTGCATCACATTTTTATCAAATGATTGCAAGTTGTCCACTTGTACTACCAGAGAATCCATTCAAATTCTCCCCACATTCTTTGCAGGGTTTTAATTACCTCACAATCAGGTACGAAGCTAAGAATAAGATGCAAAGGCCAAACAACACCCCTGCCCAGACTATGTCCAATGTTTACCATTAAGAGTTTGTGGCATTAAAGAGACATTGTTCCATTCTGGTCTCAAGCGTAGTCAAATGTGCCATGCATTCCATGGTTCTATCCTTCAGCGAGAAATACTATGAAAATGACGCTCCAATTTAAAGCCATTGTTTGTGTAGTAATTGTGGAAGTTAAGGGATAGATGACCTGGTGATTTGCTTCACTGCAGTTTGTGGCACTCTCCACTTTAATACATTTAGAGCAGTAAGATGGGAATCGGTTGGACAGCTCTCCATTAATTAGTATATTAACTCCTTTGTGCCACAATTTTCCCTGATTCCTGTCCTCTCCCCGATTACCAATATTACATGGTTTCTTCGGTGAACTGTTCACTACTTAATCTGATAGTATCTCTACAATTTCTCTGTCCTGTCAAGTCATTTTTCTGTTGCTCTCCATTTTCCGCTCGTACCCCAGAACTTGAAGGTGTCAAATCAAGAATGTAGGACTTGCACTTTGAAATCCATTCTGAAACTTTGCCTGTGTTTGCCTATGCAGGTAATCAAGGGTTTATGGACATATTGGACATGCCAAACACCAACAAGTATTCATTTGAAGGGTAAGTCCAGTGAAGGATCAACAAGGTTCCACATACTGTGTCAGTATTGAGAGGTTAACGTTGTCGGTGCAGAGTTTATTTGAGTAACACTTGAAGAGCAGCTGTTTGTCCCTCTCCCAGTTTATAAGATATTCAGTGGACCATTTGTATTTTTCCTACCTGACAATTTTCTTCATCTGTTGACCATACCTAACAAGATTACTGGTATCATCATGAGAACCCTAGGAGTTTGAAAGAAAGCTTCTTCTGAAGTAACCCAAGTAATTCTGCCCACCTTAGCAAAATCCAAAAGCATTCTGTGCTACTCACTAAAATGTAACACCTGGCCAAGTGAGGTTACCAAAAGCCAAGTCAAAGCTTTGAAGTATGTAATAAAGGAGGGAAAGACAGGTGGGGAGCTGAATCTTGAAACTTCCACCCATGTTTTGCAAATTAACTTTTCCCTCCCTATCCCCGTATGATTGTCTCAATACTTCTGTAACTGATGTGTGCATTAAAGAAGGGTAGCAACTGAATTAGCATGGTGCCGACAAAGGAGAGAGAGTGGGGTGATGGATAGTGAAAGGTGTGCCAGTGAGAGAGTGCAGTGAACTATATGAGAAGAAGGGTCTCGACACAAAATGCTACCCATTCCTTCTACCCAGAGATGCTACTCTGTCCCGCTGAGTTACTCCAGCATTTGGTGTGTATCTTGAGTGTAAAATAGTGTGGATGCAGGAAATCACTCCATCATTGGCAGTTAATATTATCAGATCTAGACCCCTCTGGCTAGAGCCTCAGTGAGACCACACCTCAAGTAGAGATATGCCTCTTCTCCCCATCCAGCTATTGTTGGGCTGTCCATATCCATGTTCTGATTAACTTGTTTTCTGTCCTCACAGTTGCTGCCCAACTTGTCTATTGTAAATAAATCCAGTTTGATTTCCTAGTAGGCACAGTATTTTGCATTCATTGCTTTCTCTTCCACATTCCTGGATGGAAATTTGGTTGAATTTTGCAACCTCTCTCCGCAAATATTTGATACTTGGCCAATTAAATTAATTTTAATAGAGATGGATTCTTGTTAGCCAAAACGATTAAGTGATATAATGTCTCGTTGCAGGGCAAACCCCGTTTGGCTTGATCCTTTCTGCAGGAACCTGGAGCTAGCGGCTCAGGCTGATCACGAGGATGACCTGCCCGAGAACCTCAGCGATATCACGGATCTTTGGAACAGCCCAGCCAGGACCCATGTACGTTTCTCTCTCTTTCACTGGCATATCTTTCGCTATCCATCAGCCCAGCTGTAGACTGACGCCTTGTTTAACACATTGACCAACAACCAAAACAAACTTAGTGAAGCAAGTAGCTAGACACTTGTTTACGGCAGTGTAGCCACTTTAGCTGACAGTTCAGAATTTCACTTAAAAATTTGATCCTTTGTTTTTCTAAAAAGTCTATAATGTGGAAGGCATGACAAACAAACTCTATCCAGGATTTAGTTGGAAAAAATGTTTAAAATTGAATTTTGCCTTTCTTTTCCATAGTTAAAATAAGCTAATTCAAGGGGACAAGGCTCTAGTTAATAGCATCCCAAGTGCTTCTTACCTAGAAGTGCTGGCATCATGTAGAGAACCTTGGTAAAAGAAGATATTTTCTTTGGTGGAATCATGAGGATATAGGCATCGACTACATTTCAATATTATTCTCCATTGTAAATACGGAGAGCAGGAGAGAGCCTGTAGTTTCTACCTTAAGCTTGCGACCTCTCTGTAGAAGACTCAAGTAAGGTTTACTGTACAGTTTGGTGCTGGTACAAGGAAAGACTTGCTTGCAGCAGCATCAAAGCTGAGTTGGTGTTGTGTGGGTTTGCACAGTAAATCCACAGAGACCAATAACTGAAGGGTATTGGAATAGCTGGGGTTCTGTATGGAATGTTACGTCCGATAAGTGCTTGATGTTCACAGTCAAAGCACTGTGTGTGTCAGAACATCAAGTCCAGGGCAGCACAGTGGGAGTGAGTGTTGCTACCTTACAGCGCCAGAGACTCGGATTCCATCGTGACTACAGGTACTGCCTGTGCGGAGTTTGCACGTTCTCCCAATCCAGTTTCAGTTTTGTTTATTGTACCGAGGTACAGTGAAAGGTTTTGGTTACGTGCTAACCCGTCATGATAAGGGAATAACGTTTAGTGCGAGGTAAAGCCAGTAAAGTTCGATCAAAGATAGTTTGGCCTCTGTAAATTGTACATGGTGAGTATAGAGCTAGTGTACACTGGTCTGCAAGGACTCAGTGGGGCTGTTTCCACACTGTATAACTAAACCAAACCTCATTGTTTTCTTTTACAGGGAACATTTGGACGTGAACCTCCCGCATCTAAGCCGGAGGATGATCGATACTTACGTGCAGCCATACAGGAGTACGACAGCATCGCCAAACTAGGGCAGATCATGCGGGAGGGCCCAATAAAGGTACAGCTTTTTCCCTTGCATTGGAATTGTAAGAATTCAAAAATGTTACAGTGCACTTAGGAACACAACTTGGGGAGCAGAAGGATCAGAGGGTTGCAGATTTGAGGAAAAGTTTGGAAATGTAAGCAATAATTTGATTCCAAAGTGAGGAGAAAGTGTCCAGGGTCAGACCTGATAGCAGTGAAAGTATACGTAACTTTGAAACATGTAATGACCATGCAAAATATGGCAGAAACAGCTTCAATAAGTTGCAAAAGTGAATTGAATGATCTTTTAAAGGAACAAACTCTTACCTATATATCTATTAAATTCTCAGATTATTTTAAAGCTATGGTTTAATCCTTTTAAATGCTTTGATGTTTGTGGTGTTAAAGAGTTCAGGAGATCTGAAAACATAGATCTGCAATGGAGGCTGTAGCCAGTCTCCCAGCTCTGTGTTTTACCCTGTTGTGCATTACCTCAAGGGCTCCCTCTTGAAGGTGGTTCTGGACGACTACCTGCGGCTGAAGAAACTGTTTGCGGCTCGGCTGGCTTACAAATCTACCACCAGTGGGGATCAGTCGTCTGTGCTGGAGGTACACATGGTGTGGAACCAGCCAAGTTTGCAGTGTGAAGTGTGGCTTGTCACTTTTGAAGGCTGGGAGTGTTGTGCATCTCTTCCGGTGTGATCATAATGAGTTTGAGAAGGGAACGGTGAAGGAACTAATTGACAGCTATTTCCCCCTCACCCCAGGTTGTATTGTGAACCTGCAGCTATCTCTGGTTTAATGCATAATTGTTATGCTGAAAACAAAACCATCAAGGGGCAACACAGTGTTGGAGCTGCCTCAGACACGGGATCCATCCTGACCTTGGGTGCCGTCTGTATGGAGTTTGCACGTTCTGCATGACCGTGTGAGTTTCCTCTGGGTACTCCTGTCTCCTCCCACATCCCAAAGGCATGCAGGTTATTGGCCTCTGTAAACTGCCCTACATGTGAAATTCACTATCTTTCTCACTAATATTAAGAAAAGAAGTTTACTGGAATCAAGTTCAATACAAACTTACCATAACCGCCTTCATTTTCAAATTAAGAAGTAACCTTATTCCATGTTTTTAATACGTTTTTGTCGAGTCAGAGATGGTTTCCCTGCAAATTCCCTCCTCATTCTTTCCAAAATCAAAAAGCCTACCATGAGTGTACTGAGTACACATGGATATCCTGTGGATCGAGCTTAGTGTTGGAGTCAAAAACTTGCTTTGTGGAACCTCCTTGTCTGAGATCATCTGTTGCTGGCCCCGATTTATCCTACTTTCTCTCACTGCCAGTTTTCTCCCTACTACAATCAGTCTGAAGAAGGATACCGACCCGAAACATCACATCCATTTTCTCCAGAGATAGACACAAAGTGCTAGAGTAACTCAGCGGATCAGGCAGCATCTCTGGAGAAGAAGGATGGGTGATGTTTTGGGTCGGGACCCTTCTTCAAACTGCTCCAGAGATGCTGCCTGACCCGCTGAATTACTGTAGCATATTGTGTCTATCTTTGGTACAGTTGTGTAGGAATGGTTGGTTTCTCAGTCCCACTCCTTTAAGCATCTGTATTAGACTCTAATGGCATTATTTCCTTACCTTCTTCCAGCTGATCCCCAGCGACATGGAGGACGAGGACGAGAAGCCCCCCAGCCGAGGGACCCTGCGCTTCAAGCATCGCCACCCGGTGGAGTTGAAAGGTCCGGATGGAATCCACATGGTCCACGGCAGCACCGGCACATTGCTGGCCTCCGACCTCAACAGCTTGCCGGAGGACGACCAGAAAGTCTTGGTCCGATCCCTGGAGACTCTGAACACAGAGTGTGGGAGCTACACAGACAGAAACACCAGGACTGAGTCTGCAAAGTCCACCCCATTGCACAAGATGAAAGAAAGGGTGAGGGACATCCCATTGGAAATCACAGAACTCTGACAGCAGGGCCAGCCTGTGATCCCCACCAATCTTTTACCACAAGTGACAGACTGGGGCTAAAGCCTAGCAGCAATATTCAGTGGCTATTGCAGTCAGGGGAAGCTGTACAACAAGAACGTTTACTACAAACAATCTACACTGCCGCTACCAGAAAGATATCGGCCCGATGCAAATTAAAGCCTGAAGACGTACAGAATCATCAAGATGATTCAGTCTGGTGGAGGCCACCATGTGTAACCAGATGCCATCAGCTTGAACTCAAAGTGGTGTATGTGCGTGTGTTCCCGCGTGTGTGAAAACCTGTTCTCCCACCCCCATTTGTAGTTTTAATTTCAATGGCTCAACTTGGTCAATAAGGACACAAGGAGCAACATCCAATTTTAAAAGAAAAATAGTTGAATTTCTCAGCAAGCTCTGAGGGGGAGTTTTAAGTGTTTTGGGGAATGTGGGGGGGGGGGGGGGGAGGATGTCCACTAGAAATCTCACTTGCCAGTGTAAATCTGACTATTAAGCAAGCTGTTCTAACATGCAGCGTGCAAAGAAAAACTGGAAATAAAATAAAGGTGATCAACAAACTGTTGTGCTCCAAAAGGCCGAGACCCTTACCTGGCCTGGTTCCAGCGGTATGGTTAGTTCTTCTCTTCAAAGTGGCTGGAGTTGTATCAAACTCCAACTTCCTCACAGCAACAAAATAAAGCACACTCACCTGAGCAGTGATGCCCACATCTGAAATAAAACAATTTGTTGCTTCACAGAACATGGGATACTCAATAGTGGCCAATCCACACCTTAAATCCCACAGGGCCACATTTTCAACTCCACTCAAGTTTTTTTTTGTAAACTGCATAAATACAGATGCCTTCTTTAAAAGGCTGACAAAGAATACAGCGGGATCTATGGCAGACGGAGTTTAATCCGAGCAAGGTTGGATGGTTGGATGTAAGTGGAGAGTTAAAGGCAGGACCATTAATTGCATTGATGCATTCCCAATACATTATAAACAGCAATATGTCGAGGGTCAATGCTGCCTTTAACTGATCCACAATTGCATAGGTCCAGCCAGTTCCAATATAAACTTCCACTTATGCAAGATTCTACCGATAAAGTAAACAATGGCTTCTCTGAAAATTAAGATGGGTGACGTCAAGGAGATTACATTATACTGAAAACCCTGTCTATACAATATTCTTCGACACTGCAAGACATGACATCCTATTCCTGAATATGTGTGTATTTTGTTAAGAGCACGCTTCTATAAAAAGTTATTAAACAGTGATAAAAGTGTACATTGGACCACAGCTCTGTCCCCTGCAGACACGATTGACTATTGATGACAATTTACCATACAACATCTCGAGAAGTTTCAAACTGTCAGGACACTAGGGGATATTGAACCACAGTCAATGTTAGTCAGAGACACAATTTCTTGTCAAAAAAGAAATATTTTTTAAGGGCTGAAAGTTATTCTTCAGAAGCATGTGGGCTACATAACACATTTATTGAAACATGGAACAGTAGACCACAGACCCTTTGGCCTATTATGTCAGTGGCAGACATGGCCCAGGTTAAACTGATCTCATCTGCCGGCATGTGATCCATATTCCTATCTAAAAGCCTCTTAAACGCCACTATCATATCTGCCTCCATCACCACCCCTTAGCAACACAATCCAGGCACCCACCACTCTCTGTGCAAACAAACATGTCACGCACATTTCCTTACAACTTTGCCCTTAAAGCTCTGCACCACAGTCATTTCCTGATCTGTCTGTCAACCGTATCTATGTCTCTCATAATTGTATATACTTCTATCAGGTCTCCCCATAGCCTCTGACGCTCCAGAGAAAATAATCCAAGTTTGTCCAAATGCTTCTTATAGCTAATACCCTCCAGCTCTAGGTGGGTCTGAAACAGTTTCTCAAGAACAATTAAACACAGCCAATAAACAACAGTCTTGTCACTGAGTTAAATATCCCACAAGTATATTAAAGATTTGACACAAAACCCATCTTACTTACATTTTCTTTGGTAAGCTTCCTCATGGAACATTTCAGATCTATTTCCAATGGAAGTTGCCCAATCAGTCTGCTTGCTCTGGAGAAATAAATGTTTAAGAAAGAACTGCAGATGCTGGAAAAATCAAAGGTAGACAAAAATACTGGAGAAACTCAGCGGGTGAGTTTCAGGTGGTTCTTGCTTTATCCCCCCTTCCCAGCTCTCCCACAGCCCATTGTCTCCGCCTCTTCCTTTCTTCTTCCCACCCCCACATCAGTCTGAAGAAGGGTCTCGACCCGAAACTTCACCTATTCCTTCGCTTCATAGATGCTGCCTCACCCGCTGAGTTTCTCCAGCATTTTTGTCTACCCTGGAGAGACAAATGATAATTTTTCAATGGCATTGCTTCAGTACTTAGAGCAGTATCTAGTAACGCACAATGACAACCCACTTACTTATTTGGTGCAATCCAATCTAACCACTGTTAAAGAATGAAAGGGAAATTATAGCTTCTTGGCATGAAATGCCAATGAGTTTGAACAGATTAAAACTGACGTGGTGATGTACATTGCTTAGCTGTGCAAATTACTTACAATTCAGCAAGAATGAAAGACTGAATACATACACGTGTGTTATATATGTAGCACATGTGTTATATATGTAGCACCTTTCATTGTCACAGGTTGTCCAACAATGCTTTGTAGCCAATTAAGTACTTCTCAGTGTAGATGGTGCACCCGTCAGGTTTGGGCACAGCAAGCTCTGAAAAATAGGATTATTATTGACATTAATTATTTCTGCTTCATGGGCATATTTGCCTTTGAATTTTCCACTGCATTTCAAGATAGTGCTACAGGATCATTTAATCCTGTGAGAGGTCAGACAGTAGTTTTGAGATACAGTGTGGAAGCAGGCCCTTTGTCCCACTGAGTCCACGCCGACCTTGACTTTAATATTTCTCATTATGCAGCATCACACCGTCCTGACATCGCTGCCTCTTAAACCAACAGAATAGAACGTCTACACCAGCGCACCTATTAAACTGTGCTTGGTGCAGCTGGGAGAAGCAAGAGGGCTGTTCCTTGCACAGCACGTGCCACATTCCTCTGCTGCGGACATTTCACACCCGATCCCTCCACCAACACATCCAACTTCCCATTCACACACTGTCTAGCTGGGCAGTGAGCCAATGATATTCACCTGCAGCTCAGGAGTTAAAGTAGATTTAATTTAATCCCCAGTTAACTCAGATCTTACGAGTTCAAAATGACCCTCAAATCTCTCGTCATCCCCCAACTTATAAAATAAATATTTACGATGTGACACAGACTCTCAAGTTAAAATCTTTTGAAGCCACCTTGTGGCAGCAGATGGTATTGTTGGCTAAAAAGAGGCACGAAGTGCTGGAGTAACTCAGCAGGCCAGGCAGCATCGCTGGAGAACGTGGATAGGTGACTTTTCGGGTTGCGACCCACCTTAAGACTGATGACTACGCGTTTAAAGCAGAAAGTCATTTGACCCAACAGATCTTTGATTACACAAAAGCAAATCGATGTGGATTCATGTAATCTGAAATAGAAACGGAATATGTTGAAAATACTCAGCAAATCAGGAATCAGTAGGAGAATTAGCATTTAAAGTCAATGTTCTCATGGTCATTCACCTGTAAACTCCATGCATAAGATCTGCACAAGACTCCTACCTGCACTCCACATGTCAATACATCACGTTCCTTCCAGCTTGAAGTGCATGAACTATTATTGCTGACTGCTACCGCTTTTATCTCTATCTAATGCCAGAAAAAAAAACATTTCTCAATTCCACTTTCTCATATGGAGCAAGTTTCACATGGACGATCGTGATGTTACCTCCTTGGGTTTGAGCAGCATTCAGGGGTCAGACACATTAAAACACTGCATCATTATTGCAGATAAGACAATGGCAGGACCTGCATGTGAATACCTCTTTCATTGAAGGAAAACTCTTCACTGATCCTTCACGAGAGCTTACTTTTAGTTTTTAGTTTTAGAGATAAAACGCGGAAACAGGCCCTTCAGCCCACCGGGTCCGCACCGACCAGCGATCCCCACATATTAACACTATCCTACTAGCGCACTAGAGACAACTTTAAAAAAACATTTTATAACCAAGCCAATGAACCTACACGTCTTTGGAGTGTAGGAGGGAGCCGCACGCAGGTCACGGAGAGAATGTACAATCTCCATACAGATAAGCACCCATGGTCAGGATCCAACCTGGGTCTCTGGCGCTGTAAGGCAGCAACTCTACTGCTGCGCCACCACTTGATCATCCTTGCACAAAACTTGACACAAGTGCACCCAAGCATGCGCAATTTTATAAAATGCCAAACATTTTCAAAGAGATTAAAAGCAGCAGGACTGAAGGAGCGACTGCCAATCGGGGTTAAACTTCTGGCCTGAGTTGAAATCATTGGAAGGTCTGAGGAACAGAATACGGGAAGACAAATCTATAATTAACTCGCATTATCCTGGGAGTCACAGCTCTAACAAGTTACCTGTTTCTCTGGATCACTTTCCCCTTCATTCATGAATTGTACAAGTCAGCGAACAATCACCGCAATGCATGGAAAGAAATTCCTGTCTAAATAAGGCATTCTCAAACAATGAAAATAATTGACATTCATTTATTTTTAAGCTTTTCTTTAAAATAAGTGCATTGAGCATTGAGGTATATGACTGAGTACAGAGTTACAGTTGAACAAAATAAAAAATACCGCCATGTCCTGTTTTGGGAGCAGTGTCAGGTCACAAGTCCTTAATGGGAGCGGAGACCCAGCGTTGTCTTGAGGTATTCATACATAATGTAGCTGATGCACACAGATGGAATGGCTTTGATCATGTTGGCAGTGAATCCACGATAGAAGCCGGGCAAGCCATCGTTTGTCAGAATATTCCAGAAGTATTCCCGCAATCGTGGTTTTCTCATTCCCTTTTCAATCACTAACAGCAAACAATTAAAAAAAAAAGAGAGGCCTTTCAGATTTCTCATGGACAACGTCCCATTAAGTTTTATTGTCAAAAGATTTTTGTTCAGTCGTGCTGACTCAGCAATGGCTACCCAAGATGTAAGTTATTATTGGACATTGTGTATTGGAGTAAGGTGTTTAGTCAGAGGGTGGTGAATCTGTGGAATTCACTGCCACAGAAGGCTGTGGAGATCAAGTCAATGGATATTTTTAAGGCAGAGATAGATGGGTTCTTGATTAGTACGGGTGTCAGCGGTTATGGGGAGAAGGCAGGAGAATGGGGTCGAGAGGGAAAGGTAGGTCAGCCATGATTGAATGGTGGAGTAGACTTGATGGGCTGAATGGCCTAATTCTGCTCCTAGCACTTATGAACTTATAGAATAGAACATAATAGGAGCAGGTGTGGACCACTGGGCTTGTCAAGCTTGTCCCTCCATTCCATATGATTGTGACTGGTCTACACTGGCCTCAACCCCTCTCCTATACCACAAACCCATAGGTTTCAATGCCTCCATTTTTCAAACTCCGATCTACCTCCACCTTATATACTTCTAATGATCATGGCAGTCTTGATCCTACCTACATTCAGTGTTTTTTTGTAAAGAATGAAGGGGGATTGTTCCCCAATTCATTTTAAGAGTTGTGAGCATCTCTGTGTGTCCATGGCACAGAGTGATGGTCTGCCACTTTCCTGAGCGACTGCAGTCTTTGTGCTGGAGATACTCCAACAGCGGCGTCAGGTAGGGGGCTTCAGCAGTTTGGCCCGGCTACAATGAAGGACTGGACAACCTATTTACAAATCACAACATACTGCACCTTGCAAATCATAGCAACCAAGTACCTACGATCTTTACCCTCCTAAATCTGAGGGGTATTTGGGAGGATCGAGGCCACTCATACACGATAGTGAGTGTGCATCAGTGCAAGGCGGTGGGAAAGTGTCACTAGACATTTATTATCTAGTTCCTGCAAATATCCTTGGTGGTCCCTGCCTCAGACATGAGCTATATAAAATCCTACAGCACTCACTGGATACAAATGAATAGAGCTAGGCATTGTTATAGTACTGTGTCACAGCAGTCTGAGTAAATCACATTGAGGTGGCCAGGCCTACACTACAATAAACACTCACAATAGACACTTCCTTATCTATGTCTGAAAAAGAGTCTTGACCCAAAACATCACCCATTCCTTCTCTCCAGAGATGCTGCCTGTCCCGCTGAGTTACTCCAGCGTTTTGCATCTATCTTCCTTATCTATGTATCTCCCTCTCCCCTGACATCAGTCCGAAGAAGGGTCTTGACCCGAAACGTCACCCACCTTCTCTCTCCAGAGATGCCTCCTGTCCAGCTGAAGTTACTCCAGCATTAATTGTCCATTTACAATAAAACCTGGCTTGCTGTGGATGTTTATGTTTACTCTGAAAGGGGCATCTATGGAGGTGATCATAGACACAGAGAGGCATTTCCACAGAAGGGTTTGAACACCAGGATGAAAAAGAAAATCATAGCACTGGCATGCTGAGGGCCCACCAGTCACTGAGCACAGAGGGTGGTGAAGTGTATAGTGAGGGGCAAGCTTGAATAAAGGATGTTGCATTTTAAATACGGTCATGGGACATTGACGGGCAGTCCAGTGGTCTAAGATGAGGCATGTTGTTTCAACAGCTTATGAACTGTTGCAGACCTGGGAAGGTGAGAGACATCAAAATCAGCAGCAAAATAGTGGATCAATAAACAACCAAAACTATTCCAAAGAAGGGCAGGAGAATACTCCACAGGATCTAAAATGTTGGGATGACTGATGGACCTTTATCTCTTAACAAGGAGGTCAATAATAAAAGGAAATGGATTTAAGACAGGAGGACTCTGGGGATCTAGAACCATGTCAAAAGGGAAATGGAGATAGAAATTTGAAAAGGGCAAGATTGTCGACATGGGGAAGTGGGACTTGGCTAAATATTCACCACTAGCTTGGGCACAATCGGTCTTCTTTGGTGTCAGACATTTCTGTAAAACCTTCAATACTTAAATAACGTGAAACAAAGCCAGGCTCCTTTAGTTATGAAAGGTGCCGTCAAAAAGCAAACTTTTTCTTTTAGCAAACGGATGGTCAGGTTGAGATCCACGACCTCTTGTTCCCAACTGCACTCACCTTCTGCCTGCATGTGAGTGTGTAGCACCAGCAATGGGTAACTGGCCAGCTGACCGACTATATTGGAAACTGAGGCACTACCCACCACCAGTAACACATGGGGCCTGTCACTGCCTGTGGCATATCTCTCTATCCATAAGTTCTTCAGTGTCTGCAAGAACAAATTTCAGACACTTTAGAAAGGAACTGCAGCATTTATGGGCCTGGAAGATGCAAAGTGCAAGTAAACATGTCCTGTATAAGATTGCGGTGCTAAACATGGAAAATAGAATCCCGGAATTCAGTCTCAACTCTGTAAAATACTATAAAGTGTGATGCATAGAGCAACTTGCATTAGTGTTCACACAAAATGATACAAACTGCACAAAATATTGTGTCTAAATTTGGTTAGAAATAAGTAGAAAGGGACAAAAGGAGACAGGAAGATAATTTTAGGAAATCAGAGCGATTTTAGTCAAACAGGGGCACAGAGGACTAGTTTAGATGGGGCTCTTTGTTGAGCAGGGATGAGTTGAGCTGAAGTGCTTATTCCCATGCTGTAGGACTATGACTGTGGTGTACACGCACCAGTCAGCATCAATGGGGTAGAAGTGGAGATGGTCGAGAGTTTCAAGTACATAGGAGTGAACATCACCAAATATTTGTCCTGGGGCAACCACAATGAAACTATGGCTGAGAAAGCATTACAACGCCTCGAATTAATCAGAAGATGAAGGACATATATATTCAACAACTCTGACCAATTTCTACAGATACAGCGTGGAAAATATCCTATTGGGCTACATCACAGGTTGGCGGGCAACAGCTGAATAAGAAATTACAAAGAGGAATGATACAGAGACCACAAGAAATTGTAGAGCATTATGGACATCATGCAAACCAACCTCCTCCCAACAAAGAAGGGTTTCGGCCCGAAACGTTGCCTATTTCCTTCGCTCCATAGATGCTGCTGCACCAGCTGAGTTTCTCCCGCATTTTTGTCTACCTCCTCCCAACAAATCCATCTACACTTCATGCGGCCTCGGGAAAGCAGCCAACATAATCAATACCTGGTCATTCCCCCTTTTCCCATCTCCCGTCTGGCCAAAGGTACAAATACTTGAAATCACACACTCCCAGAGTCCAAAATATTGTGGATACTAACCTCATACACTGCCAGGTCAATGCCAGCATATGGAACGATTCCCATGATATTTGGAACGTAGCCCCTGAAGAAAGTGGAAGCACCTTCATACATGAAGATATTCCTGACCATGGCGTAGAGTTCTCTTTGCTCTCCTGTCTTGCGCAACATCATTCTTGTTTTCACCATCTAGAGGGACCGAGACCAATTGCAGAATCATTAACACCAAGGAGCACACAATGATTAAATAACTCAGATCAAGCAGCGTTTGTGGAGAGGGGAACATTTAAAGTCAAAGACCTTTCATTAGAACTTGAGGAAAACAAATACACTTTTTTTTTAATGGTGAAAGGAAGAAGACAAAGATCCAAGGTAGATCTGTGAGCAGCCGGCGTGGAATGCATGTTATCAAAGGGATGAAGATGATAACCAGGAAGTATATGTAACGGGAAAAATACAGATGAGAGAAGCACAATTATTAGGTGGAATCACAATAGTAAATTTACAGATATTAGGAATCTTAGGTAAAACATTTTTTTTCATGCTGATTATCTGCATTCTGGTCTCAATGATAAGAACTAGGCAGTCTGAAAGCCTCGGATGTGTGCTGTATAATTCTCAGGCTGAGGAGGCTGCGATGTTCTTCAGGAAAAGATGAAGTGCTGTTCCTTGAGCATCCTTGAAACAGGGCAGGTGGTCAAGGGTTAGAGAACGGACGTGGGCTGTGATGGAGAATTAAAGGGAGGATTGGCTGGAAGCTCAGCTTCATAAAACGTTTCATAAAGGTGTTTTACAAAGGCAGCCTCTCGATGTGTGATTCGTCTGCCCAGCATTAAGGAGACAGAAAATATAGCCTATCAAATTGAAAAATAAATCACTCCAGATTGGGACTTTGGTTTAAGTGTGCAAAAATAGAGACAACCTCCTAACGATGCTCACCAACAGTTATGGATTACCATCGGACTCAACATTACGTCTACATTTTAGAACGTGCTTTGGGTAACATTATCTTTTGTTACAAGCAGATATTGAATAAGTGACTATATTCAAACCACAGTTAAAATTAGCAAGTGATAGTTCCCAAAATCAGTCCTCTAGAACATCTGTAATGAGAGAGCAATGGAGCAACATCTTGATGGCCACACAATGAATCACAGTGGGCATGAATGAGAAGTTTAAAGAAGCGTAGAATTAAATATTAGACTCTGAATGCACCTAAATAAACTTTAGTTTAGAGATACAGTGCAGAAACAGGCCCTGCAGCCCATCGAGTCCACGCTGACCTCACAGTAACACTAAACACACTAGGGACAATTTACAATTTTTACCAAAGCCGATTAACCTACAAACTTGGACGTCTTTTTTGAAGTGTGGGAGGAAACCGGAGCACCTGGAAAAAACCCACGCAGGTCACGGGGAGAGCGTACAAACTCCGTACAGACAGCATCCGTAATCAGGATCTAACCCGGGTCTCTGGAGCTATAAGGTCTACCGCTGCGCCACCATACCGCCCTGCTTGCTACTACTCATCTGAGTAATTCAGCAATGAATAAGTTGATCTGTTTGCACGCATCTATGATGACACCTATTAAAATAAGGTGTGTTCCCGGAAACTTCACAAGGGCATGATCTCTGAATTACTGTAAGTGTACTGCCTAAGTGAGGTCTGCTACATGATTTTACCAGGTTATACGCAAAACAAAGCATTTCACTGACAATAACGTATCATTGAATCATTATTTCTAATGACTAAATATTGCTGTTTCATTATAGATACATGCTCATAATTAAACATAAACCAAAAGCCCGATCATATTGTCCTACCTCAGCGGGATAGGTGGCTGATTGAGAAACTGCACCAGCCATTGATCCTGCAAGGAATCTCTCTTTCATTAGCAGATTTTGTGGATCAGCTGCAATTATACCTTTTAGCTGTAAACACATTTCAAAACCGTCAAGTAGTTAAAAGTTCTGTTGTTAAAAATGGCAAAGAAAGTACATCCAGCTGGCTATCTAGTTTCATATTTTTATTCAGGACATAAGCATCGTGTAACACTACACCGTCAAGCCGTGTCCATCAAGACTCGACACGATAAAGAACAGACACACTCACCTGTCGGCACCCTCCGTTTCAACAGTAAGGTTCATCTCTGTGTAGGAGGGAACCGGCAGATGCTGGTTTAAACCGAAGATAGACACAAAAAGCTGGAGTAACTCAGCGGGACAGGCAGCATCTCTGGAAAGAAGGAATGGGTGACATTTCGGGTCAGGACCCTTCTTCAGTCTGAAGACCCGAAACGTCACCCATTCCTTCTCTCCAGAGATGCTGCCTGTCCCACTGAGTTACTCCAGGGTCTCTTTTATCTCCTAAAGGAGACTTAGGGGGCAAGAAGTTTGAAGCAGTAGAATGTTGTTTAACTCCCAAAGCCCGACAGAGGTACTTAGAGAAGAGTGTGAACGGGAACTAATGATAAAAATTACAAAGGTTACATGGGAAAAATACTTGATATATATTCAAAAATGTTCGATTAATGTAAGACATAATCTAATTCAATTTAAAATTTTACATAGATTATATTATTCAAAAACAAGATTGAACAAATTTTATCCAAATATATCCCCCATTTGTGATAAATGTTTATCCCAAAACGCAACTATAACACACTTTTGTTTCCTGCATAAAACTTTATAGATTTGAGTGATATTTTTGAAATATTTACAAAATTATTTAAGATAAGAATGGAACCTAATACTGAAATGATTATATTTGGAGTAATGGAAGATGGGAATAAATTCAACACATCTCAAATTTTATTTTTTAATTATGGTTTAATAATTGCAAAAAAATTAACACTTAAATTTTGGAAAAATACATCAATACCAACGCTTAAAATGTGGATTGCAAGCATGTTGGACACAGCACATCTTGAGGAAATGCGATTCCTCCTAAGGGATAAATCAGACCAATTCATAAAGAGTTGGTCTCCATTTGTCGTCTTTTTGGAATCATATGGTGCAACACAATTGTAAAAGCTAACTGTTTCAGGACTGGACGAGGGTTGGTCAAGCTTATAAACAATGATCTCCTTACTTCTTTTCTTTATGTCTTATTCTCTTTTTCCTATTTTCTTTTCCTCAACTTTCTTCACTCATTCGTTTTTTTTCTTTATCTTCACACACTATATATTGCTCCCGATGTTGGGGAAGTCCAGGACAAGGGGTCACAGCTTAAGGATAAGGGGGAAATCCTTTAAAACCGAGATGAGAAGAACTTTTTTCACACAGAGAGTGGTGAATCTCTGGAACTCCCTGCCACAGAGGGTAGTCGAGGCCAGTTCATTGGCTATATTTAAGAGGGAGTTAGATGTGGCCCTTGTGGCTAAGGGGATCAGAGGGTATGGAGAGAAGGCAGGTACGGGATACTGAGTTGGATGATCAGCCATGATCATATTGAATGGCGGTGCAGGCTCGAAGGGCCGAATGGCCTACTCCTGCACCTAATTTCTATGTTTCTATATTTCTATATCTCACGTCTTTCTATCCTTTACTATCTAATTTCTTTTTCTTATTCTTATCTTTCTTTATTATAGCAAAAAAAAATAAGAAGCTGTACATAAAATGTATTATGAAAATATATATTAGGCACTTTGGTGCCATATGATTGTACTTACTTCTAATAAAATAAAATAAAACAAATTTTAAACTCCCAAAGCCCACCAATTGACTTTTCTTGGCTAATTCAAGATCTAGATATTGCTGTCAAACATTTATTACCCACCCCTGAAAGCCCTTCAGGAGATGGTAGAGGGTCACTTTCTTGAACAGTTATAGTCCTTCTGGTGAACATTCCACCCAAATATTAATGACCAAGGTCCAGGATTTAGCCCTTTTGAGTTCTTGCCTTGTAGATAGTAGAAAGGCTTTGTGTGTCAGGAAGTGAATCACAGAGGAGAGGATAAGCAGGTTCTGATCCTCTCTTGTAGCCACAGTATTCATTGCGGGTGCTCTACATGAGATCCTGGTCAATGCTGCTATGAGGATGTTGTTGGTGAGAGATTTGGTCAACGTTAATGCCATCAAATGCAATGGGTGGCTACTCTCTAGATGGGGAGGGTTATCGCCTGCTATTTTCTACAGTATAAATGTTACCTGCCACTTATCAACCCATGCCTGAACATTTGTCTTGTTGCATGCAGGCAAGAGCCGTTTCATTTGCTGACGAGGTGCCAATGGAATTAAACATTGTGAAATCAGAGATCATCCTCACTTCATGGAAGGAAGATAAATGATGAAGCAACTGTAGATAGTTGGGTCCAAGACACACTTCCATATGCATCAATATCATGTCATAAGTGATAGTAGAATTAGGCTAATCACCCATTTAACCATGGCTGATGTATCTCTCCCTCCTAACCCCATTCTCCTGCCTTCTCTCCATAACCTCTGACACCTGTATATCCATATATCTTCTCCCCGTAACCTATGACACCTGACATCTCTAATGTCTTTAGTTCACAAAACTCAAATTTAAAAAAAGTTTTGCTCAGAAAATATCTAAACTTCCACCATTCTTTACAAGTAGAGCTTTATCCTAACTTCAACCGAAAAGCCCAGCTCTCATTTTTAGGCAACTTCTGCTGGTCCTAAAGTCCTCAAAAAGCATAAAGAGTTACTTTCCATCCATACTAATCACTCCCATTAGCTTCAAGATTGCAATATTCTAATTGAAGTCGTTAACACTTTGACTGACCCATGTAATTGTAGCTCGTTAGGAAGAGAGGAAAGAAAAACTACTGAGGTCAGGGTTTAATTGGTGTGTGGAGACACAAGAGACCACAGATGCCGCAATCTCGAACAAAACGCAAAGTGCTGGAGGAACTCAGCGAGTCGAGCACCATCAGGGGAGAGAATGGACAGGTGATGCTTTGGGTCCCAACCCAAAACGTCATCAGTCTATTCCCTCCACAGATGCTGGCTGATCCTCTGAGTTACTTCAGCAGTTTGTGTTTGCTTTTAATTGTTATATGTCCAGTTAAGTTTGTAAACTTGAATGTTCTCCTCCACTTTCGGCTCCAGCTAAGATGCATCTAACATTTTAAGACTGTTGTGCATCTGCGATAAAGCAGAACTACATAATGATTTTCAGTTATTAAACAGTTAGGTATAATAAGTAATATAATACAAAGCGACAATGAATATATATATGCCTGCCCATACCTCTTCATAAGCCATGAACTTAATGGCAAGCTCTGGGCAAATTTTGATAATGTTAGTTAGATTTCCTCTCCACATTGAAGTGAAACCTCCTTCTGCTATCATTTGCTTTAAGCCACTCAATATATTTATCTTGTTCTCTCGTGTAGAATATACCTAGAGAAATAGGTACAAAAATACGCTTTATTCGGGTAACTATAGGTCCAATAGCTAGTGCTGACAAAGTGCATGCACACACCCATATTAACTACAGCTGGGTTAAAACAGTGGATCAACAAAAAAGTCAGAGGAATCATTTGATATTGGGGTCACAATTTTCCTTTGAAAGTGCTCAATGAGGTGATTCAGTCTAATATGTCTGTGTCAGCGCTTTAGTAATAATAATAATAATGGATGGGATTTATATAGCGCCTTTCTAATACTCAAGGCGCTTTACATCGCATTATTCATTCACTCCTCAGTCACACTCGGTGGTGGTAAGCTACTTCTGTAGCCACAGCTGCCCTGGGGCAGACTGACGGAAGCGTGGCTGCCAATCTGCGCCTACGGCCCCTCCGACCACCACCAATCACTCACACACATTCACACACATTCACACACAGGCAAAGGTGGGTGAAGTGTCTTGCCCAAGGACACAACGACAGTATGCACTCCAAGCGGGATTCGAAACGGCTACCTTCCGATTGCCAGCCGAACACTTAGCCCATTGTGCCATCTGTCGTCCCACAGTAGACCTATCCAATCTACAAAATGGATGGAGTGCTTTGGCTTCTGACGTCACTTAACCCAATATAGCACTTTTGCAATGTTTAGGTTGATTTGTCATTGGCACAAGTCTGATGAGGTACACACTCCTTTTCATAGACTACAGCTCTGCTTTCAATGCCATTATTCCATCCAAGCTCATGCTCGTGGAGCTTGGAGTCAGCACTCACTCACCTTTGCAACTGGATTCTCAACTTCCTGATCAACGGACCGCAATCAGTGAGGATGGGTGACTAATCATCCTCTATGACAATCCTCAACACTGGTGCCCTGCGAGGATGTCTTCCCAGCCCCTGTCTTTTATCCCTACGCATCCACGACTGTGCAGCCAAATACAAATCCAATTCAAGTTACAAATTCGAAAAGGACACACCCAGAGTGGGCTGGATATCAAATCATGATGAGATGGAGGACAGGAAGGAGACTGAGAACCTCGTAACCTGGTGCCAGGACAACAATCTGTCCCTCAATGTCATCAAGGCTAATGAGATTGGGATTGACTTTAGGAAGTGAAGCGGTACACTTACCCTGGTATATACATTGACAAAGTATACACCAGGGTGCCGAAGTAGATATGGTTAAAAGTATCAAGTTCTTAGAAGCAAATATCAGCAGCAACTTATCTTGGACTAGCCATATAGAAGCAATGGCCGAGAATGCACACCAACATCTCTACTTCCCTAGAGAACTTAGGAGGTTCGGCATGTCCCCAATAACTCTCACCATAGAAAGCTATCTTGGATTCAAACTGTATGTGGGGTGGGGGTCAGGGGAAACTTGTTTCCATGTAACCCACCAGTAGTAATCAGATACCATTTTCTCTTAATAAACCAGCTGCCACTTTAACCGTGGTGGTCATTAAAATTGACAAGCAGTCACTTTTATTGACACGTACTTCAATACTCTATTACATGATGTAACATACAGTCTTTAGTTATTTTGCTGTAATAAAAATAACCTATTGCTATTAAAAAGACCATCTTTGAAAATCTTGTGAGAAAAGTAAACCTGCGTTATTATCTCTCGCCACTAACCCCCTTTTATCTAGTGAGACAATTGTCGTCGTCATACAGCATGGAAACAGGCTCTTCAACCCAACATGATGGCTTTATAACACGATTTTCTTCACCAGGTTTTCTAGGAATGCAACTAGAATCCATGACTCCAAACCAGCAAACACAACAAGATCATTAACACGCTTGGGAAGCATTAATACGTGAATTGTAGCCACGAGCAATGAGCGTTCTACCTGCATTAGCACTCTTAGACGATCAAAAGGGGCGGTGACAGTTCGTGAAGTAGCTCCAGCTGTGCCTCCTGCAATCAGATGCCCCCACCACTTCTCTGGTTCCTGATTCTCCAAGAATTCGTCACAGTTGGTTATATCGTCGTTGATAGAAAAGATCTGTGAAGGTTTATGATGAAAGAAAGCATTAAGACGGTAAAGTGACTATTTTTGTAGGTGCTTCCATCGCCCTCATAGGTTAATGTTAAAAGCTCAAATCCTCTGGAACTTGTGCATGCAGGACCTTCCTGTGTGGAATAAACTGGAGGTTGAGACCCGGTTCGAGATTGGAGCACAAATAATGCAGGCATTAAACTCTTCTATTCTTTGGGAGGAGCTATCCCTCAAAGAAGATGTTATTGAGGCCCCTTCTGTTCTCTCAAGTGGACATATGACATCCATATCCCCAATATCCTGACCTCTATTTATCTTGTGTTCAATATCATACTGCAACTTGGTGTACTTTGTAACTTGGTTGCCACACTTCTTGCACCTCTAATCCTAATGCACTTCAAAAGTACTTTAACAGATGCAAATTGGTTCAGGATGGTTCAAGTCTATAAATGCTATTTCTTTCAAATGAAATATCTTTTTCTATCATAGGATTGAGCAGACCAAACGCCAATATTATTATGACAGCGAGATTGAAAGAGATTACACCATTTATATACACGAATCCTATAATTTCTGTCATCTCGATACTTTATAACTTGTAATACCATTTTTCAAGGAGGAAGTAATGATCCGTATGATTCTAACTAATCTCAAAGCAAATAACTTACCACCCGTTCAATCCACAACCCCATACAGACCACGTCAAACTATATTATTATTAAGAATAAAGGGTAGGCCATTTAGGACTGAGATGAGGAAAAACGTTTTCACCCAGAGAGTTGTGAATCTGGAATTCTCTGCCACAGAAGGCAGTGGAGGCCAATTCGCTGGATGTATTCAAGAGAGAGTTAGATATAGCTCTTAGGGCTAACTGAATCAAGGGATATGTGGAGAAAGCAGGAATGAGGTACTGATTCTGGATGATCAGCCGTGTTCATATTGAATGGCGGTGCTGGCTGGAAGGGCCGAATGGCCTACTCCTGCACCTAGTTTCTATAAACTACCTTCATCAGTGGGAGTGAATCTGTCCAGCTGCAGACTCTAGATACATGTACATTTCATCATGGCACCAGCAGTCACAGAGCATTTAATCATTATCCAGTCACTTGGCCTCCATCCCTCTGTGGCAAAGAATTCCACAGATTCACCGCCCTCTGACTAAAGAAATTACTCGTTATCTCCTTCCTAGAGGAAAGTCCTTAAATTCATCAATGTACATATAATACTCACACTATTATTTCTCCAGACATCAATCATTTTTAGCATATTTTCCTCTTTGTCTGTTACATAGATTTTCCACCATTCGTTCCAGTCCATGTCCATATATTTATCGTTGTCCAAGCTGGTGAATTTTGAGAGAGCGACAGCAGGTTTTGGTTTCTTGCCATATTCTGTGCCATTTTACTAAATGCATACATTTATTCCCTCAAAACATTGTTTTCCCCATTTATTCAAGGCAATGAAACATAGGGTTGTGTTTTCCAAGTTTATAATCTTACAATACTGTTCTAGCCAAGGAAGAGAACCTGGCTGGAATAGTGGCCAGTGTCTCCTGCAATTGAAACCCATTCTTCCCCCCATTAATCTTTCAGTTACATATTCATTTTTCTAATCTTATTTTACACGATTATTATTACATTATTTTGCACATAGCTCGGTAGTAACTGAGAACATCACCTTTATAATTTGTACTTTAACTGTTCATTTCTCTAATCTTATTTACATACCATGGCAATTTGCAGATAGCTCAGGTAGTAATTGAGAAATTCAAAGCTTCAAAGGTTCAAAGGTTATTTATTAGTCACATACACCTAGGTGTAGTGAAATGCTTCTTGCCAGTGCAGCACATGAAGAAGGAATACAGACATAACATTAATAAGAGTTTTAAACATAAAGAACATCCCCCCACAATGGCTTCCACCATGAGGGAAGGCATAATGTCCAGTCCCCAACCCCAGTTCACCCATAGTCGGGCCCATTGAGGCCTCCACAGTTGCCTCTACGGAGGCCAGATGTTCCTGGCCGTTCTCGCCGGGTGATGTTGCTCCGGCGTCGGGAGAATCCTCGCAGCGGCCTGGGAACCCTGGAACGGCCGCTTCCGTACTGGAGGCCGCGGCTTCCGAAGCCAACAAGGCCGCGCCGGTTGGAGCTCCACAACTGGCGATTTCATCTAGAGATCCCAGGCTCCCGGTGTAAAGTTCGGCGCCGCCGCCCGCAGCTGGCCGCTCCTCAAACCCGCAGCTCCGCGATGTTTTACTCGGCGGTCTTCAGCTCACCGGAGCTCCAGCGCAAGGCATCGCCCACTCCACGATAGCGCTCCAGCGCTATGCCGCTGCCAAAGCCGTGGTTCTGGGCAGTGCCCGACAGGAAACGCCGCTCCAGGCCCGCTGGTAGGCCGCGAGGACGGGTCGAAGCTGCAGCCCGGAGAAAAGCTGCCTCTCCGACCAGGTAGGGACCCTGAAAGGTAGTTTCCCCCTTCCCCCCCCCCCCCCCCCCCACCCCCCACATAAGAAAGTCTAGACCTCCAGAAACAAAAACACTTTAACTAACTAAAAATAAAAAAAAGATGAAAAGACAGACAGCTGCAGGCTGGGCAGCCGCGCACAGGTCAGCGCCCCCTGTTGGGATGGTGGGACCTGTGATTGAGGCCATAGCCTCAGAATTTAAGGACTTTCCTATAGGAAGGAGATAACGGGGAATTTCTTTAGTCAGAGGGTGGTAAATCTGTGGAATTCTACTATAAACTCTACTACAAATCTCAAATTGTGGAGTACAGAGGCAAATAAATAAATGATGAGTCTTTGTCCCAAACATTATGGAGGGCACTGTATAAATGCAACCAGGTAGGGTTTTTAAAGCAGTATGGCATACCAGGGAGGAAGCAGCGTGTGACCGTTTTATGTTAAGGAATGAGCATGGGCGAGTGGTGGAACTCTCTTTGGTTTGAAGAAGGGTCTCGACCTGTAATGTCACCCATTCCTTCTCTCCAGAGATGCTGCCTGTCCCGCTGAGTTACTCCAGCATTTTGTGTCTATCTATCTTTGGACAATGTTTTGGTCCTTATTCTGTCCGTGTTATCAACCAAAACATCTTTACATATTTTGCCTCCACAGATGCTTCCTGACCCAGAGAGCACTTCCAGCGATCTGTATCTTGTTTAAAAAAGATTCCCAGTGTTTTGATGTGATTTTAAATGGATTATCTCATCTGTGTCTTGTGAATCGCCCTTTCATCCACCATTGCACAATGCAAATTTAGTTTAACGGTAAAGCAAATCATTCACTTATTCGAACTCTTAAGTTTATTTATCGGCATGGGTATCATTGACAAAGCCAGCATTTATCCCACATTCTTAATTGCATTTGGTTTCATAAATTCATGTTAAAGAAGAATTAGGCCCATCGAGTCTACTCCACCAAACAATCATGGGTGATCAATCTTTCTCTCCCAACCACATTCTCCTAAACCATTGACACCCGTATTAATTAAGAATCCATCATCTCTGCCTTAAAAATATCCATTGACTTGGTCTCCACAGCCTTCTGTGGCAATGAATTCCACAGATTCACCAGCCCCTGACTAAAGAAATTCCTCCTCATCTCCTCCCAAAAAGACTGTCCTTTTATGCTGAGGCTATGGCCTCTGGTCCTTGACTCTCTCCACGTCTGCTCTACCTGGGCCTTTCACTATTCGATAAGTTTCAATGAGATCCCCCCCCCCCCTCATTGTTTGGCACAATAGAGGGATTTGTTTAATCAATTCGTAGAGTCAACCATGTTGCATTGGCTGCATGGTTGTTCACAGGTGAGATCAGATAAGAACTGCAGCTTACTTTGCCATCTGTGAGCCAAATGAGTTCTGGATATTTGCAAAAAAAATTTTTTTAAATTCTAGATCCCATAATTAGCTGAATTTAATTTCCCCAACTACCATTGCAGAATTGTAACTCCTGCCTATGACTAATTAGCACAGATTTCTGGATCCAGTAATTGAATTGCTACGCTACTTACTGTCGTTTAATCTTTTTCGCTTGGTAGAAACCAAGACTGACATGTAGTTTTCCCATGAGTTGAATAATTTTCAATGTTCCAACTTTGCCTACAAATTTAACAAAATAATAGCAAAACAGTGCAGATGAGAAAAATATGAAATTAACGTAGAAAAAACCGGAAGCATTCAACTCCCCACCGCACAGGCGCTATTTGATATCTTGGAGTTTTAATTCACGTTAAATTTGTTTCCAAACAAAAAGATAGAGGCTCGAAATTTGAAATAGAAACCGTGCTAAACGCTCACCACATGAACCAGCTGATGTAGGGAGTGTAGTCACAAGGAACTGCAGATGCGGGCTTACAGAAAAGGATACAGTGCTGAAATAACTCAGCTGGTCAGGCAGCATCTCTGGAGTACGTGGATCAGGAACTTCGCTTGTATCTTCAACCATCTGCCAAATGAAAAACCCTCCTCACTTGTATTCACCTATCACTTGCCAGACTTTGTCCTGTCCCCACCTCTCCTCCAGCTTTACACAACACCCCCCCCCTCCCCCCCCCCCCCCCCCACACAATCAGTGAAGAAGGGTCCCAACCTGTTATGTCAACCTCTCCACGTTCTCCAGAAAGACTACCAGACCCACTGAGCTCCCAGCACTTTGTGACTTTTTTGGGTATAGAAAGTACAAGCTTCAGGTCAATGATCTTCCATCAGAAAGTATACAGGAGGCTCTTGAGAAACTGGACAAGCTGGATGAAGAGGGCACTGAAACATTTTGTTTCACTGATGGGACAATGCTGATCTAAAGACATTTAATGCTCATTCTCTTATTGCAACAGGGAAAGTAAGAGTCAGCATGTAATGGGAACTAAAGTCACAAATGGGCCAGGAAAGAGAAAGATGAGGCATTTGGTTATTATTGGCATTCTACCAGATGTCATTGTTATTTTGTGCCAGATTTATTACATTTAATTATCTTAAGCAAAAACAAATCACAGGATTAGCTATAAATACAGGTATCTCCCCAGACCCACTCACCCACCCGCAGCCCGTGCCCCTTTAAACAACACAATATGGACTAATTAGGTTTTGAAATGATAAAAATCAGTGTCACAGAGTGCAATGCTGTATCACCTACAAAGCCATGTTCATGCTGAACACAAATTGCACTTTTACAGGGCTGAATTTGGACAAGCTGATGGGCTATTTCAATGGCAACCATTTCATTGGCAGACTCACCGGTTGTCTCATTGGCGATTTTCCCGAAGCCAAGTTTTAAATTCTTTTGCCGGCTCTTCAGATATTTCCGGAATGCTCCAAAGTCTCTTCCGTCTAAGCCATCCTGGGATATTTTAGGGATATTTGTGGAAAAGAAGAAATTTTAATGCCATCGCTTACTGACCATCAATCCCCAGTTCACAGAGAGCTAAGAGACAGAAGCCACCTGTAAGGAGTATTCATTTTACTCAACCATAGATCTGTGTCTAGATTCCAGATGTGAAATATACCATTCTGTCCCCACAGCTTTGGTTTAGAGATACAGCACTTCTGCCCACTGAGTCCACACCGACTAGTGATCCCCGCACACGAGGGACAATTTACAAATTTACAATCGCAGGGATCAATCTCGTGAACCTACGCTGCACTGCTTAAATCACAAGGATGTCCTTCCTCAAATTAGGAGACCAAAACTGTACACAATACTCGAGATGTGGTCTCACCAGAGCCCTATACAACTGCAGAAGATGTAAGGTCAAATCAAGATAGATTGGGTAGATGCACAGAGTCTCTTGCCCAGAGCAGGTGAATCAAGGACCAGATGACATAGGTTTAAGGTGAAGGGGAAAAGGTTGAATAAGAATCTGAGGGGTAACTTTTTCACACAAAGGGTATGGAGCAAGCTGCCAGAGGTAGTTGAGACAGGGAAAATCCCAACATTTAAGAAACAGTTAGACGGGTACATGGATAGGACAGGTTTGGAGGGATATGGATCAAACGCAGGTGGGACTAGTGCAGCTGGGACATGTTGGCCGGTGTGGGCAAGTTGGGCCGAAGGGTCTGTTTCCACACTGTATCACTCAATGACTCTATTTCTATGAGAACAAGGTAGACCTGACTGGTGGCCTAAGTAGGTCTACTAAATAGTATGCCTTGTGATGAATAGTCTATTTAAAATAGAGAGAAGCAGAGGATGTGTTGAATGAATAGGAAAGCCCTCCCCCCCCCCCCGTTAATTTCTCCAGTACATGGAAAAAATGACGAGTCAGCTTATTGACATCTGACAAATGATCCACCTTCTCACACTATACCTTTCCAATTTGTTCCAGTTCTTCCCTCAGATCTTCGACATCCACACGGCCATCTTTGTGGACATTTAGCTTTTTGTAAAGATGTTCCCACAAAACGTCCACGTTTTTCGGGTCACCATGAAAGATGTCCTTGAAACACGACAACATTGTGATGGCTCCTGAAACACAAAAGAACCATTCAAACTCTACCAATTTTGAATGAAAGCTACAAGCAGTTGCTTTAATTTTTTTGTTCATCCGTGCACCATGTTAATCAGAAAATGAGTCAAAGTCAATAGCACCTTAACTTAATAATCATATAGCAGTTTAAGGGCAAGAAACTCAGGGTCATGATTGCACATCTCGTAAATTAAATGCGTGTGGGAGCTTTGAACTCATCGCTAGTTTCATCCATTCTCAAACCACAAAAATATGGCACTCACAACGAATAACTGAAATTCAAGAGAGGTATAGGAAAGCAGGCATTATGTCACTCTTTCTGATCAATTGTAATAACCGTTTATGGATATCTGCCGTATCAGCTGGACTTACTTGCCTCACCTTCAGATCAAAAGGATGCAAGTTCCAAGACCACCTCCATTCTCATGCAACACTTGGTGTACAGTGCACCACCAAAGGCTTCAGTTTAGCACAGGTGGGTACAAGGGCCTACAATGAGAGTAGGTGGTTACATTCACGTTCTAGAAAAATCAAATGGATTAGATTTCATCTGAACAATCCCAGTCCCATTTTTCCGACCCCGCCTCTCTCTGCTTTCCGCAGAGACCACTCTCTCTGTGACTCCTTAGTTTACTCATCCCCCTCACCCCGCTGAGTTACTCCAGCACTTTGTGTCTTTTTTTTAGTTGAAAATTAGAGCAGAAAACTGATATTCCATAAACTGAATTTTCGGTTGCTTTTTCACGAACCACTCAAAGTATAGTTTCCTTGAGAAACTATAGCAATGCAAAGACGCATCAACTCCAACACCAAAAAACTCCTTCAGTCTTTACTTCAAAATCAGAAGGCAATGCAACTCTTACACATTTACAATTTAGGCAGGTCTAAAGAAAAAAGGACACAAGCAGACGGAAAAGAATGACGACTCCTTTTTAGAAGTCAATGGGGAAAACCTAATGGAATTTTTTTTACACAGATTAATTGCACAGTATTGTCCAATGAGGTGGAGATGAGTTGGGATGGATTACTTATGGAAACTAGTCTATAATACATCAAGGTCAGACTGAGGAAACAGAAGCAACAGCAATGCTCCCTCAAGGGTAATTTCTCCAGTAAAATACATAGTGGAGTAAAGGATTGTATCATTACCTGCATAACTTCAATGACAATCACCAGAATTAATAGGAAGATTGGTATTTTAAATTGTGGATTTAAAGTCCAGAAAATGTTATACAAAACTCTCACAAATTTGTCAGCGCCAAAACATGATGGCACTTGTGTACTTGCCTAGATTGTATGCAAAACAAAGCATTTCACTGTACCTAGGTACATGTGACAATGAAGTATCATTCATTGCTCAACTGAAGGTGGGAAGCAGTAACGCAAGAATAATGGACAGTGCGGTTTTAACATTTGACATTATAACTAGGCTGCCAATGCAGCAGATAAGACACAAAAGGCTAGAGTAACTCAGCGGATCAGACAGCATCTCTGGAGGACAACTCAGTGGGTCAGACAGCATCTCTGGAGGACAATAGCGCACGTTGCTCAGGAGTCACCATGAAATGAAAATTAATCCACGGGGTCATTGTAAAGAGAAGCTGAAGATCGTACCAACTTTAAAAAGATTTTAAAATACCAAGCGTTGTTTGACCAAGAGCAAATTGGGTAGCGGAGTCTATCCGTGTTCCAAATAGCTTGGAAAGGCAGAGGGGGGTAGACAATAGACAATAGGTGCAGGAGTAGGCCATTTGGCCCTTCGAGCCAGCACCGGCATTCAATGTGATCGGGTTAGTATGGACATATTGAGCAAGAGAATAAGATGAAACAGCCGAGGTGATGAAACCTCCAGGATTACAGCTGCCGGATTGGGCAGTACCACTTAAAACCCATGCACTTCAATATGTTGATGTGCACTTGAATGAAAGGATTAAATAGCTAATCAGCTGCTCGGATATGCATTTTTTGATATAATCCATAGTTATTAAAGCCCAAATCTTATCAAATATTCCATGATTGATTTACCATACCAGAAAATCTGGATTCCTTTCTTAACAATGTAGTCAATAACGTGCTTGATGCCATGATATTTATTTATAATTGCTAGAATGCTAAATATCTTACCAACTGATGCAATAGTGACATCACAAAGGATTCAACCAAAATATCACTGTTCAGAGAGGGGGTGGAAAAAAATCAAACATCATTTAATCCATACTAAACTTATTATTTAGTGTGGCTTGCTAGGCTCCAATGTTCACCATTCCTATATCAGTGTCATACGTTCACAAGTTATAGGAGTAGAATTAGGCCATTTGGCCCATCAAGTTCACTCCGCCATCCAATCATGGCTGATCTCTGCCTCTGAATCCCATTTTCCTGCATTCTCCCCATAACCCTTGGCACCCGTTCTAACCAAGAATTTGTCTATCTCTGCCTTAAAAATATCCAACAGCTTCCACAGCCGTCTGTGGCAATATGTTCCACAGATTAACTACCCTCTGACTAAAGAAGTTCCTCCTCACCTCCTTTCTAAAAGAGCGCCCTATAATTCTGAGACTATGACCTCTTGTCCTAGACTCTCCCATCAGTGGAAACATCCTTTCCACATCCACTCTATCTATGCCTATCATTATTCAGTAAGTTTCAATGAGGTTCCCCCTCAACCTTCTAAACTC
The DNA here is from genome assembly GCF_010909765.2 of Amblyraja radiata. Taxonomy (NCBI): domain Eukaryota; kingdom Metazoa; phylum Chordata; class Chondrichthyes; order Rajiformes; family Rajidae; genus Amblyraja; species Amblyraja radiata. The sequence continues at coordinate 6,792,872 of NC_045992.1, read as the reverse complement.
CAGCGAGTAGAGGCCCAGTGCTGTCAAACGCTCATCATATGCTAACCCACTCATTCCTGGAATCATTCTTGTAAACCTCTCTAGAGCCAGCACATCCTTCCTCAGATATGGGGGCCATATTTGCTCACAGTACTCCAAATGCGGCCTGGCAAGCGCCTTATAGAGCCTCCACATTACATCTCTGCCAGTGTTGGCTGCAATAGTTTGATGGTTAGCACTACCTTTAAAAGATGGTAGGTTCAAGCACCTCTATAAGGTAATGGGCAGCTGTCAAATGACACTGCAATCCGGTAGCAAGATGCCGCTACATATTTAAAGTACCATTCTTCAGTATTTAATGTACATTCAATCAAAGTTCTATGTTAACCCTCTGTTCGGTGACCGATATTCCACAACCATTACCATTTTCACACAGAGGGTGGATGGTGTATTGAACGAGCTGCCAGAGGAGGTAGTTGAGGCTGGGACTATCCCAACATTTAAGAAACAGTTAGACGTGTGCATGGAAAGGACAGGTTTGGAGGGATATGGACCAGGCGCGGGTAGGTGGGACTAGTGTAGCTGGGACATGTTGGGTCGAAGTTTCCACACTGTATCACTCTATGACTCCATTACCTAACAGAAGATGGGTTTCTCACATTATCTTCTTAGCATTCCGTGCTGGAGGAACTCTGCGGATCAGGTAGCATCCGTGGTAGGTAAGGACAGACGACGTTCAGGACAGGATCCTCTTCAGCATCTGCAGTTCCTTGTGTCTCCTTTTAACATTCTTCCCTGCCTTTACCAATAAAAACATTGAACCCAAACACAAATATCGCACCGTAACAATTAAACATTGACCTAGAGAACATAAATCTAAAGATGTTGTAACTTTTAAAGACATTTATAGAGACCTAACAGAAAACCTAGGATGTTAATGTCATGGCGATTTTCCTCCAAAAAACACATTATTCTTTATTCGTTATTCTTTCCCAAAGATTCTTGTTGAACCCAATAACTAATTCCAACACTTAAGAAAATTACTTCAGTAAAAATTACAATAACGTTTATTATTTTCAAACAAAAGTCCGCAAAGCTGGAGTGTGTAGCCTTGAGATAGTTTGATATAATGCCTATGTGGACTATTCCAAATGTTTGATTATTGGACTCCTCTAAAAGCAAATATCAGCTCTAACTTGCAACACTTGTCTGCAGAAAATATTCTAATAGTAATATTAGCTTATTATTATTATTAGTGTCATATGTACCGAGGTACAATGAAAAGCTTTTTTTGTGGCGTGCTGTCCAGTCGGTGAAAAAACTATACATGATCCCAATCAAGCCGTCCACCATGTACATATACACAGGATAAAGGGATTAAAGTTCAGTGCAAGAGATAAAGTCCAGTAAAGTCCAATTCAAGATAGTCTTCAATGAGGTAGATGGGAGGTCAGAAACGCTCTCTAGCAGCTGATAGCATGGTTCAGATGACAGCCTGTAAGTAACTGTCCCTAAATCTGGAGATGTGCGTTTTCAAACTTCTATACCTCTTGCTCAATGGGAGAGGAGAGAAGAGGGAATGGCGGGGTGAGACTGGACCTTGGTGGTGGCCTTGCCGAGGCAGCATGAAGGGTAGATGGAGTCAATGAAATGGGAGGTTGGTTTGCGCCATGATCTGGGCTACGTTCATTACTCTCTGCAATGTCTTGCGGTGTTGGATGGAGCTGCCCCAAACCATGCTGTGATGCATTCCGATACAATGCTTTCTACAGCCCATCTGTAGAAATTGGTGAGGCTTGCAGGGGATATGCCGAGCTTCCTTAGCCATCTAAATTGTCTTGAAAAACAAATCATAGTAAAACTCTGATCCATTTTAAGAGAATGGGCTGAGAAAGAACTGAAAATGTGTATTGTGCAAATACCAAGCAATTCAGCAAGAATATGAACTGTCTAAATGATGCTGTACATTAGAAATAGGACAACACAGGCAAAAGTCACTATTTCTCATCTGCTTTTAAAATCGCAATGGAGGCCTTGGAATGCACGTTAAAACTTGATCTTATGCTCACCTAAAATGCACTCTTCTAAGCAAATAACAGGGACTCCATCTAGTGGTTCTATTTAGAGTGAGCAAAGCACACTCAAGTAGCTAAACTCAGCTACTCCATTTCACAAAATAAACAAATGAATATTTTCTTTATAGATTGGTTCTTGACTCTACAGCCCATTTCTGTTTGGACTTCCATGCTAACAACACAATTTGTACAATCACTTCAGAACATCTCAAACGTTTCAGGACTGCATTGAAACAAGCTAACCTTTACCTTCCCCCAATAGCAGAATCCTTCAAATTGATTGTGTTTTGGTCCGGAGGCATCAAGTCGACAACATTGTACATGTGCAACAATTTCTCAAACTTCACACACATTGGACCAAATGGTTGCAAATAACTGATCTTATTATTAAAGATACAAGGTGCTGGAGTAACTCAGCAGGTCCAGCAGGCAGCATCTCTGGAAACATGGATAGGTGACCTTTTGGGTCGGGACCCTTTTTCAGACTTACTGTGGGGGGAAAGGGCGAAAGGTGGAATAGAGGTGGGGGTGGGACAAAGCCTGGCAAGTGACAGGTAGATCCAGATGAGAGGGTTTTTTGACTGGCACACGGTTGGACAAAGGCCACAGATGGGGAAAAAAAGCGTAAGATAAGGATAGGAGGTTTGAATTGTGAAGCCAGAGGAAGGAATTGAGGTGGAAGAGGAAGGGGGAAATTGGTGCGAATCCCGATGGGGTACACGGAAGAGAGGTAAGAAAAGAGATTTGCGGTGTATGTAGGTTAGCTACTTAAAATCGGAGAATTCAATGCTCTGTGTTTTTGTAAACCGGCATTTGCAGTTCCTTGCATCTTGATCTAACTTGTTTAATTCATACATTAATAAATAAATGGTTTCAAAACAGTTACAAAAATTGCAGCTACAGGAGAAATGTATGTAAAATGAAGATATAATTTAATTTAACCACAATCTGGCAGCTTAGTTGGAGAGGGTCGTTTTAAAGAACAGCAAGAGATTTAACTGGAGAATACACACACTCACACTGCTTACTTTTTATCCTCCATGTGCTTTACTCAAAGGATAAGGAACATTTATGTCAATCATTTTACAGATATGATGCATTTGGATACAAAAGCAATGACCCAAATGTTAGTATCAAATCAGAACATTACACCACAGATTTCCATGATATTTCAAAACCCTTAAAACTCACTTCCAAATGCATATTTTTCAATACAGACCAACTATAAATTAAATGGACATCAGATTATTTAAAAAAACAGGTATAATTTGCTACTCTCAAGCTTCACTTGTGTATCAAGGTCAGACGAATCTGCCATGCAAGTGACTTTTAAATATACCTAGTGCATTCATAGCTAAGAGATGCAGATTTGCATTGTTTCATACTTTTGTAAAAGATTGTTCAAAAATACCAGGTTCAAGTCCATTCTCTGTTGCGCCATCATAAAGATGTAAGCAAAACATTTTGCAACTCATACAAATGCGTAAAAGGTACTTTCACTTTTACTGTACCATATTAATCAGCTGTACATTATCACAAAGGGGAAGCTGTGTAAATGATGAAGCAGCCGGTAATGGACCATTGGAAAAAGTACAAAGGAGATGAACTGACATGGTGCACATTATAGCTGTAAGAAAATATTGAACAGAGTAGGGCTTTGCTCTCTTTCTATCCATGAGATCTAATGGAACTTAAAAGTAGGGCATATCAATTGGAGTAGAAATCTTTATTGGGGGAGAGAAAGCAATTTAAATGTGGGAAATGCTGTGGTGACTTGGTTTGGGGTGATTGGTATATGTGCATTTATAGAGAAGGCTAAATAAACACAAGAAAAAAGAATATGGGTATAGGATGGGATGAGATGAAGCAGGATGGGACACGGTTAATATTAAGTAGCAACACCAGGACTAGGCATTATGATTAATAGCCTCCTGTTATAAATAGCATGCAGCCAAGCTTATGAACTATGGAACCCTGTTCTCCTAGACATCCAAATGTTAATTCGTCAAAAAGACACAAAGTGCTGGAGTAATTCAGCGAGTCAGGAAGCATCTCTGGAGAACATGGATAGAGGACATTTCGGGTCGGGACCCTTCTTCACACACTTGAGATATATTTCACAACTAAATTCACAACATCCCAAACGCATTTATAAATGTCTACAAAGATTTAGAACACCTTTGTAGGATAACACTGGAGAACCGCCAGTAATGTTACACATATTTTGTCCAAAAGTGATCCAGGGAGGAGAGTTTGACCAAAGATCACAGGGGACTAATCATTGATTAGTAAGGGTGTCATGGGGTTATGGGGCGAAGGCAGAAAAATTGGGTTTAGAAAAAATAGATCAGCCATGATTAAGTGGCGGAGTAGTCTTGATGGGCCGAATGGCCTGATTCTGCTCCCAGAACTTATGATGGACGAGGCAACTTTTATGCATTCAATTAGCAGCATAGCTCAAGAAATGTGAACATCCAGTACCATCTTATGAAACCTGTCATCCAGGTATGAGTTATTAAATAATGAGAGGAACTGCCACTTGCACCCGATCAAGGAAGAAAACCATGCCAGTAATTTGGACAGGCATGGAAGAAGAGGCAGCCGACAGCATTACACTTTCATATAAACCAGTGGCAGAATATGTCATGGCAATTGAAGATTTAGAAAACTAAACTGAGTGGGAGGGGGAGGGGGGGGGGGGGGTAGTAAAGTATTTGCTTTGCATTGTTCAAGGTAAAAAAAATCATTTCATTCACTCCTTATTTTCAATATGCCATAACAAGTCGCAATTAATACAAATTATAAGTAATCCAAGTTGGGTGCAGCATTGTACCAGATTGTACAATGGTTGAACTAACCCACCAGTATCGTGAACAGATTCTGGAGAACTACACCAGTTCAATACTTACAACAGGATACAGACCACTTGTTCCAGATTACGTTTCAATCGCTTTTATACAAAATACCAATAGTTCTCTCTTCTACACACCAAATGGACTTGACCAAAAATTGACACCAGCCATCAGCATCTTCAATGAGAATTTGGGAACTATTATAAACAATTAACGAAGATTCAATATACCAGGTAAAAGTTTTCATAATTTAGCAAGACCATTTCTAAGCAATTACTTCACAAGACTGAGGCTCTGTCCATGGAAGGCCAATGGTTGGAGGTGCAGGGAGAGCTGAAGCATTGAGAGCCTTATCGCACTCCACCTCAGTACTCATAGGATTGATCGAGAGGCTTTGCTCCAATGGTCACAGAGCAGATTGAGACAGAGAAGGAACAACCCATTCAAACCCAAATTCAAACACAACAGAAAGTTAAGCTTTCAAGCTACTTGTACAGCAAATATTTACTATTATTACAAAATAGTTAGTAATTGCAACGTATCTAGTCCAAATAGGTTACTTGTAGCTGAGATTCTTGCCCATGTGTGCAGGTAAAAGAATGCTCTAATTCAACCACTCTTTGCTGTGGATTTTTCAGTGCAGAATAATAAAGACTCGCTCCATCACAGTCTCATCAGTTGTCTAGTTCTTTGTCAATCGCTTGAACATCATCTACCCATGGATGGACATAGATCATTCATGACACCTTCAGTGTAGTGGAGGTCATCGCTTCTCTAATTTCTTAAATTTGGCTTCTATAAAAGAAAAAAAATGCATGAGAATTTTGTGTTACAACTTAGAAAGGGCTGTAACAAAGATGTCAATTTTTGTCTATAATGGGTTTGTGTAAGTGTGTATGCTCGCAGCAGGTTCAGTAACACAACATGATAAATCAGTTTCATGGACAAATAAACTATAGACATCCAACACATGAAAACACTATTTTTCAATCTAATGGAATGTACTATGAATATCGGAAATTTAGGAAAATTAAGTACACATCCACTACCTCACTAGCCAATTCTCTTGAGACTAAAATGAAATCCATCAGGACCTGGAAACTTGTCAGTCCACAACTCCGATAATCTGTTCAGTAATATTTCCCTAGTGATGACATTTTTCATAGCTCCCCACTCTCAATTTATAACTACTTTTCGGATGCTGTATAGTGAAGCCTAATGTAAAATACCCATTAACTGCACCTGTCATTTCCCTGTTTATCATAATTAATTGCCCACTTTCTATCACTCTAATTACTCACTTTGTTAGCTCTGCTTTTATTATATATTTATACATTTCTGGTTAGCTATATTGAACACAAATTCAAAATCCTATGCTATTCTCGAAAAGTAGATGTTCACTGAACTGCAAAGATTGGAAGATTGTTACAAACTAAAGGCATGAGTTCCCACCTAGTTTCTTGGAGTATGCATCCAATCTGTATGCTGCTTGTTCCAGTGCCGCTACTTGTTCTTCAATCTGACCGATCTGGTCAAGGTACGGTTGTAGGCTAGCATCTAGGAGATAAGGAACATACACATCTTATTACCCACATGTCCTCTAACAAAATCAACATAAACAAATGTTATTGTGAAATAAACTGAAATGATCTGCACTCAACATCAATCCCCTACCCCTAATACCATGTGCTCTAATTTTGCACACTATCTCTTGTAGGACCCTGTCAAAGGCTTTTTGAAAGTCCAGATACACCACATCCACTAGCTCGCCCTTATCCATTCTACTTGTTACATCCTCAAAAAATTACAGAAGAGTAGTCAAGCATGATTTCCCCTTCATAAATCCATGCTGATATACACAAGATTGTACTGCTAAGATGCTAAGATCGTACATACAATTGTGTCATAAGGCTGCATTTTCCCACTTCCAATGGAGATTTACCCATAAACTAAAACAGGTGGTCACTGGATTAAATAAGGGTCCCATTCTTGAGAACTGTCCAATTTCTTTGTAAGTCAGAAATGTCCTTTTTCTAAAGCAACCACCTCAATGTGAAGTTGAATATTGGACGAACTACAATTCTATGCTACAAAATTCAATAAAGCACAGATTAATTAACGTATTGGGCTCAGCTCTGCAGATCCTCATTCATCATGAGAATGCTGAGGACATTGTGCGCACCATCCATAAAATTTGGTTTCAGCTCTGGCTTCCCTGTCTAGACGAATACAACATTCAGCACACAGCTTTTGAAGTGGGGAAAAAAATCCAGTTTGTAATTAACTTGACAGTGTATTAATCAAGAAACATCAAACAGTTGCTAATCTCAAAGAACTTCAAATAAGTCACTAAGATTCACTCAAACAAATCTCTGAAAAGGAGTTAAAGTGGTTACCAATTAAACAATGAATGGTGTGTCCCTTTGCATGCCAGAAACTTGAAATACCAACTACTCACATTTCTGATTTAGATCTTTGAGGTTGCGATTAATATTAACAGCGATCTCCTTCATCTCAAGGTACTTAAGGCCAGTCACTTTGTTCATGTTCTCCAATAGTTTGTAATCTTCACAGGTAGCTAAGTAAACAGTTTGGCATACATCAATAACTCAGTGATCAGTTATTTCTGCAATGTGCAATAGTCTGTTAAAGATAGCAATAGGTGTAAGTTTTCATGCTCAACCTAAAGTGATGCTGACAATGTTTACCTTCAAATTGAAGTTGTTATTAAGATATATGTGTTGTGTATTATTGTAATTTACCGTACTTCTAATAAAAATAATTTAAAAAAAACAAAAAACAAATTGAAGTTGTCAGATTGATTACAAACACAGTTCATCAACCTACATGAACTCATTGTTCATATTAAGCATTACATTATTTTACTGCAACATTCAATTTTTTTTTAAAGGGCCTGGTATTTTCTGTTAATAAATACATCCAGTCATAATTTTACCCTTTCACATGTTAATGTGTTTATTTTGTTCTTCCATTATCCCTCAGTCAACATACCAGCTCCTTGAACACACACTCTCTCCCACCACCCATACCCACAACATAATGCAAATGAATCATTTAGACTTCACCTTTCACTTCCTTCACTCGACTACCCTCTCCTTATTCTCAATCTTCACAATCATGTACTATACCATATAATGGTCACATCTTTCAACTGTTTTAATTCTTCACCCAGCCCTTCCCATACACGTTACTAATTTATTAGGTTCCCTCAACTGATTCCTGTGTTCCAGTTAATTCCTCTTGCTTTTATACTAAAATGACATTACCTCTTTTCTATAATAAAGGCAAATGGAAATGTAATTTTACTGCACTAGTTTTCTCAGAAAATAGTAGCTCAGTTTACATCAAGCAGGATAAATCAGTACATTATTGCCAGCAGAAGCATCTTAAAGATGTACGATGTCACCTTGATATTATAACTTCAGATTAATGTCAAAATCATTTCAAAAGTATTTACTTTTGCAATGCAGTGAATTATGCAGACTGCTTCTAATTAAAACCCAAATGCAACAAGACAAAAAATCCAGTTGTTTCTAAAAAGCTTATCCTGGAAACATGCAAAGGATGATTACAGTGGTGCGAAACATGACATATACTGCTCAAGTTGCAGAGGTCAGCTGTGAATTTTAATCACTGCAAAAACAACCACCAACTGACCTGTAAGCTCTCCTTGCAGATAGACGGACATTTTTGTAAACATCTCCTTACAGAGTTCATTTATGTCTGGTTCTGAAGGTTCTGTAGCTTCCTCTGCTGTCTCCACTCCAAAATCATCTGTCAGAGAAAATATATAACGAGTAAACCCATTGACTCAAAAGGTGGAAGTGATAAGAGAATAGAACCAAGATCCACAATTATTATTTTTTAATCCAAATTAGAAAATTTCCAATCATAAGTCATCTTTGGAAACGTACAGTTGTTGGAGAAACAAACGTGTAGTCCTCCACATTGGTATTTTATATAAAACTGTGGTGGTAGTCAAAAGGTTTAATGTGCATTTCGTATTTTATTATTTAACATATGTAAATGGATTTTTAATTTCATAGATACTAAATTCTGACTTGGAAAGATTGGTGTGAAACTGGAGGAAACAGGAGCACCTGGAGGATACCCACCCAGTCTCAGGGAGAACATGCAATCTTCATGCAGACAGCACCTGAGGTCTGGATCGAACATGGTCTCTGGCACTGTGAGGCAACAGCTCTTCCAGCTGTGCTGCCCCACACATGATAATGTAAATATACCCAGATGTTTATTTCCATAATGTTAATCAAGAAACAAATAATGACCGAGCAGCAAGGTGAATTCCCTTGTGGTTTTACATGGGTAGAGTATATGTCCACATTAAACAGCGAGTTGCTTCATATTATGCCATGTAATTTCAGCCAAAATTTCTGCATGGATCTTTAGAATGGAACTTGAAAATGTTAACACAAGGAACAGTATTTGCTTGAATGTTGAGCAAATGGAAGTTGTGCCAGTCTGAATTTGGAAGATGAACGGTCCAGTGAACAAAATGCTTCCCATCAGCTCCATTTCCCGTTGCATATAATTAACAACTCAACATTAACTGGTAGGAGGATTGCATTTAGTTATTTTAACACTTACTTAGCCTGGAAATCACTGGTAAACAAAAGCAGCCATTATTGTTTTTATAGTGCGTGTGGTGTTGCAGGCAATGGGACTACAGACCGAGCGGTCCCCGGCATTTATTTTAGTTCCATGCAACGCTGCGTTGCTCTCTCCTCCCCGGTGCATGGGACAAGGGGAGAGGGAACCAACATAGAAAATAGGTGCAGGAGTAGGCCATTCGGCCCTTCGAGCCTGCACCGCCATTCGAGATGATCATGGCAACCCCGGGCACAGAGAGACCGGGCGGTGAGATAACTAACCGGCTCCAGCTGCTTACCGGTCCTCTTGCCTCCGCCCCCCGCCACCTCCTGCTCCCCCGCATCCCCGTTGCCGGCCGTGCCGACCCCATGCGCTGGGCCTGCACCGGCATCGCTCAACGGACGCGGCTCCACCTCCGCCATCTTGCCTCCGACTGCGGGTCACGTGATGGCGGGGGTCACATGACCGCGCGGCAGCCCGCCGGTCTGCGTCATGGCCCCACGTGATGCAGAGCGGGTGGCCACGCCCCATGGGGGGTGGGGCTGATGGTGCTGGGGCCACGTGGCTGCTGCCCCAGCTCATGTCATACGGTCGTAGAATAAAACAGGCCCTTCGGCCCAACTTGCCCACACTGGCCAACATGTCCCAGCTTCACTAGACCCACCTATAACCATATAACAATTACAGCACGGAAACAAGCCATCTCAGCCCTTCTAGTCCGTGTCGAACACTTATTTTCCCCTAGTCCCATCCAAACATCTTAGAGCTCTGCTATAAGATCTTTGGTCCCATCTACCTGCACTCAGGCCATAACCCTCCATTCCTTTCCCGTCCATATACCTATCCAATTTATTTTTAAATGATAAAATCGAACCTGCCTCCACCACTTCCACTGGAAGTTCATTCCACACAGCTACCACTCTCTGAGTAAAGAAGTTCCCCCTCATGTTACCCCTAAACTTCTGTCCCTTAATTCTGAAGTCATGTCCTCTTGTTTGAATCCTACTCTCAATGGAAAAAGCTTGCATTTGGTCCACATCCCTCCAAATCTCTCCTGTCCATAAGTGATAGGAGCAGAATTGGGCCATTCGGCCCATCAAGTCTACTCCGCCATTCAATCATGGCTGATCTATGTATCTCTCCCTCCTAACCCCAAATTCCTGCCTTAAGAGTCGTAGCGTAATAGTGTGGAAACAGGCCCTTCAGCCCAACTCGCCCAATCATGTCCCAGCTACCCTCGTCCCCCTTGCCTGTGCTTGGTCCATAACCCTCCAAACCTGTCCTCTCCATGTACCTGACCATGCGTAGGTTTCGCGATCGTTTCGCCCAACACCTCCACTCAGTCCGTATTAACCAACCTGATCTCCCTGTGGCTCAGCCCTTCAACTCCCCCTCCCATTCCGAATCCGAGCTTTCTGACTTGGGCCTCCTCCATGGCCAGAGTGAGCACCACCGGAAATTGGAGGAGCAGCACCTCATATTCCGCTTGGGCAGTTTGTACCCTAGCGGCATAAACATTGACTTCTCCAATTTCCGGTAGCCCTTGCTGTCTCCTCCCCTTCTTAGCTCTCCCTCAGCCCTCGGGCTCCTCCTCTTCCTTTCTCCCCCCACCCTGCATCAGTCTGAAGAAGGGTTTCGGCCCGAAACGTTGCCTATTTCCTTCGCTCCGTGGATGCTGCTGCATCTGCTGAGTTTCTCCAGCACTTTTGTCTACCGTTTCTTAAACAATGGGATAGTCCCAGCCTCAACTACCTCCTCTGGCAGCTTGTTCCATGCACCCACCACCCTCTGTGTGGAAAAAGTTACCCCTCTGATTCCTGTTAAATCTTTTCCCCTTCACCTTGAACCCATGTCCTCTGGTCCTCGATTCCCCTACTCTGGACAAGACTGTGCATCTACCCTATCTATTCCTCTCATGATTGTGTATACTTCTAAGATCATCCTCACCGTCCTACACACCTTGGAATATACACCCAGCCTATTCAACCTCTCCCCATAGCTCACACCCTCCAGTCCTGGCAACATTCTCGTAAATCTTTTCTGAACCCTTTCAAGCTGGACAATATCTTTCCTATAACATGGTTCCCAGATGAACACAATATTCTAAATGCGGTCTCATCAATGTCTTATACAACTGCAACATGACCTCCCAACTAAACTACTCAATACTTTGACTGATGAAGGCCAAAGTGCCAAAAGCCTGTTTGACCACCTTATCTACCTGCGACTCGATCTTCATGGAACCATGCACTTATACTCCTAGATCTCTGATCTACACTACCCAGAGGCCTTCCATTTACCCTGCCCTTGCCCATTAGGTCCTGCCCTTGTTCGACATCCCAAAATGCAACACCTCACACTTCTCTGTATTAAATTCCATCAACCATTCCTCCGCCCACCTGGTCAATCAATCCAGATCCTGCTGCAATTGTTCACAACCATCTTCACTATCTGCAAAACCACTAATCAGCAAACTTGCTAATCTTGCCCTGTATGTTCTCATCCAAATCATTAATGTAGATGACAAACAGTAATGGGCCCAGCACCGAAACCTGTGGCACATCACTAGTCATAGGCCTCCATTCTGAGAAGCAACCTTCCACCATCACCCTCTGCTTCCTTCCATGGAGACACTTTGCTATCCATTCAGCTACCTCTCCTTCAATCCCATGAGATCTAACCTTCCAGAGCAGCCTACCATGCAGCACCTTGTTGAATGCCTTAAAGTCGATGTACACATCTACTGCTCTGCCTTCATCAACTTTTCTGCTCACATCTTTAAAAAAAAATCAGATTTGTGAGACATGACCTCCCATGTACAAAACCGTGCTGAGTGTCCCTAATCAGCCCTTGCCCATCCAAATGCCTGTAACTCCTATCCCTCGGAATACTCTCCAGTAACTTACCAACTACAGATGTTAAGCTCACCGGCCTATAGTTTCCAGCATTTTCCCTGCAGCCCTTCTTGAAAAGAGGCACAACATTTGTCACCCTCTAATCCTGGCATCGCTCTGTATTTAACAACGACTCATAAATTTCAACCAGGGCTCCCGCAATTTCCTCTCCAGCTTCCCGCAATCTCCTCGGATATATCTGAATAGGCCCCGGAGATTTGTCTACCTTCAAACACGACAGTACCTTCAGTACTTCTTCGACGGTAACCCTGACTGTTCTCATGACACTTCCAGTGACTGCTCCAATTTCCTACGTCCTACTGTCTTTCTCCTCGGTAAATACACATTGAGGACCTTGCCCATCTGTGGCTCCACACAGAGGTGACCACTTTTATTCCTGAGAAGTCCCACTCTCTCTCTCTCTCTCTAGTTACCCTTTTCCTCCTAATGTATTTATAAAATATTCTGGGATTGTCTTTTATGCTACCCGCTGGAGCTCTCTCCTGGCCCCTTTTTGCCCTTCTGATCTTTTTTAGTTTGCTCCTTAGTTCCCGAAACTCCTCCAGGGATGCCCTTCTCCGCAGAACCACGGACACCTGTACTAATCAAGAATCTATCTTTGCCTTAAAAATACCCTGTGGCCTCCAGCCTTCTGTGGCAAAGAATGTCACAGATTCACCATCACTGACTCCATCTGCACTTCAGAAAATAGGCACAAAATGCTGGAGTAACTGAGCAGGATAGGCAGCATCTCTGAAGAGAGAGAGAGAGAGAACGTGGGACATTTCGGGTCAACTCTTTTCATACCACAGAGAAGGAGCAGGCGAGGATGTTGCATGACTCTCAATGGAGAGCGGAGAACTTCAAAGTAGGCATACCGTGAGGAGATTTTGCAGTGGAGCAGACAAAATATGTAGGAAGGAACTGCAGATGCTGGAACCAACATCGGCAATTCTATATGCACTTCAAGTGCACTGCATTTCACCCCACTGACTCCATCTGCTCTTCCCCTAGAAATGCAGCTAACATATCACAGAAAAGTCAAAGTTCTCAAGAGTAATGCGTAAGAAGGAACTGCAGATATGGGTTATACCAAAGATAGACAACACACAAAGTACTGGAGTAACAGCGAGTCAGGCAGCATCTCTGGAGAGAAGGAAATGGGGCGAGGGTGAAGCAGAGATTCACTTGCACCTCCTCCAACTTCATCTACTGTATCCGCTGTTCCAGGTGTGGAATCCTATATATTGGCTAGACGGAGCAGACTCTGCAATCGTTTCGCTGAACACCTCTGCTCAGACTTGCACGATCTTCCGATTGCCAATTAATTAACTCTGCTTCCATTGACAATCCAAAGTCACCATCTCTGCACCCCCATCAAATTTCACCCCATTAATTTATGAAAGTAACATTCCTGCATTAAATGCCATTTCAATTAGATCAAGTGAGGTCTTAAAGAAATTCCAAGAAAAAAATTCAGTTAAAATTTTCTTACAATACAATCCAACAGCAATGCTGTAGAAAAACTTAAGTGCTATTAACTTTGATCACTTCCACAAAGTTGGCAAAGCTTTGATTTTTTTTCAATATATATAGATAGATAAAGGACTGTAGTAGATTCCAAGAACATGTACAAACGTTTTATTTAATCACGCAGGAGGAGTTACAAATGGAAATATTTCACAGAGCTCATACAACAAAAAACATTTTCCCCTTACATCTGCCACACTGATCCACGATGTGCTCACCAGCAGTAAAACTAAATGGTGGTACATTATATTAGTTTAAAAACTTTACACAAGAACTTTTGTCCCCTTTACAAAACAATGTCACAGTCAAGTATTACTTGCATTTAAAAAGAAAAAATACAAAGGAAAAGTAAAAAGTCCAAATTCAACACTGCCCATAATGCAAAAAAAATCTGTGACCGATTTCTTCACTTAAAGGATTTCAAAAGATGTCTATTCCCTCTTGTTATTATATTTGCCGCCGCCTGAAAAACAGAAGGGACAACCACAAGGTTAAGCCTTTACCGCAGCTTTCTAGAAGCAGACAGTAACCATGTGAAGTACTGGGCTGGCCGAGTCATGTTTACTGTTTTATCAATATTGGATTAGAAGAATTAGTTTGATGAGCAAAACTATATTTTTGTTTGATTGGTAGTTATCTTCAAAGGAATTACCCAAGTCCTCCATGCTCTTGGGCCCAGCCTTCAGTTGTTATGCCAACTGCATTTACAATATATTAACTATAATCACACACTGCAGATGCTGTAAAAATATACAAGTCCATTAACATTACAGACATCAGTCACGCATCACTACTGAGCTATAGAAAGAAAAAAGCAAGCATTATTTAGCAATTGGTAGTACATTACCAAATTACACACTACTTAAAGAAAGCACTTTTGTAAGAACGGCTTTATCCATTGAAGAAACAGGAGGTCATGGCTATATTACCACTTAACTTGAGCCTGTAAAGAAAATATGACTACATAATTTTATCTAAAAAGGAAAAACAATGTCTGCGTGAATGAAAGTGTATAATTAGAGTTTTTTTTTTAAACTGTCTTTAATCTTTATGGTGAGACAGAAGGTTGGAAGAGACCATACCACAGGGCATCTCGAATTCTGTCCACAATGTGCAGGCTTGTACGAATCGTGTGGTCATGGTGACATGGCCTGCAATGAAGTTCCCACTGGCAGGTACAAACATAACGGTACAAGTCAGAATTAGACTGGTAGAATTCTTATCAGGCTGTTGCTCTGATGTTCTTAAAACCCATTATGGTACATTACCTGAGATCTTTTACTCATTAAGTGTTCAAATATCTCTAGGTTATCCTTACACAATTTACTGCTGTAACTAGTTATGCAAAAATTCAAAGCTAAATGGGAATAAGAGTAAAAAAAGTTATACCCATATTTAATACTTAGAGTAATTACATATCTGCAGCATAAAAATAGGCAATTCATGAATCTAGATTATATTAAGCACAGAAATTAAAGAGCTAGTTCAATCTGGTGACAAATTGTCAAGTTAATAGTACACACCAAAGCAATTGATGACATTATATAATCTCACAATCCGATAAGTACTGCCCATTTCAGAACACTAGTTTTACTTCTAGGTTGTCCAGTGAAATGCTTCCGCCCCAAAAATAAGTACTTACATGATGATTTGAATTGTCATTTCTGCCATACTAATTCAATATAGAGCAGTATATCATCAGTGGTAGCCTTAAAATTACAATGGATTGGAGCGTGGCATGTTGTCCTCTCATTACTCCACAACCCACTCTCGCAAACAGCCAGATCCACGAACCAATTTATAAACTACACGCTCTACTACAAACTCTGAAATTAGTCTCACGTACATCATTTTAATGCTATTCATTTAAAAATGCAGCTATAATTCAATGACTAAGAAAGGAGGATTTGGGTCCATGAAATCCAAGGCTAAATTGTACTATGTAACCTCAATAAACTGAGTTTTTACATCTATCATAAAAGGTTCTTCTTGTTTTTCAACTCAAGAGATCAGGCATTTATGGCACAGAATGAATCCCATTGGCCTTATTATACCTGTGCAATGTGAAAGAACCAATTAATCTAATTTAATTTAACATAATCCTATAAACCTGTACTTCTATTTTTTGGGTAGTGACCTCATGACTAATGCTACCCGCTTCTCACATCTAATACATCTAACCATTTTAAATCTATGTGCCTAATTTATTGATCATGGATAGCCTAATTTATTGATCATGGATAGCAATCAAGCACATTTGGCATTGCATCACAGCAACAGTTTAAGACTCCAAAGTTGAATTTAATATTGCAAAACGTAGGTAGCTTACCATCAACTGTTAGCCATTAAAAAAAAATTACATTACAGACGCGGTGATGTATGCACAAGTAAGTGGACAGTGAAGGTTTCAGATGAACTGTGGAGTTTATGATTTTAGGGTACCGGCAAAGGCTTAATATAAGGGCAATTTCAGAAAATATTGAACCAGCTTTTTAATTCTACATGTGCAATGTGGCCTCAAGTACCCAAGAAACATAGCTTTACCTTGTTCCTGGAGAGCTTCGGAACAGTCAAGTCATCTAATAAGGCCTATACTGAGTTTGGCCACTTCCTCCTCTCCTAGGAGCTTTACCATAGGTGCCTGGTTGACCTGAAAATAAAATTAGTTGAAGAAAAGGATTTGTCAACTCTTCAGCTGTTGACTACCTTTTGAACTAAACTGTTGTTCAGCCAAAACCTTTGCCAGAAGTGTCAGTTTGGCTCAGCTGGTAGCAACCTCATCTCCAGTAAGGAACCAGTGGGTTCCAAGCTCCTAATCAGATTGGAATGCAAAATCCAGGTTGATTGTTACAGTACAGCGCTGAATTATGCAGTGATAAAGGTGCCATGCTTCAAATGAGATGTTAAGCAGAGGCAGCGTATAATCTAGAAGATTCTCTCGTACTATTCCAAGAAACCAGCAGCTCACGATACTCCACAACTGGCACAAAAAACAAACCACGACCATTCATTTTATGTTGTTGATGGCATGCTGTGCATAAAGTGGATGAGTTTATCTACGCAACAGTAACTTCATTTCGGAAGTAGTTGGTTGAGGAGTGTTTTAGGACAGCTAGCTAAAATATTGCTATTACAAGTCAGTTCTTTGACATAGCTTTAATTAATATGCACACTGCAAGTTGCAACTTTCCACGCAGCTAATTTAAAAACAGACAGACTTGCATCAAGTTTTTGTTCCTTTATCAAATACAGTAGCAGTTTTACAATGTCAGAGGTTTCATTTATACTTCACAGCATGGAAGTATCAGCTTCTCCTGATCACACAGAAGTATGGATCAAAGCCAAATTCCCTTCAGATTAAATTGGCATACATTCTATCCTGTACGAGTTCTTCGTGGAAGTTGAAATCAAATATAAATATACAAATACACTTTAAACAGCAGAGTAGTGCCAACAGCAGCAGGTACTTTCATTCAAATCAAATTTCACGTTAAAATTCATCCAACCAACATCCACTGGTTGTTTTTAGGAGGTGTGAACAAAGATAGCATTGGGTCATGCTCTAACAAGGCATCATACAAACATTGTTCTTAGGCTGAAGATATATCCTATTTAAATATAAAACACACTGAATGAGATGCCCAATTTTACCCTTGAATGGGTATCATATCAGTTCTATTCATCAATCAAATTTGGAGGGATATCTAGTCAATTTTGGGGTTTTCATTTGTCTCATTATAGCTGGAAAGATAGCATTCCTTTTTTTATGGGAACATAATTATTAACAAGATCTCTCAATTTCACCAGATCAATCTGGAATAGTAAGATTTTCTGGTTTTGTGGTAAGAAAAGGCACTATAACAAAATAGGAGTTATTTATGGAATACTACAAACTTTCCTGGACAGAGGATGCTATCAAAAAATTGCATACTGGGTCCTTTAACGGCTCGGAAGAGGGCATGTAATTCTCTTGTTGCTTGACAAATACTCAGGCCTTGCCAAAGTTATCACCGTTCTAATGTATGTACCAAATCCTAATCGTATTCTCAGCTGTCTGCAAGTATATGTCCATCAAAGGATCTGGTATAATGCTGACCTAGGGTGAAAACCTTAAACAATAACCTCCGTGTCCAAGGAAATGTAAAGACCAGTCCCACTTGAAGGCATCAGCCATGGCTCAGGTGGTTAATTTCACCTCAGAATCAAAGCTGTGAGTTCAAGCCCAAGGGATTGAGCATAAAATTTAAGATGCAACTCCCAACACAATAAAGAAATTATGCTACCGTCAGAGACTCGGTCGTTTGGATCAGAAATTAAATGATGGCTGTAACTGCCCTCAGGTGGATATATAATGACATAAACTGAGTGAGTTTCCCCAGTGGCCCAGCCAAATAATTCCTCAGAACACATCTAAAAGGGATGATCAAGTTATTTAATGCATTGTTATTTGTGCACAAATTGGCTTGAGTTTCCTCTATTACACTAACTATACTGCAAAAAAAAGCATTTAATTGGATGCCGAGTGCGTTAGGATGCAATGTAATTATCAAAAAAAAAAAAAAAAAAAGATAAACAAGTCTTTAATTTATACCTGCCACTGTCCAAGTGCAGATGATCTAACACCAGAGTCTGCAAAATCCAATTGTCTCCCTAGTAAGCAATCATCCAGGCAACAGTTTGGGGGTAAAACTACGTTCTCTGTCGGCTTCTCCAAGCTAGACAAATACAGAGTAGGTGTGACTCACTATTAATGACTAACAAATCACCTGCTAGAGAGACAAAGCAAGCCACTCTCCATTTTGCCACTCTTTTTGAAAATATTTCTCTACATCAGATTAGCCAAGATCAGCAACCCAGAAGACTGACAGAATATGGGACTACTTACTGGATTTTGCCAAGTAAACTATTGAGAATTGGCTCCTGGTCACTGAAACTTACTGTTATAATCACCATATCCCTGTCCATAACCATAATAGCCATAGTTGTATGCTGGGTAGTCATAGCCACTATATCCACCATAATTCTGGTTATAGCCATAGTTATAATTTCCATAACTTGGGTTCCAATAGTTACTGTTGTAGCTTTGGCTCCAGGTTTGACCTTGTCCTAGAAAGGGAAAAACAAACAATTATTAGCAATTCAAAGTGGACAAAAAAGTATCAAAATTTGTACAGAACACGTTTCATCTTTATGGCAGCAATCCATACACCTCATTCTTAACTGTAGTTGTGAATTAGATGGATAAACAACAGAAAGCTACCAAAGCAAATAGACAAAGCAAATAAAGCATAAGATTGACAGAGTTGCTGGTACATCTCATGGCAGAAGACTGAATTTGATCCTATAATCCAGACCCTCAGAATAATTTAATTCCAGCACAGTATTACGTGGAGCTATACTGTCCAGACCCACAGAAACATGGCCATAGCTTGCAAGCGAAAGACTGAGCATTTAGATGTTTGCAAGATTATTGCAAGTTACCCCATCCCTGGCCAATCCGCATTCAACCAAATCAGATGAACGATTTGAATCATCCAACAGCTGCTCAAGGAATCATTTAAAAAAAGACATTATAAATGACTACACTTCCCATTGACTGCATGCACAATCATTCTGATGGAATGATATGCAATTTAAATGCAAGCCATTTCTATATGTGAACATTTCATCATATATTATCTGCAATCGTGGCAGTCGTGCCAACGGGATAAAATAACAGTATTTCCGTGTTATAACACACTGATACCTTGCATAGCTCTTGGGATGTTTGCAAGAACAAGAGGATTAATTGATTTAACAATAAAAAAGGACACCAGAGACAGAAGCTGTGCTGGGAATCTGTCGTGAATTAGACATCCCACCCCCACCTAGAATTACAACACTAGGCACAAACTGCCACCCTTCCTGTCACAACATACCACTTTGCTGGAAACCTACTCTGCTGATGTTCCCTCAGCAAAGAACTGCCCATAGCTCAGTATGAAGACGTTGCCTGTGAATGTTGCTATTGAGAAAGCAGCTTAACCGTTTGCTGCCAAGATGTGTTGCTCAGAAGCCGCAATCCAGCCAGATCTTTCCTTGAAAGTGGTGTCATCTTGTAGGAAAGGGTTTAGAAGATTTGAGCTTGTTGCCAGGACTCGAGGGCCTGAGCTACAGGGAGAGGTTGAGCAGGCTAGGACCCTATTCTTTGCAGTGCAGGAGGATGAGATTGTGATATTATAGAGGTACACAAAATCATGAGGAATAGATTGGATGAACACACAATGTCTCTCGCCCAGAGTAAGGAAATTGAAAACCAGAAGACATAGGTTTATGGTGAGGGGGGAAATGATTGAATAGGAACCCAAAGGGGTAACTTTTGGTTTTACACAAAGGGTGTATGGAACGAACTGTCAAAAGAGGTAGTTGAAGCAACGTTTAAGAAACATTTAGACAGGTACATGGATAGAATAGGTTTAAATGTATACGGGCCAAATGCAGACAGGCGGGACTAGTGTAGAGGAGACACGTTGGTCACTGTGGGCAGGTTGGGTCGAAGTGCCTGTTTCCACATCGTAAGACTCGATGACTGATGTCCAGATCTCATGTGCTCGAAAATTATTATTGTCGGGTGTTTCGAGATACAGTGAAAAACTTAGTTTTGCATGTCCCATTCACCTCCTGTTAAATGTCAAGGAAATTACAGTGACTTCCCTTCTGTTTTTGGCCACACTGCTCTTCCCATGTATGGAAAAACCTCAAAGGCCAGCAGCCACCATAAAATGTGTTGCTAAAAAAAAGGGTTGTCAAGGGTTGTACATTTATTACAGCATGTAATCATTGTTCCCTACTGTGAAGATCACTGTCCTCCACACATTATACCTCCTCTACCTCTTCCTCTTCCTGTGAGTCCACCTCTGCCTCCCCACTGCTGTTGCTGGTACACTTCCTTAGGCTGAGCCAATTTGATTTCCACCTTTAAAACAAACACAATAGCAATTAAAAGTTGTGCTTGTGTTCCAGAAACAACATGCATTATATGAAAGCTTAGAATAACTGTGAATGAGGATTATAAAAATGGATTCGATATTTATTTATTCTTGTAATTGACAAGATACTAATATAATGTACACACAATCAGCATTTATTAACCAATTCACAGAAAATGAGATTAGTGTAATTTATTGATGGGCCAAAGGGCCATTTTGTGTTGTGAAACGAGGACTCTTAATTACCATTAGAAAATTACCATACCTTGCTCGTTCCCACATCGTGAAACTTCTTCTCCATAATCGTCTTTACTGGATTATCTTCTTTGAATGTGATGAAGCAGAACCCTCTTCTTTTGTTGGTCTTGGTATCCATGGGAAGTTCAATTGATTCAATCTATGAAATAACCAAAGGAAAAAAAAAAAATCTAAATTGGGGAAATCAACTTTACTGTTCTCTTAACATTTCTTTCCGACAGCCTTTACATCATTGAGCATGTTGGTCCAAGGCAAACTTTTGGAAATTATTTTCTCTTTCTTACCAAACCCCCAGGAATACCAAAGACCTGGCAACAGTGATCAGCTAGAAAATGACAACGATTAAACAAATTATTGGCCTGAAAATAATTATGGTTTCCATCCTGGATTAATTTGTGAATGATGATACACTTATTACAAAACATTTACATACCGTTTTGCTGAGGGCAAAACAAGATCTTACCTCTCCATAGGTTCCGAAGTATTCTCTCACTTTTTCTTCCGGACAGTCAGGATCCAACCCACCCACAAAGATTTTCTTGATTTGTTCTTTGCCCTTCATAGCTTGTGCTCTCTTGGGGTCAATAACTCTTCCATCAAGTTTGTGTTCCTTATTTAATACCTGAACATTAAAACAAAATACTGATTTATAATGCTTTTGTTGAATTAATGTAATGATCAAGTGCAAGTGATTTTATTTAAACAAGCAAAATTAAATTAATATGCATGTAAATTCTGTAGGTTCTAAAATGCCCGGTTAAGTACTTTTTGAAAAAGTGATAATAGCTTCATTCAGAATTTATCCTCCATCTCCCGAATCTCTTACTCTGTTCCAACAACCACCTTAAATACATGACACAGATGGAGCAGGCCACTCAGCCCCTTATACTACTACAAGAGATCATGGCCGATCACAAACATAGTCACCGAGCCCCGCTGCCCTCTCAAATAGAGAATTTCAAAGATTCACTTCCCTCTCTGTAAAGAAATTTCTCATGTCCCATTTGGAGACCATAGCTCCTGATTCTGAACAGTTACAGGAAACATTGACTCCACATCTACCCCCCAGGGCAGCTCTCATTCTGCTAAACCTTTAGAGTACGATTCTGGCAACTCGTCCTTTCACTTCCTCCATGTAAAATATATCCTTCCTAACATGGGAAATAAATGTGTACACAATATTCATGACATGGAGTCACCAGGAATGTAATTGCATGGTATTTCTGCTATTTTACTTAAACTCTCTTGCAATGAAAAATAAGGTATAATTTGACTTCCAAATTTCTTGTGCACCCAAATTTTAAATGTCACCAATACAAGGGAATTCAGTGAAATAATTAACAACGTTGTACTAAAAACAGTATAATATAAGCAGCATTAGAGAAAACAATTAACATATGTTGAGGGAAAACCAGTGCAAGCATTATCACCATTTAACTAGTGGTTTCTGTTTGTATTCCAATTTTCAAGCTGAACTCCATGATGAAAGGTTCCCCGCTATACAAGTGTTTGTCACTGTGCCTTTATTTCATTCAGATCTTGGATCATTTGTAAATCCCACAAACTATTTCACATTTTAAAATCCTATATATCAAACTTAAAAATGTTTTAAAAATTAAGGACGGAATTCATCTGTGTTTCAGTGCATCAAGCCTTGCATTTGTTTGAAGATTTCATTCTTAGTGCTAGCCTCAGCCCCTCCTGGCATCAAATATCTATGCCAGCCTGTCAAAGGCCAAAATACAGATGTGTGATTTATATGGGAACGGGGATATGGACATTTATACTTCCCTCTTTCTCATCACCAAGTCTAAATCATAATATGTCTGAACCAACAGACAAGGAGCCACAAGAGACTGCAGATGCTGGAATTATGAGTAAAAGCAAACTGCTAGAAGAACAGGCGGGCAGCAATGTTTCAGTGAAATGTTGTTTGTCCATGCTCCTCCAGCAGTTTATTTTTTGTCAACAGACTGGGAGCATCCTCTCAGAAGCACTAAATCATTCCAAGTTATTAATTTATCACAAACCTTCATGAGAAATCAATGTGCTAAAGCCAGCACTGCCAAAATACCCAAATACCTCAAGACATCAGCAGAACCTTGATATTATTGATATGGGGCAAATTTACCAATACTTTATTGAGCCACACATTAGTTCATTCCACCAAAAACTGTTATAAAGTAGTGCTTTGGCAACTAAAGATATAGAAACTGTCTTTGATACAGCGTATTGACCTGAAACATCAAGCATCCACAGATGCTGATTGACCTGCCAAGATCACTGAGCAGTTTTTTTGCTCCAGATTTCAGAATCTGTATCCTCTTGTGCCTCCTTGTATCCAGATTTTCTGAAATATGGCACTCAGTTCCATCAGTTATTCATAGATTATAACCACAACTTGATGTGTATTGATGATTTACAGTTTGCCAACTTGAAGAACGACCCATTTGTCACTACCTCTATTTGTTAACCAATCTTCCAGCAATATTCAATCCTAAAGTCCTTATCTTGTGGCACCTTGTCATGCATAGAGAAAATTATAATACAGGTACAGCAAATGATTTTGGCAACGGAATATTGACCTTTATTGCAGAGGATGGAGTAGATAAAGAATCAACATTTTACCCAGATACATTCTTGGGTTACCCTTTACCTAACCTTCTGGTTAGATCTTCAAAAATAACTAATTTGTTAAACACAATATATTTTTCATAAAACATTACATCCCCTGTTAGCACTTAATTTTATCCACATGTTACTTAATATAAAATGCAAGAAAACTTGTAAGTTGCATATACCTGTGTCTAAAATGCAAAAGGAACCTCGTCACAAGATGAATGTGAAAGAGACCAAATTCTAAACACCCAAATTAAATGGTATAAAACAATTTAACAGCTACTTCTGAAGCCATCCTATTTACCCAATAGTGGATAAAATGCAGAAAGCAGACAAAGTGCACATTAGCATTAGCCCAAAACATTTTTTTTCCCCCACAATGAACTATTACCCTCTCAATTAACAAGAGGTACACCTATCCTAGTATTGTTTCAATGCTCAATTCACAACTCAAAGCAAAATGCATCATGGTGTCCAACACCTTGGGATAAGTGAACGTTTCCTTGTGATTCAATGGTGATAATGGGTCACCTGAAAGAGCACTTCATGAAGCCCCTCAACCATTTTGACCTCAACAATATATTTACTACCTTGCTGTGATCTGCACACTGCATAACACATCCAAATATTTGCTATAAAATGTGTAATATTTAGCTATCAAAATGAAAGCATATACTTGGGATTATAATCTGTTGTTTTAGCAAAGCCTTCCTTCACTGTATTCAACTGATTTTCCTTCATGTTTTACATCCCTTCCACAGGGAAACAGCCATGTTAAAACAGAATCAAGTTCAAATACTGGCTGTTGCAGTTTGTCAACATGTCCAAATCTTGATGGTATATTGAAGAAACTTCAAAACGCAAATACTTTAAGTTTGCTGTTGAAAAGATCTGCAGGACAAAACTGCATTGCAATAGTTCCTTTACTCTCCTGGTCACTGCTTCAAGTAAAGCATTGATAATTTCAGCTGCCAAGACCATTTAAAATGTATAGCTCTCAGACAGCACTTCCAGATTTCTGCCATTTTCAAAATATTATTTTCTTCTGTCGATCTCCGATATCTTGCTCCAGAGAAGAGCTCCTGATTCCAGACCTCTTCCATTGTCCTCCCAAATAAAATTGTGACACTTGTTGTAATAAGACCCTAAGACAAAGTTACAATGTCAATTTTTTCCAGTCCTAACTGACGACACAAATGAAATCTAGATCAGCACATGAAGATGTGCAGCAGCATCAATTCAAACCAGTAACTTCAATACCAGCATACCTATATGTAAAATCCTTGTATCATTCCCCCTAGTCAACGCATCACCCAGTTATCAACTCACTTTTTAAACTGGCTTCAATGTGTGACAACACCAAAAGGAATGGGATAGCAGCAATATAGCACAGGTGGGCAGGAAAGAGAGTGGGAGAGCTATAGTGATAGGGAGAGCTGTAGTGATAGGGGATTCCATGTAACGGGAATCAATAGGCGGTCGCAAGAGACTCCAGGTTGGTATGTTGCCTCGCTGGTGCAAGGGTCAAGGATGACTCGGAGCGGCTGCAAGGCATTCTGGAGGGGGAGGTCGAACAGCCAGTGTTAGTGGGGCACGTAGGTGCCAGCGGCATAGGTAGAAAATGGGATGAGGTTTTACAAAGCGAATTTAGGGAGTTAGGAAGTAAATTAAAAAGTAGGATCTCAAAAGAGTCAAGAGTCAAGAGTGTTTTATTGTCATATGTCCCGAATGGGACAATGAAATTCTTACTTGCTACAGCACAACAGAATATGTGAATATGTAAACATTGTATACAACGGGAAAAAAAGAAAAAGTTCAATAAAAGAAAAAAATAGTGCAAATACCAAATAATAATATAGTCTTTTGCAGTTCAGAGCTCATAGCTTATTCGTTGGGTTTAATAGCCTGATGGCTGTGGGGAAGAAGCTGCTCCTGAACCTGGACGTTAGTATTCAGGCTCCTGCACCTTCTTCATGATGGCAGTGGTGACCAGTGTGTGGCCAGGATGGTGTGGGTCCTTGATGATTTTGGCTGCCTTTGAGGCAGCAACTCCGATAGATCCCTTCGATGGTGGGGAGGTCAAAGCCGGTGATGGACTGGGCAGTGGTCACAACTTTTTGTAGTCTTTTTCGCTCCTGGACGTTCAAGTTGCTGAATCAAGCCATGATGCAACCAGTCAGAATGCTCTCTACCGTGCACCTGTAGAAGTTTAGGAGAATCCTCTTCGACATGCCGAATCTCCGTAATCTTCTCAGGAGATTATGTGCCTTCTTTACAATTGCATCGGTGTGCTGGGTCCAGGGTCTTCTAATATATGCACGCCCAGGAATTTGAAGTTATAGACTCTCTCCACCATCGTCTCGTAGATATAAACAGGATTGTGGGTCCTCACCCTTCCCCTATTAAAGTCCACAATCAGTTCCTTGGTCTTACTGATGTTGAGAGCCAGGTTGTTGTGCTAGCACCATTTGGTAATCTTTGGATTACTACCAGTGCCACGTGCTAGTAAGAGCAGCAATTACAGGATATTTCAGATCAATCCATGGCTTAAGAGATGGTGCAAGGGGGTGGGATTCATATTCCTAGGGCATTGGGAGAGGTGAGGCCAGTACACCCCGGCTGGACTGGAACCAATGTCCTCGGGGGAGTGTTCGCTGGTGCTGTTGGGAAGAGTTTAAACTAATATGGCAGGGGGGGGGATGGGAACCAATGCAGGGAGACAGAGGGCTATAAAATGAGGGCAGAATCTAAAGGTAGAAAAGTAGTAGTGGAAGGTCTAAGAATATTAAAATAAACCCAAAAGCTTTGTGCCTTAATGTGAGGAGCATTCGTAATAAGGTGGATGAATTTAATGTGGTTAGTTGTTAATGGATATGATATAGTTGTGATTATGGAGAAATGGCTCCAGGGTGACCAAGGCTGGGAGCTCAACATGCAGGGGAATTCAATATTCAGGAAGAATAGACAGAAAGGAAGAGGAGGTGGGGTGGCATAGATGGTTAAAGAGGAGATTAATGCAATAATAAGGAGTAACATTAGCTTGGATGCTGTAGAATCTGTATGGGTGGAACTGCGAAATAGCAAAGGGCAGAAAACGCTTGTTGGAGTTGTGTACAGACCACCAAACAGCAGTAGTGAAGTTGGGGGTATTAGGACATTAGGGATGCATGTAGCAACGGTATAGCAGTTATCATAGGTGACTTTAATCTACATAAATTGGGCTAACCAAATTGGTAACAACACGGAGGATTTCTTGGAGTGTATACGAGATGGTTTTCTAAGTCAATATGTAGAGGAACCAACTAGAGGGCATGTCATCCTAGACTGGGTATTGTGCAATGGGGAAGGATCAGTCAGCAATCTTGTAGTGCAAAGCCCCTTGGCAACAGTGTCCATAATATGGTAGAATTCTGCATTAAGATGGAGAGCGACATAGTTAATTCAGAGACATGGGTCCTGAACGTAAAGAAAGGTAATTTTGAAGGTTTGAGATGGAAATTTGCTAGGATAAACTGGCAAATTATACTTAAGGTTGACAGTGGATATGTAATGGCAAAGATTTATAGATTGCATGGATGAATTATAACAATTGTTCATACTTGTCTGACATAAAAATAAAACAGGGAAGGCGGCTCAACCGTGGCTAACGAAGGAAATTAGTGATAGCGTTAAATCCAAGGAAGAGGCATATAAATTGGCCAGATGAAGCAGCAAACCAGAGGACTAGGAGAAACTTAGAATTCAAGAGGACAAAGGGGTTAATTAAGATACGGAAAATAGAGCATGAAAGAAAGCTTGTGGGGAATATAAAAACTGACTGAAAGCTTCTATAGATATGAGACGAGGAAAAGATTAGTGAGGAAAAATGTAGGTCCCTTAGTCAAAAACAGGTGAATTTATAATGGGAAACAAGGAAATGACAGACCAGTTAAACAAATACTTTGATTCTGTCTTCACTAAGGAAGACAAACAATCGCTCAGAAATAATATAGGACCAGGGATCTAGTGGTCGGGAGGAACTGAAGGGAATGCACGTTAGTCCGAAAATGGTTTTAGGTGAACTGTTGGGACTGAAGGCAGATAAATCCCCAGGGCCTGATGGTCTGCATCCCAGATTACTCAATGAGGTGGCCCTAGAAATCGTGGACGCATTAGTGATCATTTTCCAAAGTTCTATAGACTGAGTTCCTGTGGACTGGAGGGTAGCTAATGTAACCCCACTGTTTAACAAAGGAGGGAGAAAGAAAAGAGGGAATTATAAACCAGTTAGACTGACATCGGTTGTGGGGAAGATGCTCGAGTCAATTATTAAATATGTAATAGCAGCGCATTTGGAAAGCAGTGACAGGATCGGTCAAAGTCAGCAGTGATTTATGAAGGGGAAATCATGCTTGACTAATCTTCTGGAATTTCTTTGAGGGTGTAACATGTAGAATGGATAAAGAGCCAGTGGATGTGGTGTATCTGGATTTTCAAAAAGCCTTTGACAAGGTCCCACACAAGAGATTAGTGTGCAAAATTAGATCATATGGTATTGGGGGTAGGGGATTGACATGGAGAACTGGTTGGCAGGCAGGAAGCAAAGAGTAGGAATTAACGGGTCGTTTGAAAAATGGCAGGCAGTGACTAGTGGGGTGCCGCAACACTCAGTGCTGGGACCCCAGTTATTTACAATATATATTAACGATTTAGACAAAGGAGTTAAAATGTAACATCTCCAAGTTAGCAAATGACACAAAGCTGGGTGGCGGGGTGAGCTACAACGAGGCTACAGGGTGACTTGGATAGGTTGGGTGAGTGGACAGATGCAGTATAATGCGGACAAATGTGAGGTTACCACTTTGGTGACACGAACAAGGCTGCAGATTATTATCTGAACGGTGTCAGATTAGGAAAAGGGGAGGTGCAATGAGACTTGCGTGTCCTTGTACATCAATCACTGAAAGTAAACATGCAGGTACAGCAGGCAGTGAAGAAAGCAAATGTTGGCCTTCATAGCGAGAGGATTTGAGTATAGGAGCCAGGAGTTCCTACTGTAGTTGTACAGGGCCCTGGCAAGACCACACCTGGATTGTGTGCAGTTTTGGTCTCCTAAAGTGAGGAAGGACATTCTTGCTATTGAGGGAGCGCAGCGTAGGTTCACCAGATTAATTCCCAGGATGGCGGGACTGACGTATGAGGAAAGAATGGATCAACTGGGCTTATATTCACTGGAATTTAGGACGAGAGGGGATCTTATAGAAACATATACAATTCTTAAGAGATTGGACAGATGCAGGAAAAATGTTCCCGATGTTGGGGGAGTCCAGAACCAGGGGTCACAGTGTAAGAATAAGGGGTAGGTCTTTTAAGACTGGGATGAGGAAAAATGTTTTCATCCTGATAGTTGTGAATCTATGGAATTCTCTGCCAAGAAGGCAGTGGAGGCCATTTCACTGGATGTTTAAGAGACAGTTTGATATAGCTCTTAGGGCTAATGGAATCCAGGGATATGGGGAGAATGCAGGAACGGAGTACTGATTTTGAATGATCCGCCATGATCATATTGATTGGCGGTGCTGGCGCGAAGGACCGAATGGCCTACTCCTGCACCTATATTCTATGTCTATGTTTAAAACAAATATAGTGTGTATGGCATCAGGACTGAGGACACTACAGATAGAGATAACATATACATCTTTATACTCTCAAGCAGAGATGGTTGATAGCCCAACTGAAGAATTCACAATGAAGGAAATCAATATTGTCGATAGAGAGAAACTAGATTCCTAAAAGTAGCATAAAGTAGAAATTAGCCAACGAGAAACAAACAAAAAATTGAGGTGCAAAGATTAATAGAAATCTTCCCAAGATTGTGGAATACCAAGTCAACCTGCAATTTTAACAAAAAATCAATTTGAATGTACTTTTAAACATATTACAATAGCTACTTCAGGATACCCTCTCCCCATTAGACAAATGTTTAAAGTTTAAGTGTTGGATAATGTCATTTAAACACACTATGTTGCAACACAAATTCCACACAAACCTCAACCCAATACAACTGGATTATTTGTTTCCCCAAATATAAAATGCAAAAGTTAGTCAGGTCTGGTCCGTAATCTAATCAAGCAGGAGCATATATTACCACGTATTATTTCTACCCTAACCCCATCTACTGAGCCCGTGGGACTAGAACCTTTCAATTTACAAAAATGGCATTTTCAAGCTGAACCACCTAAATGTTCTTTGTACTACTTCAGGGCACTTTTTTCCCCCTTTAAAACGAACACATGCAATTGAGAGAGCAGTGTAAGATATTTTAAAACATTTATTCAGAACTATAATATTTAATTAGCATGCCTGTGAAATATAACCATTGCATTTCCAAAAAAAAAAATTCTCCTAGAAACACAATTGCAGTTTCTATTCAGTTTTTATTGTGGTCTGTGGGTTCAAGGCTCAATGAATGCAGGAGAATCATAAAAAGGCAACAAGAGCGCTTTTAACAATCGCTGAACAAACTGACGGAGTCCAATGAGAAACACCAAGGGGAATCCACTGGGTGATTGTGACATGAACATGTGCCCATTATATCTCCCTGATATATTCAGTATTCTATTAAATGAAGCAGAATTTGTGTCTGGAAATGCAATGGTTTGACGTGGTCAAACGGTTGTGGATTCAGATTCTACTGGGACGTGTGCACATGACTGGAGCACCGAGAAAGTGTGGCTTGTTGAAGTAGTAATTTGCCAGATAAGACATTTTTAACTGACTTTAGGTGGATAATGGAAATGGTGTAATTGCCATCAGAAGCAAGTTCTCTATGTCTTGAAGTTACTTCTCTCAAGAACAAAAAACATTAAAATAATTCATCTTATTATTCATTATACTCTGCGTACACCAATACAGAAGCTGCATTTGTCCAAAAAAAAATAAATACACAAATACTTTGGATGTTCAGTCATATAATGGCAGTATATGAATGTAAATGTATTTTATACTTGTAAAATTTACAGTTCAACTTCACCCTACAGGAAGATGTGGTAAACAGATGGTGCAAATTAAAATGATATGCTCAAATGATTTGGGCAAACACCCAGGAACAGATCACTCATTTGTCATCCTGGTGGAAGAATGGAGTCGGTAGATCTAAAGAAAGGAGCACAAGTAAAATGGAAACCAAAATACCCTGCTGTTCAACCTTATGCAGTATCAGAGTTGAATTGTTTTAAGAAGTTAGGTTTCCTCATTTAACCTGAATGAAGTCAGGTTAAAACCAGGTGAATACCAAATCCTACCTTTTCTACACTTTCAGGATCCTTGAAGAGGATAAACCCAAATCCTCGCGAACGCCCAGTCACAGGATCCATTTTGATTACGCAGTCTACAATTTCTCCATATTTAGAAAAGTAGTCCCTTAAATCTTTCTTGCTTGTTTCCCAGCTGAGTCCACCAACAAACATCTTCCTGCACAGTGACAATATAAAAAAAGGAAGTGCAAATCAGTTTTGAGAACAGCGCTAGTACAAGAATGTTAACTTAGCTCAGATGGGGTGGAGTCAGCACTACCAATACTGGTCACCTCCTCCACTGACATTTTAGTGCAAACTCAATCTTGGCTTAGAGGTGAATATCTTGTTTCTCCGTCCAATGCTCTGGCAATTAGTTAGCATTATCCATGTTACATTACCTAGAAATTTAAATGTTATACTCCAATGGAAGACGTTTGTCAAGAAAGAAAGAAAGAAAGAAAAAAATCAGGGATGCTAACTCCAAGTACTTTGCATCAGACACTTCAACCATCAAGCTACCCATAACCTTTGACAAATCCCATGTAACATTCAGGCCAAGTAGACAAATGAAAACTACATGATCTAATTCTTTTTTTTAGCAGAAGTTGGGATGGTAGAAATTTTGTATATTGTGATTTTGAGCAACAGCAGCAGTTGTTAGCCTAACATTATTTCTTCATCATATTAATATACAAACATATCATAATAATCGTGCAAGAGCTGGAAAAGAGATTCCAAGACCTGTGTACTTAAAAGAACAACACAAACCCTTATGTCATGCCAGCAATTCCAAATAATACATGCACACTCTACCCAACTTCTGTGAACAGCATTGTGAAATATCTTCCCCTCATTGTCCTGGATTTTACTCAGTTCAAACTGTGCTTTCATGTTGTACCTTGCTCTTAAGGGCATGGAAGACAGACTATGTGTACCCAGTTCACTCATCACACAGGTTCCAATCAAAAAAGGTACTTGGATTACCAAACACATTATGATTAAAGCAAACTATGAATTAAAAAAAATGGTTTCAAGATGGCCAATGAAAGCAGAAATTACTAAGGCAAGTGAAACAGTCAGAAATGTCTTTTGATTGCAATTTTGGTTGGATACGAGATAATTCACACACCAAAGAAAGAGATCACTACTTCCAGATCTACAAAGCAGCACCAATGGTTAAATAA
The DNA here is from genome assembly GCF_010909765.2 of Amblyraja radiata. Classification (NCBI taxonomy): domain Eukaryota; kingdom Metazoa; phylum Chordata; class Chondrichthyes; order Rajiformes; family Rajidae; genus Amblyraja; species Amblyraja radiata. The sequence continues at coordinate 6,760,604 of NC_045992.1, read as the reverse complement.
TCAAATTGAAATGGATCCAGCATTATTAGCCTCCAAGATGCCATTTTGGTTGAGACAAAAGGTTTAATAGAGTACAAACCCCTGGATTCAAAGAGTTGTACCATGGTGACCACCATTCGACCAACAACTGGTGGGGTTATTGAGTCATGAAACTTATACATCTTCTTGGCTTGAACATGGCAAGAAAAAATCTCCAGTACGACAAATTTAAATGCTTTCAATTAAAAATAATTTCTTATAATCAGAGTTCAGTCATTAAATTGTATTAAATTGTATTACCTGATCTGGACACAGAAGAGATGGGAAGAGTTTTGGTTTGAATGAAATTAATATCAATTTCATTAAACAAGACGGATAGTGAAGCTCAAAGGGAAATGGAATGCAACTTATACAAAGCTCTGCAATGTCCCAAATAGCTTTCAAAATAGTTTTGTTATAAGGTTATTCAAATGTTCACTGTAGCATATGGGAAAATAACAAACATATTTAATGGTACAGTTGGCCATAAACCTCAACTGACAAAGATTCCATGCATTGGCTTGCAACAGACATCATGGTAATTTAAACAATGTCTTAGGCCAAAATGATAATCAACAGCCCATGCAATTTTCCAATGGTAATATTTTCCTTCACTGATGCCAATAATATAGTTTAGTTTATAGGAATGATGCAAGAGCCAACATTACAACATAATTGGAGCAAGTATACTGTGAACAAAAACCCATCTTTTGCTCCAGGTTTAGTAAAGGAGCCAAGAATGCTATTATTCATTACAACCTTGCAAACACCATTGCACAAATTATCAATTGTCAAACTTCACTGCACAAATATCTTCTCACTTATCAACCTGCCCAGACGAACCTGTCCTGGCCCTGTGCCCGGCTACATATTAAATAATTATGTCACTGTGCTCCTCCAACTAATTTCTAAATCATTGTCATGTCAACACCATCCAAAGTTTCTTGCCAGCCAACTTACACACATATCCCTCCTAACTGCTTACTGTACCTCAACTTTCTGCATTTCACAAACCAGTAACATTCCACTCCACACCAATATTTAAAAAGCTTTTCTATTCTTTCTCCACGTGAACAACCTCTCATGGAAATGGTGCCTGTTATTGATGGTCTGCTACAACTGAGTAAAGAATTTGCTTCAACCACCTAGCAGTCACTCCATGAAACAAGTTGTTTTCAAATAAAAGTTATTTTGAACAGCTAAACATTTTTGTTACTGCAAACTAAAAAACACTTTTTAAAAAGTTACATTGTTTAACAGAGTATCATTCCACAAATGTCCATCGAAGCAATTGCTTGTCTATTTCAACGATCCTCTCGCAGTGTAACTAACAGCCTGTGTTCTTAGAGATAATAGTGTCTGATTACTGTGGGGACGCTCCCTACAACTTAACCAAAATCTGGTACAAAAGAGTGTAGGAAGAAACTGCAGATTCAGGTTTACACCTAAGATAAACATAAAATGCAGGAGTAATTCAGTGGGTCAGGCAGCATCTCTAAAAAAAAAAAAGAATAGGCTTCGTTTTGGTTCAATCTGAAGAACGGTCTTGAGCCAAAACATCACCTATTCCTTTTCTCCAGAGATACTGCCTGGCCAGCTGAGTTACTCCAGCATTTTGTGTCTATATCCATTACAAAGAATCAGCAACAATGAGGGTGGACTGTATTCTACATCTGTAACCTTTTTATCCAAAACATTCACCTTCTTCCTTTTTAACTTTAGATGATTGGTTCAGGATAGCTACAGTAACTCAGTGGGTCAGACATCTCTGGAGAAAAGGAATCAACAGATGACGTTTCCGATCAAGACCATTCTCCAGACTGAGAATCACGGGAGGGAAACGAGATATGAAAAGGAACATAGAATAAATAAATTAATGAAACGTATGCAAAGGGACAAACAAAGCTACCAATGATGATCAAGAGAAGATGGGAGCCACAATGGTCCATTTTTGTCTGTGGAGAAGGTGATAACGAATGATACAAACAGTGAAAATCGGCAGGATGACAGTGAAACTAGTACAAAGACTAGGGTGGGGGAGGGACAGAGAGAGGGGATGGAAGGGTTACTTGAAGTTAGAGAAATCAATATTTCATTACAGATGAATAGTGAAGTTCAAAAAGGGAAATGGAATGCAACTCAGCCCTATAGTCAATCTTTGGGAAGTACAGACACCGATCAGGATAGGCCAGAATCTCTCCTTTTGTCCGAGCCGACTTCACTTTCCTGGCATAAAGACAACTTAACTGAGAACTTCCAGAACCAATTTTACTTCGGAGTCACGTGAGTGACTACATGAAGAACCCCGCCAGGACGCATGCGTGTCATATCGCTACACGCATTGCGAAACGTCAGACGCGGTGGAAGGACGTTCGCCCGTGGCGGCAGTTTAAAAAGCCGCTAATTGCAGGTAAGCGTTTACTCTGCGGTCTTTTTTGTTCCCATTTTCCAACTACAGGTAGGAAAATGGAGAAAACAAAGAAGACAAGGGCTGCGACAAAGCTGGTGAGGGAGGACCGCGGAGTAGCGGGAAGCCAGCAACAGCAGCTAACGGCACTTGGATCACCCGTAGTGGGATCAGCTGTGCCCGATGTCGCCTCCGCACCGGCCAAATCCACGCGGCAGGGCGGCAAGGCTAGACACAAAACCAACAAGGTCGTGGACTCAGAGGAGTCCGACTTTGAACCACCGCGGGCGGCCAGCGACCGAGAGCGCTGGACCCGAATGGAGCGGTGTATGGAGCATTTGCTCCAACGTGACAGACTCCGGGAGATGGAGTCGGGTCACTGTGGGCCCTATGGTAAACCCACAGCAGTACCTCTTCAAGGGCTGCACAGTGTTTCTACCTCATCGGAGGGGAGCACTGCGGGTCAGTGCTGGGCTGACCTGGAAGAGGGGTCCGTAGAAGAAAAGACAAGTGTGCATGGGGTGCAGGAAAAAGAGAACTTACTGGACATGGTGGCCAATTTTATACAGCCGGAACAGACTGGACAAAATCTGGAGCCAAAGCTTGCTGCCAGTATAGACTACATGTCTTTAAACCAGTTACAAGAGCAGGCTGTACTGGACATGGGTGGAAACAAATCGATATAATGTGACAATCTGGCTAACTCAATTTGGCAATGGTGCATCCAAAGAGATATTTGGATATCAGCCACTTACCTACCAGGGAGACTAAATTTAGTGGCAGACACCAGGTCACGCAAATTTAATGAAAACACCGAATGGATGTTGAACAAAATAGTATTTGCTGAGATTACAGCAAAATATGGAACACCAGATATCGATCTATTCGCATCCAGACTAAACAACCAGATACCAAACTATGTTTCATGGGAACCAGACCCTGGGACAGCAGCGACAGATGCATTTTCGCTGCATTGGGGGAAATTGTTTATTTATGCATTCCCTCCTTTCTGCCTCATCAGTCGGGTATTAAGGAAAATACAACAAGACTCTGCGTCTGGTATTTTGGTAGTACCCGATTGGCCTACACAACCATGGTTCCCAGTGGTACAAAACATGGTGTTAGAACCATGTATTACCATCCCACATAGACCAGACTTATTGCTACATCCCGTAACAGGGGATAGCCACCCATGCCATAAATATTTGAACCTATTAATTTGTAGAGTTTAAAAACACCATTTCTACAACTGGGACTAACGGACCGAACAGCGAACATGATCTTGGCGGCCCAAAGACAATCGACTAAAAAACAGTATCTGGTCTACATCAGGACGTGGGAAATGTACTGCCATAAAAACAACATCACCAACAGAAACATGAACATCCCGTCTGTTCTGGAATATCTGGCAGGCCTCCACAACGATGAGGGATTACGTGCCCCACAGGAAGACACCTGGCACCGGGCAATTGCATGTCTCCGAACGTTCCAATAGTTAACAACTGTATATGGAAACACATTGGAACAGGAGTCAGGAGCATGGATGTAAAATTGCAAAAAGTACTGAAAGTACTGACCGCAGGGATAACAGCATTTGCCCGTACAGTGGACGACAGGGAAATGTCCCAGGGTCAACAAGATGCACTGGCACTATTCTGCAACACCCAACGATGGCATTAGTCACGGCACAGAGGGTACAGTCACTGCATAAACTCAGACTGGACAACATGACTTCCTCACCTGACAATATTACGTTCCACATCTACGAGCTAGTAAAGCAGAACAGACAGGGATCAGCAGGCCTCAATATACTATTTAGGTCATACCCTACAGATGACCGTCTCTTAGACACCTGTCATTATACATAGAGAAAACTAAAATCCTAAGAGGCAATGAGAAGGGACTTCTGATCAGCCACAAGCAACCTCACAAAAGAGTGACGGTCCAGACCATCTCGAGATGGCTGAAACAGGTGCTTACACAGGCTGGGGTGGATACTAACATTTTTAAATCTCATTCCACCAGGGCTGCAGCTACATCGGCAGCAATACAATTGGATGTGCCCATGGACCAAGTCCTCGAAGCAGCAGGATGGTCAGGGGAACGAACATTCCAATTATTTTACAATAAACCAGTAATGAAACCTGGAACATTTGCAGAAAATTTTTTAAGTTCTGTAAATTAATTCAAACCCATAAAAGGGTCATAATTTGTGTTAATAAATTTTATGATTTCAATATCGAATTCATGTCCAAATTATGTTAACACTATTCCTCCTACAGTCAAGGCAGACGTGATGCATGGACTCGTTTCCACGGCATGAAATCACAGAGCTTTAAAATCTTCACGTAGTCACTCACGTGACTCCGAAGTAAAATAGTAAGATTAAACGAGAATTTACCAGTTTGAAGTTTGATCTGTATTTTATGAGGAGTTACGATGAGGGATTACGTGCCCTCCGCTCCCACCCTTGATCATATACTTAACTGGTATCTCTTCTCTAATCTTACTATGTTTAGTCATTACAGTTGTCTGTGATTTCACACCGCTGCTTTGAAGAATGACACGCATGCGTCCTGGCGGGGTTCTTCACGTAATCCCTCATCGTAACTCCTCATAAAATACAGATCAAACTTCAAACTGGTAAGTTCTCGTTTAATCTTACTATTCTTGTGCATTTCCAGGCATAGCTGTCAACATTAATACATAACTTTGAGTTTGCAAAGAGTTTTTTGAAGACAGCAAGGGATCAGGCACTAAGTTGGCACTAAGCATCCTGCCAACTCATCATTCTCCAAACAAACCCCCCGCAGAAAAGTAGTGAAGAGCAGTGCAACTAATCAAATTTCTCTTCAGCCAAATAAGGAATGCAGAGCAAAAGTTATAAAATTGTGCGTAATGTTTTGTTTTTAGAGTACTTGAAATCACTCAAGCCACCCAACAGGCAATTTGCCTTACCTTCCACCCCATCAGCCGTCGCATACATCATATAATCTGCCAACACTTTTGACACCTCCAATGGGATCCCACTACTGGCCACATCTTCCCATCTCCACCCTTTTCTGCTTTCCTTAGAGACCGTTCCTTCCCCAACTCCCTGTTCAACTCGTCCCTTCCCACCCCCTCCCCAGGTACTTTCCCCTGCAACCACAAAAGATGCAACACCTGTCCATTTACCCCCATCCCCGACTCCACCCAAGGACCCCAACAGTCTTTTCAGGTGAGGCAGAGGTTCACTTGCACGTCCTCCAACCTCATCTACCGAGACCAAGCGCTGGCTCGGTGATAGTTTCCCTGAACACCCCCGCTCAGTCCGCCTTAACCTACCTGATCTCCCGGTTGCTCAGCACATAACTCTCCCTCCCATTCCCAATCTGATCTTTCTGTCCTGGGCCTCCTCCATTGTCAGAATGAGGCCCAGCGCAAATTGGAGGAACAGCACCTCATATTTTGTTTGGGTAGCTTACACCCCAGCGGTATGAACATTTACTTCTCTAACTTCAAATAGCCCTTGCTTTCCCCTCCATCCCCTCCCCCTTCCCAGTTCTCCCACCAGTCTTACCATCTCCGACTACATTCTATCTCCATCCCGCCCATTCCCCTGGCATCAGTCTGAAGGGTCTCGACCCGAAACGTCACACATTCCTTCTCTCCAGAGATGCTGCGTTACTCCAGCATTTTGTGTCTACCTTCGATTTAAACCAGCATCCGCAGTTCTTTCCTACACATCCTAGGCAATAGATTGTTGTTTATTGATGTCAGGAGTGACACTGTAGGTACTTCCCATACTCATGTAAAATATAGATTCTTATTCTAGTTCAAAACTTATGAGATAGTCATGAACCAGTCATGAATCAACATATAGGTATCCAGATCTGATTTTTGCATTTTTCCACCCAATGTAAAATATGCAGTAAAGATGAAGGTAAAGAAAATCCCTGTATCCATCAACCTATTATTGCAGCATTATACTTGTACCAAACTTTGTAGTGTGACAAAAGATAAAACATTGCAATTACTAGCAAATTATTATAAGCAAGTCCGTGCAGATCTCAGATACCAAGCATGATTTATTCGCAGAGTCACCTGTAGGAATACTCCATACTAGCTATTGCAGGCAATTTGCATTAAAAGGTAAAAGAAAGGCTTGGTTTTCCCAGCATTAGTTGAGGATTCCAACAACAGAAGTTCCACTCTAAACTGGATCCTCAACTTCCTGACCAACAGTCAGTGATGATGGGCAACAAATCATCTTCTACAATAATCCTCAACACTGGTGCCTCGCAAGGATGCGTACAATAATAAAACTGAAACAAAGAACTGCAGATACTGATTCAGCACAATAATAAAGCCAATTCCTGCAATGCCTCACGTATACAATCATGGATTTCACTGACTTTGGAAAGAGGTTCATACCTGAAACACACCCAATTATTTGTAAACCACTAGCATTATCCTGGCAGTCGTTCTTTCCACTATAACCAAAATCCATTACAAAGAGGTTCAAAATAACACGGGTAGACTCTACTACAAGCTCAAATAGTCCATTCTTTATCTGCGGCTAAATGTTGAAACGACCCATGTGGACAATTCCACCCAGCGGAAAAAAGTTTTGACTTTCTACCTTCTGTGCCTTTTATAATTTATTTTGCATATAAAATTTATGAGTGGCCTAGTCAGAGCTTTTTCCCCGGGGTAGAAATAAATCTATATGGTGAGAGTGAGAAAGTATAAAGGAGATGCGCGGGTCATGGTTTTTTTTTACACGGAGAGTGGTGGGTACCTAGAATGCATTGCCATGGGTGGTGGTGCAGGCAGATACGATAGTGGCATTTAAGAGCTTTTAGATAGGCGTGTGGAAGTCTGGGGAATAGAGGAATATGGATGATGTACAGGCAGATTAAGTCAGTTTAACTTGGCATCATGTTCAGCACAAACATCGAGGACAAAGGGCCCATTACTGTGCTGTACTGTTCTATGTTTACTCATCAAATAACTTATAGCTCGCACAGATGCAGTGCAGAAAAAAATTAAAAGTTAAAAATGGCTGCAAGAAACTTCTCACCTACTCCAACAGACGCTAGCAATAGGCCACTGAAATACAAACCAGGCAGTTTTAAGAGAATAATTAAATAGACCGTTTAATTGAATTAGGAAGCAAACGTGTACTGTTAATAGAGACCTAGTAACAAAGGTGGAAACAGCAATGGAAAATTATGATTGCCCAGCATATTACTGGTAAAGGAAAAATAGAATGAGTAGGGTCAGTTGGCGCTTTGCGCGTGTTCTGCCATTCATCAAGATTATGGCTGTCCATCTTGCTGTAGACCAATTTCCTCAACCATTACCTCGATTCCCTTAGTCATTTTGTCAAGATTTAAACAATTCCCTTAATCAAGATTGTTTTCTGAATATTAAGCCTCCACATTCTTCCAGGTTAGAGAATTCTTAAGATTTGCCACTCTGCATGAAGCAATTTCTCACTTTTAAATGGTTCAGCCCTTATTCCGAGACACAAATCCAAACTATAGCTCTGGCCCTCAAACCTAATTTAATATCTAACCCGGAAATATAACTGATCTCCTCAGCCAGCCTGATAATGATTATGAGTGGCTGGGACTCAAGCACTGATCCCAACTAATCAACAATCCTGATTATGTGGCAGCCTATTTTAGAATGGTTTGCTAAAAAACAAAGCAAAACCAACAATTGTGTCCTTGATTCATCTTTAAAAGGCATTTCTACTGGCGGCAAAGAAACCGGGATTGTAATAAATCCCACGGCTTTCAATCATGCACACGTCAATTGGTCAATTACTGCACAACGACACCAAAAAAATATTTCCATCCTAAAAATAAAAAAATAAAATAAAATCTAGCAATTTAAATTGTCCTTGTGAAACAGTAGCAAAACAACTGTTTTCAAAGACAAAAAGCAAGTTCCCAAGCGCCATTGGTCAGAGTACCAAAGTTTTGCAACCTATAACTTCAGCATCCTGAGTTAAGGCAGTAAGACCAAAATAAGGCACCAAATTAGAGTACTTCCTGAAAAGACTGAAATAAGGCACAAAGTTATTCTACCTTAAAAAGAATGAGATGGCAAGCACTGGATGTACAACTTCATTAGCACTGAGTATGGAAATAAGAAACAAAGTTCAAAATTAAAATGGCCCATTAAACTGAAAATCTCTCCCCAAATGATTTCCATCCAAAGGAACTAATGAATCCTCTAACATGCCAGATAGCTACAAAGAAACATACAGGCAACAGCTAGAGCAATCAAATAGTCAAAATCATCATGTGGGTTGGGTGTGCCAAAACATCCAACTAAACTGGGATTAAATCAGGATTATGATGGAATTAATGCCCTGGAGATTGCTTAATACTTAAGGGATCAAGAAGCATTTGTACAAATTCTCCTATAGATAAGTTTAACAGTGCATTTATGGTTTTTGTTTCCAACTATGGTGCATAGTAAATCTAGTGTGAAGAGTTGTGTTCAGATATTTTTATGATATGGAATATAAAGAAAACTCCTAAAGATTAAAAAGTAAGCATCAATTGTAAAGAAACCCTCAAAGATTTTAGGAGATGCTTATTTGCTTGCCCTCCAAGTGGATTTGGAGAATTTTACAAATATAGGGCTGTGCTACTTCTTACAGTGCTGAGATGTCTGCTGCAGGTTTTCCATGGCTCCAGAGCTAGGTCAAGAACTAGAAACACACATTTTCCCTCATGCTATGTTGACACACTGAAGATAATGATGAATTTCATCAGCATGAATGCCTGCTTTTGACGAGAGATGGTTCCTGGGATATCAGAAGTGCAACGTGTTTTCTGGGGTCTCTTTATAGCCCTTTAACGTTGGACATCATTGAGGCAAGTTACCAAATGAAGTAAATGTAAAAGTGCAGAGAATAAGATAACCATTACAAAAAAACCCCACTAAAACTGGCAGGGATTACATTTTGAAAACAGCTATTCAACATGGTTCCAAAAAAAATGTAGACCTTTGTCGAAAGCCACTTCAATATCCCAGCTACTAGAGAATTTAAAAGGTACACAAAATTGCTGGGGAAACTCAGCGGGTGCAGCAGCATCTATGGAGCGAAGGAAATGGGCGACGTTTCGGGCCGAAACCCTTCTTCAGACTGATGGGGGGTGGGGAAAGAAAGAAGGAAAAAGGGAGGAGGAGGAGGAGCCCGAGGGCGGGCGGATGGGAGGGTGGGAGGAGACAGCTAGAGGGTGAAGGAAGGGGAGGAGACAGCACAGGCTAGCCAAATTGGGGGAATTCAATGTTGATGCCATAAGGACGCAAGGACCCCAGACGGAATATGAGGTGCTGTTCCTCCAATTTTGTGCCACCTTTGGTGCCACCTCCTGCACCCACACACAACTGACTGACTTCATCCACTTCACCACCAACTTCCATCCGGCACTCCAATACACCTGGACGATTTCCGACACTTCCCTACCATTCCTTGACCTCACCATCTCCATCGCAGGGGACAGACTCCTGACCGACATACATTACAAACCCACTGACTCACATGGCTATCTGGACTACACGTCTTCCCACCCTGCCCCCTGTAAAGACTCCATCCCCTACTCCCAATTCCTCCGCCTACGCCGCATCTGTTCCCAGGATGAGACATTTCATACCAGGGCATCGGAAATGTCCTCGTTCTTCAGGGAACGGGGATTCCCCTCCGCCACCATAGATGAGGCTCACACCAGGGTCTCATCCATACCCCGTAACACTGCTCTCTCTCCCCATCCCCGCACACGCAACAAGGGCAGAGTCCCTCTGGTCCTCACCTTTCACCCCACCAGCCGGCAAATACGACACATAATCCTCCGCCATTTCCGCCACCTCCAACGTGACCCCACCACTCGCCACATCTTCCCATCTCCCCCCATGTCTGCCTTCCGCAAAGACCGCTCCCTCCGCAACTCCCTCGTCAATTCTTCCCTTCCCTCCCGCACCACCCCCTCCCCGGGCACTTTCCGTTGCAACCGCAAAAAATGCAACACCTGTCCCTTCACCTCCCCCCTCGACTCCATTCAAGGTCCCAAGCAGTCGTTCCAGGTGCGACAAAGGTTCACCTGTATCTCCTCCAACCTCATCTACTGCATCCGCTGCTCTAGATGCCAGCTGATTTACATCGGTGAGACCAAGCGTAGGTTGGGCGACCGTTTCGCCGAACACCTCCGCTCAGTCCGCAATAACCTACCTGACCTCCCGGTGGCTCAGCACTTCAACTCCCCCTCCCATTCCCAATCCGACCTCTCTGTCCTGGGTCTCCTCCATTGCCAGAGTGAGCAACAGCGGAAATTGGAGGAACAGCACCTCATATTCCGTCTGGGGTCCTTGCGTCCTTATGGCATCAACATTGAATTCCCCCAATTTGGCTAGCCTGTGCTGTCTCCTCCCCTTCCTTCACCCTCTAGCTGTCTCCTCCCACCCGCCCGCCCTCGGGCTCCTCCTCCTCCTCCCTTTTTCCTTCTTTCTTTCCCCACCCCCCATCAGTCTGAAGAAGGGTTTCGGCCCGAAACGTCGCCCACTTCCTTCGCTCCATAGATGCTGCTGCACCCGCTGAGTTTCCCCAGCAATTTTGTGTACCTTCGATATTCCAGCATCTGCAGTTCTCTTTTGAATACTAGAGAATTTAAACAGCTTTGATCAGGATTCAACTGCACATTCATCTCACTGCCAACCTCAGACCAGAGCAGCAGGACATTACTATTTGCAGTGCAAATTCCAAGGAATCAAAAAGTATTTATATTTTCCTACATTATTGTACATTTTCATCACCCATGCACACTTCTGTGGAACACAAAATGTGGCAATATTTACAAGAATAAATACTGAACAATTACTATTTTGGATTCACATTTCAATCACATGTGTCTAACAATAGAAAAAAAACTATGAAACCAAGCCTGGTGAAAAATCAGAATTAATAAAAAACTGAAGATGCTGGAAATCAGATTCATAAATAGAAAATGCTGGAAATGTCAGCATGTCAGGTAGAACCTGTGAAAAGAGATATTGTCCGATGTGCTGGACGTTTGAGCATTTTTCTTTAAGTTCAGCCTTGAAGGCCTTGGATCAACTCATAACATTTTCACTTAAGAAACTAGCATGTCCAAGTCCTTCTCCAGAAGTCCAAACACAAATATCTAGGGTGACATTTAAGTTTGGTACTGAGGGAGTAGGTACCATGTGGTCGGAGACAATTTAAAAGTTGTTAAACCAAGGCATTGGTTGCAGTTCTAGTTGAATGATCAGTGCCACAATATCACTGATACAACAGTGGGGCGATTAACAACTAACTAGCAACAAAGGAAGGTTGACAAAAATGCTGGAGAAACTCAGCGGGTGTGGCAGCATCTATGGAGCGAAGGAAATAGGCAACGTTTCGGGCCAAAACCCTTCTTCATTCAGGACCAATAATCTGAAATATCATCTTAAATTTCCACAGGCAACTAAATGAATCTGAAAAATCTAGTATAATTGCCTGTAAACATAAACCCACTAGATGGTCAGATCATACCCCATTATTCACATGTCCATCTGAAAAGGAAATCTGCCGACCTTACCTGGTACAGACCATGTCTGACTCTATCCACCCGAATATTGTCAACTTTTAACAGCCACCTCATTTCAAGGTAATTAGAAAGGAGCAATATTCACAAGAAAGGGAGTTCAAGAGAATACTGGATATTATCCCCCATCCAGCATCAAAAATATGATCACAAAATATAGAATGGTATAGCACAGGAATTGGCCCATTGACCCAATGTTTGTGCCGAACATGTTTAGCTGAACTGATCTCATCGGCTTGCAAGTGATCCATATCCCTCCATTCCCGTGCAAATCCATGTGCCTATCTAAACGTTTCTTAAACGCCACCATCACATCTGCCTCCTCCACCACCTCGGCAATGCATTCCAGGCCCCCAAAAAACGGCCTGTACATCTCCTTTATATTTTCCCCTCACCTTATAGCTATGTCCTCTAATGTTGGGCATTTCCACCATGGGGAAAAATGTTCTGTCTAGCCTATCTATGCCTCTCATAATTTTGTATACTTCTATCAAGTCTCCCCTCAACATCTGACTTTCCAGAGAAAACAATCCAAATCTATCTAACCTATCCCTGTAGCTGAAACCCTCTAATCCAGATAGCATCCTGGTAAACCACCTCTGCACCCTCTTCAAATCTTTCACATCGTTCCTGTCATGGGGCAATCAGATCTGCACACAATTCCCCAAATGTGGTCAAACCAAAGTCTTAAAAAGCTGCATCAAGACTTCCCGACTCTTATATTCAATGCCCCTAACAATGAAGGCAAGCACACCATATACCTTCTTTACCACTATCTACTTGGACTGCCACCTCTAGTGAGCTATGAACTTCGATTCCAAGATCCCTCTGCACATTAATGTTGTTACGGTCTTGCCATTAACCGTATACTCCCTCCTTACATTCAAGCTCTCAAAATGCAACACTTCACACTTGCTCAGGTTAAACCTCATCTGCTATTTTTCCACCCATTTCTGCAGCTTATCTATATCCTGCTATATCTTCTGACAGCCTTCCTTACTGTCTGCAACTCCTCCAATATTGGTACTGTCAGCAATCTTAAATCAAGCTGCTGATTTTCACATTATGCAATGCCCATGGACAAAAAAATTGCTATTATGTGTCTATGTTATCCTGCACTACAAATATTTTTCTTCAGCTGCAAAATATTTTGGAAACAATAGAAGCCTCTGCCATATATTGTGCAGACCAGTTGAAAAAAATCAAGGCCATGGAAGTTCAAAACATTTTTTGTTCTAAATGTTCATTATTTGATCATTTGTCAACACGGCGTCTATTACACCCCAGCACGTTGTTACGCCATTTCAGTAGAAGCAACTACATTGCTGTAAATCAGATGTCGTGAAAGATCATGAATTTGAATCTCAGTGTCCTATCTGGGACATGAGAATAAAACACTCTGGACTCTTGAATTTGATCGTCAGTATTGTTTACCTCACCACCGATGCTGATTGAGCTGATGAGTATTTCCAGCGTTTTATTTTAAATGAATATTTTGCACAAAGATCAATGAATGGGCCGTGAGAGGAACGTGAGTAATAAGGGCACTTTGAAGAAGGGTCTCGACCTATTCCTTTTCTCCAGAGATACTGCCTGTCCCGCTGAGTTACTCCAGCTTTTTGTGTCCATCTTCAGGGCATTTTCAATAATAGGGTCAGGATGAGTATTTAATTTAATTCAAAGTAGACTACCTTTGTTGCTTTGCTTGATCAGGACCCTGGTCTCTGGTAGTTAGATTCCCCTGCCATTAAGCCGCCGAGGCAATAAGGTGGGGAACATTTAATCTCATTACAAACTGGCTCACCAGACCCTCAATGAGCTCCACAAAGGGGGTCACCCGCGGGTCAGCCCAGGACTAGGCCCCTGCGCCCCAAACACAAGCCCGGCCTCTGCTCCCTCCCGCACTCACCCCTCGTCCTCCTCGTTCTTGCTGGCGTTGATCTTCGAGCCTTCCATCTCCTTGTTGGTCGGCGGCTGTAGCTGCTGCGACGACGGCGCCGCCTGGCTCCCGTCGCCCGCCCGCCCCGAGGCCTCGTGGCCTGGGCCGCCGCCGACACCGACTCCACCGCCGCCGCCGCCCACGCCTTTGGACGCATCGGCTTTCGAGTCCGTCGCGTTGCCGAAAGCCTCGTTGTCTACCGGGCCGCCGAAACTGTAAAAAGCGGCGTCGAAACCGTCGGGACCCGCCCCAGCGCTGCCGTTTTCTGTGAACTGAGCCGAGTCCGCCATCTTGACAAGAGCTGGAGCACGAGGGCGGGACGGAGGCGGGACGTCCGCCTGATGGACGGGCGCTGTCACCAATCAGCAATAGGCCCGCCCCACTCATCTGCCGCACTTGACCAGTAGTGATGGAGAGGGCGGGACCTCCGCCTGATGGACGGGACCTGTAACCAATCAGCAACGGAGGCTCCGCCGCCGCTGCCAGATCTGGCCAATAGTCATGGTGGGGCGGGAACAGGCGTCTGACAGACGGGTGTTCTCGCCAATCAGCAGCGGAAGCTCCTCTCCCGCTCTCCCACCTGACCAATAGTCATTGAGAGGGCGGGATCTTGCCTGATGGGCGGGCGCATTAACCAATCAGCAACCGAGCCTGGCCCCAGCCGCCGCCACGCCTGGACCATCGCTGTGGAGAGGGCGGGACAGTGAACAGACAATGAACAACCGGTCCCGGATGACGAGTGCTGACCGCTGTGTGACAGCGCGGCTAACCAATGGGTGGAGAGAAGGAAGCCAAACAATGGCAGGTCTCAGCCTATCGCAGGCGGCGGGGGGCGGGAGCAACGCTGATTCTGCAACAATTCAAACCAGCATCTGCAATTCCTTCCTAATTGATGTTGCCACGTCCCATCTGCCAAATATTTCACAAGTTACCATGGGCTTTACCTGCATCCGCCTCCCCTTCAGTTTTTTTTTTGCAAAATCCAGTTTGCATTGTATCTGTTTTCCTTCATAGTTTTTGTCCCTTTCCCGATTAAATAATAATAAAAGACACAAAATGCTGGGGTAACAGCGGGACAGACGGCATCTCTTGATCATCTTTACATTTCACATGTCTTTCATTCATTTGTTCTATATCTATATATACAGTACCACCGTCTTTGTCTCACGTTCCCCTTTCTCCTGACTCTCAGTCTGAAGGGGGGCCTCGACCCGAAATGTCTCCAAACCTGTCCTATCCAGCTTCTTGTGTCTTTGTTAGACTGGGCTGGCAGATTCGCACCGACTTGGATGTGCAGTTGGTTGATTGGTTTCCTCCTGAGGAATTGAGAAAAAGCTTTTGTTTCATATTTTTGACATATGCAGCTTTCTGCATTGCAATAAATGTGACAACTTGCTTGCAGCAGATTTTAATAAACTCACTGTTCTCTGTTGTTTGATACCATAAGTTGCATCACAACCCAATTTCATAAAGGTTAAAAGCATTCCTGAACGATTTGGAAGCTTGTATTATTCAAGAAATATTTGACAGTACACTCAATCAACTTGCATTTATTTCTTTGTGTATTGTATCAGTTTATCATTGTCACATTGTTCTTGAATCTGGTGATATGCTGTGTTATCAAGCACCAGGTCTCAAAAAAAGATTGTTGAGTAGGTGAACAAAAGCAGAATGAAAAGGTATATTTCAAGGAATATTTCAAATGGGAAAGGGAAGTGGAGAGATTTAGAGAGGGACATTTTAGAGCTAGGGTCCAGATAGCTGTAAACATGGCTGCTAATAGTAGAGTCGTAAAAAAAATAGATTTGTGAAAGAGGTTGAAAGAGGGGCAGAGATCTCAGAGAATTGTAGACTGGAAGATGGAAAGGGACAAGGCTATTGAGAAATCTGAAAAGAATGAGATTTAATTTGCTGGACTAGGTCAGTCAGAAAATGCAAAGATGGTGGGTGAAAGCGATTTTGTGCAAAAAAGGGTGCATACAAGAGTTCTGAGAAGATCCAGTTCCAGGAGGGGGCAGATGCATTTTGGAATACCGAGGTTAATGGAAGCAAAAGCACGCTTAACAGTTTGATGGTGCAGAGACATGAAGGAGATAAAACCAGGCAATCTGCTGAGAAGGATATTGGCTGGGAATCTCAGCTTTCAGTCAAACATGACAATAAACTGATGGCAAATCCCAGATCAATTTCAGACACTTGCCTTGGTGGGCAATAGCTTCATTGGAATTTGTGACATGACCAATGAAAGCTTTGGTCTTCACAATATTTAATTGGTGACAGTCTAGTTCAAGGAAAGTGCGTTCACGTCGCGGCCCTGTTTCCACCAATCTTTCCACCACCACGCACAAGAAGCACAAGACAGACGCCATTGTATGCAGATGCCGAGATGTGTTTTCAGCTCTGGCTGAACAACTTCTGATCTTGTGACGTGGACTCGATAAGAAGTTGTTCATCTCCCAACGGGTGCCAGCAAAGCAGCACAATCAATCAAACTGGGGAGGAGTTTACAAAACCGAAGCTGAGAGAGCTGGCCTCCCACAACACAGGAAGAGAAGTCTTGGGGTGGTAGCTACGATTGAAGAAAGAAGAATGAAACTAAGCAACGACATTCCCATTACAGCTGGAAAATGATGGAATCACAGAGTGACACAGTGTGGAAACAGGCCCTTTGGCCCTTTGGCCCAATTTACCCACACCGGCCAACATGTCCCAGCTACATTAGTCCCACCTGCCTACGTTTGGTTCATATCCCTCCAAACCTGTCCTATCCATGGGCCTATCTAACTGTTTCTTATACGTTGGGATAGTCCCTGCCTCAACTACCTCCTCTGGCAGGTCGTTCCATACACCCACCACCCTTTGTGTGAAAAGGTTACCCCTCAGATTCCTATTAAATCTTTTCTCCTTCCTCTTAAACCTATGTCCTCTGGTCATCGGTTCACCCACTCTGGGCAAGAGGCTCGGTGCATCTACCCGATCTATTCCTCTCATGATTTTATATACGGTGTGAGCAAATAAAGTCTGAAGACAAATCAAGATGCAATACCATGAATGTTGAACCACAGACCAATCCTTGTGATTCTGATATAAAGGCATTTTTTATATCAGAGCGTATTCAGTGCAAAATGGCTAACTGCTACTACCAATCCGACTTAACTTATCTTTCCAAACTTGTCACTTCCTTATGTTTTATGTTTATTTACCTTTTTAAAAAGCGTAAGAGGGAGTTAGATGTGGCCCTTGTGGCTAAGGGGATCAGAGGGTATGGAGAGAAGGCAGGTACGGGTTACTGAGTTGGATGATCAGCCATGATCATATTGAATGGCGGTGCAGGCTCGAAGGGCCGAATGGCCTACTCCTGCACCTAATTTCTATGTTTCTATGTATTCCTACTTCTTGTTTGTAATATATAATTTCAGCCACTCCGTGGCACTGCATTGAAACTGCCATCACTAACCACAAAACATCACCTGGTTAAACACAAGTAGAGCAGAAGTTCCTCAGTGCATGAAGGTAATTCAGATTCCCATGCCCAAAGTGCTGGAGCAACTCAGCGGGTCAGCCAGCATCTCTGGAGAACACGTAGAAGAGACGTTTTGGGTCGAGACCATTCTCCAAACGTATTGTCCGAGATCCTTTGTTTGCAATAGCATAGGAAAAATAGAAACATAGAAAATAGGTGCAGGAGTAGGCATTTCAGCCCATCTAGCCAGCACCGCCATTCAATATGATCATGGCTGATCATCCAAAATCAGTACCCCGTTCCTGCTTTCTTCCCATATCCCTAGATTCAGTTAGCCCGAAGAGCTATCTCCAAATCTCTCTTGAAAACATCCTGTGAATAGGCCTCCACTGCCTTCTGTGGCAGAGAATTCCACAGATTCACGACTCTCTGGGTGAAAAAGTTTTTTCCTCATCTCATTCCTAAATGGCCTATCCCTTATTCTTAAATTGTGACCCCTAGTTCTGGACTCCCCCAACATGGGGAACATTTTTCCTGCATCTAGCCTGTCCAATCCCTTAAGAATGTTATATGTTTCTATACGATCCCCTCTCATTCTTCTAAATTCCAGTGAATACAAGCCCAGTCGACCCATTCTTTCATTGGAAAGGCATTGGGGGACACATGTCTAATGTGGGTAAAGGGGATTAATGAATGAATGAATGAATGAATGAATGAATGAATGAATAAGTTTATTGGCCAAGTATGTAGACTTACAAGAATGTGCCTTGGTGCTCCGTTCGCAAGTAACAACATGACATACAGTAAACCATTAAGAATAAAACATTAATAATAAAACATTATAGCTTAAACATGTGGATGAAATAAAATACAAGAGCAAAAGGATATATATGACATGGATAGACATCGCAGTGTGTATGCTTAAGGTGAGCTGAAAGGGACATGTTTCTGTGCTGTCCAATTTTAGAATGAGAGCAGGAGAATCACACTGCAGATGTAGGCTACAGTGCCATACACAGGCAGCAGTTCGGCATCATCACAATATCTGCATGAAGATCAAAAACAAATTGCTGGAAGTGCTCAGCAAGTCAGACAGCATCCGTGGAGGCAGAGGGATGATTGACGTTTTGAGGTAAGACCTTAAGAACTCATGAGAAATATGAGGTTATACAACACAGCAGTAGAGTTGCTGCCTTACAGGGTCAGAGACCCAGGTTCGATCCTGACGATGGGTACTGTCTGTGTGGAGTTTGTACCTTCTCGCTGTGACCACGTGGGATTTCTCTGGGTGCTCTGGTTTCCTCCAACATTCCAAAGACGTACAGGTTAGGTTTAGTCTGTGCTCTGTTAAGGGTGCTGCACGTTTCAACACTGAGAAATGTGTAGTTATGTATTTGGGAACTGTTTCTCCTAGCTTCCTGCTTTATTCCGATGACCCAATTCTTTCTGTCCAGAGATGCTGCCTGTCCAGCTGAGGTACTCAAGCATTTTGTGTCTACCTCGGTGTAAACCAGCATCTGCAGTTCCTTCCCACACATTGTTCGCTAAATGGGTCTCTGTATATCAAAATACTGGAACATTTGGTTATGTACAGTATGGTTATTGCCATTGACAGGTTTATTGTATTTTGTTAGATAGTAAATTGATTGGGAGACCCGTTATGTCAGACGTGAAACAATCTCATTTGCAGCAAGCAACACATCATCTAGTTTAGTACAAACAGCAAACAGATTACACAGGCTGGGTTTACTTCACAGCAGATTATTTCATCGAAGCTTATAACAGAATCCAGTGCAGAGTCTCAGAGTTTTAGTCAAACTATTTATTCAGTAAACTACAATGAACTTCTAAGAAACCTGATAAGACTCCACGAGCAGCAAATATTCCACATGTAAGGGTGAGGGTTTCATACTTGACATCTTCTGCCATCCTTACTTCATTCACTTAGCTCTCCATTCAGTAGAAGATTAAATAGGTTTTATACACAAATCCGAAAAAAAACGTCTTGCATATATACTTAAAGTGTTTTCTACTTCATTTCAAAGACTCCATGATTAAAATATAATCCACGAGCTTCAAACAAAAATATAAAGAAATTAGAGTTTAGGAGTCTTTGTGCCTTCAGCGGCCAGCCAGAGGTGAACCAGTCATCTCTGGAGCCATTGAGGAGATTGCTTTCATACCTGCTCCTTCAGGTGAAGCAGAAATTCATAGTAGGACATTGCTGATTCAGTGCGGTCATTGATCAGATGCTGGATGAATATGGACCGTGAAGTACTGTCATCCCTGTCGAAGAAAGGTCGGCAGAATTAATCCATGGCATTGCTTAACTATTCCTGAATTGTCAAACACTCCAATATCTGGTCATCAATATCACACAGTGAAGCGGACAGTATTATTATCACTTACAGTACAGGAGGCAACAGGTATTTTGATGTTAAAATCACCGTAGACGTGCATGGTTTGTTGAACTTCGGCTTATTTGTGCTTCTGCTGATGCTGTGACAGAGTTCGGGACGGCCAATCTCATGCTCTTTTCCTACATTACCTTAAACTTATTCTTACACTTTGCAATGAGATCTGCTTTCAGCATGTGAGGAGGGCACGGTCGTTTACCAAGTAAAAGAAAATTCTCATCTCCTCTTTGCTTCTTTTACCATTCAGCACAAATCTGTGACCTTTGGTCCCTATACTCCAACCATTAGAAGTAGTTTGTCCTTAGTAAACCTTTTCCCATTCCTTCTCTCCAAAGATGCTGCCTGTCCCGCTGAGTTGCTCCTGCATTTTGTGTCTATCTTCGGTGTAAACCAGCATCTGCAGTTCCTTCCTGCACTAAACATTTTCCGTGCTTGCTCAGTTATCCAAGTTATTCTTCCATACTTTTTTGTCTCAATCAATCAATGTAAGAGTATATCTGTACCGAATATATTGGGGACAATCTTATACTAAAGCCCCGAATGGTGTGAAGGGCCAGACACAGACTGGCTATGAGTACTCTAGGTTTGCCACTGGGCAGCACTGAACCTTCAGTTACTACAGGTCACTCACTCTCACCCACAGTGAGTGAACTTTAAAACATTGCCAGGAATTGCTCCCAGATGTCTTTTAGTGGAAGCATTTAAAGTGTATTCTGAGCAGAAGTATTCAGCTACATAATCATAAGACTAAAATCTATGGGCTGCTGGACGAACTCAATCAATCAATCTCCCCATAGAGAGATTCAAGTAACAAATGAAGGCTTTTCCAAAGTGCAGGATGAATTCCTGTAAATTAGCTTCATATCTCATCCGACGCCATATTTTACAGCCCTATAATTTGGACGATTGCGGGAATGTGTCATTGGGGTGGCACAGTGGCGCAGCAGTAGAGTTGCTGCCTTACAGCGCCACAGGCCTGGGTTCGATCCTGACTGCGGGTGCAGACTCCGCGGAGTTTGCACGTTCTCCCTGTGACCGCGTGGGTTTTCTCCGGGGAACTCCGGTTTCCTCCCACATTCCAAAGACGTGCAGGTTTGTAGGTTAATTGGCTTCTGTAAATTGTCCATAGAAAAGAGGATGATGGTTGATTTGCGCAGACTCGGTGGGTCAAAGGGCATGTTTCCACGCTGTATCTCTAAAGTAAACCAAACCGGTTGCTTTGCCTATGTGTGCGTTTGGACTATTCAAATATAGATATTCAAGTTTGGAATGACGGGGTGGCTGTGATGGCAACTGTTGCACACTCTCAGCTCCACTTCTCAAAGCTAGAGACATCTAATGATGCAAATGGCCCTTTAATATTGGGACAAATCTGACGACATGGGTGCACATTTCCCTGTTTTGATGCTTGACCAATTCACCAATACTGTACATCAATCAGTTTAAATGTCAGCGCCAAAAGTGTCTATGAGACATAAAGTCCAAAGAGTTTAAATGAGATTATAAGAAACCTTGTACTCACTTAATGATAAAGCACGGTGCATAGTAAAGTCTCTCCTTCCTTAAAGATTCCAGCAGCGCATGGGTTTGTTTAGAAGCTGGACTTTCCAAAATGGGCAGCAAAGTCTGAAACACAGCAAAGGTATTGACGTTGACATTTTACTTGGCATTTCCTCATGTTTGCCCAGACAAAATCTATCCCAAGATCCCGATCCCTAATCCTGTTTATAATTTTGCCCCTTGATTTTAGTTTTCCCTTCACGTGGAAACAACCACCTGCATCGACCTAACAAATCCATTCACAATTTTAAAGTCCTCCATCAGATTACATCAGTTTTTCCGACATTGAAGAAAAGGGCCCCGTCTGTTCAGTCTTTCCTGAAAGATTTTATTTCCCCTGCTGGACGTAGATTATTAGAGTCATAGAGTGTGGAAACAGGCCCTTCGGCCCAACTTGCCCATACCGGCCAATATGTCCCAGCTCCCACCTGCCTGCACTTGGTCCATATCCCTCCAAACTTGTCCTATCCATGTAATTGAATAACTGTTTCTTAAACGTTGGGATAGTCCCAGCCTTAACTACCTCCTCTGGCAGCTTGTTCCATACACCCACCACCCTTTGTGTGAAAAAGTTACCCCTCAGATTCCTATTAAATCTTTTCCCCTTCACCTTGAACCTATGTCCTCTGATCATCGATTCCCCTACTCTGGGCAAGAGATTCAGTGCATCTACCCGATCTAGTCCTCTCACGATTCTTGCAGTTTCTCCCATGTTTTTATTGTCCTTTTTATATAATGAGGGTTGAACTGTTTAATAACCTGGTCAGAAGTAAAGGGAGTGGCAACACAGACACAGGACTTACCACAGTGGCTGGTAGCGAGGTATAACTGGTCACACCCAGTACATCAATGAGGAAATTAGTGTTGCAATGTCTGCCGACCCAGAGATACAGAGCCTGCGGAACACAGCCCACAATCCTGGTCACACAATTATTGTATGGTCCCAGTGGTCAACAAAACACATTCGCTTTAGAATACATGATATATGAGCTATCCAGCAGTGCTCAGCAGCACCTTTCATCCAAAACTGCTAGACTCCATCGGTGGAGAACATACTGACTGGTTGCATCATGGCCTGGTTCAATAACTGGAAGGAAGTTGTATAAAGTGGTGGGCACTGCCCAGTCCATCATGAGCATTGACCTCCCCGCTACAGAAGAGATCTTCAGGAGTCACTGCCTCAAGAAGGCAGCTAATATCAACAAAGACCCACACCACACTGGCCACAATCTCTGCTTGCTGCTACTATCAGGAAGAAGGTATCGTGACCTCCAGGTTCAAGAACAGCTTCTTCCCATCTACGATCAGGTTCATGAACTACACCGCACTGCGCTAACTCAGCAACTAACTACTATGGACTTTCTAATAGGTTGCACAATGTACTTCAGCGTGCACTATTATAGTCTGGTTACCTATTCTAATTGATAGTTTATTGTATTGTTGTTTTATTGTATCTTTATTCATTGCGTCTTTGCATTAATGAGCCGGTGAAGCTGCAGCAAATAAACATTTCATAGTTCTATTACTGGAGCGTATGAACATTAAACACTCTTGACTCAACTCTTCCCTGTCTCAACACTGGGTGGTGTTGATGTATAGGGAATGGGAGCCCTATGTGCTCGCAAGCCCAGAACATCAGTGTATTCCTAATTATAAAAAACAGCTATAAAAATGTGTAGTAAGCCAATCATGATTTCAGTTATTATATTCCTTTAGGTAGGTGGCAGTGCCTTTTGAACAAGGGGTTTGAGAGAGGTATATGTGGGCAACACTTGTGGTGTCATCTCTCAGTCACCTCAACCCCAACCCTTGCTAACTCAGTACCCCACCCAACTGTCCCCCAGTCACCCCGTCCCCCAACTATTGTTCACCCAGATCCAATCCTGTCACCCAGACCTCAACCATCAGCCACTCTTGACTCTGGCCCAATCATCAGCCGATCACTCCGTCCCCAACTGTTGATCACACAGACCCAATCCTCAGTCACCCAGACCCCAGAGCTCGGCCACGCACTCCCCAAACATCAATCCACCAGAAACCACCTGGTTCCCAAACTCCCAGGTGCAGAGAAACCAGACACCAGAGGCTCTTTCAGGTGCGGTCAGGCCACATTTGGAATATTGTGAGCAATTTTGGGCCTCATATCTGAGGAAGGACGTGCTGGTCTTGGAGAGGGTCCAGAGGAGGTTTACCAGAATGATCCCAGGAATGAGTGGGTTAACCTATAATGAGTGTTTGTTGGCACTGGGCCTATATTCGCTGGAGTTAAGAAGAATAAGAGGGGACCTCATCGAAATGTAAAAAATAGTGAAAGTCTTGGGAAGAGTGGATGTGGAGAGGATGTTTCCACTCATGGGGGAGTCTAGAACTAGGACGTTCTTTTAGGAAGGAGATGACGAGGAATTTCTTTAGTCAGGGGGTGGTGAATCTGTGGAATTCTTTCCCACAGAGGCTGTGGAGGAAAAATCCGTGGATATAGTTAAGGCAGAGATAGATAGATTCTTGATTAGTCAGAGGTTATAGGGAGAAGAGGATGGGATCTGGGAGGTAGATTAGCCATGATTGAAAGGCGGAGTGGACTTGATGGACTGAATGGCCTAATTCTACTATCACTTATGATCTTATGAGACGGTGATGGTCATAATATGAAAGAATCTTAATAGTTCCAATTTAAACCCATTTGGGTCGCATCTCAGGACTGGTATTCCCTGTCAGGAACATCTTCACCTTTCTAACAGGCAATGGGGCAAGCTTTTCTCTTCTCACGTGCTTGATGCCTGGAGTTGTTTGCTCCATGTTTGCAGCATACACGTGTGCTGTCCTGATAAGCCGTTGGCGAAGGACTTTTTAAGTCTTATTGATTCTTTTAATTTTGTGCAGTGTGTGTCTGGTCCCACACACGAACATGGACATACATTGGACCTTGTTCTCTCCTATGGCTTGCCTGTATTAAACTTGGAGGTCTGTGATAGTGTGTTTTCTGATCACATGCCTGTACTGTTTGATGTTGGTTTTTCCAGTGCTGCAGTTAGACCTGTAGCGTCTGCTCGGCGCAGTCGGTCCTTTAACCCTTCTGCTGCTGGCCAATTCTCTGCTGCTTTTGATCAGCTCTGTGCCCCCTCTGCGTCCACTCCCCTTGGTACGGAGGAGATTAGTTCTTGGTTCCACTCCTCCTGCACAACTATGCTGGACTCTGTGGCTCCTTTAAAAACTTTGCAGCCCAGAGCTAAACCCGAGCCCTGGTTCAGTGACGCAACTCGTACAGCTCTACGGGATTGTCGCAGAGCTGAACGAAAGTGGAAGAAGGACAGGCTGCAGGTTTCATCGCAAATCCTAAAGGACAGCTGGCGAAATTACCAAAATACTGTTAAAGAGGCCAAAAGATATTACCTGTCTAATATAATAGTGTCTAAGCGTCACGACCCACGTGTGTTATTCAAAACTATTGATTCTGTTTTAAATGCCCCACAGCCTGTTTGCTTGGAAGCATCGTCCGAATTGTGCAATGACTTCCTGCACTTCTTTATCAATAAGGTTGTTTCTATAAGGGCTCTCATCTCAGCTCCTGCCTCTGACCCCTCTGTTCCGGCCCCATGCCTGGTGGCATTCGATAAGTTTGTGCCTCTGACATTGTCGGGTCTAGAGGATGTGGTTAGGCATATTAAGCTGTCGGGTTCCCCCTGTGATGCTGTCCCTCCTCTTCTTTTTAAAGAGGTTTTCCCGAGTATAGGGCAGTCGGTTCTCGCCATCATAAACAGTAGCTTGTGTTCTGGGGTTGTCCCCATAAATTTTAAACATGCTGTAGTGCAACCACTACTTAAGAAACCAGGCCTGGATCAAACTGATCTGGCCAATTTTAAGCCGATCTCCAAGTTGCCTTTTATCTCTAAGATCATGGAGAAAGTAGTTTATGCTCAGCTGAAACTCTTCCTGGATGAGCACAATATTCGGGAGGTTTTCCAGTCTGGATTCAAGGCTATGCATAGCACAGAGTCGGCTCTGCTAAGGGTCTTCAACGACATCCTCCTGGCAAACGACTCTGGTAATTATGTGGTTCTTGTCTTGCTGGACCTATCTGCCGCCTTCGATACAGTGGACCATGGAATTTTAATTTCCCGATTACAGCACCAAGTGGGCATTTGTGGCAGTGCCCTGGGATGGTTCAGGTCCTATCTGACAGACAGAACCATGCGTGTAAGCCTTGCTGGCTTTGAATCCTCCTCCACTCCCTTGGTATATGGGGTTCCACAGGGCTCAATTTTAGGGCCCCTGCTCTTCTCTTTATACCTACTTCCTCTGGGCTCAATTTTAAGAAGGCATGGCATCTCCTTTCACTTTTATGCAGATGATAGCCAGTTATATATGCCACTCAGGAAAGAAGACGACTATTCTCTAAAATCACTTCTGTCTTGTCTTGAGGACATTAAGTCCTGGATGGCCTTAAACTTTCTGGGACTTAATGAAGAGAAGACAGAGGTGATTTTGTTTGGCCCCAATGGCTGCCGTGAACCTCCCTTTGTTGATTTGGGTCCACTGGCATTGTCTGTAAAGTAGCAATGTTACAAAATTTTGAGATTTTAAAAATCAAGTCTGTAATTTATCCCATCAGATAAAGCATAAAAATAAGTTTAATTTGACACCTAATTCACTTTCATATCTCAAGTATTAAAAAAGTTATGGCCATTTTCATACTGGGAAATGAGCATCTTGTTCCCTATTGATTTTCTATGGACATAACAAAAAAGCTGTGATCGTGAACAGTCAAAAGCCCATAACTTTCTTAAAAATTAAGAGAACTGAATGACATTTTCAGTTATCATAGATTGAAGCATTCTGAAACAAATATAAAATAATCTTACTTGGATGACCTGAAATTAAAGCATATAATTAGTTAGTTACCTAATTGTAGCTAATTTCAGACTTCAATTACTAGATCTAAACATCTATCCATTTCTTAATAAATGATTAACATTTTTAAATAGCCTAAATGTCCAAATAATATTCACAAATAATTCACAATAAAACATGATTTTTAAATCTCATTTACATTAATTTATAGGCCAAATGGAAGGAATTTAGTGTTCAATTGCTGCAAATTAAAGTCCATTTTAAATCAGCTTTCCAGTGGGTCCCTGTGGAACGCGCTGGTTTAGAACGTTCACATTGCGGTAGATTTGTGCCCCAAATGCCGAGAAAAATACTGCGGGATATAATGGGGCCAAATTGAGCTACTCGCAATATTAAACTTTGTATAAAGGGTTCTTTAAAAGCCCTTTTTAATGTAAAAATATACAACCTAACTTCTGTGGTTTGCTTTATGGGACCCTGCGGTTGCTGGCTGTCGCGGGTTTAAAGATTGATTTTTAAACTACTCTAACTATTATTCAAGGCCTTTAAAACTAATAATAGCTTTTGCGACGGGGTCTTCCAGCGATTTTTCGTTAATAATTAACTAGGCTGAACATTTTCGATTGGAACAGCTTAGAGAAAATCGCGTTTTAAACCCGCCCCCTCTAAACGGCGCCAAAATCGCGCACACCCTCAGCAGCAGATCTTCAACGACGCTTCAGGTAGGCTTTGCAACATACCTATGTAAAGCCAACCGTTTTGAACCTGGGTTTTAGGATGGACGGTGATTTTAAACTAGATAAACAAATAGGCGCGGTGGTTAAGTCCAGCTTCTTTCACCTAAGGAAGCTGGCAAAGGTGAAGCCCATTCTTGAGCGGCAGCATTTTGAAACAGTAATCCTTGCCTTTATTACATCTAGGCTGGATTACTGTAACGCACTCTACTCTGGAGTCGCACGAGCTTCATTGGCTCGTCTCCAGCTTGTTCAAAATGCTGCCGCTCGCCTTTTGACCGGAACGAAAGAGGGAGCACATTACGCCAATTTTGGCCTCCCTTCACTGGCTCCCAGTGCACTTTCGAGTTCATTTCAAAATTCTTTTATTTGTTTTTAAATCGTTGAATGGGCTTGCCCCGCCTTACCTCTCTGAGCTGCTCCACCTATATGCTCCTGCCCGGTGCCTCAGGTCAGCTGATCAGCTGCTCCTTGAGGTACCAAGGTCTAAGCGGAAGCTCAGAGGGGATAGAGCCTTTTCTGTTGCTGCTCCGGCACTCTGGAACACCTTGCCGTTGCACATCAGACAGGCCCCCTCACTGTCCATCTTCAAATCCTCCCTAAAAACACATTTTTATTCTTTGGCTTTCGACACTGGCTGAGGCATTGCTCCTGTTCTTAGTGCTTTTAATGTCTTTTGATTTTTAGTGTGTTTTTTATAGTCCTTCGTTTTACGGTTTTTAATGGTTTTTAATTGTTGTAATAGCTTTTTGTTCATGAGTTCTCATGTACAGCACTTTGTGGCAACTGCAGTTGTTTAAAGTGCTTTATAAATAAAGTTATTATTATTATTATTATTATTATTATGTTACCTCCACAAAACCATTGGCTTTTATAGGTGGCCATGACAGGGAGGTGTCTGGGACTGGTAAAGAGGGCTACACGTCTGTAGGTTCTCTTCCCATGCTCTTGAACTGTTTCCATGTAGCATTTACACTTACATTACCACAGTCCATTAGGAATGCCCCTGCCAGTGTAAGACCTTCTGCAGACAGCGGTATCAAGGCCGGCCTCTTTACTGGCCTGGTGTCTGTTTCCACAGAGCCCTGCTGTTAGAAAGAAAAAAAAGAAAAACAGTTTGATGCCCTGTTCGCTAATCTCACTACCACGACCAATCTCTCTCTCTCAGTCTGTCTCCCTCAGTGTCTCTCTGTATCTCTCTCTCTCTCTCTCTCTCTGTTTCTCCCTCGCTCTTTGTCTCTCCCTCTCTCTCTCTTGCTCTCTATCTCACTCTTGCACTGTCTGTCTCTCTGTCTCTCTCTCCCTCTCTGTCTCTCTCTCTCTCTGCCTCTCTCTGTCTGTCTCTCTCTGTCTGAGTCTGTCTCTGTCTGTATCTCTCTCTCTCTCTCTGAGTCTGTTTGTCTGTCAGTCTCTCTCTCTCTGTCTCTCTCTCTCTGCCTCTCTCTGTCTGTCTCTCTCTGTCTGAGTCTGTCTCTCTGTCTGTCTCTCTCTGTCTCTCAGTCTGTTTGTCTGTCACTCAGTCTCTCTCTTTGTCTCTCTCTCTGTGTCTCTCCCTCTCTCTGTCTGTCTGTCTCTCTCTGAGTATCCATGGCTTGATTGAAGGAAGAGCCCATTTACAGTGTAACCACAACACTCACATTGTCAACAGACTCGCCATTGAGGTAATCATCGACGCGATACAGATCTGGGTAAACCATCAGCAACACAAAACTCAGAGGCTGCTCCATCAACTGAGACATCCTGAAGACCCGTTCATCCAGAGTCATTGTAAGACCCGTGTGGAAGGCAGGCTGGAGGGCAAAACATAATGCATTTTAAAAATCAGTAAGAGAAAGGTTAGGATGCATATCTTTACAAGAAGACTTGGAAAATTATCTACTTCATGCCCAATGCTATATCTTAAATAAATCCCTTAGTATCCTCGATGACAGAGAGGAATGTCCACCAGCACCCTCCCTAAAGATAGACACAAAATGCTGGAGTAACTCAGCAGGACAGGCAGCATCTCTGGAGAGAAGGAAGGGGTGACGTTCAAGGAGGAGACTCTTCTTCAGCCTATCTTCGGTTTAAACCAGCATCTGCAGTTCCTTCCTACACCACCCTCCCAGATATTGTGGGAGATGTCGTGACTTCAATTTAAGAACACAAACTAGCATTTTTGACAGGGCAACGTTAAATTAAAAGTTTAAATTTAAATTGTGTGGTCCAAACTAAAACCAAAATGATTGCTACAACCATTCAAATATTGCCAAATGTCATTAGATTCTAGAATATGTTTCTCAGAGATTTTGCACAGTAAATGTTAGTTAAATCCTTCACAAAAGGTCGACACAGTGGTGCAGTTGGGAAATTCAGTGGTGTAGCGGTAGAGCCTCTAACGTACGTCAGTGACCTGGGATCAATCCAGATTTTGGGTGTTGTCTGTGCAGAGTTTGCATGTTAATTGGCCTCTGGAAGTTGGCCATCCAGTGTTGAGACAGGGAAGAGTTGAGTCAAGAGCCTTTAATGTGTAGGGAGTTGATGTAAAAGTGGGATAATATGGAACTAATGTGAATGAGTAGGAACAAAGAACTGCAGGAGCTGGTTTACTGAAAAATATACAAAAAGTTCTGGAGTAACAGTTATTCCAACACGTTGTGTCTTTTTCAATGTGAATGGGTGATCAGTGGTTGGTGTGGACTTGGTGGATGTAAGTGCCTGTTTCCATGTTGTATGGAAATTCTGAACTAAATATCGAGCTGGGACAGGGCTGGAGATCTGGGAATATTCTCGACTCAGAGTGTTCAATTATCTACAAGACGTACTTGCGGAATTCATCAGGTCAGAGTTGAAAAGCAACACTGTTGCACGAAAGATGGAGGAATGCTCAGATCTCACACAGATCTGATTTGTTACCTGATATTGAAAGCATATCTCAGTGTGCTCTTATCAGTTGGTTTAAAGTATCTGGTTCTTGCGTGATGAACTGCCAGAGGCTGCCCTCGACCATCGTCCTGGATGGCCTGTTTATCAACCCTAATCATGTCAAAATCTAAAGAAAAATGGTTTTAAGTCTGGGGATAGACTCTGTTTCAGAATTTCCACATTAACAGCGTGGAGGTCTGTTAAAATTTGTAACATCTCATAGTATGGTAACGGACTACTATTTATTTTCTCATTATAGGGGGCGGCACAGTGGCGCCGCGGTAGAGTTACTGCCTTACAGCGCCAGAGACCCAGGTTCAATCCTGACTACGGGTGCTGTCTGTGCAGAGATTGTACATTCTCCCCGTGACCGTGTGGGTTTTCTCCAGGTGCTCCGGTTTCCTCCCACACTACAAAGACGTACAGGTTTGTATATTAATTGGATTAGGTGAAAAAAAAATTGTAAATTGTCCCTGATGTGTCGGGTAGTGCCAGTGTGCGGGGTGATCGCAGGTCGGCATGGACCGAGCGGCATGTTTCCACGCTGTATCTCTGATGTCTAAAGTCCAAGGATCAGAGGGCATAATCTACAATAACAAGGGTTGTGGAAGGAGCAGACATTGTGGGCCTAAATACTTGACCATTTCACCCTTTAATTTCAAACAATCCCTTAGTGTCCTTCATGTCAGAGAGGAATGTGCACCACTACCCTCCCTGGTATTGTGAGAGGTGTCATGACTTCAATTTAGAAACACAGCCTAGCGTTTATGAATGGGCAACGTTAAATTAAAAGTTAAAATAAAATAAAAAATTTCGAACAAATTCAAACCAAAATTATTGCCACAACCAAACAAATATTGCCAAATGTCATTAGATTCTAGTATATGTTTCTCGGAGATTTTGCACAGTAAATGCTCAATAAATCCTTTACAAAAGGGCAACACCGTGGCACAATTGGGCTATACAGTGGTGTAGTGGTGGAGCCACCACCTTACAGTTTCAGAGACCCGGGTTCAATGGGTGCTGCATGTGCGGAGTTTGCATGTTCTCCCTGTTGTGGCAAGATAGATGTCATCTAATTTAATGCTGAACAGTCTTCTCCGTATTCTGTGGCTCTCACCTGCTTCAGGAGGGCCAGGACGTAGAGTGGAAGCTGCAGCAGGGTGTTGGGGATGGGGAGTGTGGCGTGCTGTGGGCTGCGTGCTGACGTACGATAAGCAACAAGAACGTCAATCAACATCTTGATCAGCTCATCCCGGCTGCTAGAGAGCGACTGCCTCACTGAGCGATCCACTGCTGCAGAAAAACACACAGAGAGATCTTGTAAAGACGACAGACACAAAACAATTTTACTAACCCACAGATTGCTGGTAATCTCCCTGGAAAATGCCTTTTTTAATGTTTTCAACTTCAATAATAAAAAGTTTAATATTAAAAATATATATTTACATATCAGTTACAGGTAAGTAATATTAACCTTGAACCAAAAGTAATATTAACCA
The DNA here is from genome assembly GCF_010909765.2 of Amblyraja radiata. NCBI lineage: Eukaryota > Metazoa > Chordata > Chondrichthyes > Rajiformes > Rajidae > Amblyraja > Amblyraja radiata. The sequence continues at coordinate 6,729,204 of NC_045992.1, read as the reverse complement.
CTGTGGTGGATGTTCATGTTAGAATGTATTTTGTGTGTTCTGTTGCTTTTTATTGGTATGGCTGAATGGCAAATGAAATTCCTCGTATGTTGCAAAACATACTTGGCTAATAAAGTATTATTATGATTGTGAAATATTTTTGCCTATGCTCTGCTATCTGTACAATATCTCCTCATATACCCTGTGGGATCTTTGTACATCAGGCTACCTCACAGGGCCAGAGACCCGGGCACGATCCTGACCTCGGGTGCTGTGGTAGTTCAAATGCATGAGACTCAGGTGTACTCAGCCCAGTCCCACACAATCACGGGGACAATTGACAGCATCTGTATGGGGCGCTGCCTGGTGAAGGTGGCATCTGTCATCAAGGAACCTCACTATCTGGGCAATGCCCTCTTCTTGCTGCTATCAACGTGCAGTATGTACAGAAGTCCAAGTCCAAAGCCACCAAATTCAGGGACAGCTACTTTCCTACAACCATCAGTTTCTTGAACGACCTGCACAACCCTAATAACATCTCAACAATGGAGTACTACGGACCACCTTTTCCACTACCATGGACTCATTTTCTAATTGTGTTTTTGCACTGCTGTGTTGTTTCAGCAGTCTTTTTCTTTTAATTGCACAATTTATGTATAAGCATAATTCATGTCAGTGTGTTTTCTGCATATATGTGCCTGTGCTGATGCTGCTACAAGCCAGATTATCATTGTACCTGCACCACATCATATGTGTTGGAAGGAACAGCAGATGCTGGTTTAAACCGTAGATAGACACAAAATGCTGGAGAGCCTGAATGCAGGAACGGGGTACTGATTTTGGATGATCAGCCATGATCATGTTGAATGGCGGTGCTGGCTCGAAGGGCCGAATGGCCTACTCCTGCACCTACTTTCTATGTTTCTATTCAATAATTATGGTTTAACCCTCTAATGCCGAATAGTTAATTCATGGTCTTACCATTCTTAGAAAGAAAGCCCACAATAATGCCGACATTGGCTCCTGCATAAACATCAGCTGGGGAGCTAACAACCGGGAGGCAGTGGGTGTAGATACGAACTCGCCTTTCACCTAAAATACAAGAACAGTCTCAGGCAGTTTCATCACTTTCATGCTCAAGCAAACCTGGCCAAAGAAATTGTGGAGAAAGCTTGTAGTTGGGAGATTGTGCAGAACGAGGGGTTGTTCTAGCAAGAGCTGCGATGGTTAAGATGAGATTTCATAGATGTGCTCCAAAGTAATTAAATACAAGTTATTAAATAAATCTGGGTTCTAAAGAAAAGGCAAGGCAAGGCAACTTTATATATATAGCACATTTCATACACGAGGCAGACTCAAAGTGCTTCACATAAAAACATGTCATACAATAAATGAAATAATAAAATGAAATAAAATAGAAGAACTAAAAGAAAAGAAAAGCAAAATTAAAAATGCATTATAAAAAGTGCAAAAGTTAAAAGTGCAATGTAGTTAAGATTTAGCTGAAAGCTAAAGTAAACATAAAAGTTTTCAGTCTTGTTTTAAAAGTGGTCAAAGTTGAGGCAAGTCTTAAATCTTCAGGAAGTTTATTCCAGCTATTTGTTGCATAGTAACTAAATCCTGCTTTCCCATGTTTTGTATTTACTCTGGGAATCACTAGCAGATTGGTTTCAGAAGATCTTAGCGGTCTAGAAGGCTTATATAGTGGAAGCATGTCAGTGATATACTTTGGCCCTAAACCATGTAGTGATTTATAGGTGAGCAGCAGGATTTTAAAATCAATTCTCTGACATACAGGGAGCCAATGTAAGGATTTAAGATCATTCCAGTTTGTTATAAAAATTCATCAGGTTCATTAATCTCCTACAGGTAGAAAAATCTACCATCCTTGACTTTTTTTGTCCTACACAGGACTCCAGACCTGCCCAATATCATTGACACTGAGCTGCCTCCAACTGGAAACAAATGGCAGCATTGCCAGCAGCATCTAAATCCCATGATCAAATAAATGACTAATGACTTCAGCTGCAGAGGAAGTCTGATAACCTTGGCATAACCTTTCCCATTTTAGAGTTCTTGAGTAGGAAGGAATTGAGATGTCGGTTTACACCAAAGTTAGACACAAAATGCTGGAGGAACTCAGAGGTAGAGTTGCTGCCTTTCAGCGCCAGAGACTCAAGTTCAATCCTGGCCACGGGTGATGTCTGTGTGGAGTTTGTACGTTCCCCCCGCCCCCCCCCCCCCCCCCCCCCCCGTCCCCCCCGTGACCTACGTAGGTTTTCCCTGGGAACTCCAGTTTTCCCCCACACTCCAAAGACGTACCGGCTTGTAGATTAATTGGCTTGGTAAAATTGTAAAATGTCCCTAGTGTGTTTCAGATAATGTTAATGTGCGGGGATCACTGGTTGGCGTGGGCACGGTGGGCCAAAGGGCATGTTTCCGCACTGTATCCCTAAACTAAACTAAAAGGATGCAAACTTGTTCATGAAAACCAACATGCAGTGGCCCAGGGGGTGGCTGGAGTCATTCTGGGTAACTCATTTTGCCACTAGTTGGGGGACTGAATTCCCACTTGGCTGGTTTGCAAGGATTTGGATAAAAGGACAGAGAAGGATCCTGGACTGAAATGTCACCCATCCACGTCTTCTAGAGAGGCTTCCCGTCCCGCTGAGCACTTCTTGGTTTTTTATGGATAAAGTTTGCGGAAACGTTGAGCGAATTACGTTCTACCTTGGCAGGAAGTGTAGAGGAGAGAGCATTGAAAGATCACATGCGAACTCTCAGCTATAGCGCCATCTATCAGCATTTGAAAGGCAAACTCTGCCTGAGGATAGACGCAGGGCACAGTCAGCATCTGCATTGATTGCAGGAAAGAGTTTCCATAGAAAGTGTCCACAATGAGACCTAAAGAGAGAGAAATAAAATGATAATTACCTCCACAACAAGAACGTTTCATAGACCAGCATTAATATTTCAAAACCTTCCAAGGTGGCTCAGAGGATGTCTCAGAGCATCATTATCAAATTAAAGTTGGCACCTAGTCACTTGGGGAGCGAACACGGCAGTTAGTTGTCCTTTGACAGTCTATGAGGTTGAAGGAGCAGGTTAATGGAGGACTGAGAGGTGGAGGCAGGAACAAGAGTAGTCAGAGAATTACAGAGCTTTGAGTCTTGGCATTGAAGGCAGAGCTGACAAAGGGAATCATCACAGTCAGAATTGGAGGTTTACAGGGACCTGGTAGGATTGTAGGGGTGATCCTACCAAAAGTGCAGCATTGCTTAACTGGGAATTAGTGTATTCATCAATCTCAGAGGCTGCAGTTGAGTTTTAGATCATATTCAGAGAGCCATGCTGCATGGAAACACATCCACACCAACAGCAGGCTATCTTTATTAATCTGTACAAATTACTTCGTCAAGTCACTTTTATTTATATAGCACATTTAAAAAACAACTCTCGTTGGCCAAAGTGCTTTATATTGGTGGAGATACTAGCGTTATACAACAGTGGTTCATAGATTAAATACAAACATCACTACATACATTTAGCCCTCGATCAGAGGACGTCAAGAAAGGCTTGGGAGTAGAGATGAGTTTTAAGTCAAATAACCAGATCAAACACATGTATTTCATAAATCCATGTTCGGCCATCAAGTATTCACGGCCATTTTATCATGGCTGATCTATCATTCCCTCTCAAGCCCATTCTCATGCCTTCTCCCCAAAACCCATAACCATATTTGATATGGTTTTGTGTAAGCCCAGGGTGACTCCTCCGCTCACCTTGTGTACATCGAATCCTCAGCATCCCCTCATGGCCGAAGGAACGGGTCAGGTAGCTCTGGAATTCTTGGTAGAGTTTTTCCACCAGGGCAGAACTGTGGATGTGGTGGAATGCTGGATAATAATACATAGAGCCACACGTGTACCTGGAAAGACAAGCTGGAAAAAGGAAAAATAACTGTGTGGCATGGGCATTTGTAAGGTTGTTTAATAACTTAAAGGAAAAAAACGTGGTCAGAAAGTTAACAACCTTCCGACAGCCCTTCCCCCTAAATTAACTCTCCTCCCACATCCGTCTCCACGAGGATTCTCACAAGCATTCATTTCAATGGACGTACAAAATGTTCTGCAGCAAGAGGCGGTCGGGCCGAGGATGGTCCACAACACCTAGAATATAAGAGGGACCTGCAATAGGGGGTGGGGCGAGAATGAAGAGGGACCATCACGACTCTAAAGCGTACTTTTGTAACTTTGTTGGCACCAGAAACCTGGCAACTCTTTGAGTACTTTGTGCATTGTATGCAAAAGCAAATGATTTCACTGTACATAGGTGACAATAAAGTTTCATTGAATCATTGAACAGAACAGCTGACCCATCAGAGAGACACAAAATGCTGGAGTAACTCAGCGAGACAGGCAGCAGCATCCCTGGAGAGCAGGAATGAGTGACCTTTTGGGATGAGACCCCTCATCAGACTGAAGAGTCCAGCATTTTATGTCTATTTTCGGGTTAAACCAGCATCTGCAGTTCCTTCCAACACTGCTGATCTATCAGTACAGAAATGATGAGCCGAAGGGCCTCATTCTCTGTAGTTACTCTCCATACAATACAATGACGGGCACCCAAAAAAGGGACCACATCACCCCGATTCTGGCCTCCCTCCACTGGCTCCCAGTGCGGTTCAGAATCAATTTCAAGCTCCTCCTTTATGTATACAAAGCCCTTAAGGGGCTTGCCCGAACCTACATCCAAAATCTGCTAATCCACCATTCTACCTCCAATTGCCTCAGGTCGGCCGACTTGGGGAGGCTGACTATCCCGTGGTCCAGGTATAAGCCCAGGGGCGACCACGCTTTTGCGGTTGCAGCACCTAGACTGTGGAACAACATCCCTCTTCTCATCAGGACTGCCCCCTCCATCGACTCCTTTAAATCTAGACTTAAAACCTATTTCTACTCACAAGCCTTTCTTGAGGTCTTCTGAAGGAGTGCTGTATGTATGTGTTTATGTATGTATTGTTAGATCTATGTACCACTGTATGTAGCATGCTAGTACTTGCACTGATGTAAAGCACTTTGGTCAATGAGAGTTGTTTTTAAATGTGCTATAGAAATAATGTTGACTTGACATGACTCTCTATCAAGCCTGCAGCATAGATTAATTATCAGCTAAATCTTTCTTCCCTCCCTGACAGCTCCAACAATTGCCCCAACCAACTTCACAGGTATAGTTGGCTCTTCGTCATAGAATCCCACTCATCAAACTCTACTGTTCTTCATCTCTAACTGCTTCTGAAGGACCAAAACTGTTTTCTTCAACTCATTCTTTGATCTCCTGATTGACTCATCTACAACTAATCCGTGGGGACCATTTGCTGCCTAAATGCCTGGGAATGTTGACTATGTTTAATCATGCTCCATAAATGCAAACTCCCATGATGAAACTCCCCACAGTCAGCAAGAGTCTGTAATGCTGATCTAGAAGCAGCAAAAGAAACATTGATAGTTCCTGTCAGAAAAGAATGAACAAGCTCGTTCTCTCAAAGAGGCCTTTACAATTAATGAAAAGTTTCGAACGGACAAATAATTCCACGTGGGTTGGGGAGGGGAGAGTAAAAGTAGAGACATCTCAAAGTAAGTACCGGGGAAAAAAAATGATTGAGAAGGAATTAGAAGGATATCATAAATTGGGTTCAATTGAAAAGGGTTTGAGGTTTCATCACGTTGTGTAGCAAATACACCAGAAATTGGTCAGACACCTTAGGGCGGCATGGTGACGCAGTTGTAGAGTTGCTGCCTTACAGCGCTTGCAGCGTCAGAGACCCGGGTTCAATCCCGACTGCAGGTGCTGTCTGTACGGAGTTTGTACGTTCTCCCCGTGACCGCGTAGGTTTTCTCCGAGTTCTTCCGTTTCCTCCCACACTCCAAAGACGTACAGGTTTGTAGGTTAATTGGCTTGGAATAAGTGTAAATTGTCCTTAGCATGTGTAGGATAGTGTTAATGTGCGGGGATCGCTGGTTGGTGCGGACTCGGTGGGCCGAAGGGCCTGGTTCCATGCTGTATCTGTAAACTAAACTCAACTAAACCTATGCTCTAAATTCTATGTATGCATATGTAACCTTTTGCTCTTTCTTCGTAATGTATCATCAATCATTCCTGCAAACTACTCGATGAACATCCGCTCACCTTATGTACATCGAATCTTCAGCATCCCCTCATGGCTGAAGGCGAGGGTCAGGTAACTCTGTGTAGGGCAGGCAATACACATGGATATCACCTCCCTACAATGTACGAGGTTAGCGTAAGATGCTATGCTACACTAGGAGGGGGAGAAAAGGGGGGAGTTTAAGGTTAGTTACCTAATATTGGAGAATGATATTGGTATCTTACATCGGTAGTGCTTTAATGTTGGGGCAATGGACTGCTAAGTCCAAATGGCCTTTACTGAAGAACGAAAAGATAAACAACATTCCCTACACTGGTACAGAACAGGAGAACAACCAGCCATTGTATCTATTCCAGTACTGTTTAGTTATTACAGGTTGTTGTTATCTGATTTTGATGCCTGAAAGGGGAGATGCAGGCTTAGTAGGAAGCTAGAATAGAGAACCCGATGTATACTTGAAGCCCGAAATGAGAAGGGTGACATGGAGTGGCACTGTTTTGATTATTCCTCAAAATAACCAGAGCAGGTAGGAAAGGCCTCATTAGTTGTTAAATTTGTAAGCCTAGAATTTCATCTTTGCTACTGAACGACCAAATTGTAGTACATGCATTCAAAGACTGCCTCAAGGTGTCTCTTTCTTAACATCAATCTCAATACTTGGGAGTAGCTTGCTCTGGACCACCCAACTTGGCCAAACAAGATCACCACAGGAGCGCGTGCAGCTGAGAAGAAGCGCACGGCAGAAGCTAAGAGGAAACGCGCCGCGCGCAGGGCTCGAACCACTTCAACTTCTACTGCAGCGCCCACCCAACTGTGTCCTGTATGCGGGCAAGCCTTCCGAGCCCAGATCAGTCTCACCAGTCACCTCCAGACCCACAACCAAAAACACTGGTCATGGTCTTCTTCGACTACGAAGGACAAACAACAAAACAAGTCTATGCATATTGTACTTAACAACATTAACATGCTATGTTTAGCATATAAGACACTCTGTCCCTATTACTGTATATCCCAGGACACTGACTGGCTTTGCCATTGTCTAAACACTCACCTATAGATGCAAGGTCCGTATACTGCTGGCTCAGCAAGAATAGGTCCACCCCTGTCTGCTGTCCACAAAACTCAAGTGCAAGCACTTTGTAGAAATTTATAGCTGACCCCAAGTGCTTGGCTCCCTTGTGGAGAGGGAGGAAGGAAGAAACATTCATTCAATTCAAGTATTTAAATTTAAATTCATATATTCTAAATGTAGATCCTCCTGCATGTCTTTGTGTACAAGTTCATACTGTGAAAGATTGGAAGGCGATGCACTTGCATCCCAGGAGCAACAAAGTTGATAAGTCCATTGCCTCATGAAAATATCTCTGTTAACACTCGACTTATGCGAATTACTGTACGACAGTAATTTACAGAACCAAGAAAAAAACAAACACGTACTGGTTCATTCCGAGAAGGTTAGAATTGTAAAGCAAAGAGATTAAGTTAAAATTGCACGGGACATTAGTTTGAACCCAGACAATTACCATTTCTTGTGGAAAATGGTTACATAAAACAACCAGGAAGTAGTGGAGTAACTCAGCAGGTCAGGCAGCATCTCTGGAGAATGGTCTGAAGAAGTGTCCCGACCCGAAACGTCCCTATCCATGTTCTCCAGAGACGCTGCCTGACCCGCTGAGTTACTTCAGCACGTTGTGACTTTTTAGTTTAGTTTAGTTTAGAGATACAGACCCATCAGCCCACCCGCCCAGCGATCCCCGAACATTTTAAATTACAATTAAAACACAAAGTACTAATGCTATAACTCCAGGATAAGCGTTCAACTAAGAAAACCAAGCCCCAAACCAAAGTATGATCTAACTAAATACACCAATTTACAATAAATGACTCCATATGTGGTAAAAAACCCCAGCTACCTACATATTCATTCTCTTAAAAAAAAAACTAATCGTGTAGATGCAAGTATATCATTGGGGTTATCAAGTGGGCACCTCCCTTCATTGGTGTTTCATTGAGTTAGGCCCATGACACCTCAGGAAGGCTCAGCAGTTGGCTATGGTGTCCCTTAGAGGTAACCAAAGGAAAAGCCAGATAAGAGGAGAAAGGAATATACTGCTAGAGAAACTGGTTACCCTTATCAGGCAACTGAACCATCCTCACCAACAGGAGGGCGGTCCTGACCTACCATTTACCTCATGGGGACATTCAGAATATCTTTAATTGGTCTTTACTTCACTATATCTTGCAATTTTACATACAGTGTATGTGACAAATATTGCATATTGATTATTGTCTAAATGTTATTCTTGTATCTATGCACTATGGACAGCCTGATTTTAATCATCATTTTGCTGACTGGATAGCACACAACAAAAAAGCTTTTCTTTGTGCCTCGGTACATGTGACAATAATAAACTAAACTAAAGTAAAATGGAGCATAAACCAGTGAATCCTATGCTGAGATTTCTTTGTGATTCCAGCTAACTTGTGAGATGGTAATTCGCTGATCAGTGAGACTGCCCACTAAGGTAACGGTTCGTAGGAGAAACGTCAGCCTACCAGAGTACAGTCGCCAGGATCCTCCCGTAATTGCAAGGACCCACAGCCGGTGTTGGGTAACTGGGTCAAAAAGGCAGACACTCGCCCACCACAACACGTCAGGACTTTTTGAGCGAGCTGCAGGGCTGGCCCAAAGGCACATGCTTTCTTCTGAGTGTCTCTGAACATACCTGGCAGTTCTTCCAGTAAGGAAATGATGAGCTGTGACACAGGAAGTGTTACATTAGTGGGAACATTAGAACAGTCACACACAACTATTCATCATCGGCTGCCACTCGAAACTGTCCTCTCATGGAGGACGCCTGTGCGTGACTTTGTTTAACGTGGGAAGACTGGTGCACAGACAGCCACCACACGGTCCTTGACAGATCTGGGTCAGAATCCAGTGGCATGGAATCCAAGACAACCGGAGATCCTTTTCTGCTGCAGCCTTCATCCGCCTTCCCAGCCGTTGTGACGCCCCACTAAGGTCAGCCATCATCCTCCGCTTGTTCCACCGTTGAGGTCTTGGTTGGATTGCTCTTTGACAGAGAACTCCCCCTCGATCTTACCGCCATGGGTGGCCCTACCAGGAGCATAGCTCCAGACGCCATCGCTCTCAGGATCTCAGGACCACACAACCTTCTCCCCCACGACAAGGTGACAATCCACGGAGAAGAACGATGTAGATTCATGCTTTCAGCTGCAGCTTTCATTTGATGAGGTAAACCAGTAAACTTGAGAGGGGAGACCATTGTAGTTGGGAAGGCTGTTGCTAAGGGATACTTATCAAATTAAATCTGTCAGCTGAATTGAAGTACTGTTCAGGAATTTTAAAAATGAGGCTCAAAACTGGTGTGAATTGTGGGCCTAGGGTGGGTCTGCAGGAGAATCACAACAGTGGCATACAATACAAAATGATACGATAGAACTATTTCTCCCAGGAGGGAAATTGATCTGCCAACAGTCAATAAACACAAGATAAATGAAACATGAAATTAAAGTGATGAGTGGAAAGTGTTGGGGATGTGCAAAGATTTGGGGAGGGAAGTGAGGTTAGTCAGTCTACCCCACGACAGAAGGGGGAGGAGTTGTACAGTTTGATAGCCACAGGGAAGAAGGATCTCGTGTGGTGTTCTGTACTGCAGAACAGTGGAACCAGTCTGTTACTGAAGGTGCTCCTCAGGTTGACCAGTGCGTCAAAATGGATGCTTGGTTGTCATCTTCCAAAATGTTATGGAATGGTCATTAACAGTGGAGCAGACTCGAAGGCCAAATGGGCGACCGACCTGTTCTTGTTTCTGTATTTTCAATTATTCCAGCAAGTAGCAATTTGGTAACAGATGTCATTTGACTCCTCTGGTGCATTAAGGGCCTGTCCCACTTGGCCGTCATTTGCGCGTAATTTACGCAACATCATTTACGCGTCACAACGCACGACGCGCACATGGTGCTCATTACGCATGTGTGGTGCGTAATGACATTGGCAGTGACGCGCGGCTGCGCGCGACGTCGCAGGATTTTGTGATGTGCAAAATCTTCGTCCTCCATCTACGTGACGTGCAAATGACAGCCAAGCGGGACAGGCCCTTTAGACCTGCTATTATTCTCCGTACTCGCCTAAACTTCTGATTCCATCAGGTAAGAAATTTTAAAACAACGTGAGATCATGCAAGAACTTTCTAGTGTGTGAGGCATAGGTGGTCAACAGTCAAGATTTGATGGCATAAGTCAATGAAGGACGAAGTGATTAAGTATTATGGAAAGATGGTATAGAACAGACTTATTTTCTTGCATGGAGTGTAAACACAATGAGCTGGATGGGCTGAAGAGCCTGATTCTGTGTGAACATAACTACAATATACAATTGTAATTTGGTAATAAGATACATTGCATGATCTTATGAGGATAAGGATTGTCATACCTGTCTACTTTGGTGGAGATTCACCAACATCTCATTTTCATTTGGGACAAAGATATCTAAAAGAAGAAAACTGCATGTGATAACTGTGAAGACCACAACAGAGATTGGTTAAAGTCAGTTGATTCAATGTTCTAGACACAAAGTGATGGAGTAACTCAGCAGGTCAGGCAGTATCCCTGGAGAAGAAAGGGTGACGTTTCGGATCGGGACCCTTCAAGTCCTACATGAAGTGTCCTCTACAGTAAGACAGTAGAATCTGAAGAAGGGTCTCGACCCAAAATGTCACCCATCATTTTTCTCCAGAGATGCTGCCTGACCCGCTGAGATACTCCAGCACTTTGTGTCTATCTTCAGTATACACCAGCATCTGCAGTTCCTTTCTACAGATTCAATGATCTAGCCTTGTCTGAGTAGTCCAAACCACAACTTTCTTTTAACAGTAGAAGAACATCCCATTATTTTTCCAGAGGAATTATCAAAATAAAATGGGAACTGAATCGGAGGATATGTTGGGATAGGGGTTTTTATTTGTTTAAAATGGGGATCAAAGAGGACTGTGAGAAATCCAGATTTAAGATTTAATCTGGATTTACTGAAGATTTACTGAATTTAAGAAATTAATTTAACACAAGACCCACATGGCATTTAAAAGGGAGCTGGATATTTGCAGAGCGCTAGGGAGAAAACAGGGGAATGAAGATAGACACAAAATGCTGGAGTAACTCAGCAGCATCTCTGGAGAAAAAGAATAGGTAACATTTCGGGTCGAGACACTTTTTCAGACTCGCAGGGGAATTAGATCATTTGACAGCTCTTTGACAAGTACAAATGACAAGTAAAAATGACAGGTAGACAAAAATGCTGGAAAAACTCAGTGGGTGAGGTAGCATCCATGGAGCGAAGGAATAGGCGATGTTTCGGGTCGAGACCATTCTTCAGACTGATGTGGGGGTGGGGGGGGGGGGGGGGGGGGGGGGGGAAGAAGAAAGGAAGAGGCGGAGAGTGGGCTGTGGGAGAGTAAAAATGGCATGTACAAAGGGCCAAAATGCTGCATCCTTCTGCTTCTAATCCTAACAAGTCGTATTGCAAGAGTGTTGCTTTCTCATGCCCAGACAATTTAGGTATGGAATGGCCAGCAACAAAGTCTAAGAATCCCTGAACATTAACAGTGGTACCATTGGGATTTAACACCTCCACAGTGTTGAGAATTAATAGGCTTCAGAGAACGGGTCCAACCACAGGATCTTCCAAGGCCAAAAGATGTGCATCTAATCATCACCCAGTCACGGGGACGTACGGCACTTCCTACCCCTTTAGTTGATATCCATCAATAAATGCATCTGGAGTGGTCATTTGGCTTGTTTTGTGTGTCAGTAATGATGGCATGTGTCTTTAAATTTTAGACCGCCCGTTATATTGTAGGTGGGATTTATGGGCGTGTTTGGGGCTAAGGTTTCTTGCGCAGAAGCTTAGTTGTTAGTTTAGTTTCGGACCAGCATGGAGAAGGTTTACCCTTTGACTATGCGAAGTGTAAAGGAGACACGAGGAGTTTTCTAATGATTAAAGCGATAAGCTGGAGTTCGATGAGGATTATAGTAACGAGTCGGAAGAAGTTTGGATGTACCTTATTGTTTTTCATCAACAATAAAGAATTTATTCATCAAAAGACTGTGTTTTTGAAGACTGATCTGTGAAGAAGCTCTGAAGGTCTCTGACGGTGAGCTTGCATGTGTATAAAGACATTCCCCTTAACCATTTAGCGGCTAGAGGGAGTAATCTCTTGAACAATATTAGAATCAGCCGCTATAGCACCTAGCTCAAGAAACATTGGGTAAACTAATCCCAGCCCACCCGATCAACATTGACCTACCATCAGTATCAGCCATGACCATCATGCGGGGCCGAAACAGACTGTTGTGCAATTGGAAGACATTTACCGTGCTGGAGAATGTAATGAATCCAATGCGGGTCTGTGAATCACCAGGTAACCTAGGCAACAAGAGACAGCAAATAAGGTTGGAAGTAGGTTTGAACATTTGTAGAGCAATTGTACTTGTTTTCCTGTTACACCATTGGAGCAACGTTACAGGGGAGAGATCCAGATGGAGGAAAGGTCTCATCAACCCATAACATCCCCATACTTTCAGATGATCATTCATCCCCCCCTGTTGTGAAGTCTTTCCCACCTACTGAATTTCCATTTCCATTTTGAATTCCATTCAATATTTTTCGGTTTCACTTGCTCCGTATTTTATCCATAAGTTGCCAGCTATTTTAACCTGATGTATCAGCTACCAGGGAGTCGATTCCATGGTTCTGCGTGTCAGTAGTTGGTGCACAAGGTAAAGCACTTGTGCATGACAGGCTGGTTGTCCCAGCCAGATCATTACAAGAGCAGGACAGAGATTGAATATCCCACAGAAAGAGACTCACTTCCTGGCATTCCAAAGCTTTTCCATTATATACAAGGATGGCCATGGTGGCGCAGTGGTAGAGTTGCTGCCTTACAGAGCTTGCAGCGGCAGAGACCCGGGTTTGATCCCGACTACAGGTACTGTCTGTACTTTCTCCCCAAGACCGTGTGGGTTTTCTCCAAGATCGTCGGTTTCCTCCCACATTCCAAACACGTACAGGTATGTAGGTTAATTGGCTTGGTATAAATGTAAATTGTCCCTAGTGTGTGTAGGATAGTGTTAATGTGCGGGGATCGCTGGTCGGCGCGGACTCGGTGGGCCGAAGGGTCTGTTTCCGCACTGTATCTCTAAACTAAACTATGCACGTTAGGAGTGGGAGGAATACTCTCCACTTGTCCGAATGAGTGCAGGTCCTCCAACACTCAGAAGCTGGAGCAGCATCCCAAGGCAGCTCAGTCCACTTGTCCATCCAACTCCTTAAACATTCAACCCCTCCCTCTGTGCACAGTGGCTGCAGTGTGTACTATTTACAAGATGCACTGCAGCTTCCAGACCCAGTTCCTATAGGGGGAGAAGGGCAGAAAAACTATTGAAAACGCCATCTCCTGGTGATTTCATTTTTAACCCCTGACTCCTCAAACACTGCTCAATGTCATGCCTTAGAAATGTATCACTGCTCCTTCAGTGCCAGCTATATAACTCCTGGAACTACTGTACCTGTTCAACAATACTATGGAAGTACCTTCACCAGAAGGACTGCAATAGTTCAAGGTGGTCACTGCTCTCCCAGGGGAACTATTGGGTGGGCGATAAATACCAGTGAAGCCCACATTAATTTACTAATTAATAGTTAATAAAAAATGGTCAAGAATGAATACAATCCTGAGCACATGATCTAGCCACCTCCTCCTGCATGGTGGAATGCACTCTTGTCTGGGATGTTCCCTGTTGACATTGACCAAGGTCTCATTGACCCATCTGAATGGTTCTGGTAGATAATAAAGGGCCCAAGGCTGCAGTTGAGGGATATCTCCGATGTCCTGGTGAAGATGCTTCATCAGCAAGAATAGTGACTGCTTTTAGACACAAGTTTGCACAAAGCACAATCCCAGAACTAACAAAGAAATCCTGTCGTTTCCAGCTGATGCTAGTTTTATGGGAATGTCGGCCAGAAACTTTCTGAAGAGAGATCTGACATTATACATCAACAAACGTCAATGATGATATTTAGTTTAGTTGAGAGATATAGGGTGGAAACAGGCCCTTCGGCCCAACCACATTAGTACTATCCTACAACGGGGACATTTTTTCACATTTACACCAAGCCAATTAATCTACATGCATGTACATCTTTGGAGTGTGGGAGAAAACCTACGCTGTTTACATCAGCTTAAAATAAATCTAATGAGAGCCATTGTGAGCCTCACCTGTCTATGTTCTGCAGCAGGATTTTGCAGACAATTCCCAGGTAACCAGTTTCCAAGGCACAGTCACTAACATCAAACACAAACAGGTATGTTACAGGCCGAAGCTGCCCAGCCTGAATAAGGACAGAGATAACAGCAAGCAATTAGTGAAGCCAAGCTCTTGCCAGCAGGGGAGATGTACAAAGTACGTCACAGTGAGCGGTGGATGTCAGATGGGGAGAGAGGATGATGCCGACTCGTGTTACAGGGGAATTTGTTCACCTCAGCTGTCCATTTGCAGAAGGGTGCAGAGTGCAAGAAGTGACTGTTCACCAAGTGGAGGTGACATGATGCGTGCAACTAGTATCTGATCCCAGCACCCCGTCCGCAATAACCTACCTGAACTCCCGGTGGCTCAGCACTTCAACTCCCCCTCCCATTCCCAATCCGACCTCTCTGTCCTGGGTCTCCTCCATTGCCAGAGTGAGCAACAGCGGAAATTGGAGGAACAGCACCTCATATTCAGTCTAGGGACCTTGCGTCCGTATGGCATTAACATTGAATTCTCCCAATTTTGCTAGCCCTTGCTGTCTCCTCCCCTTCCTTAACTCTCTAGCTGTCTCCTCCCACCCTCCCATCCGCCCGCCCTCGGGCTCCTCCTCCCCTTTTCCTTCTTTCTCCCACCCCCCATCAGTCTGAAGAAGGGTTTTGGCCCGAAACGTCGCCTATTTCCTTCGCTCCATAGATGCTGCTGCACCCGCTGAGTTTCCCCAGCAATTTTGTGTACCTTCGATATTCCAGCATCTGCAGTTCCCTTTTGAACACCCCTGTCAGCCTGACTGGGTTATAGAGAGGGATTGATCTAGTGCTGAGAGCCCCTCATCATCCACCAGTGATACCTGCAGCAGATGTGTTGTACAATGTGCCTGTGTGGTCCTAATTTGTTCTGACCGTTTCCTACCTCTGATCCCCCCACCCCTCTACTTTCAGGCTGAAGAAGGGTTCCAGTCCCAAACGTCACCCGTCCTTTTTCTCCAGAGATGCTGCCAGACCCGCTGAGTTATTCTAGTACTTTGTGTCTATCTTCAGTATAAACCGACACCTGTAGTTCCTTCTTACACATGAAGTGTCCTCTGCAGTGACACAAAGCAATTATTCTGCACTGTGAGATGGAGAAGTCCTAATACGGGCTTACAGAACGAGTATCTTGTACACTTGTATTCCACACAACAAACAGAGCTGGTGTGTCTTGTTTGACTGCCTGACCGCGGGAGAAAAAGCGATAAGAGATAAGACTAAGGAAGAGATAAGACTATTTTTACCTTCCATCACAGTGAAGAGGTGCCTGGAGGAGACTCACTGTGATGGATGTTTCTGTTAAATTGTGTTTCATTGTGTGTTTTGTTGCTTTCTCACTGTTATGACTGCATGGCAATGAAATTTCATGCAAACTTTTTTTTGAATGACAAATAAAGAAATTCAATTCAATTCAATTCTGTGGTGCTTTGAAGAAATGAGAGGAAAAAAATGTTAAAAGCTATATCTGGTGCAGGTTCCTTCGCAACATGGAAAGTATACATAAAACAGGTGTTGTGTATAATATGAAGGGAATTAGCAATAAAATGAGTATGTTGGTATATCGGTACTCTGTATAGTGTAAGCGGCTATGGTTAGTTGAGATAATTTGTGCAGTGAAAGTGTATTTTCAGTAATGTTGTACTGGGGATTTGTACAGTGAAAGACTATACATCCAGGAAGTTTTGTGTGAAATTAGTCAGTGTGGACTTGTTCCCTGTGGAGTGATGGGATTTGTACCTGATATTCCATTGGCACCAGAAACTCCACCGCTGCATGCTGTAGTTCAGGCCGATTGTATGGGTTTGAGGGACTGCCAGTCATGGAGTCAAAGAGGAAATTCCCAGGAACTGGAAGGAGAGAGAACATGGGTCATGAACTCTTTACATGTTAGACTTTTGAGATACAGCGTGGAAACAGGCCCTTTGGCCAATGGGTCCCTGACAACCTGCGATCACCCCGTACACTAACACGATCCTACACACCAGGGACAATTTACAGAAGCCAATTAACCTACAAACCTGTACGTCTATGGAGTGTGGGAGGAAACCGGAGCACCCGGAGGAAACCCACATGGTCACAGGAAAAACGTGCAAACTCCGTACAGGCAGCACCAGTAGTCAGGATGGAATCCGGATCTGTGGTGCTGTAAGGTGGCAACACTACCGCTGAGCCACTGTGCTGCTCCAAATTAGACTCTAATTAATCCAGACTCTCTTGTCAAAATTTTTCTGCCACTGTCCCAGTCCCTGCCAACCTTGTGAATGACCAGCTATGCAGACTACAGGTTTTACAATCTTCACACATGACAATAAATGTCTCTGCAACTATCCCCTCTCCTCACCTCCAGGTTTCCACTCTTCCTGCATACTCTCACTGCCTTCCACTGCGTGCCCAGCAGCACAAGTGTTCCTGGCATCATTTCATGCATCTGCTTCAGGCCGTCCATCACGCTCCACCTTTCCCGTCCTGCAGAGACCCCCCCATAAACCAACGCTTCTGCTGCGCTAGACACATTCTCTGATCCTGACAGGGTTTGTGACGGTAACATAGACAGCTGAAGACAGGAAGCCAAACGCTGGTTTTAATCTTCAGGATATTTATAAGCGATCACAGAACTCTAGCTTCTAATTCCCATCGGTAACTAGAGCCCCACTCCGGGATGGCCCCACTCCGGGATGGCCCTGGGACACGTGCAAGTTGGGGTACTCATGCATCACTTAAAAGAGACCCACACCACCCTGACCACGCACTCACATATATAAGAAAGTCAAGAGTGTTTTATTGTCATCCGTCCCAGATAGAACAATGAAATTCTTACCTGCAGCAGCACAACAGAATATGTAAACGTAGTACATTGTAAACAATATCATAAACGAGAGAAAAATGAAAAGTTCAGTGTGTGTATAGATACACATATTCACAAATACACACATATATATATATATACAGTGCGCTATGTTTACAATTTCTGTTGTGCTGCTCAAATAAGAATTCCATTGTTCTATCTGGGACACATGACAATAAAACACTGGGCTGTTCAATACATTTGTTTATCAATCTTTTCACTACCAAACGATATCAGCCTTGATCACATTGAATGGCGGTGCTGGCTCGAAGGGCCGAATGGCCTACTCCTGCACCTATTGTCTATTGTCTATTAAGTAATGAATATTTTCTCAAGTCTATACACTGTGATGATGTAGGAAACCGTATCTGGTTTGCATAAACGAAGCTTCCACAAAAAGCTATGAGGTGTTTTTTCAGTGACTTTTTAAGTTGAGGAAATAATATTGGCCTGGACATGGGTAGAACTATTGTTTTTCCAAACAATACGTTGGGATCGTTTGTGTCCAACTGTGAGGGTTAGTGGGACCTTAGTTTCCATCTTATTTGAAAGATAGTTGCAGTACTCCCTCTTCGCTGGAAGTCCAAGCCTAGATTCCCCGAATGCTCCAATTCATGTCTCTTCAGCTCACAAGTCAAAGTAATAACCCTTTTGTTATACTTAACCGACTAAAATAAAGCTGTATGAACTGTAATTTGTTCTTTAACATATATGTTGGTTCCCAAAACCACAAGACGGGAACAGGTTATTTAAACTAACTGAAAACTGTGAAGGTCCAGTCTCACTTGGGCATCATTTGGGCATTACGCAGATGGCGCACAAAGATCCAAGTTGCCTGGATTAAAGGCTATTAGCTATAAGGAGGCTGGACAGAATCAGATTGTTTTCTCAGTAGCGTCGGAGGTAGAGGGGATGCCTGTTAGAAGTATCTAAAATTACAAGAGGCTTAGGGTAGACATCAGAACCTTTTGCCCAAAATGGAAATGTTCATTATTCTGTATTTTGGACACAATCTACACTTGGATTTGGACACTGAGTAGGCCCAGAGCAACTCTAGACACAAGAGCTCGTACCTTCATTGAGGGAGAAACAACTGTTGCACTTCCAGTGCCTCTGATCAGTGAAGGTGACGAATGGGTTGATGTAGGTCTGACATGATGGACATCGAGGAGGTACATCAGGAATCAGCAATGGGGGCTCCTAGAAAACCAGCAAAGAAGAATGACAGCACAAGGTTGTTTCAGTAATTCCCTACCATAGAGAGCCGAGGAGTCATTAACTATTGAAGATACTCCGGTATTGAAGATACTCCGGTGGACTCCGGTTATCAAGAGTTATGGGAATCAGACATTATGCCAATGGGCACGATCCACTCATGGAAGCGTCAATCCCCGTTGGTGATAATTGGCATTCTGATAACATTCTGTTTCTTGGTTAAACAGAAAATGTTCAATATTATGCGAAATAATTTGTTGTCTGGTAATCATAAAGCATCACATTTGATTCAAAACTTATAATGATGGTTGAGATTCCATCAGGGACAAGTTATTTTTCAGGCTGAAGTTGCAGGGAGATTCTTAGAGCTTAGAAAAGTGTACTTTTGCTGTGCAAGACTCTGATCTAACTGAAAGATATTGTGGAAGCAAAAATAAATGCAAAACACTTGTAGCAGTAGCAACTGTTGTACTGCAAGATAACAAGCTCTGACACATGAAGCAGTTTGTGGCTGCTGTGAAAAATCACTGCTTGTGCCTTATTCTGGCCTTATTCAGGTCTGTTCCTCCATTTTGTTAGGTCACAGAAGATGTGCACCTCAAGCCCAATTCTCTTCCCAAACAAAAACCTATCTCAGACTTGCCTGGGTCACATAAAATGATAAAAATGCATGTAATCCAAGGGAATCTTCATCTCACCCAATTCTACTTACCCTGGAATCCTTAAACGGTCGGCAAATAAGCCCCAGAGGAAGTTTCACCTGTTTCAGCAGGGCCTGGCTCTGTGGGATGTTCACCAGCGTACACTGAATGGCACTAGAAAGACAAGAACAAAATGATTATAGCAGCAGTTCCTTTTAACCCCCCCCCCCCCCTCTAGGTTCAATGTGGACAGAGAGCAGTTACATTCTGCAGATAATAACAGCAACTTTCATTTAAAGAGCTCTTTTAACTTAGCAGAAGCATCTCAATGCATGTATTAAATAAAAAACGGAACCATACAATCAGAGATAGCCAAATGCTGGGCAAATGGGTGGATTTTGAGGAGCATCTTAAAGAAGACGAGGTAAAGAGGTGAGAGGATTAAAGAAGGAAATTCCATGCATAAGACTTTGGCAGCCAGTGATCCAGTGATGCAACAATTAGGGAGGCACGGTGGCACAGCGGTAGATTCACTGCCCTACAGCACCAGAGACCCGGATTCAATCCTGGTTCGATCCTGGCTACGGGTACTAGTCTGTATAATTTGTTCGTTCTCCCCGTGACCTGCGTGGGTTTTCTCCGGGATCTCCGGTTTCCTCCCACACTCCAAAGACGTACAGATGTGTAGGTTAATTGGCTTGGTATAATTGTAAATTGTCCCCAGTGTGTGTGTGGGATAGTGTAAGTATGCGGGGCGGTCTCGGTGGTCCGAAGTGCCTGTTTCCGCGCTGTATCTCTAAACTAAACTACAATTATAGTTTAGTTCTGAGAGCAGTAAAGGAAGGCCACGCTCTTCATGCAAAGGGACAGCAAACTGTCCTTTCAAAATACAGGTAGGTGTAGAGGCAGGTGGAGGTATGCAAGGGGTTCTGGGTTCCTAAGAAATCTTGTGTTATAGAAAACCACGTTATATAAACAAATATGTTAATGGGGAAAGAAGGTTAGGGGATTTCAGACTCACGATTACAAAGTTATTTTTCCCGTGGGATTTTCAAAACTTTTCAATAGCAATAAGCTTATTTACATTGCTGCAAGCTAAAAATACGAGCGGCTTCATGTTACATTGCTTGATGGAGCATCGTTGCACAGGTGTCAACAGAAGAGATTGCTTGACAATTTTAGTAATCACCCGAGGTTAAAGTAGCAGCTGTGTATTTAAGAGACAATGGTGTCTGATTACTGAAGAGAATTTACATGGAAACAAATTTTCTCTGTCTATACTGTTTAATTCAAAGCCACCTTTTTCTTGCTTGTCAATTTCCAAAGTAATTTTTAAGTGATTCTCTAGATTCCAATCAAAATGATGTCCTAACCATTTTGGCCCGCATTACAGATATAGTGTTCCCTAATTCATCACTCACATTATTTCCAATTTATGTTATAGAAATTTGCTTTACCACGGGTGTCAGGGGTTATGGGGAGAAGGCAGGTGAATGTGGTTAGGAGGGAGAGATAGATCAGCCATGATTGAATGGCGGAGTAGGCTTGATGGGCCGAATTCTGCTCCTATCACTTATGACCTTATGAACTGTATGTAGACATAAAAAAGACACTAAGTATTTGTGTCCCCCAAAGTCATTAAGTATTTTTTTAAAGAAAAAGGGGGCTAATGCAGTGTCAAAACCTCAAGAAAAGAACTTCCACTGTCAAGTGAATGTGTTATCCTGAGTGTGAAAGTTTGTTCAAAAAGGCGACTATCTTTCCACAGACGTTTCTGCCTGTGCAAATAGTATGCGTTTCTTACTCAGAGCTGCAGTTCAGCTTCTGCAAGCTAGGGGTCAGGTTTGGCTCAGGCGCTGAGGCTGGTTCTGCTTGTGGGACATCCTGTTGCTCCAGCAGGTTGATTGGCCGCACCTCGGCTTGCTGCCCATTCCCGTTAGCCGTTGTCCCCATCAGCTGCTCCATGGGGAGTGTATCCTGCTGGGATTAACAAAGTCATGTTATAGAACGCAATAAGAAGAAACATGTAGAAAGGAACTGCTGATGCTGGTTTACACCAAAGACACAAAACTCAGCAGGACAGGCAGCATCTGTGGAGAAAAGGACTAGGTGATGTTTCGGGGCGAGACCTTTCTTTAGACTGGGAGTCAGGGGACAGGGAAACCAGAGGTGTGAAAAGGTTCAGAACAAATCAGAGCCGGCACCAATGACCAAGGAAAGGTGGAGCCCACAATGGTCCATGGAGTGGTCTATCACCTCTTGTCTGTGGAGGGGATATATGGATGCAAACAGTGGAACAGGCAAGATGACTAGGGTGGGGGAGGGATGGGGAGAGAGAGGTAATGCAGAGATTACTTGAAATTAGAGAAACCTCTGGGTAGTAAACTGAACTTGTAGTCTACAATAAGAAGAAAAATGGGAATCATTTGCTTTTAATCATTAACATAGAAACATAGAAAATAAGTGCAGGAGGAGGCCATTCGGCCCTTCGAGCCAGCACCGCCATTCATTGCGATCATGGCTTGGTATGAATGTAAAATTGTCCATAGTGTGTTGGATAGTGTTAAAGTGAGGGGATCGCTGGCCGGTACAGACTCTGTGGGCCAAAGGGCCTGTTTCTGCGTTGTATTTCTAAACTAAACTAAGCTAAACTAAACTACTATCTATCTCATTGGTGACCCTCAGACTATCCTTGATCGGACTTTGCTGGCTTTACCTTGCACCAAACTCTGTACAAGTTTTTAGAGAGTATGAACGGGAGAGAGGTCTGACCATGAAGCTCTCCCAACGTGCCACATTCAATCTCAACTAAGGCAGCAGTTCGGGCCCTACAATTATTCATAAATAGCTTGGAGAAGATAAGAAAAACAACCGTTCAGAGTTGATTACCACTAAAAGATGAGCTAAGTTGAGACTGCCTCTGTCATCATCACACTGATTGGATGGAGAGGGAAGTGGAGGGGCCCATCTAAAAAGAATATTGTTTGACCCCTCTGGCACATCAGTGGTTTTAGGTGGGAGGAAAGGAAGATCGTAATAGAGATATGTTTCTTTGATGCTCGGCATCACGCCCACACCATCATCAATGCACAATGCTGAACTGTGCCCTGGCAGGTTCAATGCAGATGAATTAATGAAAGGCCATCAGCCGGAAATGTCACTAGATGGTGTCAGACCGACTGAGCATTTCTTGTTTTCTATTATTATTTCAGATTTCCCCCACCCACTGTTTTATTTGCAGCACTGGAATGGTGGCGCAGCAGGTAACACTGCTGCTCACAGCTCCAGGCACCAGGTTTAAGCCCGACCTCAGGTGCTATCTGTGTAGAGTTTGCATGTTCTCCCATGGCTACTGGATGCTCAGTTCCCATCCACATCCCAAAGAAAGGCTGGTAGCTTATTTGACTCCAGAAAGAGATGCCTTTAATGTGGGAATCAAAGGGAAGTAAAGAGGGGGGGGGGGGGGGGGGGGGGGGGGGGGCGGGGGGGGGGGGGGGGGGGCGGAACTGATGTTATTGTTCTATTGAGCCAGCAAAGACTAGATGGGCTAAATGGCCACCTCCTCCATTACAGTGTTAGTTTATTTTGTTTGTGTACCACCCACAGAGTGAACTTCAGCAACTCATCAAGGTCCCTTCTCCAGTATCTCTTCTCAGTACAACCCTCTCTACTTTAGAGATACAGCGTGGAAATAGGCCCTTTAGCCCACCGGGTCCACGCCGACCAGCAATCACCCCGTACACTAGGACTATCCTACACACTAGGAACAATTTACAATTTTACCAAATCCAATTAACCTACAAATCTTTGAAGTGTGGGAGGAAACCGGAGCACCCGGAGAAAACCCACTTAGTCACAGGGAGAACACACAAACTCCGCACTGACAGCACCCGTAGTCAGGATTGATCCAGGGTCTCTGGCACTGTAAGGCAGCAACTATACTGCTGTGTCACCACCCTGTACTTCTCTGGGGCAGATCTGAGGGATATTTGGACATGATGTACCTGAGTTGCTGAAGTGCCCAAACCCGTTGTCCAGAGTGACTTGTTCTGCACACTTTGTCCTGGGTGGGTGTGTGACTGGAATCCAATGGCCCCATTAGAATGCTGAGCTGAAAGGAAAACACAAGCAGGTTCAGCCCTCTCCCTGTGTGACATGGAACGCGTGCCCTGAACAATTAGTCAGCCCAGTCTAACCCACACGCACACACACACGTTACACTGAATCAAGAACAAGGTGAGAATTTGCAGCGAATTCCAAAACATTATCAAGTTTGGTGAAATATGCAAAAAGCAATTGATTGATTTTACAACGCTTGTGTTGTTAATTAAATGCCAGTGAACATGGCCATGACTCAGGAGTTAGCATCTGTACAAGAATGAAATAAAGCAGAAACAGGTACATGGATAGGCAAGGTTTAGGGGGAAGATAGACACAAAATGCAGGAGTAACTCAGCGGGACAGGCAGCATCTTTGGAGAGAAGGAATGGGTGATGTATTGGGTCGAGACCCTTCTTCAGACTGAAGATCAGTCTTTAAACCAGCATCTTTGACTTAAACCAGCATCTGCAGTTCTTTCCTACACAAGGTTTAGAGGGATATGGGCCAAAACGCAGGGAGGTAAGACTAGTATAGATGGGCCATCATGATCAGAATGGATTAGTTGGGCCGAAAGCCCGTTGAATTATATCAATGACGCTAAAACAAGAACTGAGGCTCAGAAAAGTTGGAGCCAGGGGAAGTCCGGCAGAGAGACGGTGTCGCAGCGGTTAAGTTGCTGCCTCACAGCGCCAGAGACCCAGGTTCGATCCTGACTATGGGTGCTGTCTGTATGGAGTTTGTACGTTCTCCCCGTGACCACGTGAGTTTTCTCCGGATTCTCCGGTTTCCTCCCACATCCCAAAGACGTGCAGGTTTGTTGGTTAATTGGCTTTGGTAAAATTGTAATTTGTCCCAAATGTGTGGGCAGAACTAGTTTATGAGTGATCATTGGTCGGCACGGACCCGGGGAAGCGAAGGGCCTGTTTCCAGCTCTGTATCTCTAAACTAAAAAGTTGGAGAGCAGAAAGCCGCCAGAGTGGGAGTAAGGAAGTGTCCAGGAGCAACCAGCTTGTCTGGAGGAAGGAGGCTATCTGGGAATAAGCTGATTGCCAGGAAATAGGTAGCCCTTCCCGGAGCAAGCAGAGAACGGCCTGACTGAAAACTGAGACTGGGAAAGACTGACTATGGAGAGTCTGGCATTATGGTGAGAGCTGCCAGTCTGGGACTGACTGGGCAATTGAACAGGAATTAGCTGGTGTCTATAAAATCCTAGGTGTGTAGCAAAGCTCTCTGCAAGCCAAAGAATTATTCTTTAAGTCTACTTTATTTCCAATGTGCAAAAAAAGTGATTGACGAACTACATTTGAGATGAATGCACAAAAAAACACGAGTAAAAGTCTGGGATTCTGAACAATTTATGGAGAAGTTAAAGGGAGATCTGCTAGAAGTTTATAAAATTAAGCGAAGCATAGATCAGGTGGACAGTCAGAACGTTTTACCCAGGGTGGAAATTTCAAACAGTAGAGAACAGAGTTTTAAGGTGAGAGGGGCCAAGTTTAAAGGAGGTGTATGGGGCAGGTTATTTTTTAGTGTCAAGTGCCTGAAACACGCAGCCAAGGGTGGTGGTGGAAGCAGAAATGATAGTGGTGTTTAAGAGGACTTTAGATAAGCACGTGATTATTCAGGGAATGGAGGAATATGTATCACGTGCAAGCAGAGGAGATTTGTTTAACTTAGCGTCATTATCGGCACAGACATTGTGGGCCCTGGGGCCGTGGGGCCTGTTCCTTGTGCTGTGCTGCTTTCCATGTTCATTGTAACCTACATCTCAATAGATGTAGGTCACAATTTAACATGTCCTCCAAAAGGCGGCACAGCACCCACTGCCACACCCAAGCATCCATCCCGCACCCCCTTCTCCCATCTCAGCACTGCTTTGAAGCACAAACCAAGGAGCCACGTTTTTAAAGTCATGTCTTTAGAATGGCTTTTTAACTTGCTCCCATCCAACTAACTGATCCACTGGTGGTGAATTATTTTGGAAGATGTCACAGCAGTTTTGCAAACAACCACGTGAACGAATTAGATCTTGCAAACATGAAGGGAACGACTCATTTGTTTTGGTGGTTTTGGTTGTGGGACAGATGTCGCCCTGTTAAGGGGTCTCTTCTGCAAACGGCACAATTGGATCATTTTATGACCATCTGAACAGATTGGAAGAGGCATATCTTCAGAAATACAAGCCTCCCTGAACACGCTCCGGGTTCCATCACAGAGCCCAGCCCAGGTTTGGTTCAGTTGATAACATACTTGCTACTGAGTCAGAAACTAAAGTCCAAACAGCCAAATCAAACTTAACAAAGACCAACTTGTGTGGGGTGGAACATAAGATAGAGATAGAGACAGTGAGAAATGAATGGACGCTCATAGATATGTAAAAGTCAATTGACTTGTGCAATAGACTCATGCAAGATATCTTGATGCTTCCGATATCTATTAAAAACAAGTGATAATATTAAAAGTAGACAAAAATGCTGGAGAAACTCAGCGGGTGCAGCAGCATCTATGGAGCGAAGGAAATAGGCAACGTTTTGGGCCGAAACCCTTCTTCAGACTGATGCTAATAATATTAAAACCTATTCTAACATAAGACAGGACAAAGGGATGGAGCAAATAAGTTAAACTGATTCAAATGCAGCATGCATCATTCTGCAGTACAGATAGATCAAATGCTTCCAATCTCCTCCTGCCCACTCGCCAGTTGGTTTGTGCTATTTGATCATAGCTCTGATTTCAGAGGCAAATGGCAAATGAAACAGACACTCCATCCTCAGACCAAACCATACAGATGGCTGAATTTTAATTAGCAGAGCAGAGCATCAATCATTCATATCAACAGCAGATTGTATCACTTTTCTCACTGCAATAATCTGTTCATTTGCCTCCTGTTGGCATAGCTACAAAAATAGTTCCATACGCAGCAGCCAGCACAGATGAGTCTAGAGGCAGATGGGCCGTTGCCTGTACAGACCTTGAGTTTAGTTTAGTTTAGAGACCTTCGGCCCACCAAGTCCGCACCGGCAAACGTATGAACACTATCCAACACAAACTAGGGACAATTTTTACACATACACCAAGCCAATTAACCTACAAACCTGTACGTCCTTGAAGTGTGGGAGGAACCCGAAGATCTCGAATAAAACCCACTGTGTCATGGGGAGAACGTACAAACTCCGTGCAGACAGCACCGGTAGTCGGGATCGAACCCGGGTCTCTGGCGCTGCAATCGCTGTAAGGCAGCAACTCTACCGCTGCACCACCACAGTGCAGCCCTAATTCCATCTGAAGATTGTCTGACTGACTGTGGCCCAGACTGTGGTTTCAACAAGGAGATGTAGCATAGTTACTGAAGTAAAGGTGCAAATGCAGCAGCTATTTTGCACATAACATGCTTCTAATCACCTTGATCGCCTACTTTTTCTTAAGGCTGTATATAGTGACGCTACTCAGTCAGGAAAACAAGAGATTCTTGGTGATTCCTGTGCCAAACAAACATGGTGGCCTGGCTATTATGCACTTCATTTGCTTCGGGATGCATCGCAGCTTGGTTTTGGAACTGCTCCATCCAAGACCGCAAGAAATTGCAGCAAACTGTGGACGCTGCCCAGACCATCACACTAACTAACCTCCCTTCCACTGACTCCATTTACACCTCACACTGCATCGGCAAGGCCAGCAGCATAAACAAGGACTAGTCGCACCCTGGCCACTCCCTCTACCCCCCTCTCCCATCAGGCAAAGGGTATAGAAGTGTGAAATCCAGATTTGGGGACAGTTCCTTCCCAGCTGTTATTAGGCAACTGAACCATCCTCCCGCAACCAGAGAGCTGCCCTGAACTACTATCTACCTCATTGGTGACCCTCGACTATGGTTGATCGGACTTTGCTGGCTTTACCCTGCACTAAATGTTATTCCCTTATTATGTATCTGTACATTGTGAATGGATCGATTGTAACCATGTATAGACTTTCCACTGACTGTTCAGCACGCAAAAAAGCTTTTCACTGTACCTCGGTACACGTAACAATAAACTAAACAAAATTAATTTACGGCAATGATCCTCTTAATTTACTGGCTGTAAGTGCTGTTTTTCAGATGAGATGGTGCCTTCTCTACATTCCCGAGTGAACAAAAGATCCTAGAGCACTATTTCTAAGAAAGGTAGTGGAGTTCTCCCCAGGTGGCCTGCCCAATACTTGTCCCTCAATCAACATCAGTAAAGCAGATTATTTGGGTATTATCAGATTGCTGTGTTTGGGAGGTTCCTTTATCTAAATGGTTGCAATATTTTCTATACTTACTGATGCCCACACTTCAAAAGTACTTCCAAAGTTTGTCTGTTTCTAAAAGGGCCTATTCTTTACTTTTTTTGTTACTTTTTTTGTATATCTTTCATTCATTTGTTCTGAATCTCTCTATATCACCTTCTATATCTCTTGTTTCCCTTTCCCCTGACTCTCAGTCTGAAGAAGGGTCACAGGTTGGCGGGACTGTCATATGAGGAACGATTGGAAAGAGTGGGCTTGTATTCACTGGAATTTAGGAGAGAGGGAATCTTATAGAAACGTATAAAATTATAAAAGGACTGGACAAGCTAGCAGGAAAACATTTCCCAATGATGGGGGAGTCCAGAATCAGCGGCCACAGTCTAAAAAAGGGGGAGGCCATTTAAAACTGAGATGAGAAAAAAAAATATTTCACCCAGAGATTTGTGAATTTGTAGAATTCACTGCCACAGAAGGCAGTAGAGGCCAGTTCACTGGATGAATTTAAAAGAGAGTTAGATAGAGCTATAGGGGCTAGCGGAATCAAGGGATATGGGGAGAAGGCAGGCACTGGTTACAGATTGTGGATGATCAGTCATGATCACAATGGCAGGCTCGAAGGGCCCAATGGCCTTCTCCCGCACCTATTTTCTGTGTTTCTATGTCCCGAAACATCACCCATTCCTTTTCTCCTGAGATGCTGTCTGACCCGCTGAGTTACTACAACTTTATGTGTCTATCTAAAGTTCTATATTACTTTATGGCATCTAGATGATGTGAAAGTTGCTGCTTAAATTGAAATATTTGTCATTGTTCTGATCAAACTCACTCGCTCAATCCAGTCTCATTCTAGCCTCTCAAAACTCATTCAACTAACTGAAAATCTGTGTCCTGCGATCACTCAGACACACTGGATGAGAGGAAAAAAGAACAGTTATTTGGTAATTCATAGCTGTAGTATAAATTTAGAGAATCATCTACAAGTGTGGGGACAAACATTTTAAAGGATATTACAGTGTATTTGACAACATCCTAAGAGGTAACCCAAGCAGTTGATGTACTGAGCACATCTGCAATACAGCAAGACAAAAACGCTAATATAGCATTTTTCTCAAACATGCATCATTGACAGTGAGGGATGAGAATAATATTAAGACAAATGGGAATAATATGAAGACAATTGAGAAAGATCATGGTTAAAATAGCAAGTTTACAGATGCAGATTGAATTACGAAAAAATAGATTTTGAGGCAGAGAAAGGAAATTACAGAAATCAAAGCCACAGTTGTAAAAGGAGCAGCCACTGAAGGTGAGGCAAGTAAAAGTCAAAAGAGTTTAAGAGGCCAAAGTTGGTGGAGCACAAAGAACTTGAAAATGCACGAGATTACAGATTGCTATCACACACTGGATTGAACACCTAGACCAGCAGGTGTTCTGGCAAGAACAAATCTGGTCAGATTAACTATCTGGCAAGTACAATCTGATCAGGTACAGCTGAGACAGGTGAGGTCCACATTATGGCTTCAGTCTCCACGGGATTGTTGTTGTTCGGGTTTCTGTTCTCTGCACGGAACAATATTTTACCTGAACCAACTTACCTATTCAAAGGATACTTTTATTCTTGACCTGGCCAGCTAACCTAGTTCAGCGTGTAATTTGTTGTAATCTCTTCTTCCATAAATCTCCTCAATGGATTGTGTGCCAATCTGTCGCCATAGCAACATTCATTGGAGCCAACCAATAAACAAACTGCTCCACGTTTAACTGTTCCCTCGTCATCACATCTCCAGCTCCACGGGTCCTAGTTAATAGATTTCTATTCCGATGTGCAGGAAGAAACTGCAGATGCCAGTTTACAGAGAAGACAGACACAAAATGCTGGAGTAACTCAGCGGGACAGGCAGCATCTCTGGAGGAAAGGAATAGGTGAGGTTTCAGGTTGGGCCCCTTCTTCAGACTGAAAGTCAGAAGGGAGGGAAGACTGGAGGTATGAGCTGAGATCCTAGAGCGTATAGGATCTTTGGGTATGAGGAGGTCGTCACATAAGCATACGAGATGTGCAGTGAAATGAAAAGTGGCAATGCTTGTGGATTGTGCAAAAAAACTACAAAATAGAATGGAACAGAATCAGTAATTACATATTTGTGGGAGGAGAAAAAAAAAGAAAAAACAGCAATTTTGAAAAGACACCACACAACAGTAAATTGGTACTGTAAGTTAGTCCCTGGTGAGATAGGAGTTTACAGTCCTAATGGCCTCTGGGAAGAAACTCCTTCTCATCCTATTTGAGGTACGAAGAGCAAAAGAATAAAAGATATGAAAAGAACAAATCAAGGCCAGCAAGGATGATCAAGGAAAGTTAGAGCCCACAATGGTCCGTTGTTGGTTGTGGAAGAGGTGATAACGAGGGGGGTGCGAACAGTGAAACTTAGCAGGACGACGGTGAAACGAAGGATGTCTAGGGTGGGGGAGGGATGGAGAGAGAGGGAAGGCAAGGGTTACTTTAAATGAATATTAATTTCTCTAATTTAAGTAACCCTTGCCTTCCCTCTCTCTCTCTGTCCCTCTCCCACCCTAGTTATTCTACTAGTTTTATTGTTGTCCTGCCTAGTTTCACTGCTTATACCTCCTTGTTATCACCTTTCTATTCCTATTCATTACCCAAACTGTGCACCATTCCCATGACTACAATACTATTTCAATTTGCCACCCAGTGGCATGAAAATACCCTGCAATATCAAAACTCACCCAAGAACAAGCAGCAAGAACCCACCCAGGAACAAGCAAATGATGCCATTCTAATTGGATTGGTGAAAATGCCGATGAGCTTCATGTGAGCAAATTTGGCATTAAATATAAAGGTGAAAAAAAGTTTTGATAGACTACTGGAAAGTTAAACAACAAGGTTATTGGATTGGCTAAAGGAAGCAAGACGGTCTGAAGAAGGGTCTCAACCCGAAAAGTCACCCATTTCATCGCTTCATAAATGCTGCCTGTCCCGCTGAGTTACTCCAGCATTTTGTGTCTATCTTCAAGATAAAGCAAAGCTTGCTTCAAAATCTTCTGTTTAAGAAGGAACTGCAGATGCTGGAAAATCGAAGGTAGACAAAAATGCTGGAGAAACTCAGTGGGTGAGGCAGCATCTACGGAGCGAAGGAATTAGGCAACGTTCGGGTCGAAACCCTTCTTCAGACCATCTGTATATCCAATAATGAATTTGGGAAGAACTTCTTCATCCAGAGAAGGATTAGATAGCATAGCTCTCTATCACAAATAATAATTGGGTTAAATAGCATTCATCTCTTAAAAGAGAGGTAACGATGTGGAGTGCAGTGGTGCAGCTGGTAGAGCTGCTGCCTTATAGCGCCAGAGACCCAGGTTCAGTTCTAACCTCAGGTGCTGCCTGTGTGAAGTTTGCACGTTCTCTCTGTGACCTTGTGGATTTCCTTTGGGTGTCTGTAAGCATTTGACAGCACTGAGCCTGAACTCGCTGGAGTTTAGAAGATAGACACAAAAATGCTGGAGTAACTCAGCGGGACAGGCAGCATCTCTGGAGAGAAAAATGCTGGAGTAACTCAGCGGGACAGGCAGCATCTCTGGGTAATGTTTCAGGTCAAGACCTTCTTCCATCAGAGTCTTGTAATATTGGAACAGCAGTAGACAATTTGTACTCAGTGAGCTCACATGAACAGCAGAGGTTGATGACCACAAAGTCTTCTGTACTGACATTGACTGAGGAATCATATTAGCCAGCACACCAGGGAGAATGCACCTGTACCTCTTCGAACAAGTCGCATGGAATATTTTGTTGCCTCCTGGGTAGGCTGGTTTGATTTAACATTTCAGCTTACAATATTGTACATCCTAGGTACTGCACCGAGGGTCAGTCCAAATTATGTATTCAATTCCCAAGGGAGATGGTTGAGGTCGAGGGCATACAACTGGTTTTGTCCAACTTTTGAAAAAAGAGAGACACGCAAGAAATCTGAGCAATTTCAGAGCTCACTCACCCACCCTCACCCTCAAAGCAAGTCAGAACAGTGAAGGAGAGGAGAGAATTATTCAATCAGATTCGGAGGAGCTTACTGTCTGAGCTGACTAAGGAGGCCAGAAGAGTTTACAAAACTGGAGTAAAATGGAGCTGTGTAAGTATTTGTAAATGTGAAGTATTTTGAAACCATTATCACTCTGATCTGGCCAGCTGCCATGAAATAGCTTCTGCTCTATTAAATCTGGTTTAATGTCTTTTTTGAAAGATGCACCTCTGACCAAGCAACGATTCCTCTGTGGAGACACAAAAGTTGGCAGATACTGGAATTCTGAGCAGAACACAAAGTGTGAGGGGAACTCAGCAGGTCAGGCAGCAACAGTGAAGTGGATGGCAAGGAGATTTTTCGGGTTGGGACCCTTCTTCAGACTCGACCCGAAATGTCACCTGTCTATTCCCTCCACAGATGCTGCCTGACTTGCCGAGTCCTTCCACGCTTCGTGTTTTTCCGAGCAATCTCTCAGTTGCGCAGGGGAGTTTCAGTCTACAATATTGTGCTCAAGCTAAACTGTCCACGTACATGCAACTTAAAATGTGAACTTACCACACTAACCAAACCTGACTTATGGGTTCAGAAAGAGGCATGGTCCCAACCCAAAACATTGCTTATCCGTGTCCTCCAGTGTTGCCTGACCCACTGAGTTACTCTGGCACTTTGTGTCTTTCTTGACTTGTGGGTGTTCCCATTCATAATTAGATCCCCTCTGGTACTTTAGAGACCAGCTTGATCTTGATTGAACATCAACTCATGGCATTATTAGATATTAACATGCAAACTAATACATCAGTCATTGGATTAAGGGTCTGGTCCCGTAATATTATCATCTCACAGATTGTCACAGACCATCTGAATTTGCAAAAACAATGCTTTATACATCCTGCTGAATTGCATTACTTTGTAGGAAGTACTTTGATGTTAAGAGATTTCCAATGGTATTGATCGTGGGTTGCGATAATGTATTCTATTGCTAAAAACCCTCCCATACTACTGTGCAGAAAGACACGCTGCCTGAACTACAGTAGATCTCCTCCTAAGTTTGCATTCATCAGTATCTAAGCAGCTTTGTTGGACTTAGGTTGACCCCCCCCCACAGCGCTGTTCATGTGATGGAGGAGACTGGAGGAGGAGACCTTATTATCTTATAACATTATGAGAGGCATAGACTGTCGCCCTTTATCCCAGGATGGAATAATCAAATAGTAGAGGGCATACCTTTAAGGTGTGAGGAATTTAAAGTTTCAATGAGCTGTGTAAGTCTTTTTACACGGAGGGTGGTGAGTGCCTGGAACGTGCTGCCTGGTATGCTGGTAGAGCAGATACGACCATAACATTTAAGAGACGTTACGATGGGCATATGGATATACAGGGAACGGACAGATATGGATAATGCGCAGGCAGATAGGATTTGGCCTGGACATTGTCTTCGGCACAAACATTGTTGTGATGTGCTATTCTATGTAATGCAAGATTTATAGGTTTCCGGAGCACATTTCACTCCTGAAAGGCTCAGATATGTTCATTCACATCATAAAGAGGTGTAGGATATTCCCTTCCCCTATCAACACCATAAGAAAATATGAGATGTATCTTTCAGGGTTACATTAAAGACAAACTATTCCTTCTCGCCTCCTGCAGGAATCAGGAGAGGACAGGTAAGACCTCTGTCCCACCCTCGGCAATACGGCAAAGACAGATTAGAACTTGACTTTCCCCCAATGCGTGAAGGACAGAGATTTGAAACTGAGTCCCCATTCATCCTCCTCACACACCTTCCATTGACTTTCACCAACCACAACAAAGACTTGAATTTCTTCACCACTTCCCAGATTTTTGAGGAGGTTTCAATATGCTCCAGAGCCAATGCCGTCTCATTCACTGCTGTAACGTCGGAAACTCAATGACTAATTTGCCACACAGCAAGTCAAGTCAAGTCACTTTTATTTATAAGGCACATTTAAAAAACAACTCGTCAGCCAAAGTGCTTTATATTGGTGTAAGAACAGTATAACAAACAACAGTGATTCATAGATTAAATACAAGCATCACTACATACATATAGCCCTCGCTCAGAGGACGTCAAGAAAGGCTTGGGAGTAGAGATGAGTTTTTAGTCTCGACTTAAAGAAGTCGATGGAGGGGGCCGTTCTGATGGGAAGAGGGATGCAAGCGTTCAACAAACAGCAAAGTGACAATAAGCAGACAATACGTCCTTTTTATTGACATTGATTGAGGTGTATTGGCAATAAGGGGAGGAAGGACAAACCTAAAAAGACCACAGAATACATGGGAGAGAAAAAGACTGTTAGAGACAAAACACAATGTGTTGGAGTAACCCAGCGGGCTCGTCAGCATCTGTGGATGGAAAGGGCAGACAATGTCTCAGGTCGGGACCCTTCTTCAGATGGTCTGTGACAATCTGTGAGATGATAATACTGAAGCTATATGGCTTGGGTTAAATCAAAAGAACCGTGCTCATGAATGTGACATCAAACAATGTTGGCACAATCTGCAACTGATGTCTTTATTGATTCCAATCAGATCTGAGCAGAAGTTATCACATCTGTTGGAACAGGTCGTCTGTCAGGTGTACAAAAGCTGAAGTAAATGTAGTGGTGTTGCAGTAAGTACATTTTGTACATAAACTTTGTTTTTTTTACACTATCATTGTCTAATTTATTTAGAATAACTGATAATTATTGCATATTTATTGTCGTCGTTCCGTCTAATGTTCCCGTAAAGCTGCAGCAAGTAAGAGTTTCATTGTTCTGGCTCCTATCTGATACATGTGACAAATAAATGATCTTACTCTTGTATTTTGTAACCGGATCAGAATATCTCAGGAATCATGTAAAGAGCAGCCACTTACCTGGGGGCAATGGGTGAATTTTCCTCTTCAGCTGTTTACTGGACTTGGGAAAGACAGGCATTGTAATCCTCACCTTTCTTCAACATCCATTGTCTTTGTTCGAGAGTTTCCTACCTGTAAGATTTAACAAAGGTGACTGACGCTGCGGGTATATGATGTTAGTAACCCTGCCCATCGTCCACTGCACATTATGCATTTTGCGCTCATTGGCAGTGTGGAATCTCCGTCAGTCTCCAGGAAGGCTACATGGCAGTCCTACCCCTTGTTGCCACCAAGGGTTTGTGTTACACTCGAGGGAAATGCTGATTAACTCATTCTCAGGCCTAGCCTGGGGTGTTGAAACAGTACCATTTTGTTGTACAATAAATCTCCGGTGCTGTAGAGCAATAAAACTATGAATTCCATTCCCAATATTTGTTGTACCCACGAGAAATCAGCAAGATGTTTGAAATAGTTTGATCTTGAGATAAACTCTGCATTGTGCTTTAAGTGCCTCTGATCCATCAAGCATTAAAATACTTATCCCCTGCATCAAAAATACAACTGTGTATTAGATAGGTTACATTTATTTACCTTGCTAGTGGGGCTCATGTTGTCAACCTCCCCGTGGTGCGCCCCGTCAACTGACATCAGTCAGACGAACCACAACAAACAGAGACAGCAACAGCGCCGCAGCTTGGCGCCAACCCGGAGCGTGCGCCCTTTTTAGGGCAGGCACCTACGGGTGTCGAACCGAATGGCATCACCCTGCTGCAGACTTCTGCTGCCACAAACGCAAGAAGAAGAACCTTGCTAGTCTTATTCGTTTTAACCTGGCATCATTTTCTGGCATCACCTGGTAAACACCTACCTGACCTCCCGGTGGCTCAGCACTTCAACTCCCCCTCCCATTCCCAATCCGACCTCTCTGTCCTGGGTCTCCTCCATTGCCAGTGAGCAACACCGGAAATTGGAGGAACAGCACCTAATATAATGGCAGTATGGAATCTCCGTCAGTCTTGGGGAGCCTGCATCCGGCGGGCATGAACATTGAATTCTCCCAATTTTGTTAGCCCTTGCTGTCTCCTCCCCTTCCTTAGCCCTCGAGCTGTCTCCTCCCATCCCCCAGCCCTCGGGCTCCTCCTCCTCCTTTTTCCTTCCTTCTCCCCGCCACCCCCTATCAGTCTGAAGAAGGGTTTCGGCCCGAAATGTTACCTATTTCCTTCGCTCCATAGATGCTGCTGCACCCGCTGAGTTTCTCCAACATTTTTGTGTACCTTCGATTTTCTAGCATCTGCAGTTCCTTCTTGAACAAACAGCTAACAATGGCCCGTTTCCATTATCGTCGTTACTTTTTTGCATATTTTTAATTCATTTGGTCTATATTTCTCGTTTACCTTTCTCCCCGACCCCCTGTCTGAAGAAGGGTCTCGACCCGAAACATCACCCATTCCTTCTCTCCAGAGATGCTGCCTGGCCTCGTGGAGTTACTCCAGCATTTTGTGTCTATCTTCAGTTTAAATCAGCATCTGCAGTTCCTTCCTACACTTCACTTGCTTCTTATTATAATCAAACCCCTACACTCCCCACATACTGCAAGGTGATGTTTTCAATTGACCAAAACAGTGGGCAGAAAATGGAATAGTTATTGAATTTTCTTTTGTCAAGCATATTAAGTTAGATCATTCAGGACTGAAACTAAAAGATAGCTGACATTTGGAAATAAAAACTGGGTGAAATAAATTGGGTCAAATTTCCTTAAAATAATTATCAATTAAATTAGTATTTTCCTCAAATGCCCCTACTACAAAACAACTATTGGCTTCTCTTGACCATTGGATGTGAATTAATTTCTGACCTATACAAGTTTGTATTAACTCCAATGCTACAGAAAAATTCAGGCTGATCTTTTCCTTAGTGATTGTAAGAATTCAGACCAAAACGCGTCTCATCAATAATTTGGCATTTTGCACAAATAATGGTTTGCTCCAGAACAAAGGAAAACAAACTGCTGGACTGTTCAACCGCCTAAATAAATATGTCCCTAACCGGCGGCAGAATTCCCTATCGTGGTGTAACAAAACCTCTAGTAATAAAGGAACGGTTGTCTGTTAATCAACAATATTTAATTTTACCATTGACATGTCCTTTTGAAATCCTTAAATTGCCACAATAATCACGCCCATTGTCCATTTAAAAATATATATTTTTGGCTTACGAATCACGTGACCTTTCAACTACAGGCGATTCAACTATCATAGAAACATAGAAAATAGGTGCAGGAGTAGGCCATTCGACCCTTCGAGCCTGCACCGCCATTCAATATGATCATGGCTGATCATCCAACTCAGTATCCTGTACCTGCCTTCTCTCCATACCCCCTGATCCCTTTAGCCACAAGGGCCACATCTAACTCCCTCTTAAATATAGCCAATGAACTGGCCTCAACTACCTTTTGTGGCAGAGAATTCCACAGATTCCTTGGTATCTTGTTTCAAACCATCTTATAGACTGCTACAAGGTACTCCACACACTTGACTATTCCTGTAGATGGGGTTCTGCGCCAGTTGCAATGGCGATTGTAGAGACAGGCAGTAAGTTACCAGCAAGCTTCTGTATGTACAGTAATGGCTCATTGAACCAGCCAATGCGGCATTTTGCTACTGGTCCCGGAACAACAGACAGCCAACCATGTCATCTCTGGGTGCCCGCTCTACCACCCACTAAATGGAGCTCAGGGCCTGGCAGACATTGACACAGAGACAACAACCTGGCTGCTCAACACCCGGCTTGAGATCTAACTATTCCTTTGGTTTATGTTTCATTCGCAAGAAGAAGAAGTGCTGGTCTTAAAAGACTGTGTTGGACCCATGCGCCATTGTGACTGAAAAATGCCAGCCAGTCATTATCCGCAGAAGTCACTGATCATTGGTAGCTTTGGACAATAGAAAGACTTTGCATCACAATGCCAAAGTGACTTCAGTCAGACACTGATATTCTTGAACTAGACAATTTTCAGTCCAAATGTCATTTTATTTTAGCCATGGTGTTAAGGCATAGGAATTGCCCATTGTTTAAGACTGTTGGCCAATCTATTTCTTCAAACTGGATAATGCACGATACATCTTTAATGGAGTTTGTAACTGATCGGTGAGCCAAAGGGCCTGTTTCCATACTTTAAACTAAACTAATCATACAATGATTATCTGCAGCAGATCCATTACTGAGGCAACCAACGTTCCCAGAAATTAACAGAGTTTGGGAATAGTAGTTACAAAATGATTTTGTTATCTACCCGGGTATGTTGCATTGACCAAATGACGTCTCTTAATTTCAGTTGCTTCATTTTTCACATTTTATTAAAAGTAATCTCTTTAAGTCTAGCCTTTAATCACATCTGTTTACGTC
Organism: Amblyraja radiata; assembly: GCF_010909765.2. Taxonomy (NCBI): domain Eukaryota; kingdom Metazoa; phylum Chordata; class Chondrichthyes; order Rajiformes; family Rajidae; genus Amblyraja; species Amblyraja radiata. Next base: position 6,691,329 of record NC_045992.1, on the reverse strand, counting down.
ATCTATGTATAAATACTGCTGTAATTTCTACATTGTGAAACCAAAATGTATAAAAATGGCCTTTATTAAAATCTGACAATGTGCACTTTGACCACATGTGTTTTTTTTCTATTACAAATCTCAAATTCTGGAGTACAGAGGCAAATAAATAAATAATGGGTCTTTGTCCCAAACATTATGGAGGGCACCGTAGCTCTGGGGGCTAACAGAATCAAGGGATGTGGGGAGAAAGCAGGAATGGGATCCTGATTTTGGATGATCAGCCATGATCATATTGAATGGCGGTGCTGGCTCGAAGGGCCGAATGATCTACGCCTGCACCTATTTTCTGTTTCTATGGGTTAGAGTTTACGTTGGGAGCTGATGTTAACAGCCTCTCTTCTCGACATCCAGCTGGTGAAATTTTAAGCTTGTTCAATAAATGTGTGTGAGACGAGCAGGTCTCAAGATTTGGAGGGAATGGAAAGGTCAGGAGAAGGGATTCTAATTTAACTCTTACAAGTTATCAAGGCACAAATGTGCTTTGGGATGAATATAATCAAAGGGAAGATTGGAAAACAGAAGCGGTCCAAGGACAGACACTTTGGAGGCACAGAAGTAAAGGTGAATCATGATCTTCCACATCTACAGAGAATTCCCAAGTAACTTCATAACACCAATGGCAGCTCATGCCCCCCACCCCCCACCAGGACAATTAGTGATGGGGACATTAACTGCAGGGCTTACCAGTGACAACCACATTCCATCAGTGAAAAAGTCGTTGAAGGCTATTTTCTAAGGTAGACAAAAGTGCTTAAGAAACTCAGCGGGTGCGTCAGCATATATGGAGCGAAGGAAATAGGCAATGTTTCGGGCCGAAACCCTTCTTCAGACTATTTTCAGCTATTTTCTAGCTGGATGGATACGAGTGATATCAAGCCAATGCTATACCGCTTAGCTGAATAGTGATTGAGAGCCTTTAGAAGATACTGCAAGTTGAGAATATCAGGACTGATCAGCTATCATAGTCACAACAGCTTTTTGTCTTTCAGCATGTTTCCTCCTTTCTTCTCCCAACTTCATATTCTCTATAATTTTATCTCTTTTCTTAAGTGTTCTCTTTCTCCTGATTTTTGGTATTTTCTTCCTTCTCATGACCTCTATCCCTATTTCCTTCTCTCTCTTCTTTACATTCCCCCAAAGCTGTTTCCCTCTTTTCCTGCCCTTCTACCCTCTTCTCCCTTCTTGCACAACATCTCTCTCCCTGGCACTTCCCTCCTACCCTCTCCCTCCTTCATTTCCCTCTCACTCCCTCTGGCCCCTCTCTCTCTCTCTCTCTCTATGCCCTCTCCTCCTCCTCCCTCTCTGCCCCCTCTATCCTCTTCACCTCCCTCTCCCTCCATCTTTCTGCCTTCTCCCTCTCTTACTCTCCCTGCCCCCTCTCCCGCTCCCCCTCTTCCGCTCCCTCCTTCTTCTCCCTATCACCCATCTCCTTCTCCCCCCCTCCTCCCCCCCAATCTTACAATCCCCCCACATTTTATGCATTTGCCTCGGAGCTCACCACACCCCCCGCCTCAAGACACTCCCTACGACATCCCTCCCTTCTTCGCCACCCAGCACCCCCTCCTCAATCCCCCTCCTTCTCCCCCCACCCCCTCCTCAAGCTCCCCCTCCTCCTATCTCCACCCACCCCCGCTCCTTCTCCTCCATCCTCCTGTCTCCGACCCACCCCCTCCTCAACCCGCCCCTCCTTGCGCCACCACCCCCGTCCGCAACGTTCGCCCCTCCTTCTCCACCCACCCCCTTCTCATAGTCCCCCCTTCCTTCTCCACCCACCCCCTCCTCAATCCCCCCTCCTTCTCCACCCACCCCCCTCCTCAATCCCCCCCTCCTTCTCCACCCACCCCCCTCCTTCTCCATCCCTTCTTCTCCACCCACCCCCTCCTCAATCCCCCCTCCTTCTCCACCCACCCCCTCCTCAATCCCCCCTCCTTCTCCACCCACCCCCTCCTCAATCCCTCCTTCCTTCTCCTCCCCCTCTTCTTCTTCCCTCCATCTCTTCCACCCTCCTCTCCTCACCCTCCTCTCCTCACCCCCCTCTCCTCCTCCCTCTTCTTCTACCCCCCCCACCTCCCTCTCTCCCCCTCCCCCCCACAGACACCAGCATCTTTGACCACCAGCTTTCAAAGATCTTTGCTGCTTCTCCCTCCTCCCGCCCCCGGAAGCGGTCGTGTGCTAGTGTTTCCGGGGCGGGCGGATCGGGGGCCGGGGTCGGGTCGGGGCCGGGAGCAGCGGCGCCAGGTGAGGGGGGACCGGGTGTGTGTGTGTGTGTGTGTGAGTGTGTGAGTGTGAGTGTGAGTGTGAACCGCGGGAGGGTTCAGTGTGGCTGACGGAGGGGGAGGGGCGGGGATAGTGAGGGGAGGAGTGAAGGTGGAGGGGTGGGACGTGCTGAGGGAGAGGAATGGGGGAGGGCGATAGATGGAGGGTGGGGGTGGGGCAAGGGAGAGGGGGTGGTGAGAGGGTCTAAGGGGGGGGGCAGATAAGGGGGGTAGATAGGGGGGGTGGTGAGAGGGTCTAAGGGGGGGGCAGATAGAGAGGGGGTGGTGAGAGGGTCTAAGGGGGGGGGCAGATAGAGAGAGGGTCTGGTGGAGGAGAGGGATTGGAGGGGTGAGGGTCAATAGGGGCAGATAGAGAGGGATAGGGGTGGTGAGAGGGTCCGGGGGGGGCAGGGGCAGATATAGGGAGAGAGGGTGAGGGCTGTGGTGAAGGAAGGATGGAGAGTGATGGGGTAGAGAGAAGGGGAGAGGCAGGAATATATGATGGGAGAAGGGGGAGACAGAGGGTAGGTGCAGTAAGGGTTTGAAGGGGGGGGGGGGCAAAGAGACAGATTGCAGGTGGTGTGGGGGAGAGGAGATGATGAGATGATTGGAGGGGGACATCAAAAGCAGATGTGTGTGTAAGTAGTAATGGGTTTGGGGCTGGAGGGTGGGTTTGGGTTAGTCTGTACAAGAAAGTGTGGGAGAGAATGGAGAGAGAGAGAGTAGGCTTAACGGTGGAGAAGGGATTACAGGGGAGTGGAGATTGTCAGTGGTGTGGTGAAGTGGGTGGGGACAGAGGTGAGGGGGGTGTAGAGAGGAGGAATGTATAAAATTGGTGAGGAATTAAAAGTGGGATCAACAAGAGTGGTCAATGGGGTGAGGACTGAGAAAGACTTTAATCTAATTTTGCTGAAATTTGCACCATTTCAAATTTTAAAAATACATTCGGTGCTCAGTCCGCCCTGAGCATATTCTGGCCCTTTTCCAAGTCCTTGACATTAAGTGCAGGAATCAATGCAGGATGGGATTCTAAATGCAGAGGTCTTAATCTGTGCCCCCCTCAGGCCTCAACTCTTGCAGTTGTGACTTTAGAACATAAACAATCTCACTACAACGTTCAAAGTAAAGCAAAGAAGTTCACAGTTGTTTTCTCCACTAGATCAGTATCAATAAAACAGAATATGGCAGTCATAACATTGAAGTTTGTGGGCATTTTATGTACTGAAAGTGGGTACCATGTTTCACTGGAACCATTGCAGTGTACAATTGGTCATATAGAGCGGTTGAATGTGGACATATTTTCTTTTTTGTCAAAGGAAGGTGTAGTTGGGGTCAAATAAGGGAGGGGGAGGTGGGGTGTGGAGAGGAATTGAAATGACCAGCAACTGGCTGCTCCAGGTAGCAAAGCTGATGTGCTGTCATCGATGAGACCAAGTACAGACAAGGCACCCGCTTTATCGAGCCCCTGCTCTCCACCTGCCACGGACAACTGGAAGTCCCAGTCACTAGCCCTCCCTATCCCACACCAGTCCGCCTATCCAAATATAAACTAGCAAAATAACATTTCGCATTTCATCTCAGTTGTCTACAACCCAACAGCATGAACATTGAAGATGGACACAAAATGCTGGAGTAAATGCCCTGTCCCACTTTCCCGAGTTACTCACAAACTCTCCCGAGTTTCCCCCTTGATTCGAACTCGGAGAATTACGGTAATAGCCGTTTGTAGGTACTCGGGGCTATTTTTTTAACTTGTGGACATTTTTCAACATGTTGAAAAAACGTCCCGACTTACCTGATGCCCCGAGTTCCTACGGCTGGCATTACAAGTCGCTACAAAACATCTACGGACTCCATCGGGCTCCTATGAGCTCACTATCTTCTGAAGCAGCGAATTATACATAAATATAACCAAGTTAGACTCAATTCAAGATTCAAGAGGGTTTATTGTCATTACAGCCATATACACAGTACACAGTGCAATGAGATAGCGTTTCCCTGGAACCTCAGTGCTCCATAGAACACAATTGGACAACATGCTACATATATAGATATACTAAGCTATACACATGGTGCAAAACCTTCCTTACTAAAGTGCAACAAAGTAAATAGAAAATGTGCAAAACAGCAACGTGGGATAGTAGATAACAGTGCAACAGAGTGCAATGTACACAAACCAAATGTGCCGAGGGTGCAGTGCAGAGTTTACATAGCAGCAGAGATGGGGGGAGGGGGGGGGGGGATTCAGATCAGTTCCAGAGCGTTGAAGAGTCGGATGGCCTGGGGGAAGAAGCTGTTGCATAGTCTGGGTGTGAGGGACCGTATGCTTTGGTACCTTCTGCCAGAAGGGAGGGGAGAGAAAGGTTTATGTGAGGGGTGGGTGGGGTCCTCCGCAATGCTGGTTGCTTTGCGGATGCAGCGTGTGGTGTAGATGTCTGAGATGGGGGGGGGGGAGAGAGAGACTCCGATAATCTTTTCGGCTGTCCTCACTACTCGCTGCAGGTTCTTACGGTCCATGCTGGTACAGTTTCCAAACCAGGCAGTGATGCAGCTGCTCAGGATGCTCTCTATAGTCCCTCTGTAGAATGTGGTGAGGATGGGGGGCGTGAGGTGGGCTTTCCTCAGCTTTTCTCAGGAAGTGGAGACGCTGCTGGGCTTTCTTCACAGTGGAGCCGGTGTGGAGTAGATAGGGCAAAAGGGAAGATACAGAGCGCGGAATATAGTTCTGACATTTCCAAGAGATTAACTTTGCTGAAGAACAGGCTTGTTCTGCTCAATCAATGTTCATAAGCCAGCCATGTGATGCTTGTGGGCTGTGTAATGAAATAATAAGGTCCCATCTTGAAAAGAGAGTCAAGAGCCCCGTCTCTCATTGCCACACTTTTTAATAATATTTTTTATGAGGTCTTTCGTTGCTCCCTTATACCTTTGTGCAATCCTCTGGGGTGCCCGCATCACCGTCATCCACATCATTAATAAGAGCAATAAAATGCAGTGACTCCAGCAGTGATTCTGGTGAATGGTGTTGCATACAGATACCATGAATGCTTGCCCTCATGGACAATTCTTTCTGTTGGTTGAAAGTTTACTCTGCAATTTTATTTTGGTGTGGCAGATTGTTAGGAATATTAACTAATTCAAATTCCAAATTCCAGTTGAGTTAATTCTGTAACCCACTGTGAAAAGTTCAGTCTTTGGTGAGACAGCATCTCCATTTTTATCAACGCTTCCCAAATATTTATCCATGTTTCAAAGGACATCTTCTAAAATTCCAGAACCGATTAGAGAACAAATATATATTTTTTTTAACTGGTTGGGATAACCTAAAACTAGGAACAAACTTAAAATTATGACAAAGAATATAAAGTGCTACAATAACTCATCAGGGCAGGCAGCATTTCTGGAGAAAGATACACGGTTCTGGAGTAACTCAACGGGTCAGGCAGCATCTCGGGAGAACCTAGATAGCCAAGGTAAGATTTCCGAACCGAAACGTCGCCTATTAATGTTCTTCAGAGATACTGCCTGACCCACTGAGTTACTCCAGCACCATGTGTCTTTTTTGGTAAATCGGCATCTGCATTTCCTTGTGTGGGTATATCTGAAGGTGTTATTGTGAACCTGGGCCATTCATCAGAGAAGTTTAGAGGCACTTCAATGTTGGTTAAAATTTTAGAGGTGATGGAACTGTAGGATTCTCGCTCACCAAACAGCAGTCAATTAACTGATTTAATTATTAGTTTTATATCTGAAGTTGGAGGTAAAGTGACGCAGCGGTAGAGCTGCTGCCTTACAGTGCCAGAGACCCGGGTTGATCCTGACTATGGGTGCTGTATGTATGGAGTTTGTACGTTCTCCCCTTGACCGCGTGGTTTTTCTCCGGGTGCTCTGGTTTCCTCCCACATTCCAAAGACGCACAGATTTGCAGGTTAATTGGCTTTGGTTTAAATTGTAAGTTGTCCCTTGTGTATAGGATAATGCTAGTGTACGGGGATCACTGGCACGGGCTCTGTGGGCCAAAAGGTCTGTTTCCACACTGTATCTCTAAAGTCTGAAGGAGGTGAGAATTAGATGACAAAGCGGCCTGAACAGACTCTGACGGATGAATGGCCTCTTCCTGTCTCAATCTTAATTTAGCACTAACATTTGACTTTCAGCGAAACATCTGTGACCTTGACTTGTCTTTTACCTGTTGCAGGTGTGTGTGTGATTCAGCAATGTCGGGCTTACTCGACTGGCTGTACAATGGCTTCACCAGTATGCTGCAGTTTCTGGGTAAGTAGCCCCAAGCCGTGTCCTATTTGTTTCTCTCCCTTATTCCCTTCCCTTGAATTTGGTGACTGCAGTTTGTGCATTGGGGATATGCAAAATTCACCTCATTATTCCTAATATTAATCTAACTCTGAGACACAGAACCATGGGACCCATTAGCCAGGGCATTGTTAACTGTGGACTTGGGAGCATCAGTGGTTTAATTCCAGTTAATAAAAACTGCTTATAAAATGTTTGCCTTTATAAATGCTTGCTTAGTGTCGTTTAGGAAAACTGCCCCAATTCTCAAAATATTATAAATTGAATTAATTTGGTCAATAATTTATATCATTCATAATTAAGGGTTTATTTCCTACCCTGCCATATGGATAACAACATACTATTTTTCCGATGACGAAGGGAATATCTCTGATGGGGTGAAGCCATGGTTTCTGTAGAGATAAATTGTTTATAAAATCATCTAGTTGATATGATTGATGAGGACAGTTAGGTAAAGAGATAACAAACATGTAAAAGCTGTGAAACACAGGTTAGAGCAGTTGCAGAGAATGTGGGGCTAAAACAAAAGTTGTTTGGGGTGAGGATATGTAGCCAGGCGAAGAGGGGTTGGTGTAGGGGATCTAGTTGTTCAAGGTATAGCAGAGGGTTCTCACACCCTCCTTATGTGTAATGGGGGGGATTGTACACCCATGATATAGATAAGTTGGTTGAGGCCAGAAAATTAGGACGGCACGATGGCACAGTGGTAGAGTTGCTGCCTTACAGCGCCAGGCACCCGGGTTTGATCCTGACTGTCTGTATAGAGTTTTTACATTCTCCCCATGACCTGTGTGGGTTTTCTCCGGGAGCTCTGGTTTTCTCCCACACGCCAAAGACTTACAGGTTTGTAGGCTAATTGACTTGGTAAAATTGTAAATTGTCCCTAGTGTATGTAGGATAATGTTAGTGTGCGGGGAACTTCGGTCAGCGCGGACACGATGGGCCAAAGGGCTTGTTTCCGTGCTGTATCACTAAACTGATCCCATGACACATGTAAAAGGGAAGAGGTGAAGAGCATAATCCCAATCCTCAAGAGGATTACATCATTCCAGATTCAGATGACTCTCTGAGTGAAAAAGTTGCCCATGAGGCCCCTCTTAAATCTCTCCCCTTAAACTATTGCCCTCTCACTTCAGAATCCTCTATGCTTGGAAAAGACTGAATGTTCACTTTATCCATGGCCCTCATGATCTTGTACATGGTGGCGCCGCAGTAGAATTGCTGCCTTTCAGCATCAGAGACCCGGGTTCGATCCTGACTACGGGTGCTGTCTGTACAGAGTTTGTATGTTCTCCCTGTGACCTGCGTGGGTTTTCTCCAGGATCCCCGGTTTCCTCCCACACTCCAAAGACATACAGGTTTGTAGGTTAATTGGCTTGGTATAATTGTAAATTGTCCCTAGTGTGTGTAGGATAGTGGTATTGTGCAGGGATCGCTGTTTGGTGCAGACTCGATGAGCCTAAGGGCCTGGTTCCGCGCTGTATCTTTAAACTAAACTAAACTAAATTTCAATAAGGTCACCCCTTAGCTTCCTATGCTCCAAATAAAAAACTCCCAAACTATCCAGTTTCTCCCTATAACTTGTCCACAAGCCCAGAGTAACAGTCTGGTGAATTGTGTGTGGGAATCAACATGTAAGCAGGCTGTAATAAATATTGTCGTTTTCTTTTCCCAGGTTTATATAAGAAATCAGGGAAATTGGTCTTCCTGGGCTTGGACAATGCTGGGAAAACCACCTTATTGCACATGCTGAAAGATAACAGACTGGGGCAGCATGTGCCAACATTGCATCCCAGTAAGTAGTTGCAAGGTTCACTGTCCGCTGCTGCCAGGATCTCTCTTTAACAGAGAGAAGCATTTTTCCTGCTGATGCAGCACTCTGCCTACTTGTAATTGTATCTATTCGTTGTTAAAGTTTTAGTGTTCAAAAGTAAGCACAACAAAGCAGTCTTCAAACTTAATTCCTGACCCTTGACTGTTTGCCACAAGACTAAGACTTGACTAGCGCAAACTTCATAGATTGTGACATACCCGACCACATTTCCTTAATGCAGTAATTAGTGAAAGGGTCTTGTCGTTGCTTACTTTGGCTGCATACAATGGATGAGGCCCAGGACACACAGGTCAGTGTTGGAATGGGAAGCGGGGGATTCCCACATGGATCTTTTTGACCTGGTCCTCCTCCAGTGCTGGAGTGTAGTGAGTCCTCGCCCTACCTGGAGGAACAGCACCTCACATTCCTCATAGCTTACAACCCAAAGCTATGAACATTGAATTCTCCAATCTTAGATAACCTCTCACTACTCCCCCCCTTCTAACGAGGAGCCTAAAAGAGGTAGCAACGTTTGGGGAATGAATCTCAGAGCTTGGCAGGTGAAGACATAGTTACCAATGGTAGAACAATTTGGATGTGATCAAGCAAGGAGATGCTCTAGAGACATTATTTTGAGAAACGCACAGATGGATTGGAGACCTGTAACAGATTAGAGATAGGGAGGTAAGACCATGAAGGAATTTAAAAAACAAGGATACACACATTAAAATCAAAATGTTGCTTAACTGGAAGATCAGAATGAGATGGAGCAAAGATAGTTGTGGATAACTTACACCCACTTGAGTGGAGCAATATCATGTCTGGCAGAAGGAAAAGAGGCAAAGATGGAGCCAAGTGACAATGTAAAGTAGTACCCCTCAGAGAGCAGTGGTTATTCTACACATTGGCCGAGCCATGCAGCTTTGGCAGGCTTTGTACTATACTATGTGATGCCCTCAAAGCAGGTTGGCTATCCATGTAACACAAAATGCCTCTGCAGCACAAAATCATTGCACGTGTCATGAGGCAAATGAAAAGTACACAGCAACCATTTAATTTTGATCTCTGGACTATTCAGTGGTGATTGAGCAACATGTGCTTCCGCACTGTGGGGTTCAACTTGTGATTGTGCATTTGTACAAAGCACTCTGTACTGCCCTTGGCCTGCGTGTGCATTCGCTTCTAGTTCTGGGTTTGTTTGTTCATCACATTTACACACAGACCATTGGCATTGATGGTTCTAACTTTTTTAAATTGTTGTTACAGCATCAGAAGAGCTGACTATTGCAGGAATGACTTTCACTACCTTTGACCTCGGAGGTCACGCACAAGGTATGACGCCAAAAAAAAAAGTTTTATCATGTTTGTGCATAGTAATGTGCTGCTCAATTTGTGTTGATCAGGCTTGGCATTTTCGCTGTAGTCTGCCAGCCTAATAAACTGTAAAAAAATGTCTGTCCAAAGCATATAATGAATAAATATCTACAGATTTGCAGGTAAGGAGTAATGAACCACAGGTACATGTGCCTGATCACAGTCCTGATCTTGTACTATTATTTGTGGTTTTTAGTTAAAGAATAATTACAAGTGCTCAAATATTTCTCATTCATAAATTGTTGGTCATCTGTCCTGTTTTGGCCCAGTACTGTTTTTTCTTAATTGTTCTCTGGTGAACAATCTTAGGACATTATGTGTAGTATCTGAACATTTTATCTGACAAATTATTTTTGGCACTTTGGCCTGGAAACTGCAGTTACTATTGTGTCAATTAGTGTCGTTTAGAGATACAGGGCGAAAACAGGTCCTTCGGCCCATCGAGTCCACGCCGACCAGCGATCCTCTTTCATTAACACTATCCTACACACACTAGGGACAATTTACAATTATACCAAGTCAATTAACCTACAAACCTGTACGTCTGGAGTGTGGGAGGAAACCGGAGCTCCCGGAGAAAACCCACGCAGGTCACGAGGAAAACGTACAAACTCCGTACAGACAAGCACCTGTGGTCAGGATCAAACTCGGGTCTCTGGCGCTGTAAGGTAGCAACTCTACTGCTGCGCCACTGTGCCACCCCAATTCTGAAAGTTCAATTAAATCCAAATACCACGTCTCCCTCAGAAACTTGTCCTTCGGCGAGACCACCATCTCATTCTTCTGAACTCTACTAAACCTAGGTCCAATTTGTTCTACCTTTCTTCATGGGTTTGCAAGGATATACAAGTGTGCAAAGGGATGCAGATGGGTTAAATGAGTGGGCAAGAAGTTAGTAAATGGAGCATACTGTGGGGAAACATAAGATATTCATGATTTGGAAGGAAGAATCCAAAAATCTTATTATTACTTGGAATAAAATGATAATATGTTGCGATTCAAAGGGATCTGAAACACCTCGTAACTGAAACAAAAGATTAGCAGGAAGATTAGGCACGGTGGCGCAGTGGTAAAAGATTTAACCGGTTCTTTTCCGAATGCCACAATTGAACCTACCTCCATTACCCGACCCAGGCAATGTATTCCAGATCTCAACTGAAAGGTATTTAAAAGGGAAAAGCAAATTTTGTATTACTCATGTTCACCACCACTGTGTTTTCTGACACTTCCGTTCACTGCTGCAGCCTCATCGGCTTCTGTCTTCAGGATGACCCAATTATGTAGCATCTTGAAAGTATCAAACACCTTCTGAAATGTTGTATTTAATTATTGCCCCTTGTTTACAGCCCGAAGAGTCTGGAAGAACTACCTCCCTGCAATCAATGGGATTGTTTTCCTGGTTGACTGTGCAGACCACTCGCGGCTTGCTGAATCTAAAGTGGAACTTGATGTAAGTTCAACAATGTTGACCATTTTTAGGGTATAGGTAGATCCTTCAACAGAGTGCCTTTTGATGTTGATTTTTGTGGCAAGTCGGTTCGTTCCCTCCCTTCTAATAAATGACCACTTGAAATGTACTAGTCAGGAATGTGGCACCCTGCATCTGAAGAAGGGTCTCAACCCGAACCATCACCTATTCCTTTTCACCAGAGATGCTGCCTGACCAGCTGAGTTACTCCAGCTTTTTGTGTGTATCTTCAGCACTTTTTTTGGTCTCTTTTCAATTAGCTGGGGGTGTACTGCACCTGACAGCACTCCAAGACAAAATTAAAAACAGAGCTATTTATTGCACTCCGGCACCTGGTGTGTACAGATTGGAGCAGAATAAATGTGTATGAGGGAAAGCCTTCTGCTCCTGTAATGACATTATGGGGAACTGAGACGTAGGGACAAGCAAACTCATGGCTGGTCCTGAGGTGGGGGGACCATAATTTACCTGTAATAAAAGTGATGAAGTGACAGATAACATCTTGTAACGGAGGAGTGGTTGTGATCGGCTTGCTTTCAGGTTTTGTAACTTGGCATAATAGGGCAGCTTGCTCATGACAGCAACGCTCAGGCAGTCTTGGAGCTTCGGTGCTCCACTGGCAAACTGAGTACAATTCCTACTATTACCTCAACATGCATTCAATTCACTTATTTAGATGTTACACAGTAGAATATTTAATTTTTTTAATCCAGTATGTTTGAAGGGAGTGCAGGAACAGGGGAGTAAGAGACATATAGGGGAGTTGGGATCCAAGGTCCCAATGACTGGGCAGGGAAATGGATTACCCATTTTAGCCACCAATTTTACGGATTTGTTTTGTTTCTAATGATCATGTTTCTCACGTTCATTATCTTTCTTAGGCATTAATGACAGATGAAACAATAACTAATGTTCCCGTCCTCATCCTGGGTAATAAAATCGACCGATCGGAGGCCATAAGTGAGGACAAACTACGGGAGATCTTCGGGCTATATGGACAAACGACAGGAAAGGTAATGGAAAGGCTCAAGTTTCTAAGTCATTGTATCAGTAGAGTGCACATGTAAAGAATGACCTTTTGAGGCAAAGCAACTCTGGTTGAAGAAAACATGGGAGTTTTATTATTGTCACATGTATCAAGGTACAGTGAAGAGCTTTGTTTTGCATGCTTTCCAAATAGATCGGATAATACTATACATAAATATAATCAGTTCAAACGAGTAGAATAGATGGAGCTAAGGGGCAGATACAGAGTGCAGTATATAGTTCTCAGCATTGCAGCTAATAAGTTCCCTAGACAAAGTCCAATGTCCACACTGGGGTAGAGGTGATTCAGACAGTATCCTAGCTCACGCAAGGACTATTCAGAAACCTCATAACCAAGGGGAAGAAACAGTTTGTGAGTCTGGTGGTGCGTGCTTTCACCGGACACGAGCAAGGAGAAGAAGAAATGACCAGAGTGTTTCAAGTTATTCATTTAATAACTCAGCACCCTGGCCAAGTTGTGGTGCAGGACTAGCAAATTTACCAGACAATCAGATGCTACTCCACACCTGGCGCACACACTGGGCACCGGATCTTGGCCACAGATTTACTTGCATTCCGGACCCCCCCTCCCCCAACTCCAAACAAGCACCTGGCCCACATGCTTCACAATATGTAGCCAACCTCACAAGTATGTGTATAGAAAGGAACTGCAGATGCTGGTTTATACCGAAAATAGACACAGAATTCTGGAGTATGTTAGTGGGTCGGGCAGCATCTTTAGAGAAAAGAGAAAGTGCCCGAGGAAGGATTCTGATCCGAAACGTCACCTCTTCCTTTTCTCTAGAGATGCTGCCTGACCCACTGAGTTACTCCAGCATGTTGTGTCTATGTCACAAGTATGTGGATCCATGGATAGCTATTTCTTGTTGCATTAATGACTGAGGCAGATATCTATTCATCGGGATTTCTGAATAATTGAGTATTGAATTATTGGAGTTTTACTGGTAATATTTAAACTGATGCTGGTTGCAGGATATCTTTTTAGTTAGTTCCCTATTTTCTAATAGGTAACAGGCAGACGATTTAATGCCTCATCTCTGAATGTACACATAGTACTATCCTGGATATCTATTTTTAAAATAAATTAACTTTGCTTGAGCATATGGCATTGATCAGCCCGTCTAATATTTTCCACAACTCAAATTACACACGTTGGAGCAAGTGGAACAGATTCTAATAGACGCAAATGACAGCATGTTTAGCTTGCAATATCCAAGAGCCCAGTCAGAAACTATTGGAAAATCTAGATATGTTTTTATACGGTAAAGTCACAAAAGAGCCGTAAGTATTAGTGAACATGTTGCAGCTATTTGAATGAACGTAGTTTATAAAAGAGAATAATATTAACGAGCGAGTGCCCTTTCAGTGAAACTTAGACCTGGTGTCATATAACTGTTGCTATGTTCGAGTTTACTTGGTTTCATTCACTTGTTCAGACCGGGTATCTACAAACATGGAAAAGAAAATCATTTGACACAATTATAAATAGCTTTAAAAACTCTTGGGGGGGGGGGGGGAATTTCCAGCTGGACTTTTCGTACAAAGGTAGAATCACACCTAATGGGTTGGAGGAGTGAGCCTTTGGAGCAACAGGAAAGTAGAAGCACATCGGTTTGATGCGAGAACCTCCTTGTCAGATTGCTTCCACATCCAAATCATTGGCAGAATAGTTGGTGGGGGTGCACGGAAAGACCCGCTGGTCAAGGATGACGGATGAATGGGCCCTGCATTGTCATTGCCCAGCCCTGAATATCATTGCATTTAGTTTAGTTTAGAGATACAGCGCGGAAACAGACCCTGCGCCGACCAGCGATCCCCGCACATTAACACTATCCTACAACCACGAGGGACATTTTTTACATTTACCAAGCCAATTAACCTACAAACCTGTACGTCTTTGGATTGTGAGAGGAAACCGAAGATCTCGGAGTAAACTCACATAGGTCACGGGGAGAACGGACAAACACCGTACAAACAGCACCCGTAGTCGGGATCGAACCCAGGTCTCCGTACAGCATTCGCTGTAAGGCAGCAACTCTACCGCTGCGCCACTGTGACCACCTTTATCTAAAAACATCTCCAAGCTGTCTCCAAGAAGATGAGCTGAGGACCGATTTGCACCAGAACATAACTACAGCCTGGGTAGTAACTATTCTATGTAAAAGACCCTGGGTTATGAGTGTCATCAACGTATTCTAACATGCAGTGGGATGCCAACAATCACAGATTTTGGTTGCCTGACCAACACCTCTGTATGGGGACTGGACACTGATCAAGGGAAAATAAACACAAAAAGCTGGAATAACTCTGTTGGTAAGGCAGCATCTTGGAGAAAGGGAACAGGTGAAGTTTGTGATATCTTTGTGACCCAAAACGGTGAATAGGTGATGTCTTCAGACCCGAAACGTCACCTATTCCTTTTCTAGAGACGTTGCCTGACCCGCTGAGTTACTCCAGCATTTTGTGTCTATCTTCGGTTTAAACCAACATCTGCAGTTCCTTCCTACACCCACTGATCAAGAGAACCCTGACTTTGATGATGTCGTTGCCACTTCCTCTGGCACGTAGACATGGAAACCCATTATGTGTCTGAGACCAAACAACTGAGTAGCTAGGAGCTAAAAGCTAGCAATTATAACCTTTTGTGTTTGTGGGCTAGGGAGAGCTATAAAAGGAGTATATTTCATGCTTAGTGTGTATCGTTCACTTCGCAATTTATGGAAAATACGTGGGACCTTCAAACAGTCTGACTGCAAAGGAGCAGTGAGCAAAGGCAGAACAGCAGTCAAACCAAAACTAGGTTGGTGCTGCTACTAATTAAACATTGATGATTTGCAAAGTAACTCAGCGGGTCAGACAGCATCTCCGGAGAAAAGGAATGGGTGAAATTTCGGGTCGAGACCCTTCTTCAGACTAAGAGTCGGGAAAGGGACCGAGAGATATGTACAGTGATTTAGAGAGATATAGAACAAAGGGATGAAAGATATGCACAAAAGTAATACTTTGCAGGATGCTAGTTGATGACTCTTAAATTGGAAGATTAAATCTAGTTCAACCGGTAACACTATTCAGATTAATTATCTCTGTAGATAGACTGCAGGTAGATCAAAAATAATCCTTGTTTCTAGTTTTCATTCAGTGTTAAAATGATGTTTTAAAACCATGCAGTTCAACACATTGTATGACGATATTAAGTGAGTGGCTTTTGTTTTAGCTGTGGTTCAATATGGTAACACTCTTGCCCACAAATTGGGGATTTTGTGCTCAAGTCCAACTTCATGGAGTTGAACACAAAAACTTAGGTTGACTCTCCCAATCAGTGTTCCTTCGGCACTATTCAAAAGGAAAGCTCTCCATTTTCCATCCAAACTTTGTTCCGTACTAACTAAGCACTACAAAATTGATGCGGTTTGGTCAAAATTCAACTGCAGCACCTCTGCTGCGTTTCGAACTGAGAGCCAGCCATTTGCACAGGGCACCAATGCTAAGATAAAGGGCATTCGGCCCATGATCAAAGCACATCACCATCTGCCCATGTGTTATGAAAGCACATCACTGCCCTTTCAAAGCTAAAGTTCAGACATAATTATTTTATAATTATCACTTGACATATTGATATGGACATAGTTTTGTCACCTGATTAATGATACAGATCTTGTGAGTTCACTTGTGCGGCCAGATTGCAGCCCTTTCCCTTCTCTCTCATTGCAACCCCCTCCCACCTCAAAGTTGGTTCCGTCTGCTCTTCCCTCACACAGCAAGGCTGTGTTGCTATCAATCTGGCAAGTTTAGAAGTTTTGTTATGGATATGGGTCTCGGAAATGTAAATGATAAAATTGCACATTATTAAAATATTGTGCTGCAAGGGCCCCATTGTCTGCAAATCTTGTTTTGCACGAACACTGCCCTTGACCTTGACTAGCCATATGCGGCAGCAAAGAAGATCAACAAGTAATTTTTAGATGTTCTGCCTATAGAAAGCATGGGCAGTATCCGGCAGGCAGCCTTGATCTCTGATGACGTTTGCACAAGGTTCACTTCTGTAACTTGACATTCTCCCACATGATTGAAACTCTGCCTCCCCACTCCAGCTGGCCACCTGTCAGCTCGAGGTAATTCATCGGCAGTGGCTGGTACATGGTTTGTGTTAAAAGCCAAAATTGAATTTCATCCTTTTTGTCACTGCACTCCTTGTGTACAAACGCTGAGGTAGCATGTTATTCATTGAATTAGTTGAGACGAAGATAGACACAAAGAGCTGGAGTAACCCAGCGGGTCAGACAGCATCTCTGGAGAAATGGAATAGGTGACATTTCAGGTCGAGACCCTTCTTCACCTGAAACATCACCCATTCTTTTTCTCCAGAGATGCTGTCTGACCCGCTGAGTTACTCCAGCTTTTTGTGTCTACGGTTTAAACCAGCATCTGCAGTTCCTTCCTACAGAATTCATTAAGACGTTGGTTGTCTTTCTGCTGACTGGTTAGCACGCAACAAAAAAGTTTCACTGTACCTCGGCACACGTGACAATAAACTAAACTGAACTCCGTTTTGGAGTCTTCTGTAAGGTTAATATCCAATAGGCAGTACAGCTCTCCAATTTAGCTTAGCTTAGAGATAAAGCAGCGATCCCCACACACTGACTCTATCCTACACACACTAGGGACAATTGCCAATTATACTAAGCCAATTAGCCTACAATTCTGTTTACTATTCCCAGTCATCTTGTATTTCTGTTACATACACATTTGAAGGCCATTTCCAATTTAATTGTTCATACAAGTGATTATTTAAGCTGTCTACCAAATCAGTCTTATCATTGGATTTAATTGTAAATAACATTATTGTTTAGAGATAGTACATTCTTCTAATTCACATCCCATCTTTGTATTTCACAAAAAGACCAGTAATTTTTTACACGCCAAGAATGCAATTATAGCCATTTTTAGATGCATCATTTGAAAGATGTGTTTTCAGCTGCAAAATGTGTATGTTTTAAAATTCACACTGCATGAATCTCTGCTCTATTTCTTTCATCTCCCTTTCATTGCTCCTTAAAATCTACTTCTGATCAGGCTTAAGGACTGTTAAGTCCAATTTTGACTGATAATGCTCCATTGCAAAGCATTATGATACTTGACCACATGCAACTTGCCATGCAATTACAAACTGTGACTGAATGTATGCTCGTCAGAACTCACTCACTGGTTGTCTGATGATTCCCTATCACTCCGTGAGTCTCAAACACTGCTATGAGTTTGGAGATGCAAGAAAATTAAGATGTCGGAACCTTGTGCAAAACAAAGTGCCGGAGAAAATCAGTGGGTCAGGCAGACAGACAACATTTCGGTGCTGGACCCTTCTTCAGACTCTGTTGGACTGAATTGGGGTCCAGACCCAAAACACTTTCATAAAGTAATACAGCGTGGAAACAATCTTTCAGCCCAGCTTGCCCATGCCGACCATAGTCTGTTCATGACCTCCAGAGATGCTGCCTGACTTGCTGAATTCCTCCAGCGCTTTGTGTTTTGCCACGACTTTGAATCCTGCTTGCACTGAAAGGAGCAGGACTGGAGAAACTTGTTTCTACCCACCCAATGCAGTGGCTGCAGTTAGTGAATCTTCTGCAGTAGACTGAAGGAATTAAGGATGCCCGCCAGAAAGTTGGCAGAGCCCAAGGCACCTTGAAGATGGAGCAGTGAGGAAAGGTTTATATTCTGTTTAACGTATGCAGTGGCAAGCTTGAATCTGAGCACTAAAGGACCTGTCCCACTTAGGTGACCTAATCCACGAGTTCTGGCGAGTTTGCCCTCGAATCATACTCGCAGCATGGTCTACACGAGGTTGTAGGAGGTCACTCTCCTTCATGCTCAAGAGTGGTCTCCGCGCACTCAAGGCCTCAGCTAGGTCGCGGCGGTTTTTTCAATATGTTAAAAAATGCCCGCGAGTAAAAAAAGGTCGCCAAGGAAAAAATCGATACTTTTTTTACTCGTAGGTTTAGTCGTAGTAGGTCGGCATGTTAGTCGTAGGTAATCGAGGGTAGTTGAAGGTAGTCGTAGATAGTCTTCATCATAGTCAAAGGGAGATCGAAGGAGGTCGTCTTTACTCTCCACTATTCGGTGTCCAATTTTCCCGAAGTTAGTCGTAGCTAGTCGAAGCTGGTCTTCAACATAGTCAAGGAGGTCTTCAACATGTCATTTTTTCAGACTCTTCTAAACTCGCCATTTAGGTCGCCCAAGTGGGACAGCCCCCTTAATCCTCATGAGAGAAGAAAGCAATGGAAATAAGTTGACCAACAGTATTGGGGATGTCTCACCAGGAATTCTAGTTAGACATCAACATCCTTTACACCCCATGTATGCATTTATGGACATCTGATGTAAATTGCGCACAAATTTGGAGAGGGACCTACAATATACTCAAGCTCCATTTAGACTGATTTATGATGTGTTCAGAAGAAAAGATGACAAAGTGAATGTTAATCTTTATGTGGAATAGGTTTAACTTGGCTATAAGTGATTACGTATAGCTTAGAATTTGCGTGTGGGGCATGGGGGAAATGTGAAAATGAAAGTTGCTCCTCTGGGATGCTGTGGTGACTTAATTTTGGGGTTGGAACACTGGAATATATTTGGGATTTCTTGTAAAGTCATTGTTGTGTGAAAATAATATGACCTGTTGCTGCATACATCAGGGGTATGAATGTTCCTTGCCGATCTCTTCCAGGGGGGTGTGCCATTGAAAGAACTCAACACTCGACCACTAGAGGTGTTTATGTGCAGCGTGCTGAAACGTCAGGGATATGGAGAAGGATTCCGCTGGCTGTCGCAATACATCGACTGAACCTGAGAGTAAATTATGCCACTTTGGACTGAACTAGTTTGCAGCTGTCTACATGATCTTCTTTTCCTCTCCTCTGCTTCCTTTCCAAAACAACAAAAAAACAGGTCACACAGCTGTTGACAAGATCGCAATGCCTAGCAGGGGAGGTTTCAGATCCAGGTTTTTAAAGTATAAACCTGACGTAGGCGTTTGTACCTGGTTTAACATTACAACTGTTTGCCCCGAGTGTGGCCTGTTTACAACCCCCCCCCCCCCCCACCCCCTCCCCCCCCCTCAATAATAGTCAACTGAGAATTCACACTCGAGTTTGGCTATACAATGGTCTTAGAGATATATGTGAGGATTTATTTTTTGTGCGTGTTCCTTTCTTGTGATGCTCTGTGCTCCCGAAGATATCCAGGTATATCTGCCCCTCTGGGGCCACGTCATAGAAGAAAGCATGGGTCGAATGGATGGCAGTGAACTGACCACTCTACAAAGCATTTTAACCAAATCAAGTGATAAGCTGAATAGTGTTCACAAGTCAACTATTCAAACATGTTCCCTGTCTGCGCTGATTATGGTAAGAGCCATTTTCCTGAAGCTCGGAATGGTTTGAGGCCAAAATTGAAATATGGCTGATGTAAACGTAACCATTCAGGACTTGAAGCTCCCATGAAATGAGGCTGTGGGAACTGTTTTGTTAAAATTCTCTCTGCTGCCAGTTTATTCTAAGTGGGATGTGCTTTACATACATGACATTAATATTTGAAGATATGCCAGTGGTGTTTGGACTGGTTAAATCACGATCAATTCATTAATGTGATTCAGTTTGGTTAATTATCTTACTGTCGACTCTGTGTGGCTGTAGTTGTCGTGTTGGTGTATCGTGCATCGAGGTGGATTGTAGCCAGGGTTTGAGTATGAACTGGGGATGTTTCATCAATAAACAGCCCCAGTTTAGTTTTAGGTATATATAAAACTGCATATCAGAAAACATCATATTTTAAAATTCAGATATTTAACTTTGTAATGGAATGATGACACAGTGAGTTTTATTTTGCCAATTGGGTGTAACGGGATCTTGGGAATTGGAAAATGAGCAAAGTGTGTCTCAGGTGGATAGAGTGTAATGCAGTCTGTTTGGACTTGTTTAGTGAGTCATTCTGAATAACACAAGCTGGGTGGCGTGGTTTACAAGATGGGTTTGTTGCAGAAATTATTATCTTTTAAGGGGCTCACGAACTGGTGGAATTGCCCAATATCTTGCACACTTTTAATGTAAAGCTTTTATATAAAAAATGTGAACAAATTCATACACCTGGTGCTTTTAACTGTGGAGTCAAAATGGAAGTACACAGGCTACGTAATGCTGGGAACTGTTTTACAAATATGTTCAAATAGCTCGTGTCAACAAAACCGAACAGTGGGTGCACATGGAACAGGGAATTTTAAATCTCTGTTCACTGAACTAGGTAATACTTACAAAATGAATAAGGCTGCATTATCAACGATGTGGACTGTTATCAAACAGCCATTCCACCAGGAAATTGAAGGGAATGAAAAGTGGTTGGTCAACACCATGTTATATTTTTTCTTGCTTCTAAACTTTTGCCTCTTGCACAGAATGGTGGTGTTCTTTCGCGGTTGATGAAAGGATGGAGACATTCTGTCGTGGCATTCTCCTTCTGCCAAACAAGAGAAAATCAAATCGCACCTTCTCCCTGTCGAGAAATAAATGTCTGTCTCGGGAACGCCAAGCTGGCTGTTTTCCTCTGTTGAGGCTTATTTTGCCAAACCAGACAAAGACTCATTACTTCCAGTAGATGCCATTTAATGAGAATGTTA
The DNA here is from genome assembly GCF_010909765.2 of Amblyraja radiata. Taxonomy (NCBI): domain Eukaryota; kingdom Metazoa; phylum Chordata; class Chondrichthyes; order Rajiformes; family Rajidae; genus Amblyraja; species Amblyraja radiata. The sequence continues at coordinate 6,670,351 of NC_045992.1, read as the reverse complement.
TGTTTGTACTTTATTGTCTCTTTAGGCTCTTCCATTTAAAAAACCCACATCATTTGCTCTAAATGAGTGATTGGATAAAGAAAATGTCTTGCTTGTCCCAGGAGCAAGGTCATGTTTCCACAACAGAGGCATCAGCAGATATTCATTTGAAGGGCATTTATTTATCACTGTGGCAGTCTGAGTGGATTTTCCCTTTTCCTAAGCATGACTGCAGAACTAGATATATTCTTTCCCCCTTCCCTAAAGGCTTTTGGGCTTTAAACACAACAGGTTAGTACTGTACCTGCAGTATTACTCAGTTATTACTGTTCTACATGTTTGGGGTTATTGATCTCCACTGAGAGGGTATAGGTGACTGCTTTAACATTTCACCAATCTGATGCCTTCCCCAACTTTATTCTTGCAAAAAACTAGTTCTCGCCCTCAATTTGTTCATTCTTTATGTGGTAGAAAGATAACTTGCAACGTGTATAAATGTATTATAAATCATTGCTTTATTTGAATAAATGTACTTGTATATCTTTGTGTCTTGAACTTTTGTTGAGCTATGCATTCGGCATGGGTTGATGAGCATCTAGCATCTGCTGCAACTAAAACATGTGCTGGATACTTCCACCAGTTTGTGTCTGTGAGGCACCTTAGCCCATGACTGAGCTTCATTGCTTGCATTAAGTTAATAACGACACCACAGTGACTTGATGTACAGCAGCCACAATCCCAATGAGATATATGCCCAGTTAAAGTTTATTTTCATTGCACATTGAGAAATGAATAGAGGTTAGCTGACTAACTCGAACCTTCTTCACAAAATGCCAAGAACCTTTCAACAAACACCAGCATTAATGCCACTATCAAAGGGCAGCCAAGCACTGGGGTTCACTGGACTCTACAGTTTCCAGAGCACTGCAAATTATGAATCTCCCAGCTGCACTTGAAAGTTTAAAGTAGTTTATAATATCGTTCCACTTCAGTAATCAGTTTGCCTTTCAGCCTAGAATACTTTCAGATTATTGCATTACTACCAAAATAGTTTTCCCTGATGGAAGGTCAATTTTTACAGTACCTTGAGAGGGCCTCGAGTATAATGCAATAGCAAATATGACTATATTTCAGGGTTTTGAATTCAATGTACATTCTTGTATTTAAGCTCATTATCTAGCTTGTGGATTGATTCTTGACATCAGCGTCTGAAAATTGCTCATTACTGGGTAGAAACCAATTGCAACTATTTCTAGGTCAAATCTGCCACTTAAAAAATTAATCTCGACAATTTCAATCACTCTCGATTGAGCCTGGTGAAGTCCTGTCTGCCACCCTGGGAAATGAAGGCGCATTGTTCCAAGTTCATCACTCATCCATCGGTTGGTCACACCCTGAACTCACATTAGCTCGGGTGTAATGCCGATCTTCCAACCTACCTCCTGGCAGGCCTGGGACTCTTTCCTTATGTAACTGTTACACTATAATGCTGTAACACTATGTTATGCACTCTGGTATTTTTCTCATTGCACTACCTGCTGTATTTGTGTATTGGCTCATTTGTAGTCATATAATGTTATATAATTTGACTGGATAGCACGCAAACAAAAGCTTTTAATTGTATCTCGGTATGCATGACTATAATAAAGCATATACCAATATATTTTCATTGTGCTGCTTGGTCTGCAGACACAGGTCCTATTGGAGCAAGACCCAGTCTAGTCCAGAACACAACCTAGATAGCCACTCCATTTTTTTTTTAATTTAAACAATTGCACCCATTTAACCACCTTCAAGTTGAGTCTAGGCACCCAAGAAACTGGGATAAGATTTTTGGACTTTCTCAGCCAGCCACCCTCATCAATGTGCAAAGAAAACTCCAATAAGTAATCAGTAGCTCTGGATGTCCTAACCTCAGGCGCCACAGATGATTGCGGCAGTGAGTCCAGGACAGAAAATGACATTGGCACATTGAGCGATAAACTTTTGCTTTGATGGTAAAAGCACAAATTAACTTTTAGTTCTTAATGTAGAAAGGAGAGAAAGAGAATTAATAGACTGGTTGACCTAAAGGATGTATACCTAGGCTGAGAAGCTTATATGGGAAAGAGACATCAGCTATTATTGAATTGTGGTGTAGACCTAATTCTGCCCCTGTAACTTATGTACTTTGAAGGGAAACATTATTTGAATTTGAGAAACATAAGCGATCTTGTGGAAATGTACGCAATTGTTCGAGGAATTCACCAGGTGTTTCCACAAGCTGCAGAATCCACTACATAGTCTCAGGATAAGTCTCCTATTATTTTAGACTGAGTTGGTAAGAAATGTCTTGACTTAAAAGAATTGTGGATCATTGGAATTATCTGCACTTTAAGGCCAGGACTGCTCGTCATTGTTCACATTTTTGAGCTAGGGGCTGCAGGAAAATCAATGTATATAATCAGCCTTAATCTACTTATTGAGCAGCAGAGCAGGCTTGAGGGATGGTAGGACCTGCTATTTTTGTGCTAATGTATGATGAAGAGCCGGGCCCACACACATTGAAAATGAGTGGGTTGCAGGTTTTCCATTGGAAACTGAACTGTATTGCAGCGTTCAGCGTTCTGACAACCACTAATGATCGGTGTGCTTTAAAGTATCCTCCTGCCACTGATAACAGCATCGTGTTTGTGGCATCCAGCTGTGAGTTCAGGGTCTACTCCAGAAATCAGTAACGCGTCTAGTTTGATAAATTTAGCTTTTAGTTTAAGGATCATTGCTGAGTGTTTTGATCAAAGACTCCAGCTAAAAATATAACTCAACCCCAGGCACTATTCAGACATTTACGTTAGGAGCAATGGTGGGCGATTTGTCTCCCTAAACCCGTTCTGCTATTCAATAAGATTACAGCTAATCTGATTGTAAACTCGAACTCCATATTCCTGCCTACCTCCAATAATCTCTAATCTTCTTATCAAGAATCTGTCTATGTCTGCCTTAAAGCATATCTAAAGGGTCTGGGTTAACGAGGGGGGCTCCAAAGACTCCTAATCCTCTGAAATAAATTGTTTTGTTTCATTCTCTGTCTTAAATGGGAAAAGCCTTATTTTTAAACAATATCTTCTCTAGTTACCTACAGCAGGAAACACCCTCTTCACATGCAGCCTGTCTGGATCCACAGGATCTTATCTTTATTAAGTCACCTCTCACTCATCTAAACTCAAGAGGATGGCAAGTTAAATTGCTGTGTCCTTGTAAACATTCATCTATCAACCAAGATAAGTGCCCTTCGGGTGACTTATTCCTGTGTGTGAGATCTTGTTCTCAAATTCATTCTTGATCAAATTCATTGCAGCGAGTAACTCAACCTTACCATGCATTGCTGAGGAAGTGCAGTGGCACAGCAAGCAGCACTGCTACCTCACTGTTCCAGTGATCCAGGTTCAATCCTGACCCATGCTGCTGTCTGCATGGAGTTTGCATGCCCTCCTTTTGCCTGGGTCGAACTCGCCCCGGAAGCTCCCGTTTCCACCCAAGTCCCAAAGACATGCAGGTTAGTATGTTAATTATGTGCTTTGAATTGCCCAGAATGTAGGTGAGCAATAGATGGAAACATGGCAGTGTAAGTTTAGAGATACAGCATAGAAACAGGCCCTTTGGCCTACCGAGGCCACGTCAACCATCCATCACCCATTCACACTAATTCAATGTTATCCCACTTTCTCACTTCCAACACACTAGGGGCAATTATAGAGGCCAATTAACCTATAAACCTGCATGTCAACAGCACCAGAGATCCAGTTTTAATCCTGACTCATTATGGAGCATGTGCTCCCTGTGACCATGTGGGCTTTCTCCTGGTGCTCCAGTTTCCTCCCACATCCTAAAGATGTGCGGATTTGTATGTTAATTGCCGTCTGTAAATTGCCCCTAGTGTGTAGGATTCTTCTTCTTATCGAGTCCACACACAAGATTAGAAGTTGTTCAGACAGAGCTGAACACACTTCTCGGCATCTGCACAATGGTGTCTGTCTTGCGCTTCTTGTGCGTGGTGGTGGAAAGATTGGTTGAAACAGGGCCGCGACGTGAACGCTCTTTCCTTGGCCCCAGTGTGTAGGATGTGAAACTAGGATAACAGAACTAGTGTACAGGTGATGTGTTTAAGCAGGAACTGCAGATGCTGGAAAAATCGAAGGTAGACAAAAATGCTGTAGAAACTCAGCGGGTGAGGCAGCATCAATGGAGTGAAGGAATAGGTGACGTTTTGGGTCGAGACCCAAAGGGTTTGAGTTTTGTCTTGATTGTATTTATGTGTAGTATTATCTGATTTGTTTGGATTGCATGCATGCAAAATGAAGATTTTCATTGTACCTCGGTGCACGTGAAAATAATAAATCTAAACCTATGGGTTTAGTTTAGCTTGGTTGGTTTGGAAAAGCAGCGTTGGGTCGAAATCCCTGTTTCCATGCTGTATGTCTCTATGTCTAACATTACTGTCGTTGCATTAATACGTAGATACGAAATTAACTAGGACGGTCTTCTGATAAGAGTTGGACTAAGTAGGATTAGGGCATGTCAAAAAGGCAGCCAACATCATCAGAGACTCACACCACCCTGGCCACACACTCATTCACCCCTGCCATCGGGAAGAAGATACCATAGAAACATAGAAAATAGGTGCAGGAGTAGGCCATTCGGCCCTTCGAGCCTGCACCGCCATTCAATATGATCATGGCTGATCATCCAACTCAGTATCCTGTACCTGCCTTCTCTGAGTTGGATGATCAGCCATGATCATCCAACCGGAGTCTGAAAACTGTAACGTCCAGGTTCAGGAACAGCTTCTTCCATGTAGCCATTAGGCTATTAAACACTGCAGCCTCCAAATAAACTATGAATTACATAGACTGTTATTGCACTATAATTGTTTGTTTTTTATGTGTGCGTGGGTGTATATATATACATATGTATGTGTATATATATATATATAAATGTGTGTGTGTGTGTTCATATATATATATATATATATATATATATAGGAAGGAACTGCAGATGCTGGTTTAAATCAAAGAGACACAAAATGCTGGAGTAACTCAGCGGGACAGGCAGCATCTCTGGGGAGAAGGAATGGGTGACGCTTCGGGTGTATGTGTGAGTATGGGTGTATATATATACACATTTAACATTTTGACGTTTATTACATTGTTCACAGTATACCACGTTTACATATTCTGTTGTGCAGCTGCAAGTAAGAATGTCCTTGTTCTATCTGGAACATAAAACACTCTTGACATGACACGTAGCTTGAACATACATATTTCCTGAGCTCGTTCCCGTGCAATCCAGCAGAAAACTGGAATTATTCCCCCAAATAATGAAGGCTGCGTTTCACACGACCTGCGGATGGTGACATGTGATGCGAAGTGCATCGCTTCCGGGTTAGTGATGAAGTTTTGCAATGGTTCTCGGCCAGCTGTGGGATCTCCCTGTGCTCCACTGCAGACCCCCCGCTCTATGCAATGAGCAATGATCTCCCCGGAGCGCTGCAGTTGCATCGTCTCCGCTTCCTTGGTCAAGGAGGTGAAGGAGATCTCGGCTGGCGAGTCTCAACGGGACGGAGCCTGGGGCTGCAGCGGCTTGCTCCTCCACCCCAGGCGCCGCTTGGTCCTTTGCCACGGACAGACCTTCTTCCCCTTCCTCCGGCGGCCGAAGCGAAACCTCGGCCGCCGGCCCTTCCTGCTCCCTGGAGCGTTCCACGGCGACCTCCAGATCCAGGTGCAGTTCCCTGCAACTAGCTACTCAACCCAGCCCGAACTCTCCATGTCCTTGGCTTCCAACGACACAGGAGCACTGAATTCCGAATCAGAACCCCCTAATGTGGATTACAGACCTAGACTGCCCTCATTGACTCCTGGCCAAACCAAGGCCAAGAGTTCCAGCCCGGCTGAGCTGCTAATGGTCTTCTCATGCCAAGAATTTGGAGATATCTTCAGAACCTTGTTTAGCAAATCAGACAAGTGGTACTTCTACAGCGAGGACAGGGACCAGGAGGTCCATGCGGACCCTCTGGATCTGGTCTGGTTCGCCCTGTTGTGGTGCCCTGGTTGGGTGGACGGAGGCAGCATGTGTGGGGAGGAAGCCTTGAGGTATGTGAGGAGCGAGTGTTTGAGCAAGGGCCAGCCTCTCTTCAGTTGCGCATCTCCCTTCGCCTCTTTCTGCTCCGAGATCTTCATGAACACGCTCAGTCAGGGGATTGTGAGCAACCTGGCAGGAGAGAGGAACGCCCTGATTTTAACTGATGCCCGCTGCTTGCCGGGCACTGAAGGGGGTGGCGTGTACATCCGATCCCAAGAACTGTACTACCTGGCGGGATTGATTGTGGCACCTCTTTGCTGGAAGGCCAACGACTGGGTCGGCCTGACCTTGGTGTGTTCCATCTCCTGCATCTTGGAGACCATGAGGAGGATTCTGAATGGATTCGAGATATTTGGTCCCCCGACCCTGACCGTCCCAGGGAGTCACGGGTTAACCCGGCTGCTCGGCACGGCAGCCCTACTAGAGTCCAACAGGGTTTGGGGATCAGGAGTGATTGTCAGCCCAAGACTCATCATCACATGTAGACACGTCTTAGACCGGGCGCAGTCTGTCAGAGTGAAAATACAGTCGGACTCAAACAGGTAAGAGTCATCCAAGATACCAGATGTGCTCTGAGTCTGTGGTAATCGAACAAAATGTCGAAATTCTCAGCAGGTCAGTCGGCACCCATGGAGAAGGAAGTTTATCTGTCATTTGAACCGGAACAATGAAATTCTTAATGTTTAAGAAGGAACTGCAGATGCTGGAAAATCGAAGGTAGACAAAAATGCAGGAGAAACTCAGCCGGTGAGGCAGCATCTATGAAGCGAAGGAACTAGGCAACGTTTCGGTTCAGACTGAAGAAGGGTCTCGACCTGAAACGTTGCCTATTTCCTTCGCTCCATAGATGCTGCCTCACCCGCTGAGTTTCTCCAGCATTTTTGTCTGCCTACAATAACACTCCTATTCGCTGCAACATTACAAGCGCCTATGATGCAACAATAAAATATAATAAATTATTAGTCATTCTAAGTAAACCAGACCACAATAACACAAAACTAAAGTATGCAAAGCAACCGCAGCAGGGCAATTTCCTCTAGTTCAGTGCTGACGTGGGTTGTGGTTCGGGTTTGTGCAGGGTGGTTCAAGAACCTGATGGTGGATGAGCGGAGGTTGTTCTTGAACTGCGATGTCATGGTTCTCAGGCTCCTGTACTTTCTTCCCGATGGTGAGATGAAAGAGTGGCCGGGTTGATGTGGGGCTTGGATGATATTAGCTGCTTGCTTGATGCAGCACTTCCTGTAGATCCCTTCGATGGTGGGGAGGTTACTACCCATAATGGACGGGCAGTGTCCACCAACGCTCTCCGATCTTGCGCTTTTGAGTTTCTGAACCAGGCCGTATGCTCTCCACTGTGCACTTGTAGCAGCCCAATCAGAATATTCAGTGACATGCCGAATCTCCTCAAACCTATGAGGAAGTAGAGGCATTCTTTGCTTTTTCATCATTGTGCTGGCCCAGGGCAGACCATCAGAACAAAGAGTGACAAAATGCTTTGGAGCTATGGAGCGAAGGAATAGGTGATGTTTCGGGTCGAGACCCTTCTTCAGATTAATGTTGGGGGCTGGGGGGCGGGAAAAAGAAAGGAAGAGGCTGAGACAGTAGGCTGTAGGGGAGCTGGGAAGGTGAGGGGAAGGAGGGAGAAAGCAAGGACTACCTGAAATTGGTGAAGTCAATGTTCATACTGCTGGGGTGTAAACTACCCAAGCGAAATATGAGGTGCTGCTCCACCAATTTATGGTGGGACCATGGAGGAGGCCAGCATCTGCAGTTCTTTCTTAATCAGAACAAAGAGTTACTGTTTCGACTCATAAAGTCACTCTCCATTATAGTGTAGCCTGATCTTCCACTGAAGTTCTGAGGGGAATCTGTAGTCAGAAATGTCTGTTCTTTGGGTTAGACATTAATTCAGATCCCTGTCATGTTATCTGTGGATTCAGGTCAATGTCAACAATCCCCTGGCTCTGTTGAAAGTTCTCCTGGTGCCCTGGTCTACATTGTATCCTCATTCATATGAAGAACAGATTATCTCTTGTTCATTCCATTGCTGATTGTTGATTTGTTTTCCTATTCAATAGTGATAATAGTTCCAACTAATTAATGGTAGACAAAGCAATAAGGAACTTTCCTCGGATCAGAATAGGTGTGGTAAATAGGCCATGTATATACATGCACGTATAACACCTTTAATATGGAAAACCATCCCAAGCCTTCTCATAGAAATATTTGCAAATATAATTTTCTATCAGCAGTATTGCAAAAAGTAACCCAATAATATGTCTTCCTCTCCATCCCTCCCCCACCCAAGTCGTACCAACTTCAAAGTCGTCTTGTTGAGTCTCATTGTCTAACTCGTTCTCACCTGGGCCACAGCTAACAATGGCCTGTTCCCTTTATCATTGTTACTTTTTTGCATATCTTTCATTCATTTGTTCTATATCTTGGGTGGGGGAGGGATGGAGAGAAAGACATATTATTGGGTTACTTTTTGCAATATTGCTGATAGAAGGGCCGAATGGCCTATTCCTGCACCTATTTTCTATGTATCTCTCTACATCACCGTCTATATCTCTCGTTTCCCTTTCCCCTGACTCTCAGTCTTAAGCAGAGTGTCGATCCGAAATGTCGCCTATTCCTTTTCTCCAGAGATAATGTCTGTCCCGCTGAGTTACTCCAACCTTTTGAATCTATCTTCGGTTTAAACCAGCATCTGCAGTTCCTTCCTGCACAATATGTTTTTGGTGTTGATTAAAAGGGTACAAATACAGTATGTAAAAGGGATACACAAAGAACTGCAGATTCTGCTTTACAAGGGTTTAAAGGGGAGCTCGATATACACTTGTAGACACAAGGATGTCCACTTGAATTGAAAAGTATGATGTGGAAAGTGATTCCAATGAAGAAAGGTGTGTGTGAAGGAGAAACACCTTCATAGACCTTTAGGCCTGAAAGGCCAGTTTCCTTGTTGAATTTCATGTGTAAATGTATGTAAAATTCTACTGTGTGCGGACGTAATAGAGCAGGTACCCAAACGCTCGGCCAGAGTGGTTGATTTTAAGGAGGTTCTTTAAGGCAGGAAAAATGGAAGGCAGCCGGATAGACTGAAGGAGGGAATTCCAGAGCTTTGACAGCTGACGTCACTGACGTCAGGTAATGGTGGAGTGGCAGAGTCAAGGAATGGAAAAAAACAGAACATGTGGGAAAGCTTAAGGTTGGTGGAGGAGGAGGTGCTGGAATAGAGAGTGGCAAGGCACCAGAGACAAACCATAAATAGGTTCAGCTATGATCCCCTTGAAATGCGGAAAAGGCTTGAGTTCCTGTGTCGCCGAATCTTGCTCCTGTTAAATTTTATCGTGCTCAAGTGGATGTGAAAATCAAAATTAATGAAGTGGCAGATTTGAAATGTCATACAGTCAAGCAGAGGAATAGCTCTTTTGTTCCACAATGTATCTAACACGATGCCAAATTAAACTAATCTCTTCTGTCTGCATGCGATCCATATCCCTCCATTACCTGTCTCGACCCGAAACGTCACCCATTCCTTCTCTCCAGAGATACTGCCTGTCCCACTATTACCCTGTCTCAACCCGAAACGTCACCCATTCCTTCTCTCCAGAGATACTGCCTGTCCCACTGAGTTACTCCAGCATTTTGTGTCTACCTTCGATTTAAACCAGCATCTGCAGTTCCTTCCTACACATTTTGTCCCTCCATTATCTATACATTAATGCGCCCATTGAAAAATCCCTTAAAGGCCACTATTGTGTCTGCTTCCACCACCACCTCTGGTAGCTATCTCCCTTCTCAAACAAAGGGGAACATTGGCTACTCTCTGGGACCTTGCCTGTGGCTAGAGACGTTACAAAGATCTTCGTCAAGAGCCCAACAATCTCCTCTCTCAATAATTTGGGATAGATCCCTTCAGGCCCTGGGCTGAAAGTGGCCACAGGATGGATGAAAGGGGTGTGACAATAAACTAAACAGAGTATAGGGAATAAGCTGCCTGGGGAAGTGGTAAAGCCAGGTATAATCACAATGTTTAATAGAGATTTGGACGAGGACATAGAGAGGAAAGCTTTTGAGGGATACGGGCCAAATGCAGGCAATGAGACCAGCTCCGATGGAAATCATGGTCAACATGGACTGTACAAGTAATTGATACAGGTTGAAAATCGCTGATTAACCTTTCCCTTGTGCTTAATCACAGCTGCCTTGCATTAAAGGGAAGAGTGGTGTTTGCCACAAAGGAAAATTCACCCTATGATGTGGCAGTGGTGGAACTAGAAGAAGATCTCTTATCCATTGAAATACCGACCATTGCTTCTGATTTTAAGACAGGTAAGAATGGAGGAAGGGTTAACTTAAGGAAAGCAACTTAACGTTTAAAATTCAGAGCAAAAATTACATCTGGACCAAATCGTCTCACTGTGAATATGATGGGAGAAGGAATATTTTAGAATAACTCTGCGGAACAGGCAGCAATTCTGGATAGATGGAATGGAGACGTTTGTTAAAGTTTACATTTATTAACAGAACAGAGAGAGCACTTTTTAAACAAAGCAAGGGTGACGTTTCGGGTTGAGACCCTTCTTCAGATTGAGAAACTCTCCAAAACGTCACCCATTCCTTGAATCCAGAGATGCTGCCTGTTCCGTCCGCTGAGTTACTCCAGCATCTTGATCTTGTGTCTATCTTCAGTGTAAACCAGCATCTGCAGTTCCTTCGTACACTTTATTTTAGAAATTCACTCACCCTTCAACAGCATTTTGTGTAGAATTGTTGCAGTTTAGGAGGAGGCCATTTAGCCCATCCAGTCTGTGCTGTAACGGCTTGTGGTAGCACAATCCCTTCAGTCACATTCCCATGGTCATTCCCCATCTACTGGCAAGTTATATACCACCCAACCAACCCCCTTTTATAAGCCCTGATTGATTATATTTCTATCACTGATGCAGACAGTGATTAACTGATCCTAACATTAACAAAACATTCTTAATGTGGCAAACTCAATTTAAAAAAGATTTGGATTTTTTTAATTTACCTTCCTGCAGAAATAGCTGCAATTCCTTTTGAGCCATGACAAATTTTCTTTATAAAATCTCCCATTCTTCCCTTTTAGGTTATGGACAGTGGAGTGGGATTTAAGGGTAGAATGGTCGAGGATGCGACTCTAGGGAGTCTCTTGTCTAACTGGCCCGCTTGTCAAAACTGTTATTAACTCCTCGTTGTGAATAATAGCGCCTTCCACAACACTCGTACACTTTGCCAGGGGCTGTGAAGCAACCACACCCCCGCTATGAATAACTGCACTGATGGGGGGAGATAAACATTGCAATGTAACTAACAGGGAACAAAGACACGACCAAGGGTTGATAAAAACTTATCTCCCCCTCGCAGTGTGAGGAGACGTTTACACAGGAGGTCGTTTATCGTTTGTTAAAGTTTACATTTATTAACAGAAGAGACAGAGCACTTTTTAAACAAAGCAAGGGACTGATTCATGGGGGGGAAAAACGTTTCTGTGGTTCTGGCAGTGCTTATTCTCGACTTGACAATTTGTATTTTTCAGGGAAGGGGACGTTCTATTTGGGAAAAAATAAAAGCTTTTGAAAAGTTTGCACACGTTATATCGACCAGACATTTGAGTCCAAAAAATTCATTTAGAATAGAGAATATTACTGCAATGTCAGCACAAAAGCTGAGCCTCTATGTCTGCTGGTCGGATTAAGGTATCAACAATCAGGAATCATGTCAAAAACAGCAGTTGTTGAGATAGACACAAAAATCTGGAGTAATTCAGCGGGGACAGGCAGCATCTGGAGAGAAGGAGTGGGCGACGTTGCGGGTCGAGACACTTCTTCAGACAGAGCAGTCACTCGTTCTCTCCAGAGATGTTGCCTGGACCGATGCTGAGTTACTCCAGCTTTTTGTGTCTACTTTTGGTTTAAAGCAGCTGCCGCAGTTCCTTCTTACACAGCAGTTTATTGAGAATCCAAATTAAAATGTAGAAGCATAAAATCTGATTTGAATTTAAGTCCCAGGAGCAAAAATTGTTCTAGGACCAGAATTAGGACATTTGGCCCATCGAGTCTACTCCACCATTCAATCATGGCTGATCTATCTTTCCCTCTCAACCCCATTCTCATGTCTTCACCCCACAACCCCTGATGGCCTTTTATAATTCCAGTCATAGAACATAGTGGAGACAAAAGTGCTGGAGAAACTCAGCGGGTGCAGCAGCATCGATGGAACGAAGGAAATAGGCAAAACCCTTCTTCAGACTGATGTTGGATGGGGGGGGGGGGGGGCAGGGAGAAGAAAGGAGAAAGGAAGAGGAGGAGCTAGAGGGCTGAGGGAGAGCTGAGAAGGGGAGGAGACAGCAAGGGCTACAGGAAATTGGAGAAGTCAATGTTCGTGCCGCTCGGGTGCAAACTATGCAAACATTGTGTAACATTGCCATTATATTCTTTATTGTGTAGAAAAATGAGAGCCCATAGAAGCAGACAACATTCTTAAATGGGCCCACAAGCTACAGACAGGGAATGTTCTCTCCTTGGCTGGGAAGTCATGGACTAGAGGGCATGACTTTGGAATAAGGGATAGGGTTGTTTAGGACTGAGATAGGGAGAAAGTTTGGCACGCAGACGGTGGTCAATCCTTGTTTTAGTTTAGTTTAGTTTAGAGATACAGCATGGAATCAGGCCCTTCGGCCCACTGAGTCCATGCCGACCAGCAATCCCTGCACACTTACACTGTCCTACACACTAGGGACAATTTACAATTAAATACAAAGCCAATTAACCTACAAACCTATACATTTTGTGGGAGGAACTGGTTAAAAAAACCACGCAGGTCATGGGGAAAGGTACAAACTGCATACAGACAGCACATGTAGTCAGGATCGAACCTGGGTCTCTGGCGCTGTAAGGCGCAACTCTACCGCTGCGCCACCGTGCCACCCTCTGCTGCGGAGGCTCAGTTATTTTGTCCGATAATACTTCAAGTGAAACTGCGTCCTGTTGTCCACAGGAGAGGACGTGTTCGTCATCGGCTACGGGGTTTTTGGCCGTGCGTGCGGGCCCTCAGTGACGGCCGGGATCTTGTCCGCTGTGATCACGATGGAGGAGCGGCCGGTCATGCTGCAGACTACCTGTGCTGTTCATGCTGGGGCCAGCGGTGGACCTGTCTTCAGCACCCGCAGTGGAGAGTTGCTGGGTAGGTGGCCTGTCTTTGCAGCTAATGGAGGGCATCTTCCCTAAGACCTGTGGGTAGAGTGGGGAGTTGGCTGGACATTGGAGATCAGGTTGGTAGATCTCCAAAGATAGACACGAACTGCTGGAGGAGTGTGTCAGTCAGCATCTCTGGAGAAAGTGGCGTGGTGATGTTTCAGGTTGGGACCCTTCTTCAGACTGATTATGAGCCGGGGAGGAAAAACAGGACAAATCAGAACCAGCAATAAATCTCCTGAGGCAGGGAGGTTCCCTGATTATTGGCTGCCTGAGGTCATCTGGTGCAAGCCTTGATTTGTCCCATTTTTTCCTTGTTTGGAGTTCCAGTTCCCTTTCCGACAATCAGTCTGAATAAGGGTCCCAACCCAAAAGGTCACCTATCTATTTTCTCCACAGTTGCTGCCTAAAATCCCTGTCCCACGGTACGAGTTCATTCCAAGAGCTCTCCCGAGTTTGCCCTGATTCGAACTCGGAGATTTACGGTAATGGCCGCTCGTCGGTACTCGGGGCTCTCGTGGACATTTTTCAACATGTTGAAAAATCTTCACGAGTCTTCCCGTGCTTACCTGCCTTTAGCGAGTCTTCTCGAGTACCTGCCGTTAGCGTTACGAGCCGCTAAGAGACGTCCCCGAGCTCTGACGTGCCCGCTACGTTCATTCTCCGTGCTTACCACGAGTTTGATTTTTTTTAAACTCGGGAAAGTTCTTGGAATGAACTCGTATCGTGGGACAGAGATTTGACCCACAAAGTTACTCTTTGTGAATATCTTTGATATAAACCAACATCTGTGATTCCTTTGTATAACACTGGTAGTTCTCCATGCTGTCTTGGTCACTATGCTTCCTCAGTCAATCAATGGTGATTGCCATCAGTGGGAGCTTTCTGTGTACAGCTAATCGAGCTGCCACCTCAGACCTCCAGCAACCTCCACTGCTTCTCTTTGTGGAGTTTGCATGCTCTAGTCCTTGGATTTTCTTTCCTAGTGACGGTTTGATAGGTTAATCGGCCACTCTTAGTTGCTCTCCATGAGTGGGGGACTGTTCGAGCCTGGAGAGCCGGAGGGAGAAGAGAATAGGATTAGCATAGATGATTAGCCTGATGGTCAGCATGAACTCGGCGGGCCAAAGGGCCTTTTCGCCACATGTACCACATTACAGGAAGTGTTTCTGTGGCTGTGAAGCCATCCTCAACATCCATGCAAAGGGTGGTGGATGTATGGAACAAGCTGCCAGAGGAGGTAGTTGAGGCTGGGACTATCCCTACAATTAAGAAACAGACAGGAACGTGGATAGGACAGGTTTGGAGAGATGGATCAAATGCTGGCAGGCGGGAATAGTGTAGCTGGGACATGTTGGCCGGTGTGGCCAAGTTGGCTGAAGGGTCTGTTTTCACACTGTAACACGACGACTATCCTGAATCGCGTCATTGTTTTATAGAATACTTGATATCAGGCTGCCCTCCCTATCGCCAGAATTGGCATACAATCATTTGCCTTGCCTCCACAATGGGAGATTCTGTTAGGAGATTTAGTGATCCTTGTTAACCAATGTATCAATGTCAAACTTGTCAAGTGTTGGAGTAACAGTAGGCCAGGCAGCATCTGTGGAGGTCTTGGATAGATGACATTTCAGGTTGGGATCTTTCTAGATTTCACTAAGTTTGTCAATGGTGTCGAACCTGTGGTGCTTTCCCCTGCAGGGATTGTTTCCAGCAACGCTCGCAATAACAACGGGGGAGCCACCTACCCACACCTGAACTTCAGCCTTCCCATCACCGTCCTGTGGCCTGTTCTGTCCGCCTACAACCAAACGAGGGACGTTGCCGTCTTCGAGGGGCTGAACAGAGGCAGCAAAAACCTGCGCGCACTCTGGAGACTCCAAGGCAGCACCTCAGTCCCACAGAGGAGCAAACTGTAACTCTGGCTGTCGAAGGTAGACACAAAATGCTGGAGTAACTCAGCAGGACAGGCAGCATCTCTGGAAAGAAGGAATGGGTGACGTTTCAGGTCGAGACCCATCTTCAGACTCCTCTCCAGAGATGCTGTCTGCCCCGCTGAGTTACTCCAGCATTTTGTGTCTTATCTTCGATTTAATCCAGCATCTGCAATTCTTTCCTACACACTCTGGCTGTCGAGTTTGCTCCCTCATCTCTGGCCGTGACAGAAATGGAGGGGAGATCAATCCAGGAGAGTTGAAATGGCAGGAGTTTGGTTTTGACTCAATTTGCTGTTATCTGGAATATACTGCAGTCAGTGTTTACAGATTATCTCAAATCTAAGAAGCAGAGGAATAATTGTGAAGCCGTGATATCATGGTGCTTGGTTCATGATAGGGAACTGATTAACATTTGGTCTCCAATGTAACTTGAATCTTTGAAATTGGCTGTTGCTTGGATTCTGATTCATTATTATGACCACTTCACTTACTAGCGAACACCACTGTTCTGGTTCAGTCAGCAGACAATCCAGATCTCAACCCCTCCGGTCCCTACACCCCTAAGTACGATGCTAAATGAACGCCACACTCTTGGAGGTGCTGACCTTGGAACCACTTATTTTGCCGGTTCAAGCAGAAATCACAGACGGCTGAGATACTTTTTAATAACACAGTACAGGGAATTTTCCAGCTGTTCTGTCAGAACATTACAAGTAGGCTTTTATCCCTTCTAGCATGTTCTGCTATTCCTCAAGATCTTCTACCTCAATTCCAATTTCCTCCACGTCCCCATTTCTCTTGATCACCTTCCTCTCAAGAAATCTATTGACCTCTGTTTTAAGTGAATCTTCGACAGGATTGCGAAGTTTCGCTGTGATCTGGCTGAAGATGTTTCTGCTCATCTCAGTCCTAAATAGCCTCTCGTATTCCCAATACTGAATGTACGCTCCTCAGACAAAGGAAGCATCCTCCTTGCCTCTAGCCTGTCGAGCCCTATGAGAATTCCAGTTACTGAATTGTCCAGTTATCGTAGTCAGTTGAATTTTAACTCTGTTGCAGGACTCCAGAAATATCGTTCCAACCTAAGGTGACAAAACTGGGAACATATCACATTGAAACTGGGTCATTTGCTATTTACAGATGTAATTGAAAAGTCATTATACATTGGTATCTTGAAGAGATATGAACATTTCTGAGGTGGTGGAGCTAAATTTTCTGCACTTTGAACTGAATGACGAAACAGTCCACCCTCTGAATTTAATGATTTAATTCAAATTTCCCAGTATCCAAGAGAAAAATGTATTGTTAATTTTTCACTTTTCTGTATTCTGTACTCTGCTCAGTTCAAACCAGGAAATAACATAATATGGGTAGCTTGTAACAACAAAAATAATTTCACTGTACCTTAGCACACATGACAATAAACTAAACTATCAGGAAGAGATGCAATTCCTCCAACACCATCCTGGGTATTTTGGTCATGTTATAATTTAGTCGTATTAGCTTCAAAGTCGTCTTGTTGAGTCTCATTGTCTGACTCATTTTCACCTCGCCCACAATTAACAATGTTTAAGAAGGAACTGCAGATGCTGGAAAATCGAAGGTAGACAAAAATGCTGGAGAAACTCAGCGGGTGCGGCAGCATCAATGGAGCGAAGGAAGTAGGCAACGTTTCGGGCCAAAACTCTTCTTCAGACTGATGTAGGGTGGGGCGGGAAGAAGAAAGGAAGAGGAGGTGCCAGAGGGCTGAGGGAGAGCTGAGAAGGGGAGGAGACAGTGAGGACTACCTGAAATTGGAGAAGTCAATGTTCATGCCGCTGGGGTACAAACTGACCAAGCGAAATACGAGGTGCTGCTCCTCCAATTTACGGTGGCCCTCACTGTGGCCATGGAGGAGGCCCAGGACAGAAAGGTCGGATTCAGAATGGGAGGGAGAGTTGAAGTGTTGAGCCACCGGGTGATCAGGTTGGTTATTGCGGACCGAGCTGAGGCGTTCGGCGAAGCGATCGCCAAGCCTTGGTCTCACCGATGTAGATGGCCTGCTTCCTTTATCATTGTTACTTTTTTGCATATCTTTCATTCATTTGTTCTATATCTCCCTATATCAACGTCTATATCTCGTTTCCCTTCCCCCGACTCTCAGTCCAAAGATGGGTCTCGACCCGAAACGTCACCTATTCCTTTCCTCCAGAGATGCTGCCTATCCCGCTGAGTTACTCCAGCATTTTGTGTCTATCTTCGGTTTAAACCAGCATCTGCAGTTCCTTCCTACACAGTGGGCAGGAGTAATCCATTTACCCTCTCAAGCCTGTTCTGCTGAGAACCTCTTTTCTCTCATGTTGATGGTTCTCGCCCGTGTCTGTAGGTAACTTAGTAAGAGCTGTTCATACCCACTACTGAACCATTGAGGAAGGTCATGTTCGTTCCTCACGTGAGCTTCAGAACACATTGAGAACAGCTGCTTCCTTCACAGAAGGACTGATACTCACTAAATTCCGTTACAAACCACAATGTCATAAGACACCATCTAACCAGTTAGGCCAACTGTAGGCACAACTGCAACCACTCTTCGACCACTGATCTGCTTACACCCCCCTCTTAGAAAGGCGATCATATGGGCGACATCACAACACAGCATCATTTTAATTTCCTAACTCAGATTCAGTTGTCGCCAACTGAGGCATAGCTGACACACCATGACGCATAACTT
Source organism: Amblyraja radiata (assembly GCF_010909765.2). Taxonomy (NCBI): domain Eukaryota; kingdom Metazoa; phylum Chordata; class Chondrichthyes; order Rajiformes; family Rajidae; genus Amblyraja; species Amblyraja radiata. Next base: position 6,652,382 of record NC_045992.1, on the reverse strand, counting down.
GACTTTGCATTGAACAAAGAATTATCAAAACAAATGATATGAAGCTGAATCACATGGTGTGGATAGGTTATTCAAAGTATGGTGGGATCACCACCAAATGTGAAGGTATCGCCACCTTAAATGTATGTTGCAACAACTGGCTAGATCACTGTATATTGGGAGTCATGAATGATTCCCTGCCCTCCGCCAGGACTACAATCACAAAGTCCTGTGACTGCCTCTGTGTGTAGCGAAGGTGCACACTTCATTGCACAGTAGATGCGAGATCGCCTCTTTGTAAGAGTTATCAATCTCTTAGAAGGTTTGAACGCAAGTCAATCACTTTGTTGACCCATGGCCAGGCAGGTAGATTTATGAGCAAGCTTCATTGATCTTGTCTGAAGAAGGGTCCCAACCCTTCTGCCCGACCCGCTGTTACTCCAGCACTTTGTCTCTTTTTTGTAAACCAACATCTGCAATTCCTTGTGTCTGCATTCTTCCATGAATGAGTACAGGCCCAGTGTCGACAAAGGCTCACCATGGGTTAACCTACTCATTCCTGGGATCATTCTTGTCGACCTCCACTGGACCCTCTCCAGAGCCAGCACATCCTTCCTCAGATATGGTGGCCAAAACTGCTCACAATTATTATTCAAAGAGTAATAATAACAAAATAAAGGGACTATTCAAAGAGGTAGGTTTGAAGGAGATGAAAAAGCAAGGGGAAAAAAAATCACAAGCCTGGGGTCCAGGCAACGAAAGGGACAAATTATAAAGGGGATTAGATTAAATCATCAAGCAGTTTATTTTTATCTTTTGAGTTTAAGCATTTTTAATTTACATTCTGATCCTTTGGAAAAATCCTTCCCACCAGAGGCAAAAGAGTAAGACTATGCCAACGCATATTTGTGGCCCTGATCCACTCAACACAGCTTTAACTCGGCATGAGATTAGCATTGAGGGTCAGAGTGGGGTGAAAGAGTGGGGGTAATTAAATCAGACTCAGCCTTGCACACAGAGATCCAATGAATTTTTGAACTGTTAATATTCTCAACTACCTATTTCAAGGCAGAAAATGGCTGGATCATAATCATGTATAGACTTTCCGCTGATTGGTTAGCAAGCAACAAAAGCTCTTCGCTATATCTCGGTACACGTGACAATAAACTAAACTGAAGCAACCAGGAGATCCAGTGGATCTGGAGGTGGGGCAATTGGTATGGGTAGAGCTAGTGACAAAGGCTAGAGATGAACAAGTGACGAGTGTCAAATGAGGAAAGGAATTAAATGCGAGGAATTATAGGTGGAAGGGAACAGAGGACATTAGGGGTCAAGGATGGAAAGTATGCATGTGGGGGATACTAGTGGAGGGGATGGGGGGGGGGGTGGGGGGGGAGGGGAGGGAGCAAGTCTTAAGGGGGTTGATGGGAAGAGTCACAGGGAGCACTGACTCCAGATAGCACTGTGTTAGGATTGAATCCAGGTGCTGGAACTACGAAACAGCTGCTCCACTAACCACTGCTCCCATCAAAAGGTCAGAACAGAAAGAATTCTCCCCATTGCCTTTTGAAATAACAGATGGTAATTTGTGACCCGAGAGGATAAATCTACACCGTAGAATGTTTCAGTCACAAGATGGAATTCTTGAAAACCTAACATTTGATGCCAGTTAAGAGTGTTGATCAAAATAAAGTTTCAATCAATATACCTCCAATTCAGGAGGACTGTTTAGAACAGATTAGAATTGAAATATATTATTCAACCATGCTGATCCTTTAACCAAAAATAAACTAGCAGCTCATTCTGCACCTTCTGCGGAAGTAACAATTTAGCTAATTAACTTCATCCTCATTGATTTGGATGCAAAGGAATGGGGGGGGGGGGGGGGGGGGGGTATTGTTCACAGGTTGTACGTGCAGAATTAGGCCATTTGGCCCATCGAGTCTACTCTGCCATTCAATCATGGCTGATCTATCTATCCCTCTCAACCGACATTCGACAGTCTTTTGCCTATAACTCTCGACACCTGTACTAATCAAGAATCAATCAATCTCTGCCTTTGAAATATCCATTGATGGGTCTGCACAGCCTTCTGTGCCAAAGCATTCCACAATTGTGTGAAAAAACTGTGGCAAACAGAAAGTGTTGATTTTGGAGATTTTACAACATAATTGCCAGTGAAGTGAGAACTGGTATTGCCAGTCAATACTCGGGATCATAAACCGGATTGCTTTAAAATTCCACTCAAATTCAAAGGGAGGTCTTACAAAGACATTCGTAATGTCTTACAAATTCAAAGGGGAGTTGTTTAGGCGCTAAACAAAACTGCTAGCAAGTTCTGGAATTTTCCTTTTAACTGCAGGCACTAGGACCATGTAGCACATTGTAATAATAGCAATTGGAACAGGGCCAAATGATGCAATTGTTAATCTGAACCAAATGTTCAACTTGCCAATGTTACACTGAAGCAGCAAGCAATTAAAGGGGCAGCAAATATTTGGTGTCAGTACCAAGTCAGAACCAAGTAAATGATGAAACTAAACATGATTTGAGTTTTGTTCTTTTATTTAAGTTGTACAAACTATAGAATAGCACCAAAGTATCAAAAAGAATGTGTTGAATGCAAATCAATACCAGTTCAAATGAAAAATTAGGCTGCCCTGCAGACCTGTTGGCCCCACCGAGGGGTATTTACACAATTACACAAGTTAGCACCAGTTTGTAAACAAAGTTTTTTTTAAAACCGCAGGAGATATCAAAATGGGCCCCATGCAGTACAGGTCCAGCTTCACACTTGGTTAACGTTGCACGTGTCTGGGAATGGGAAAGGCAACCGTATGCAGAGTCCCCCACCCTGGTGTGCCCGTTTAAAATCGCTCTGTGAATTATTTGTCCCCATTGTCAGATCAGAGCCCCGAGTGGAAACCTCTTCCCCTCCCTCCCACCCTCCAGCAGTGTCTATCACCTCAACATTCCTCAACGAACACCACGTTAGAACTGTACAGTTTTCTCTTGATGATTCGGAACCTGGGGCTGAGCCGGAGAGCTTGGCTGTACCCCGGGGTGAAGGAAGGGCCCGAAGTCAAGAGGTCCTGGACCTTGGACCAGAACCCCCCTTCCAGTCTCAGCACCAGGGCGAGCTCGAAGGTGGGCGCCAAGCTGCCGTCCACCACGATGCGGTCCACGTCCTTGCAAACGTCGCCATCCTCCACGCTGAGGTGCAGCACGGCTCCCCGCAGCCCGCAGGGCTCGCTGGCCGCCAGCCGCAACAGCTCGTCCGCCACCTGGGCGCTCAGCTCCTCCGGGATGAGCAGCTTGAAGCAGTGCAACGCCGCGCGTTTGGCCTCGCTCAGGCTCTGCTCGATCAGCTGCATCACGTCGGCACACAGCAATTCCTCGAACGGGTCGTCGGTGACCGAGTCCCGGTCCGACTCCAAACTCCCATAATCTGCAACATTTAGAGTGGCAACAGAAGGGTTAAAACACAGTCCATTCTGAGCGGAGAGACCAGATTAAAACTAAGCAAGTAAGTACGTTTATTGGCAAGTATTCACATACAAGGAATTTGCCTTGGTGCTCGCCCACAAGTAACAACATGGCATACAGTGACAGTTACGAATGACTCCGAAAACACTAAACATTAATAATAATAAAACATTCATGATAAAACACCACTGATCAAGCATGTGAACCAACAAAATACCAGATCAAAGGTAGGCTACAGATTTTCGGCTGTTGATTAGAGCAACTACTCGTGGATAAAAACTGTTTTTGATGTCTGGCTGTGGCAGCTTTGACGATCCGGAGTCGCCTCCAGAGGAACTAGCAGGGAGGACAACAAGGAACTGCAGATGCGGGGATTTTCCCAGCAAAACGCACAAAGTGCCGGAGGAACTCTGCGGGTCAGGCAGCATCCAGAGGGAATTTTAAGAAGGAACTGCAGATGCTGGAAAATCGAAGGTAGACAAAAGTGCTGGAGAAACGCAGCGGATGCAGCAGCATCTATGGACGACTTCGGCCCGAAACGTTGCGTATTTCCTTCGCTCCATAGATGCTGCTGCACCATCCACGGGGAATGGACAGGCGACCTTTCAGTTTAAAGGTCCCGAGCGAAAACATCGCTTATTTATTCTCTCCTCAGATGCTGTCTGACTCGCTGAGTTACTCCGTCACTTTGCGTTTTAAAACTACCACAAAATTGAGCTGCTAACAAATAAACATTGCTACAGGTAACGGGATTATTCAAACCAGGGTTATAAACAAATTTAAAGTACGCAGGACAGACGGAGCGGAAAAGTCCATTCGGCCCATCGAACATATTATGCCCCCCCCAACAGTCTCCAGTTTCCCCTCTATTGACTAAACTACCCCCAGTGTTAATTAACACCCGCGAGGAAAAGTAATGTTACATTAAGAGTGTAGGTAGGAACTACTGAAAGATGCTGGTTTTAAAGGAAGATAAGTCACTAAATGCTGGTGTAACTCAGCGGGTCGGGGCAGCATCTCTGGAGAAAAGGAATAGGTGGCATTTTTCACACTGGGAGTCAGGGAGAGAGGGAACCGAGAGATTGGCGTTGTGTTGGGCGGCACACACAAGACAATTACACCGGGTTTTTAAGAAGGAACTGCAGATGCTGGAGAATCGAAGGTAGACAAAAGTGCTGGAGAAACTCAGCGGGTGCAGCAGCATCTATGGAGCGAAGGAAATAGGCAACGTTTCGGGCCGAAACCCTTCTTCAGACTGAGCTTCAGACAATTACACCGGGGTCCTGCAATGATACTCACCGCTGTCAGTGTCCAGGCCGGGCTCGGCTTTGCCTTCGGGCTGGGACGGCGGCTGGTGGTGGTGGTGTTGAGCCGGGGAGCCGCCGGTCAGATCGGCGAATCTCTGCAGCAGCTTGCCCAGGAGGGAGCAGAGGCGGCGGCGCCGTGGGGGCTACAGCACGTCCGTGACACATCTCTAAGTGCGGTGGTGCCGGTGATGACTGGAGTGAGCAGAATCAACAACACGACTGTGCCAGGCGAGTGGCGGCAGCTGTGGCCGCCACATGCCTCTTATATTGGATACAGCATTGGATACACCCGCGGACCCGCCCACAGGTGCCTAGGCGGCAGTGGCGTCACACATCGCGTGACACACACCGATAGCACCCGCGCCCGCAATCCGTAAAGTAGACGCAGCGGCGCACATACCAGCATATACTCTACTGAAGAATGTCATTGATACACAGCGCGCACCGCAATCCATAGTAGGAGACGGGTCAGACTATAGCACACAGCGCCAGAGCGTGCTAACGATCAGGCACATAGCAGGCCGCTTACGCTCCAGACCGCCGGCTAGTCATACCGATGCCCATGCACTGCATTCCTCAGGATGGAGTCTGCATTCTCTTACACTCTAGTATGAGGTGAGTTATGCAGTCGCGAGAGCTTAGCTTATGATAGGATGTGACTATGCATGGGTGATGCAGCCAGGGACTGAGTGATGAGTCATGGTCATGCCTGGGTGATGATATGGAGGAAGGCTGTGCATGCAGCACGTCCCCCCCCCCCCCCCCCCCCCCTCTCTACCAAAGATTATAGAGCAGAACTCTATAATCTTTGCTCTCCACGTCGCTGATAGATCCAAAGGAACAGCAGGGCCGTTACAGTTTGGCACCAGCGCTGTCGCAGGAGCTGCCAGAGGTTGTAGGCACCACCCGCACTTAGGGGCTCCGACTCTGGGTTTTCTTGAGGTTTACTCCAGGAGCCTTTTCCATGACTGGATATGGCCACAAGGCAGTGGAGGTTTTAAATCAGAGTTTTCCCTCTCCTAGATGGACTGCCTTCCCAGGCTGACGAGCCCCATCTGCCCGAGACTCGTGGGGGCAGGAGCGTCTACCTTCCTGTGCAGGTCTATAGCACCTGCCCATTGCCCAAGCATCTGTCCTAGTCAGGCAAGGACAGAGAGCAACATAGGAAATAGGTGCAGGAGTAGGCCATTCGGCCTTCGAGCCAGCAACCCATTCAACATGATAATGGCGATCATCCAAAATCAGTACACCGTTCCTGCATTTTCCCATAATCCCTGATCCCTTCAGCCCCAAGAGCAAACTCTAACTCTCTCTTGAAAACATCCAGTGAATTTGCCTCCACTGCCTTCTGTGGCAGATAATTCCACAGATTCACAACTCTCTGGGTGTAAAAGTTTTTCCCCATCTCAGTGCTAAATGGTCCACCCCTTATTCTTAAACTGTGACCCCCCCTTGGTTCTGGACTCGCCCCAACATCAGGAACATTTTTCCTGCATCTCGACCTTTACGTTACCCATTCCCTCTCTCCAGAGATGCTGCCTGTCCCGCTGAGTTACTCCAGTATTTTGCGTCTATCTTCAGGCAAGGACAGAACAGGCAGAAATATGTAGGAAGTAACTGCAGATGCTGGTTTACACCGAGGACAGACACAAAATGCTGGAGTAACTCAGCGGGACAGGCAGCATCTCTGGAGAGAAGGAATGGGTGATGTTTCGGGTCAAGATCCTTCTTCAGACTGAGAGTCAGGGGAGAAGGAGACTGGATTATTGAAGGGCAAGGTGTGAAAAGGACTGATCAAAACACTATGATCAAGGAATTTTTGTTTCTATCTCCAGTCCTATCTCCAAAATGCTGGAGTAACTCAGCGGGACAGGCAACATCTCAGGAGAGCAGGAATGGGTGATGTTTCAGGTCGAGGCCACCAGGGGAGAGGGAGACTACCAGACTATCAGCATCAAGGTGTGAAAAGGACAGATCAAAGCAGACAATGGAAATGTAGAATGGTTCATTGTTAGCTGAGGGGGAGGCTGAAAACGAGGCATACAATCAGAAAAAATAATCAGGAGGACAGTGAACCTGGTCGGAGAACTAGGTGGGGGAGGGACACGGAGAGAGGGAAAGCAAGGGTTACTTTGAAGTTAGAGGAATCGCTATTCATATCCCGCTGGGTTATAAACTGCCCAAGGACAGGCCAAGCAGTGCTCAGCACCTCACTGTGGTCAGGATCTTTTAGTTTTGTTTAGAGATAATGTGTGGAAACAGGCCCTTCATCCCACAGAGTTAACATTCACACTATCCACACACGCACACACACTTAGGGACAATTTACAATTATACCGAAGCCAATTAGCCTCCAAACCTGTGCGTCTGGAGTCTGGGAGGAAATCGGATATCCCGGTAATAACGCCACGGGTTAGAAAGTACAAACTCCATCCAGACAGAACCTGTAGTCAGGATCGAACCTGGGTCTCTGACACTGCAAGGCAGCAACTCTACCGCTGTGCCACCCTGCCGCTCTCAGCTTTGTTCAGCTTTAAGCCTGCTTTCTTCGCAGGTCCCGCATTAAGTCTTTGCAGCTTTTTTTTTTTCTAGTATGGGGGGTTTATTTAAGCCTTTGTTTCAAATTTGCAGATCTGGTGTGCAGTTTGTTTGTGTGCAGTTTGTTCTGGGCCGGCAGCCAACAGCAGTTTGTGCAAAGGAGAGAGAGCGAGAGTGAGAGAGAAACAGCAAGAGCTGGGACATCAAGTCCTTGGCATTTGGCCAGCAAGCGAAAGGCTGTGCTCGTCACGTTGTTAATCAACTGTGTTCAGTACAGTATGCTTTCCCTTGCGGCTTTGCAGAAACCTTCATAACATAATCCGCAATGCAATGTCAAAGTAATGTGAGGCAGATGTGGATTGGTGGGGGGGGGGGGGGGGGGGAGTCTTATAGAACAGTACAGAAGATAGACACAAAGTGCTGGAGTAACTCAGCGGGTCAGGCAGTATCTCTGGTGAATTACTATCTTCGGTATCAAACCAGTGTCTGCAGTTACACAAAAATGCTGGAGAAACTCAGCGGGTGCAGCAGCATCTATGGAGCGAAGGAAATAGGCCTATTTCCTTCGCTCCATAGATGCCGTTGCACCCGCTAGTTTCTCCAGCATTTTTGTGTACCTTCGATTTCCCAGCATCTGCAGTTCCTTCTTAAACACAGTATCTGCAGTTCCTTTCTACACATAGAATGTACACAGGACGGATCCATGGGCCCACAATGTTTGTTCCCAACATATTGCTAAGTTAAACTGATCTCATCCGCCTGCACATGATCCATATCCCTCTTCGCTTCACACACTGTACTCCCATTTAGCCAAAAGCCTCTAAATGTCACTATTGTCTAAGTATCTTGATAAATAATTTTAAGTTTATACTGCAGAAAGCCCACAGAGCAACCAGCCCCACAAATTGACCCAACTGGGCATGTGCCATATTTGCATTTCAAAGTTAGTTTGCAATATTTTAATAATGAAGCATGAACAACTACATTTACAGGGGCATTGTCAGATCGTTCAAAAGCATCTTATAGTATTTACTCTGTATTAAGTACAGCGATTGTTCATGATCAAGCCAGCAAGCAGGTAGGAATAAAATAAACCGTTTGTAATTAGTTGTCAAATGTCGGCAGAACCTGCGATTATCTCATCAACAACATGCATTTACATTCAGACATGAGCCTCAAGAGTATGCAAAGGTGTCATCAGTGTGTGGAGATGCACAGTTGAACATTTGTTTAAGAAGGAACTGCAGATGCTGGAGATTCGAAGGTAGACAAAAAACTCAGCGGGTGAGGCAGCATCTATGGAGCGAAGGAATAGGCGAACTTCTTCAGACTGATGTAAGGGTGGGGGGGGGGGGAGAAGAAAGGAAGAGGTGGAGCCAGTGGGGAGGGAGAGCTGAGAAGAGGAGGAGAAATTAAGGACTACCTGAAATTAGAGAAGTCAATGTTCATACTGCTCGGGGAACATTTGGTGGGTTGCAAAACAAAAAATAAAGGCCCCAGTTTTAAGAGGTCAGCTGTGAAACAGTCCTTGAAAGTGGAGTCGAATTTCACTCCATTAACCTGACTACAAACAGGTCTGAAGAAAGGTTCCGACCCGTAGGTCAGTCTTCCTTTTTCCCCAGAGATGCTGCCTGACCCGCTGAGTTACTCCAGCGAAACGTTGCCTATTTCCTTCGCTCCATAGATGCTGCCTGACCCGTTGAGTTACTCCAGCATTTTGTGTCCACGATATAATCCAACATTTGCAGTTCCTTACTACACAAATATGGTGACTAGCATTTGTGTACAGTATTGAGGAAGTGTTCTGCTGTTGGCGGAACTGTGCATGAGGTGTTCAAACTGAAACCATACGTCTACGTTCTTGTATTGAAGCATTGTAGCAACAAGGAACTGCAGTTGGCGGTTGATGCACAAAAGGACACAAAATGCTGGAGAAACTCAGCAGGTCAGAAGGCATCTGTGGAGAACATGGAGAGGTGACGTTCTGAGTTGAGAGCCCTCTTCCGGCCATGAGCATTTTTTGAGATGAAGAAAGGCCTCCAGCACTGAAGACAGACACAAAATGCTGGAGTAACTCAGCGGGTCAGGCAGCATCTCTGGGGAAAAGGGATTGGTGACGTCTCATAAGTCATAAGTGATAGGAGCAGAATTAGGACATTCGCCCATCAAGTCAACTTCGCCATTCAATCTGAAGAAGGGTCTCGACCCGAATGTCAGCCATTCCTTCTCTCCATAGATGCTGCCTCACCCGCTGAGTTACTCCAGTATTTTGTGTCTACGTTCAATCATGGCTTGTCTATCTCTCACTCCTAATCCCATTCTCCTACCTTCCCCAAGAGGGGTCGGGTCATTGCAGCTTGAATATTTATTCCACACTGAATGTATCCAAAACCAACCAGTCAAGTATAATTGATAATGATAAAAACTGCAGGTGATGAAAATCTAAAATAAACACAGAAAACACTGGAAATACTCAGCAGGTCAATCCGTTCCACTCCCCACTGACGTGGCTGTGCCTGATCTGCTGAGACTATCTGGTATTTCTGATTTACTCCAGTCACAATTGCAGTACTGGTTTTAGGAGCTTATTACAAATTTGCTGCTGCAACGTCCATCTTCCAGCAGAGATTGTATTAAATATAAAAACATTGAGAGATCACGTGGCCGCAAACACTGCTGTAAAATGTGCAGGTTTTTCTTCTGACAGAGGAGCAGAAGTTGGTGAGTGGAATCAAGGAGTTCTATGGAGGGCAATTGACTTATGTAAATGCACTCCTGCTGACTGCAAAATCAGGATTGACGTGCAAGAATGTTTAGTTTAGAGATACAGCACGGAAACAGGCCCTTTGGCCCACCGAATCTGCGCCGGCCAGCGATCCCTGCACATTAACACTATCCTACACACACTAGGGACAATTTACACATACACCAAGCCAATTAACCTACATACCTGTACGTCTTTGGAGTGTGGGAGGACACCGAAGATCTCGGAGGAAATCCACGCGGTCACGGGGAGAACGTACAAACTCCGCACAGACAGCGCCCGTAGTCGGGAACGAACCCGTGTCTCTGGCGCTGCCTGTAAGGCCACAACTCTACCGCTGCACCACTGTGTGGCACAATTTTACAAAATTGATAGGCGTGGACAGGGAAGATTGAGTAGAAGTGTCACATACTGGAGGGCATAGCTTTGTGAAATGAGCTAAGTTTAAAGGAGATGTGTGAGCCTAGTGCTCTACACAGAGTGGTGGCGTCTGGAACACATTGCCAGGGGTGATGGAGGAAGCATACATGATAGTGATGTTTAAGAGGCATTTAGGCAGGCACGTGAATATGCAGGGTACGGAGAGATATGTGCTCATGCAGGTAGATGGCGTTAATTTAATTCAGCATCAAGATCAGTATGGACATTGTGGGTCTAAAGGCCTGTCATTTTGCACTAGGCATGAGTGCCTTGAGTTAATTAAATTGATTAAGATCCTGTTCCAGATCATGCAACAAACACGGGGGGGGCTCCCGATCTGAAACGTTTGACTGAAGAAAGGTCCCGAACCAAAACATCACCGATCCATGTTCGCCATCAATGTTTGTTGGCAACAACTGTTGTTAAGGCAATGATACTGGATTAGAATATCCAGCATCTTTGAAGCACCTTCTTCAGAAGGTCTGAAGTGCTTCAAGTTTCCCAACACCAAGGAAAGCAGCAATAAACACTGGCTTTGCCAGTGAACATCAGAGCCGAAGAATAAATAAAATAAAAAGCCGAAACTTGATAGTGAAACGTTGTTAGATTTTTTTTCTTACTCGGCTTGGCATCTGATTTACCACAAAGTTGACAGCATTTGACTGACAGAAGTTTTAACTGAATCCATTTATTTACAGTAAAAATACCAGAAAACTGTTGGTATTCATGCTGTATTGACTGTACAATTTTGGGCTCGCAAATCCCCTCAAGTGCTTTAGATGGTGAGCTGCTGAAGCAGAGGTTGGACGGAGTTATGTAGGTCAGAGCTGATAGTGGGAAACAGAGAGTTGGCGGGAGGAGGTGCAAGTGGTTGAAAGCTGCATTGGTGACAAGGAGCGATCGAACCTCAAAGGAAGTGGTGATGCTGGTTCGATGCAATCTGGTGCCGTGCGGGAGACGGAAATCTGATGAGAGAGATTTGGACGTGGAGTTTGCAAAACTGATTGGTGACGGCTCGCCTCGGCAGGAAGGTAAAATACACCAGAAGATCAGGAGGAGACACAAGGAACTGCAGATGCTGGATTCTTCAGTGAAATACACAGTGCTGGAGGAACTCAACGGGCCAGGCAGCATTTCGGGTGGGAATGGACAGGCATTCAAAAAGATAATACAGCTGCAGAAATCTGTAATAAAACTAATGATGCTGGACATTCTCAGCAGGTCAGGCAGCATCAGTAGAGAACTAAAAAGAGTAAAGCCCTGTCCACTGTACAAGTTCATTCAAGAGCTCTCAGCGAGTTTAAAAAAAAATCAAACTCGTGGTAAGCACGGAGATGAACGTAGCGGGTACGTCAGAGCTCGGGGACGTCTCTTAGCGGGTCGTAACGCTAACGGCAGGTACTCGGAAACGTGGTAAGCTCTGGAAGACTCATGAAGATTTTTCAACATTGAAAAATGTCACGAGAGCCCCGAGTACCTGCGAGCAGCCATTACTATAAATCTCCAAGTTCGAATCAGGGGAAACTCGGGAGAACTCTTGAATGAACTCGTACAGTGGGACAGGGCTTTGAATGATCCAGATTGTTGACTTCCTATAGAACTACCAGCTCCAGAGTATATTATCAAGTATGATGCAAGTCCGCCACAAACAATGAATTGTCATCTTAAAGCTTTATATAGTGTAATATTAAATCCGTCTGTTAATTTTGCATAGGAAGAAAAGTGCAGATGCTGGTTTAACTGGATAGACACAAAAAGCTGGAGTAACTCGTGAGTCAGGCAGCATCTCTGGACAAAAGGAAAAGGTGAAGTTTCAGTCATGACTTCACCTGAGTGAGGGCTTATGATGTATTTAAGTTTGTACTTAATCTATGAACACCGTTGATAACGATAGTACCTCCACCAATATAAAGCAATTTTGGCCAACGAGAGTTGTTTTTTTAAATGTGCTATAGAAATAAATTGACTTGACTTGACCTGAAAATCACTATCCTTTTCTCCAGAGTTGCTGTCTGACCGATACGATACGATACAATAGAACTTTATTGAACCAGGAGGGATATGATCTGCCAACAGTCATAAAAAACCACAGAATTACTCTGGCTTTTTGTGTATATCTTCTGTTAATATTGCACATGTACAGCATAGAAACTGGCCTTGTGGCCCATCCCATCCATGTCTGACTACACTATTCACATTTGCCCACATTAGGCAGGTATCTCTCCATGTCCTTCATATCCAAGTGCCTGTCCAAATCTCTTTTAAAACATTGTAATGTATCTGCTCTACCACTTCCCTGGCAGCTCATTCCATAGAAGAACTATAGGTCCATGAAGGATATAGAAAAACAACATATCCCTCAGACCACCTTTAAATCTCTCCCTTCTCATCTTAAATTGAAGCCCCTACTTTAAACTCCCCCCACTAGGAGAAAGACTCTGGCTTACGAGCCTATCCATGCCCTTCATTATTTTTAAAACTTCTTCTAGGTCACCCCTCAGCTTCCTAAATTCCAGTGAAAATAAACCAAGCCTTTTGAATATCTCCTTATAAGCGGTTCTATTCCTCTTCAAATGTCTAGCTAATCTATTCATAACTGTTAACTGGTCCCTGCTTCAATTACAACTCTAGTGGTGGAACCAATGGCTTCAAAAGGCAAAAACAGAACGATGAAAGAACTCAGCCAGTCAAAAGGCATTTGTGGAACAAACTCTTCCTGCAGGGCGCCTTCCCTGAAACGTTAACTGCTTTCTCAATTTATTTAAAAGAGACTTTCTACAAGAAATACAAAAAACAGCACATTCATAATATGCCTGGTCTATACATTCTCGCGTTGCCAGGACTGTGCATGTTTGCGAATGCATTCTATGTTCAAAGCACCAATGCCTGTCATGTGGCCTCTGTGGAAGTACACTATTCAATGTTTTCAGTGGCTGTGTCACAGGACCCGG